>NC_090941.1:256575598-257200598 GCF_040938575.1 Ambystoma mexicanum
CTCAAAGACCTGATGGCAGATTCTTTGATAAAACATGAGCTATCCTCGTGAGGATAGCTCAGGGGCAACATGCTCACCTTGGAAGCAAGACGATACGGAGCACCACAGGTTTGATCTCCGGGTCTGCGCTTAGAAACCTCTGGGTACTAAGCATTTTATAAATAACCTATCATATCATATCATATATCATATCATATCATATCATATCATATCATATCATATCATATCATAAAGCTAATCTATGGTTTGAGATATGCAACTCTGAGGAAGAATTAGCATTGCCAAACACTCATCTCATGTAATTGTTTCATCATCTTGGTTTCTTTTGACCCCTGCAATTGTCAGAGTTCGTATGCATCATCTCTGGGGCTGGGTTTCACCCACAACAATGAGTATGAGCTCCCCTACTAGCTCCCTTTTTCCTCTTCTCAGAAGGCTTGACACTGTATGAAAAGGATATCATGTAACTGCAGGGGGTAAGGATGGGACCAGTGCTTCAAATGAAGCCCTGCTAGCACAATGGGGTAAGTCATACAAGGGCACTAATTACTGGAGTTTCTTTTATGCAATGTAGTGTGAGAGAGGGGTGTGTGATTGGCATGTGTTAAAATGGTCCAGGAGAGAAGTTACAGCCAAAAGAGGCATTCAAATTGTTAGACCAATCACACTTTATATGCCCCCTCCTTGCTTCCTGCAGACAAGGTACTCAGGGAGATATCACAAGGCAACATTTGTGTTACATAAACTGAGATTGCCCTCTTACAGAAGGCTTGACATGCACCAATCTGCTGTTCAAAATTGTAATCATATCTGGATCCCAAGTATACCTGGCACTTTATTTGGTTACAGATTGCCAAAAGCTCTCTGCCACAGAGATGAAGATAAAGACTTCCAATGAGTGAGCATGGCCCACCTCTCACCCATTTCAGAAGGCCCTTTGAATTGACATGATTTTGTAGAAAGCCTGCCTGCTGCTGAAATTGGATGCAGGACCCCACTTTCTGGAAGTTGCAGCCCCTAAAAGAATCTCTTTGGCACGCTTCCTGGCTTGGAAGGGCAAAAGTAAGACTTACCTGCCTCACAGGAACAGCATTGGGCATTGTTTTACACCTCAAACTACTTTCAGGCGGTTTCAACGTCTTTTCAGACATCTTTGAGTGAATGTAAGACCCACAGAGTTGCCTTTGATACTCAATGGCCCTCATTACAACACCGGCGCTAAACCATGGCGCTATTAGCACCATGGTTGGTGCTGGTGTTGTAACGGGTCCGCCATGGTTCAATGGGGAATTACCACCCCATTCCAAGGTTGGCCGGGCGGTAATTCCCCATTGAACCATGGCCCTTCCCCATTGACATTTTCGCCCCATGGGGCTCTATGGGAATGGGGAAGGCGCTAAGTACGGTACCGCAAATTGCGGTACCGTACTTAGCACCAAGGTCCCTTTGCGGGTCCCTACTTTAACGGCTGGTCTAGACCAGTCGTTCAGGTCGGGTCCCACAAAGGGACCTCGTAGTAAGGCGCTAAGTGTTTAACGGCGCTGTTAAACACTTAGCGCCAGGGTCCTAATGAGGCCCAATGTCTTTCACAATAATTTGTGAATTTAAGCCTGTTCTCCCAGCTTCCTCGAGCTGATCACTGCTGCAGGACTTATTTGCACTGCTGAAATGCATCACATGGAATGAACCATTTCAAGCCACTGATCAACCTGCCTCTCTCAAGCCCAATCGAGCAGAGTACTGCTGCAGAAGTGAATTTCACAGCTGAATGTCATTGAACTGACTCAACCGTCTACACTCTGACTTGATCTATTTGAGGCAATTGGAAACAGAAAACCAAAATTCATGCACTCTACTCGGGAAATGTGTTGTTTGTTTGCTTATTTATTTGATAATGCGCACCAAACCATTTTGAAAATACTGTTAAAAAAAGCTACCACAAATTTGCTAACACTTTTTTCACAATCATGGCTTTGTCAAATCCTAATTGATATCAACCAATTCATGTATACTGGTCATAGTTGTCTTAATCACAGTTTATCGTGAGGAATGTAGATTTCAACCCAATGACAATGCTGTCAAAGATTTTTTGTTGTGTCCAGTATTGAACTAATGTTTAAATAGCATTCAGTTTATCTACTTTTTAGGATTGCTGACAGCTTCCTTTTGGGAACATGATGTTCATAATGCGTGTGTATTATTGCAAAGTGTCCTTGAAAGTTACTTTTTTATCCCACTGTAACTTGGGCACTGTTGTAAAGTGTTTATCTGTGAATGCATGAGATGTGAGAATGATGGAGTCTTGCTGTAGAATGGTGTGCTGTGAGTGTGTGTGAAGGTTCCAACCTATGCTAGTTGGAGCTAGGCCTACCTGGGTGATGGGACCCAGTTGTGTCCTCTAATGTAAGATCGTGATGTAACTAAGAATGAACCTTAAGTGTTTCACCTGCAAAGCGTACCGAGGCTGCTTTACATCAGGCACCGTAGATTAAAGATGCCAATTTTCTTGCGGGAGGGTTATGTGAAACTCCCTCACCCTCTTTAGAAAATCGATTATAGAAGACAGCCCAGCGCAATTTGAGATCTTAAAAGATAAACCAGATATTGCCAATGATGCAGTGTTAAAATCATGGTCTGCAAACTCTAAGTGCATTTTAAACCACATAGGTTCCAGCAAATTACAGCTGAAGACAAACCCATATAAAACAAAAACCAAACTGTGGTGTGCAGATTTTAACCACAAAGAAACCCAAACTCGATCAGCCAAATTAGGTCTGCTAGCAAAAACAAATAGCAGATTGTTGAACATAGTCCCTAAATATTTGATGAAATTTCCTAGTCCTGCTCAGAGAAATGTATTTCTCAGGTTTAGGATGAATGTCATACACACAAAAGAAGTCCACCTCATACGGAGTCAGGAAGGAACTCCTGACACTCTCTGTAGATTTTGTAGCAGACACAAGGAAAATGTACAACATATGCTTCTGGGCTGTGAGTCCCTCAAAACTCAGAGAGCAAGATTTCTGTGAGCCCTTTTATCTGAAGTGGCATGGATCGACATGGATGAGTGGTGGGAACGTTTTTACTGCGGTAATGAATTTAAGTTAATGTTCAGCTTATCACATTTTTTTATGGAAATCCTGCCAGATACAAAGCAATTTGAAGGACATGTAGAAAGGAGAGGACATTGAAGACAGAACTTGGAACGAGTTGATGCTACTCTGCCCATCCATTTGTGTATCTTTAGCAGCTGGTGTTTTTGATATTCAATCTGGTGACATGTTAATTCGCTATTTAAAAGTTTGTAATAAACTATACACCTAATAAAATAAAATAAATAAAATAAAATTATGCCGGAAAAAAAAAAAATGGTTTCCAACTCTGGATGGAAATTGTACATATTGGGCCTCATTACGACCCAGGCGGTAAGTTACCGCCTGGGTCGTACCTTTACCACCATGGCGTAAACTGCGTTTACGCCATGGTGGTTGGCGGACTTACCGCCCCATTCCGAGGTTGGCGGGGCGGTAAGTCCCCAATCCCCATTTACCCTTCCCCATTCCCATTTTTGCCCGATAGGGCATAATGGGAGTGGGGAAGGCGTTAATTACGCCACCGTAAATTACGGTGGCATAATTAACATCAAGGTCCCTTAGCGCCATGGATTTTAACACCTGCTAAAAGCAGGTGTTAAAACCTCCATGGCGCTAAGGGACCTCGGAATCAGGCGGTAAGGGTCGGCGCCTTTTACGCTGCCGTAAACCCCTTACCGCCTGGGTCCTAATGAGGCCCATTGTGGCTTTGGTGGGTGGTTCATCTGCATCTGCATCCAGGATTTAAACAAGGGTAATGTATTTGTTTCCTTTGGGTTTGCATGTGCAAAAACAATCTGAAGAGTTGTTCAATCATTTTGTTACACGTTTTAGCATTTAAACACGGGAACTCGGGCCAAGTAGTATTTATGTTTAACTTTATGATTGTATTGTCTGCCTGTTTTTTGGCTATGTACTACACTCTTAGATCAGTGATTTTGTGATGAGTTCAGCTCTTATAAGGGTCAGCGATGCACTGCCCCGTGCAACCTCCTGCCATAAACTGCGCCTAGAATACTTAGCTAACGGCTGCACCTGAAAGTTTCAGACAAGCTGAACACTTAAGAGGGTGGCCTGGTTCAACGCTTGAGTCTCTGGGTTCCGGGAGATTCAGCCACGTATTGCGGAAAGTATTCAAAATTCTTATTGACCTGGACGTCTCTATGTATCTATCTATCCAGTTGGTTATAATCAATGAGAAATACCCAATAAAGTAGGTACTGGGGTGGCGGAGAAGATCTGCAATGCCTTGGTCCTGTACAGCAACATCATGACTCAAGCATTGCTATTACACTGAGCAGCCCTAGGCATAACTGAACCTTGATTACTCAGGTCTTTGTGATTACTGCACCCAGTTTACTGCACAGGCCAAAATGGCTAACATTTTATTTTTTCACAGCATATATATGTGGGGGAGACGTCCACAACCTCCCATACTTCCCTAACATTATTTATTTACTGTACCCCATCCCCAACATATATATGCTGAGTAACAGGGGTAAAAAAAAAACAGTCGCAATTTTCAGCCAGTGCTGTAAACTCGACACAGTGAATGTATGATACCGATTACTCAACATTTATCTGCACCTGGAAGCTACTAGCCTCGTACAGCAGGTGGTAGGTGGCCAACCACAGCATTGCTTGTAGTAGTACAAGGCCCGGGAAGGTATGGCCATGTAATGCAGACTAGAGCCAAGTTCACACTAGAGTTAGAGGTTCCTGAAGCACCAGACACCTAAAAAGAGGAGCATAGTTAATTCAGTAGGGACAAGAAGACAATCAGGAACAGAGACCTCTTTCAACACTATTTATACTTGCACATACCTCAAGCTACCCTGACTCTCAGCTCAGCAGCTACAACACTAGAATGCAGCTATTCCCATGATGCATTCGGCAAAGCTGCACATACACCACCTCGCAGACTGCAACAAACTTTAGAACACAGCTGTACCCCACGATAAATTCTGCCTAGCTGCACACATAATCTCACCTAATAGCACCACCTCCGAAGAATGCATCTACCCTATGACAATTTGGCCTAGCTGTACACTTACTACCTGTCTCACATAACCTGCACACTAGTTCCAGCATTAGAATGCAACTATCCATCCTGAAAAATGTGGTCTAGCTCCAAACATACAGAGTACATGTATGCACTATTTACTGCTCGGACTATCTCCACTGACCTGAACTCCGGTCCCTGAGGCCGTTCAACCTACAGCACATTGAGACCATACCAACAATGAAAGGCGCTATACAAATGCCCATTAACATAACATATCATATAACACATGCCACCTTCTGCTTTGGCAAAAAAAAAAATCCACTGCAAGTTTAGCATATCACCAATTCATGCAAATTGCACTCATGCCAAGTCGCAGAATTCTGCCAAGTAAATGTAAGCCAAAGCCTACTTTGTTGAATACCATTTCTATGTCAAAATAATTGACAAGATTAAAAAAATGAACATGTGGAGACGTGATTAAGTTATATGCAAAAAAGTGTAAGTCAAGGGCTAGAGTCCGTACCATCATTTTTCAGCCTGTCATACCATTACAGCAGGAGAAAAGCATATAGAAATCAGGTTTGGTAGTACCGCAAAAGTGGCAATCATTCCCAAACTGATAGGTCACTTTCCTTCTCAAGGAACCACAAGCAATCGAGACATGTTTCAGGCTCATTGGCCATCATCAGTGAAGTTTACATTGGGTCTCTTAGCATGGCAAGGATGGGACCCATGTCTTTACAAACCAGATCAACTTAGTGTGACATTAGCAATAAAAGGAACAATGGATGTAGTGTTTTTAATAAATCTTGGCCTGTGGCATAGCATTGGTCAGCCCCGAGACTATTGTTCTGCAGACTGCCATGGCATTTCAAAAGGGGAAAGAACATTTCCTTAATTAGTGAGATGCAGTCCACCTTTTTCAAAAACATTGCATCACGATGAATGGTGGCATGTATAAACAACAGCAAATAGAGGCTGTGAGGAAATACAGAGTAGTTTGCACTTTGTGAAAAAGATACATACGTGCTGTAATTTGACAAATATCCTAAATTATTAACTCCACAATAAATAAAAATAATGTATGGAAGTTTGAAATTAACCATGCCCTGTTAACACCTGAGCACACTTCATAACACAAACTCCACACAACAGCACCTCCAAATTTTGCAAACTCAGGTCATGAAGCCCTCTTTGCATGTTCCTCCAACCAATAAATCCACAACTCTGAAAATTAACCATAGTCATTTGATGAGATCCATTCGTCACCAATGCAGAGAGCAGACAATGGAATTATACACTTTGTTTTAAGTTCAACAAACCAAACTCTTGACTGTCTAAGCGTAATAGGATGCCGGAAAACAGTGAGTACACGTTCACTGCAGGGTGTGAAAACGGCACGTTAGAGTTCCCAAATGGCAGGTGCAATGGTGTACTCAGTGATATTGCACGAGGGACACACACAGGTTACCTTCTTTCTCTACCCACTATTTGTCCAACCTCCTCTGATTGGTTGCATACGGGCACCCTCAAGATCATCCGCCAATCAAATGAACAAAACCCCATCTAACTGTTTCACTTCAGCACAACAGTTCAGAACTATCTTTCAACCCAGACAGTGGGCCTCATTATAAGCATGGCGGTCTGGGAACTATGGTACTGGTAAGCATGCTGGTACCGTAGTTCCGGGGCCGCCATACTATGAGCTGTGCCTGCCAGGTTTGCCCTAGCAGGCAGAGCAGCACCCGCGAGCGTAGCATGTCGGATGCACTGGCACTGTTGTTGATGGTGCCGGTGCATCCAACGTCCCCATTCCCATTGATGCCTACGGGGCTCAAATGGGAATGTGGACTGACAGGCACCGGCAATGCAGGAATTACCGGGTCTGGCAATGTCGGAATTACCCGGTAATTCTTCATTGCCGGGTGTGGGTGTCAGAAAAAATGCAACTCCGGCAGTAGCCGTGCCTGTTTTACAGGCACGGCTACCGCCAGGGTTATACCGAGGCCCAGTGTGTTTGTTCTTCTGAACTTGAGGCTTCACTATCACACACTATCTGTCCAAACCTTTCCATTATAATATTGCTTTATCTACAGCCAACAACATCTAAGATGACATCCTGCAGGTATGTTAACAAATAAACCATTTTTTAAAATAATGTAATCAAGCCTGTCAAAACTATTCAGTAAATATCTTTACAAATGTACAATGCAATAGCCATGTACATTGTTTCTTTAAGAAACATACATCTCTAAATGATAAACAGTGTTTTTCTTTCAGCACTCTGTGCACCTGAAATGGCAATCATCAGCAAAATAAGTAATGAGAAATACTACTGCATTTAAGGATTCTTCTACTTCCATTATTTACATATACTTGGGATAATATACACAATTCCATGGGCAGGTGATAACATATCCTTCTATAGATACCAATTGCACTATGTTTACCATGTTCATATAGTACACGTGATACTGTAAATAAATCAAGCTTACTTTTACACAGCTGTAAGTCACTTTCAAACACATGCACAAAGGATTGTTTAGCTCTATAAACATGTGATCTACTTGGTTTGGATGAAATGTTCATATGTTAGAACTGCAAATGATGAAAATAAAACCTATTCCTATAGTATGTAGGACTATTGATGAGTGTTTTTTACTTCACATTCTAAAACATGATGCAGCATATTTTCTACTTTTGCACTTACTGGGAATGTTTAAACTGAACTCTACCAATATGAATACTTGCAAATTGCGTCAGCCTTAAAATAAAATAGCAAATCTCAACCCTTACCACCCAAAAATGTAAAACTCAAATACCATTAGGAATTACAATATAAACATTCTAGGAAATATGATCATAAAGTGACACTGGGGTGCCCTTTTAAGAAATATGCAGTTCACCTTATTCAAAAAGGGCACTTGCACATTTCTGACACTCTGCAGCAGAAGAGAGGATGCCCTAAATAGTCCCTTTACATGCACTGGTTTTGGGTGCATGCCCCCAACACTAATGTGTGACAAGCTCCTACCACCCACATGGGCAATGGAAGAACATTTCTCAGTGATGGGCACTTAGAAGTACTGTTATTTTGAAATATAAATACAACAAATAAAACCACACCTATCCCTCTTTGTGGGAGAGACATGCAAGAGCAACAATAGCAGTTAAAACCTGCTGCTGTCTCAGATAATGTGTCTCATTTCTACATATTTCAAGGTGCAAGATCATATGAATGAAAGAGCATCTGAATGTGTGCATCTACTATACATTTCACAAACACTTCCCCAAACACAATGATGTAACACCACCCTAATTTCCATGTAAATCTGAATCACCCTGGTACACTTCTTAAATCACTGATTTCTACAGAAAGTAAGCAAACTAGTTAAGTATGAAACTCCTCCAAAAATGCTAGAGCAAATCTACCACCGTAACAAGCCCAAACAAATATGTATTGAAAATAATATTTTACAAAAGCTTCATTTCTATATTTTTCAATTGTGTGTAAAATTATACTCTGTAGAATGCAAGCGTTACATATGAAGACTCCTGGGGGGAGAAGGATAGTTCTTAAGCTCCTTTATTATGTTATAAGACATAGTAGGTCAGGAACAGGACAGGTACTTGAAAGGATAAGAAAGGACAGGGCAGAGTACACTGGCTCCCACCACCCAGGTTTACATCTCCAACTGCCTGGGTGTAGAACCTCTGTCACACACAAATATGCTGGTCATTCTCACAGGAATCTCTAAATGACATTACTCACTCATGCATCCATAAAGGCAATATCAAACACCACGCTTTTGGCAACCCCAACATGTTAAGATTATAGTTTCCTATCTAAGCTGCAGTTAAAGTTATAATTTTACAAATATTTTCAATAGCCAGATACACTTTCCAAAATAGAATTATATACTGCTATTACTCTTGCACAGTTATATTGGACAATACATTGATACCGTTTCAGTATCTTGAAAAGAGAATCCGTCCCTCTCTTTACAAAGCAACCTAAAATATTATACACTTACCATGTGCCTAATTCTCCAAGGCTTGCCGGACACAAATGAAATGCAGTAACAACATTCATAATTTGCATCAAAAAAAAGAGGCACCCTATTCTCAAAGTTCATTTCGATGTTAACAACAGAATGTGCATATTTAAGTGCCATTTCCCCGTCCCTTTCAAAATTTTTACAAATCAAGAAGCATTGCTGTACAATCTAAAATGTATCCTCTATTCACAAATAGCACCAATACATTCACTACACTTTTTACAAACGGGACACATGCAAATACAACAGATAAGAGAATGAATGTAGGTACTTTCATATTCTTTCTTACGTGGAACCGCAACAGTACACATCTCTCTAGTGGTAATTGCATTCATATCCCTTAAATGGGAATACACATCCTTCTTTTGCATAGCTTCGCTAGAAAGCCATTCTTAACTATTTCCATTTCGGAATTTGTATCTTCCTGCTGTGATGTAGCAAAGGATGGTGACATCCCTATTCATCTAATAGGACATCACAGAAGGAGAACACGCAAATTCTCTGCCAGTTCTTTTATTTCCTGTGCTGTGGTGTGAGGGGAGAGGGAACTTGTAAGCTATTAGATGTTTGGCAATACTTCTAAAAATAATACGACCAAAATCAATAATCTTTTCCTCCACTCACAATCACAGTAAATACACCTGATTGTGAGTAGCACAATAGCAGCGTTGAACTCCATTCCAGCAGACCATAGGATTGCTTTTGGGTATGTTGAGGATTTACTCCCTTCATGAATACTTTTTTTCAATGTAAGTGCAGGGAAAACTCCAGTAAATGTTTATCGATGTCTCCCACTTCATACCTAAATCAGAAGTCGATGTTATGAGAAGTTATTGGTATAGTGGTGGTAATGAAATAACCACCACGTTACCAATATTTCTTTCTGCACCATCCATAATCAGACAATTTAACTTTTTTATTGCACATAATCTCACATGTCTCCACGTTATCCCCCCAGTAATTCTGGTCCACAACGGACAGCACACACAGTGGAGAAGAGCGGTAGGAAGGACATGCCCAAAATAAAACTATGGATAGGTAGCTTAACCTATCAAACACATTTCACCTACAGTTTCTGATTGACATTGTAGACACCTGAGCCTATCATAGTCTGTCAGATATCACTTGATATCCCATCAGTAGAATACAACCCCATATTTCATAGACTTCCATCTATAATTCTATGTCTTTATGTTTGTTGCTATTTCACAGTAAGTAGCCGAATACACTTTATCACATACAATTCTTGGACATCTTTTTTTTGTTCTCAAAAGGTACAGAAAAAACAAAGCTAAGCACAACTCTAAATTAACAATGCAAAAATCAATGTACAGACCTAGAGAAGATATTAATCTCACCATAAGAATTACATATACACCAACCACCAACATTTGGCCCAAAACAGTTTCTTCCAGGGGTGCTAACACAAAGCACACACTACAGGCAAGGAAGGCATATCCACCAATTTCATTGTTGTACCAATATGGCATTACAAAAACACATTTCACAAAAAAGATTTCTGTTGCAGATGCCATACTAATCTGATACAAAATCTGAGAAGTTAATTTACTCACTTGATAATTATCAATGAAAGTTAGTTTTTGAAGCAATAATGCTACAATAATAATTTTTAATTCTCATTTTGAAAAGAATAAAACTGTTTAACTGTTTGCAAAATACAAAATATTTTAAAACATTTAAAATTAAGCTTTGAAAAATGTACATGTTCAAAGTAGATAATGGGCCTCATTATGACCCTGGCAGTAGCCGTGCCGGTAAAAACGGCACGGCTGCCGCCAGAGTAATTCTTTCTCTGGCGCCCGGCAATGGCGACTTACCGGGGCATTACAGACCCAGCGGTCCCGGTAATTCCCCATTGCCGGGCTCCAGAAAAAATTACTCCCCATTCCCATTTGAATCCCATTGAACTCAATGGGAATGGGGAGGACGGTAGCACCGGCACCATTACAAATGGTGCCGATGCTACCGTCAAGGTCTGCGAGTGGGTGCCGTTCCACCCGTCAGGTCAGACCTGGCTGGCTGAAAGGCACCCGTTCGCAGAACTCGGAGTATGCTGGTCTGGTATCAACGGTGCTGGTAGCTTACCAGCACCATTGTTGCCAGACCAGGAATACTCATAATGAGGCCCAATGTCTGCAACTTTTCTGATGGAGATTGGTTCATCCGACCAACATGGAACCTTTCTACAAGCAATCAGTGTACGAGCAGAAACACACACAAATGTAGTTGCAATGGAAGTTGAGGGCAGAGGCTATGAGATGGTCATAGGAAACATTTTGAAAAAGAGACTTTGGTCACAAAACTTCCACTAACCATATGTATGCCAAAGCTCATGCACAATAGGCACCACTTAAAGTGTAGAGATGGGCATGCAGCTCGAGCTGCAATTTGTGACCAAAATCATTAAATCATGATGCCTATTTATTGAATAATAGATAAATGGAAAAGACACAATTAGAATCAAAACTCTGAAGAATATGTATTCCTGTCATTTACACTTCCACACTGGATAATGTGGACATGTTTTGGGCTGTATTTCTTTAGCATCTTGCAAAAGCATAAAAATCATGAGAGCACATCACTCCATAATGTGCAGTCTTGTGCAGATATTCTATGGTACTAAAAGTCCAGCTCCAGAATTGCTCAAACTAAAGGAAACTTTGCTAACCAAGGCAGCAATAAATATCCTTAAACATATAAATTACATGCACAATAAATATTTTGCTACAAAGGAACAGGAACACAGAAGCACCAAACCACTTACTAATACAGAGGAGTTTTTTAAGCAATAAATACCTTTCAACTGCCTATTACAAAATATAGTTTAAGGTTTCAGAACACCTCTGCTGACATTCCAGACACAATATGAGTCTGCTGTCATCAAACCGTTTACACACATAATACAAAAATAGTAGATATCTGACAAAAAAACAAGACAGTGAACAATCCGAATAGTTTAAAATGGATTGATTCCGCACAACAGAAAATAAATATGATCTAACTGGTTTACTTTTATTTTGCTTACGCATCAATAATAAGCTTAGTGACAACCGGATGTCTGTTGGTATTCTTCAATACTATATTTAACTATATGAGCACATTATAATTCAAACAGTACAATGATTCAAAGCTGTCATATCACAAGCCTGCCAAAGTGTCTCTTCACAATTACTTAGGGGCATTTGAAGCAAGGTTGAATATTACTCATTAGATCTCAACTGAGTTAATCATTAATTGCATTGGTCAATTGCATGCCAATAAAAGGCAACCTATTTTAGCAAGAACTACTTGACTTAAGCATAATAAAATATGCCCTACAGTATCTAAAATGTGAACAACAGATTTTACAAAGACATAAACAATGGCAATTACAAATTGTCTAAAAAGATAGCCAAAAAGAAATGTGAAGACAAACCATAAACTGGTCAATCTGAATGTTTTGATCCTAAAACTTTGTTTAAATGCTTTGGAAACATAACAACTGCATCAAACAAAGGACTTCCTCATGAGTAGATGAGAAAAGAAAGTTCATAAGCACAATGCTTTCTGCAAATCGTCACTACAGGAAGAGGCCGAGAGCATGTATCAGAGCATCACTGTTAGAATGTGAAAGACAAAGATGAAAGTTTGGCGTCAGGTATTACAGATCACTTGGTAGACATGTGTGACGCAAGCACAACTGGTTCCAGCATCACCCCGATGCTTTCTGTACCTTAAAGGACCTAGGGCATCCCACTTGGTTATTCTCCTTTAATTGCGCAAGACACTTCCACATTTGGCTATGAATGCAAAAACGATGTACAATGTATCCCCGAAAATATTTTACATGTCTAATGCAGATGGAAGACATAAATAATGCACTATGAGTTTCATGTTACCAATGAATTAGGGTGCGGGGGGGATACAGTTGATGATGATACAGAAAAAAATGGCAAACACTACAACAAACCTCCTCTTGAATTCCCCAGACCTGTCTGCATCAAAGGTCAGGTAAAATATTTCATGTCTGCTGTTAGACAAAAGGTAGAAGGCAAGTCTCCCATGTGCACATATAATATCAAAAGAGATGAAGCCGCTAAGTATATTAATGATTACAATCTCATCACTGCATGTATGTGCGATGCAAATGTAGACTTTAATTTCATAATTCAACTGTGATTCCAAGGTATGTCACCCGAACCTGAGAAGACTGAGTTAACAGATGTGTGGAATGACATTTCATCTAAAAAATGCTTTCTAGGCTTTCTATGACATGGCAAATCTACAGTTATTCAAACCTTGGAACACAGAAGAAGAATCTATAGTGAAGTACAATACGTTTTAAGCTGCTTTTAAGGCAACATCAATGAGCCTCACAAATGACACATTTAAACGGTATAAACAATTGTTAGAAGGTGAGATTTGCCAAGGAGAACACATATATGAAGAAGTTGGTAAATACACGTTTGAAAGCAGTTAGCCATTCCTTATAGGTAGCCAAGAACAACAGTTAGATGGTCAGAGAACAACCCTGTCAAGAGGGGAGTAGGACCAATCTCAACCTGGGGTGGGAGGCCTACTATAGTTTTAACAAGAGCCATCCATGCCTCAAAGGTGGGGTATGGGATTTGGGAGGGTCCCAGTCCCTGTCCATGTTACATGTGACTTTGTGTTTGAAATGAGAAACAGCTTTTCTTTCCCCAAAGCTGTATTACACAATGCTGGCCAGTATCTTTCTGTTTGTCCAATAGGACTATCTTCCCAAAATAGCATGGTGGAGAAAGGCAGAACTAGTCAACCAAAGCTTGATAGAGACAGTGAGAAATGATGAACCAGTAGAAAAATCCTCACATTAACGTAGCAATTCCAGAACTCCACATGATACAGACCTGCAGTTTACCTTCAACTGGCTAGCGGAGCAGCAAAGCAGTGATCCCAGCATGCTATGTACCACATAATAAAGTATTTCTTATACAAAACTACACACCCATATGTCTCAAAGCGCTGAAATAACAGAAGACATTACTATCCCACGGAGTGGTAGTCAATTTATCAACATCGGAGGAATGAGAGGCTTGCGTAGACCCTAGCAGCATTCAAACCTGCCACAGCAGGCTGCACACAGATATCCGAGGTAGGGGCTTAGCTCACTGTGCTATCTGAACAGACATACTGTCAAGCGGGGTCTCCTCCTCCCCAGACTCCTCCTCACCTGTTTGCTCAGATACTTCCTCCACTCTGACTGAGCTCTTCTTCTTGGTCTTGATCTTGGTCTTCTTCTCAGGCTTCTTCTCTTTTTTTTGTCGTAAGTAGGGCACCGCTCCGTCGGCCGCCTCCGTGGTCTGAATACAGTATAGATCCGGAGGTAAACCGAGGAGCACGCCCTAAAACGGGGAAAAAGCCGTTAGGCAGAAGAAAAAACGCAGATCACGAGACTGTTGTGATGGGGAGGTCCAGATAATTACTAGAAGGCTAGCTGAAGTCGGGAATCCGGTCTGCCGATACCACAGACGCTACCCTCCGATCTTGGATGAGGAGGCTGGTTGCTGGGTCTCTAGTACCCTTCGGGACCCAGGGATAATAGGTGTGTAGTGAGACCGTAGATCCAAACGGTCTCACAGACTTCCGTGAAAGTATCTGCACCGCTGGAACGAGGCAGAAAAGTACAGAACAGAGAAGGTAAACAATAAAGGAAACAAGAAAAATAGAATAGAACAGAGTAAAAACAGAGTCTCCCTTCCGCTCAAGCGGGTTCTGACAGCAGAGACCAAGGTGGGTAGCAGAGATAGACACGTACAAGGAATACGCGTGGTAAATAGAAAATGCGTAGTGAAAGCGAAAGTAGCTTAAAAAGATCCCGATCACCTTACCTGAAGACCTTAGGACACCACGAGTGGCAAAGAACAGGAAAGGCTAGAGCAAAGCGATACGGGAAGAGGATAAAGGCAAGTCACTGTAAGAGACTGACAGCGCAAGTAACAATTACGATACAACGCGCCGTGCGCTAGTTTGATCAGCCAGTTATAGGTTCCGTCGGCTATCTTGGAATAAACTAGACCGTTGGGTTTGCTCCTGGAATCCATGTTAGTAGTACTTCCAACGGTAAACTAGCTTCCAGGGCTGGTGCATGACAGTATGCCCCCTCCTATACTTGCTTCCTCCTGGTTTTCCCGGATACAGACTATGGAAACGCTGTACAAGTCTGGGGGCTTGCACATGGGTTCTTGGTTGCGATGTTCTTTCGGCTATGGGATAGCCTTTCTAGTGGATCAAATATTGCAATGTTCCTTTACTGTAACGAGAATCAACAATTCTGTCCACCTCATATTCTTCCGGTTCATCCTGAGGTGGGACTAAGGTTCTTCTCCTAGATCTCTTGAAAGGATCTTCTTGATGTGTCTTGAGTAGGGAGGCATGGAATACAGAATGCATCCACCGCAAGGCATGGGGTAGCCTTAATCGGAAGGCAACTGGATTGATTTGAGACGGAATATGATAGGGACCTATATATCTGGCTGAAAACTTTCCCATATGAGTCTGCCTGGGAAGATATCTTGTAGATAGCCAGACCAAGTCTCCCGGCTTCCAAAGGGGAACCGCACTGCGTTTGGCATCGGCATAGGTCTTGTATGTCTTGCGGCTGTCCTCTAGTGCTTGTAAGGCCTCCGTGTGGGTACGGTGGAGATCTGTGAGCATCCTCTCCAAAGCGGGAGTGATGATCTGACCTCTGAGAACTGAAGCTCCTGGTAGGTGGTGAGGATGGTATCCATACGTACACTTGAATGGTATCATCCTGATTGCTGTGTGGTAGGTGTTGTTATAAGCGAACTTCGCCATCGCTAGCAAGACTGCCCAGTCGTCTTGTTCCTTGTTACAAAAACAGCGAAGATACTGTTCTAGGTTGGCGTTTAACCTCTCTGTTTGCCCGTTGGTTTGCGGGTGAAACCCAGATGACAGGGCCCTTTGGATACCCAGTTGGGTGCATAATGAGTCCCAGAACTTTGAGGTAAATTGCGTTCCCCGGTCGGATATGATGGAATGTGGTAAGCCATCTAACCTAACCACCTCACGGAGGAAGACAGTAGCGGTTTCTGAGGCAGACGGAATCCCTGAAAGGGATACGAAATGTGCCAACTTAGTGAACAAATTTACTATCACTAGAATCGCAGTCTTCTCCTTAGAGATGGGAAGTTCCACTATAAAGTCCAGTGAGAGGTCTTCCCAGGGGAGTGTAGGTGCCTTAGCTTGATGCAGGAGACTGTGTTGTCTGTGACGGGAGGTCTTGTTGATGGCACAGGTAGGACACAAAGAAACATAAGACGTTATGTCTCTTCACATAGACAGCCACCAAAAGCTCCTGGAGACTAGTTCAAATGTTGCCTTTTCTCCCTTATGTCCTGCTAGGGGTAGGTCATGACAAAAACCAATCGCTTGTGTTCTCAGAGTGGGTGTAGGAAGAAACAAAGCTGATTGATGAAACCACAATCCCCCACGTTCCTGCAGCTGGCAGGAGTTTTTCTCCTCCTGTGAGCTATGAAGCAGTTCCTCTTGAACTTCTTGAAGGAAAAGATTGGCATTTATGTGGAAGTGGTGTCTTGGCAGAATCTTCTCCTTCCTCACCTCTGATAGATCCTCATTAGCCCAGCTTCGGGATAAGGTGTCTGCGACACTGTTTTGAGATCCCGGTATGTGGGCGATCTGGAAGTCAAAGTTTGAGAAATAGTATGCCCAACGAGCATGCCTTGAGTTTCTGCACTCCGTCTGTTGAAGAACCTTCAGATTTCGATGGTCCATGCGGATTATGAACTGATGTAAGGCTCCCTGTGGGAGATGTCTCCATTCTTGGCAGGCACTTCATATTGCCAACAGTTCTCTCTCGAGTACCGAGTAGTTCCTTTCGCTTCCCGTCAAGGTACGAGAGTAATAAGCAATTGGGTGTTCCAATTTGTCAGCTCCTCTCTGTAACAAAACGGCTCCCAATGCTCCTCCAGAGGCATCAGTTTCTAGAACAAAGGGTTTACTCTGATCAGGCTGGACCAGAACAGGAGCAGAGATAAAATATTCCTTTAGGTTCCTGAAGGCTTCCTGAGCGGCGGGTCCCCAATGGAAAGCTACTCCCTTCTTGAGGAGATTGATTATGGGCAACACGAGATCCGAGAACCTTGGTATGAACCTGCGATAGAAATTTGCCAGACCTAAGAAACGCTGGATCTCCTTGACTGAGGTGGGTTCTGGCCATCGGTCTATAGCCTGAACCTTGGTTGGATCCATGCGGATCCCCTTGGTGGATAAAAAGAACCCCAGATAAGGTACCTCTGAGGCCTCGAATTTACACTTCTCTGGTTTGGCAAACAGATTTTTCTCTAACAGTCTGCGGAGAACCTCGCTTACATGGGCACGATGTTCAGCCAAGGAGGGGGAGAAAATTAGTATATCGTCGAGGTATACGACCACTGATATGTGTAACATATCCGCGAAGATCCTGTCAACAAAACGCTGGAACACAACTGGAGCATTCACCAGGCCGAATGGCATAACGCAATATTCAAATAAACCCAACAGTGTTCTGAATGCCGTTTTCCACTCGTTCTCATTCTTGATCCTTAACAAGTGATATGCTCCTCGGAGGTCGAGTTTGGTAAATACCTTGGAGTCTCTTACCGCCTCGAGAATGTCTCTGATGAGTGGCATCGGGTATCTGTCTCGAATGCTTATGCTGCTCAGACCCCTGTAATCAATACAGGGGCGTAATTCCTTAGAGTCCTTCTTTGAAATGAAAAACAAAGATGCTCCTCCTGATGATCTCGATGGTCTGATAAGGCCATTTTCCAAATTGGCTGCTAAGTACTCCTTCAAAGCTTCCTTTTCAGTCAAGGATAGCGGATACATGCGTCCAAATGGAAGTGAAGTTTCTTCCTTGAGGTCTATGCTGCAGTCCTCGTTGCGATGAGGCGGGAGGAGTCTAGGTTTGAGATCTTCGAATACTCTTGCGAAAGACTGGTAGTGCCTAGGTAAGGAGGATACCAAGAGGCTACCTTGAACACTAGCCAGATGGATCGAACCTCTGTTGAGGATTCCCTCAGATTCAAGCAGTGCTCTTGACAAAGGTCTGAGTCGAAATTGATCTTGTTCCTTGTCCAGTCGATTTTGGGATTATGTCTTCTCAGCCATGGAATCCCCAGGATCAACGGAAAATGGGCTGCTCTGATAACATCAAAGCGGAGAGTCTCGACATGGTGCTCCATTCCGATCGTGATGGGAATGGTCTCCATGGTAATGGGTCCAGAAGTTAGAGGACGACCGTCCACCCCTTCTACCAGTACAGCTCTGTCCTTTTCTCTTAGTGGGATCTTGTTCTCCTGGGCCCAGTTCACATTGATGAAGTTTCCTGCAGCTCCGCAGTCCAGCATGGCCAATACTGAGAGTTTCTGTCCTGGTCTGCAAGTAAACGTAACCTGGAATACCATCAAACGGTTATCCTCTACTACTTCACGAGTGGTTCTGGTAAGATTGCAAGGGTTTGGGCTGTCTTCCCCATGGTCTCCCTTGCAATTACCTGGGGTTTGGCGTTTCCCTGTCGCTTAGAGGGTATGTCTGGACAGTCCTTGAGTGTATGCTTAGCTGACCCACAATACATACAGAGATTCAGGTCCTGTCTTCGCCTTCTTTCTGTCTTGGTAAGGGGTCCTCTGGTAGAACCTATCTGCATGGGATCCTCCAAGGTAAGAAGTTCTCTTCTTCCCTGCGGTGGGCTGTACTGAGAGGTCGGTCCCCCCTTCCTCTTCTCCTTTCTGTTCGTCTTTCCTGAAGACGGAAATCAATCTGAAGTACTAGGCTAACTAGTTCTTGGAAGTTGTTAGGCCGGACCACTCGAGCCAGCTCGTCCTTAAGGTCTTCATTTAAGCCTCGTCGGAATAGAGCCTGTCGTGCTGTGTCTGGCCATTCTGTAGACACTGCCAAGGCCTGGAACTGGGCAATATAACCTTGTAGATCTTGCTTCCCCTGTTTGACCTCGAGGAAGGCGTCGTACTTAGAATACTGTACGTCAGAGCGCTCAAATCTGTTCTTGAATTCCTGTACAAACAGGGCATAATCATTCACCATAGGGTCTTGGCTGGTGACCAAAGGGGTTACCCATGCCAGAGCACTTCCAGCCAGATTGGCTATGAGAAATCCTACTCAAGCCCTTCCGGACTCAAATGCTCGAGGTCTAAATGAGAAATAAACCAAGCAGGCATCGAGAAATTCTTTGATGTATTTGGGATTTCCATCGTATTTTCCATAGGTAAACGGCATCGGAGGTAGGTCATCTCTACTGGCTTCCCGAGCCGCAGCTTGCTGTCGAAGAAGAAGGTTCTCTGCATGGAGTGATTGCATATCTGCTCTAAGGCTCTGTATGGCGTTACACATCTCTTGGATCTGTTCCGGAGATGCCATTTCCTTTCTTTGGCGTTGTATACTGTCAAGCGGGGTCTCCTCCTCCCCAGACTCCTCCTCACCTGTTTGCTCAGGTACTTCCTCCACTCTGAATGAGCTCTTCTTCTTGGTCTTGATCTTGGTCTTCTTCTCAGGCTTCTCTTTTTTTTGTCGTAAGTAGGGCCGCGCTCCCTCGGCCGCCTCCGTGGCCTGAATACAGTATCGATCCGGAGGTAAACCGAGGAGCACGCCCTAAAACGGGGAAAAAGCTGTTAGGCAGAAAAAACAGCAAAGATCACGAGACTGTTGTGATGGGAAGGTCCAGATAATTACTAGAAGGCTAGCTGAAGTGGGGAATCCGGTCTGCCGATACCACAGACGCTACCCTCCGATCTTGGATGAGGAGGCTGGTTGCTGGGTCTCTAGTACCCTTCTGGACCCAGGGATAATAGGTGTGTAGTGAGACCGTAGATCCAAACGCTCTCACGGACTTCCGTGAAAGTATCTGCACCGCTGGAACGAGGCAGGAAAGTACAGAACAGAGAAGGTAAACAATAGAGGAAACAAGAAAAATAGAATAGAACGGAGTAAAAACAGAGTCTCCCTTCCACTCGAGCAGGTTCTGACAGCGGAGACCAAGGTGGGTAGCAGAGATAGACATGTACAAGGAATACGCGCGGTAAATAGAAAACGCGTAGTGAAAGCGAAAGTAGCTTGAAAAGATCCCGATCACCTTACCTGAAGACCTTAGGACACCACGAGTGGCAAAGAACAGGAAAGGCTAGAGCAAAGCGATACGGGAAGAGGATAAAGGCAAGTCACTGTAAGAGAATGGCAGCGCAAGTAACAATTACGATACAACGCGCCGTGCGCTAGTTTGATCAGCCAGTTATAGGTTCCGTCGGCCATCTTGGAATAAACTAGACCGTTGGATTTGCACCTGGAATCCATGTTAGTAGTACTTCCAACGGTAAACTAGCTTCCAGGGCTGGTGCATGACACATACTTTCAGTTTACCTGAAACAGGGAGCAGTCTACACAGCAAATAGGTGACCCTAGAGCTCTATCTGCCACAGATATTCAGTTTACCTGCAATGGGAGGGCAGCAATTACAACACAACTTGTAATAATGGCCTGTGTAGAGAATGGGCCATCCCATTCCCTAATGCAGGTGGACCAGAGTACAATACGTGGGTAAGGCTTAATGCTTGCTATATTTTTTACCTGTAATCCCAACCCCTTGGGTGGAAAGACTGCTGTTTGCCCAGGCAGCCAACTGTGGGAGTGAGCCAATGGAGGGGGATAATAATGAAGGGACACAGGAAACAAGAAGGTGTGGGTTGTTCATGTGAGGCCATGTGAGGTGAAAGCGGACCAAAACACCAAAAGGAAGAATGAACATGCATAAGAGCATGGAGGAGGAATGCTGACGGAGATTGCATGGTGAGCTATTGGTTTGTCAGAGAAAGTGGTACTTGAGTGTGAGTGCACCTACAAGGGGTGGAAGTGAGACTTGCAGAGTATTGGTGAATGAGAGCGAATGAGAAGTTAACTGGGAGAAGGAAGGGAGGATGCATACGGGAGAGGGTGTGGGTGGAGTAATAGTATAGAGAGGGGTCAGTAGAAGAAATACAATGAGGGGAGAATTGTAGGGGTGACAGAGAGGAGCGGAGAGTAGGAGTGTGGATAGGGGAGAGTAGTAGTGTTGTGGGGAGGGAAGGGGAGGGACATAGTGGTCGAGAGAGTAGGGATTTGTAAGAACACAGAGGGACAGAATGAAGATATATAGAGAAAGGCTAATGTGAGTGGGAGTAAGGAGGGGAGGAGCGTATAAGGTAGGTAGAGAACCCACAGAACATTGAGTCAGCGGTATAAGGGCTTGAAAGGCAAGAACCAAGTGAAAGGTGGAATGGGGCAGGTTCCTGGAGGCAACAGGTAGCTTCATAAGCTTCTTTCTTTACTTACAGAGTAATCTGGTATAATAAGGACATTAGGTCATTAAAAGCAGAAGAACAGATCTTCAGGAAAGACTACTGGCCCCACCACACAGGCTACATAACTCCAACTGCCTAGGGTGGAACACTCACTCCACAAACATTCCATGCACTCTCAGAACATTCTCTCATGACATCACAGCCCATGCAGGAAGTAAGACAGGATATAACACACCTCCCTTCCTTCAACATAGCACAGAGGAACACAAACACACCGAAGGGACCAGGACACAGCACACCTCCCTTCCTTCAACATACAACCTGAGAACACACATACGCTGGAAAGACAACTACCACACCAACAGCTTCAATCACTACCACCTGTGGAATCAGAAGATATGGTTGTCCCAACCATGCGTAACTAACATTCAGCAGAAGGCTGAACCACAAACAATACTTTCACAGCCACCAAAATAGCACATTCCACCTTATACCCACTACTGCCACTATTGGGTGTCAATCCAGCCATGGTGGAGCACAAACCTGCCCCTTCTGGGCCTACAACCCAGGACCACAGGCATGCCACACCCGAGCACTGACTGCCCCTATTCGGGTTGACATGCGAGCCTGCTGCAACAAAGCAAAATATTCACTAACATTCAAGGAGAATCAATCTCAAACTGAGATTGTCCATGCACAGGAATCCAACAACAAATACCATACTTTCATACAGCACACCATGCAATCACACACGCTGAACCACACACACACACATAGCAACAATGTGAGCAAAAGATTCCACTGAAAACGAACATCTCTACAACCCAACCCAGAATACTGGCAATGCAAATTAAGAACAAACAAAGAATTCCACAAAACGCCAATCAATTGAATCCGACAAAGATGAAGAACATGTTGCATCAAAAACAATAATACCAATGACTTACATTGCAGACAGGGCTCACAACTACATCACTTTAGACTCACCTCCAGTCATAAAGTACACGACAAGTACACACTTGAGCACCACCTACAACAAAGCACCTGTCACAAAAGGCACAAATTCCTGTAGATATTATACTATGGGTCCTAAATTAGGAATCACCTAGATTGCTCCAAAAGGGAGTTAACTTTAAAGGGTGTTAGCTCTTAGGTCATCACAAGTAGACAGACAGTATTTTAGACAGTCGAGGGTACTGATCTCTAGAAAATGTTCTAGGGTTGAGGGATGCATGTGCTAGGGGTGGAACTGCCCACACTATATGGAGGAGGGAGGAGCAGCCTTGCCTGAGCCTCTTTGAAATCTTTCTAATAAAATCCCTTGAACTCTCTACTAGATAATTACCAACCCCTCCACTTACATATTATTAATGATACTACTTCTGGCAAAACCTTCCTAATGGAACCAAACACAAAATGTCTATAAGAAAAAACAAACAACAAACTCTCATGTGCTGTTACAGAACTAGCTGTTTACAACTTAAGTGGTGTACCTGTTCATTCAAATCTTCAGAGGAAGTAGTTGAATTAGGAAGAATTCTACAAAACATTAAATTTTCTATTAATGGATGTGACCTGTTTGGTAAAATTATAGTATTTGGTGATCTCTTGCAGTAAACATCAGTCAAAGACCTACATATATTCAAAAGATTCAGTCATAAAGAATGACATATCACAATAGGCAGGAGAGAGTGTAAAACTCTAGGGTCACTTTCGCTACAGAGAGCTAGTAAAAAAGTATCCTTCAGGTAACAAACCCTGTCATTAAACAGTTTGAGTAAGGTGGGCTGTCTCACGTACGTCAAGTCTACGCTACATAAGATAGGCCTGGGCACCTGTTTCTCTGACTATAAAGTCCAGGTTGCGATGCTTAAAAGGACCTTAAAGTTTAAGATTGCGCAGTCCTTCGCGGAAAACAGGGAAGATGAAATGATAACTGGTGCACATGTTAGAACATGTCTCCCTTTTTCACATAGGAAGGGGCTGCCAGGCTATCTTACTTTTGTGACTAAACAACACCACAAGCATCTGCTTACTAGAGTAAGGCTAAACATTCTGCAATTGGCAGTTTGCATGTCTAGGTGGAAGTGCAGTGCCATAGAAAATCTGGCACATTTCATTCTGTTTTGTCCCATCTATGGAGACATTAGGAAGTGTTGGCTGAGGAAAATACTTAGGGAAAGCAGGATAAGGCACTTCAGACCCGCTCTTGTCTTCCTACTCTCGTGCTCTGTCAGAGTCATGTTTGTCCTGGCTTCATACCTGAGCAGGGCATAGTGTACAAGAACTAGGCTAATTTCTGCTGCTCCGGTGTAAGGTACTTGGCTCAAGATATCCTGGCCGCCCCGGTTTGCACACCTGCAGGTCGAGAGACCTTAGCTATAAGTAGAACTACTCCGTTCTTGTACATTTTATCCTTGTTTAAGACATGTTGTGCTGCATATAGTGTTCTGCCTAAGACTCTATCAAATCTAACCTGGTAAATGCATTCTATCCCCTACGATGTAACCTACCCCTTTAGGATGTGAAATGCACGTAATCACTGTATATGAGGACAAAGATTGATGCATTTAATGATATTCCACGCATTTATACATAACTGACACTTATGATATTTATAATTGATTATGAATTTTAATTCCTGATTTGCTGACCTTAAATTATTTCAGTGTTATTGTTATTTTGATTCATGCATATTGCATTGCATTATCGTATGTTTTTTTAATGTTTTATGTGAATCTTTTAATACGGTTCCCACCAAAATAAAGAATATTGACTAACTGGGTAATGGTTGCTTGCAGAATGAGTGGCTCAGAGCCCCTTAGTGAAAACTCTGTGGATTCCCTAGTAACATGCCCTCCCTACTCATAACCGCAATAGACTGGAGTCAAAGAGTGAGTGGTACTCGGGCAAGTGAGTGTGAGAGTCCTGAAGATAATACTAGGCAAAGAAATTGAGCAAAGGCCATTTGAGACATGCAGAGGTCAATGCATAGGGCTCATCTGCACATGATATGTTCACCATCATTAACAGTTTTAAGTGTACCTTATTAGTCTCCTGGCATTAACTGACATGGTTTATAAACATAATCAATTGCCAATAGAGGGAACATTACATTTGGACAAACTAGGAGTCCTCAGACAAACCTTAGAGGAACAGGGGTAAACTAAGCCCCCGTCATTCGGAACTGTTTCGGACTTGGTTAAAATAAGTGCTAGTGAGAAACAATGAGTGTAAGATTAGGGCACTGAATCGGGTTAATGACAGGTTGCAACAATAGATTACATTCCTAAGGGACAGAAATCATCACGCCGTGGCCCCTGCATCAAGAAGGGAAAGACAGAATCAAAACTGGATGATCAGGACAATGAGACTGCACAAGTCATTATAGACTTTTTCACCATTGTACTGGCCACAACGAGAGTAGACCAGCGGCCGGTGGGGCAAGGGGCACAGGTAACGAAAGATGTCCAGACTCCTGCTGCTGCCCACCACATCCTGTGGGACTCTCTCCACTGACACTGCCCGGACAAAACTACTTGGGTGGCCAAGGGGGCCCCCTGAAACCTGAAGTACCTCAATCTTAAAGCCTCTTGGAGATGAGGGCACAGTTTATGGGGGGAGACTCTAGGGACCTCCAAGCACGCCTTAGACAGATGCCAGTTGGGAATGAGGAGCAAGAGTAGCAACAGCCCAGCTTCGTTAGCGTACATGTTCCATGGGCACCAGAGACTTGCAGATTTCCAAATATTATGGAGGAACCACTGTGGTTCATAGAAGACCAGTGAACAGTTATTCAGTGCAACACCTAATCTACTTGGTGAGACATGCATCAGCTCATGAAGGTGATAATGCTACTCCAAGAGGCACAGTGACTTACTGAAAGTGCTACTTGGCCATATGCAGACCCTGAATGATGTTTCCCCTTGTTCAAGCTATGGAAAATATAGTCACTGCTTTCCCTGAAATTTGCACCCAAAAGACTGATTGGGACAAGATAGAGAAATGTGAACACAAATACAAGAGTCTCACTGGCAGATTATCTAGACTGGTAACTGGAGGGAGAGCCCTAAAAGTGCCAGGACTGTGGGCTATTTGAACGTGGTACAAAAGGGGATTGTCCTGACCACGGTGTTTGCGTAGACTACTTTCTAATTGCTGTAAACCCCAAAAATGTTCTGTCATATAACACACATTTACATTTCTTTAGTATGTAGTAGTACCCAACCAGTCAATTGATAATACAGACAAAGTTTGAAACTAGGTACAGCTTTCATTTATTTAGCTGTTCATGCATTTTGCAGTCATGCATTTAAAAGTTTTTTTGAAAAGATTTTTTACACATAAAAGTTCAGTTTACTGAGTGTAGTTTGTTTTTTTACATTTACAAATCCTTTGCGACAACTGAATAATGTAACACAATTTCATTTTTACAAAGCTGGAGTAGATTTGTGCTTTAGAATTTTTGTGTATATCCACCACCTTTAGTGACAAGTTATGTTATGTTATGTTATTTTGCATTTATATACCATTGGTATGGTCTGAAGGCGCTGGTAGGTTGAACGCCCTTGGGAACCGAATTTCAGGTCAGTAGAGAGAGTAGAGAGAGTCAAAGGTGCATGTGAGCACCGGGTATGTGTGCAGCTGGTGCGGTATTCGTGTAGTAGCTGCTTCTTAGCGGTAGGTGTGGTGGTTGAGAGATCAGGAGTATGTGTTCGTTCTGGCAGGATTTATCCAGACCGAATGTGGCTGCGTTAGGCCTGAGGAGAACGCCTGGCTGGGGGGGGTGTAACCAGCAGTGCTTACTTAGAGTGATGGGGAGTGAGCGGCAGATGTAGGTATGAGAACAGTTATACCGAATGTTGTCATAGTATCTCTGTGTTCTAGTTGAGTGTTGGTGTAAAGAAGAGAGTAAGCGTGGTGGTGTGATATGATGGGTTATATGCTCTTTCAAACGTTCCCAGCATTCCAAGCTATACTATGTACATCACGCAATTCTATGCGCTCTAGTCCATTCCATGCACTCTTATTCATTCCATGCACCCCAGTCTGCTCCACACACTCCGGTCTGCTCGACGCACTCATGCACTCGAGTCCGCCCCGCGCGCTCCAGTCCACCCCACATACTCCAGTCTGCCCCACGCATGCCCTCTTGTCTGCCCCGTGCATGCACTCCTGTCTGCCCCACACATGCATTCCTGTCGGCCTCATGCATGCATTCCTGTCGGCTTCATGCATGTACTCCTGTCCGACACTCGCACTCCAGTCCACCCCTCGCACTCCTGTCTGCCACTCGCACTCCTGTCCGCCACTCGCACTCTGTCCGCCACTCGCACTCCTGTCCGCCATTCGCACTGAAAACCGCTATATTTACTCCAATCCGTTTCATGTATTCAAAGTTGTGTTATGTACTCCCTCCACATATTTCATCCGTACCATTCTGTGTATTCTAAGTTGTTTTATTCGGCACCCGTTCTATCTACATATGTCAGCCGTTCCATCAAGGTACGTCACCCGTTCCATCCACGTCCGTCAGGCGTTCCATCCATATATTTGATCAATTCCATTCACATGTATCATTTGTTCTATCAATATAAAATCCATCTACACACTTCACTCGTTCCGTCCGCTCTACGCATTCAGAAGCTCTACATACTTATCCGTTCTGCGCACTCATACATACTGCATGCACTCTGTACTCACTCGTTCTACATACTCATCCGCTCTACGCAACTCATCCGCTCTACGCAGCACATCTGTTCCCTGTAGGCGCTCGTTCATTCGGCTCTAGGCACTCATTCGCTCTAGGCACTCGTTTGTTTTATGCCCTCACACGCACTATGCATTCACCTGTTTTACGCACTCATCCCCTCTACGCACTCGTCCGCTCCTCGCACTCATCTGCTCCCGCACTCGTCCGCTCCCAGCCCTCAACCGCTCACCTCAGTCATCTGCTTGCCTCACTCATTCGCTTCCCGTACTCATCTGCTCCCCTCACTCATCTGCTCTATGTACTCATCCGCTCTATGCACTCGTGCTTTCCACGCATTCAACTCATTTGCTCCCCGCACTCATTCGCTCCTGGCACTCATCTGCTCTATGCACTCATCCGCTCTATGCACTCATCCGCTCTAGGCACTTGTGCTTTCCATGCATTCAACAGCAATATGCGCTCATCAGCCCTATAAAGTCTTTCACTAATACGCAGTAATCCTGTTCTATATATTCATCTGTTCTCTACACTCATCTGTTCTGTACACTCATCCGCACTATACACTCATCTGCTCTATACACTCATCCGCTCTGTACACTCCTCGCTCTGTACACTCATTCGCTTTATACACTCATTCGCTCTATACATTCGTCAGGTCTGCACATTCCTCTGCTCCAGCGAACCACACACTCTCCTCACTTCCGTACTCATCTGCTATCCACACTCATCTGCTCTACGTACTCATCCGCTCTACGTTCTCATCCGCTCTACATACTCATCCATTCTACATACTCATCCGCTCTACATACTCATCCGCTCTACATACTCGTCCGCTCTACATACTCGTCCACTCTACGTACTCATCTGCTCTAAATACTCGTCCGCTCTACATACTCTTCAGGTTTACGCTCATCCGTTCTGTACATTCATCTGTTCTACGTACTCACGCGTTCTACTCGCTTCTCTGTATTTACACACTCATCCGCTCTACACGCTTGTCCGACACTCGCACTCCTGTCCACCCCTCGCACTCCTGTCTGCCACTCGCACTCCTGTCCGCCACTCGCACTCTGTCCGCCACTCACACTCCTGTCCGCCATTCGCACTGAAAACCGCTATATTTACTCCAATCCGTTTCATGTATTCAAAGTTGTGTTATGTACTCCCTCCACATATTTCAATCGTACCATTCTGTGTATTCTAAGTTGTTTTATACGGCATCCGTTCTATCTACATATGTCAGCCGTTCCATCAAGGTACCTCACCCGTTCCATCCACATCCGTCAGGCGTTCCATCCATATATTTGATCAATTCCATTCACATGTATCATTTGTTCTATCAATATAGAATCCATCTACACACTCCACTCGTTCCGGCCGCTCTACGCATTCAGAAGCTCTACGTACTTATCCGTTCTGCGCACTCATACATACTGCATGCACTCTGTACTCACTCGTTCTACATACTCATCCGCTCTACGCAACTCATCCGCTCTACGCAGCACATCTGTTCCCTGTAGGCGCTCGTTCATTCGGCTCTAGGCACTCATTCGCTCTAGGCACTCGTTCGTTTTATGCCCTCACACGCACTATGCATTCACCTGTTTTACGCACTCATCCCCTCTACGCACTTGTCCCCTCTACGCACTCGTCCGCTCCTCGCACTCATCCTCTCCCGCACTCGTCCGCTCCCAGCCCTCAATCGCTCACCTCAGTCATCTGCTTGCCTCACTCATTCGCTTCCCGTACTCATCTGCTCCCCTCATTCATCTGCTCTATGTACTCATCCGCTCTTTGCACTCGTGCTTTCCACGCATTTAACTCATCTGCTCCCCGCACTCATTCACTCCTGGCACTCATCTGCTCTATGCACTCATCTGCTCTAGGCACTTGTGCTTTCCATGCATT
Source organism: Ambystoma mexicanum (assembly GCF_040938575.1). NCBI lineage: Eukaryota > Metazoa > Chordata > Amphibia > Caudata > Ambystomatidae > Ambystoma > Ambystoma mexicanum. The sequence continues at coordinate 256,604,725 of NC_090941.1, forward strand.
CAACAGCAATATGCGCTCATCAGCCCTATAAAGTCTTTCGCTAATACGCAGTAATCCTGTTCTATATATTCATCTGTTCTCTACACTCATCTGTTCTGTACACTCATCCGCTCTATACACTCATCTGCTCTATACACTCATCCGCTCTGTACACTCCTCGCTCTGTACACTCATCCGCTTTATACACTCATTCGCTCTATACATTCGTCAGGTCTGCACATTCATCTGCTCCAGCGAACCACACACTCTCCTCACTTCCGTACTCATCTGATATCCACACTCATCTGCTCTACGTACTCATCCGCTCTACGTTCTCATCCGCTCTACATACTCATCCACTCTACATACTCATCCGCTCTACATACTCATCCGCTCCACATACTCGTCCGCTCTACATACTGGTCCGCTCTACGTACTCATCCGCTCTAAATACTCGTCCGCTCTACATACTCTTCAGGTTTACGCTTATCCGTTCTGTACATTCATCTGTTCTACGTACTCACGCGTTCTACTCGCTTCTCTGTATTTACACACTCATCCGCTCTACACGCTTGTCCGCTCTACACACGCAACCGCTCTGCACACTCATCCGCTTAACATGTTCATCCATTCTATACACTCATCCGATCTACATACTCATTCGATTTACATACTCATTCGATCTATAAAGTCATCTGTTCTTCATCTGTTCCGAACGCTTCATCCATTCTAACTATTTCATCCACGCCATTCACTTCATTCGCTCCTCATGGATTATGTCCATTTCGGCAGTTTAAATCTCTTTACTGCTTCCCTATGATTTATTCCTAACTCGTTTAATTCTATTTATTCTGTCCTTCTAGTTCATATTCGGGGTTGTTAGCTGTCAATTTCTCGCATCAGGTTGTTTGCTGGATTGGTGTCAAAGAGATGCTGTTAGTCTGTTTGGTTAGTTTTGGTACCGGCTGGTTTTAGGGGAAGAGCCAGGTTTTCAGCAGTTTGCGGAAAGACGTTAAATCCTCAGTTAGGCGAATGTGGGGTGGGAGCGAGCTCCACAGGGTGGGGGCCAAGGCTGAGAATGATGATCCGCCCAGCCTGACTGAGTTTGTCTTAGGTATGACTAGGAGGCCGGTGTCATGATCTCTGCTTCCAAAAGGTCAGGGTTTTCCCAACTCCCTTGGAAGCAGATCCATAACCCAGGTTCCGAGTGCCAACCAGTCCCAATTGGGACCTTTTGGACCCAGTCCTGGCGCCAGTGGCACCAGGCTCATAAATATGCCCAGTCCCAGCGCTGGAAGCGCCTGGCTCATAATGCTTGGGTGGACTTGCTTTGCGTTATTCTGCATCCTCTGCAGCAGAACGCTCATCGTGTCTTCTGCATCTGATCCTGGGCCTAAGGAAAAAGGCTTACCATCCTGAATCCAGTCTTCAGCAACACCTATAAAGACAAGAAAGAACAGGTTAGCATTACGGTCTTCAGTGACAGCGCTTCACTTACCTGGTCCATCGGCTGTCACCAACGCCTCGCACTGCATTCCGGCATCTGAAAGACAAAAGCTTACCAACTCTTCGCACGCTCCGGAGGCCTTCGGCGCTGCATCCCGCATCTGAAAGACAAAACAAGGTGCGTTTAAAGACATTGGGGAACTTTAATACTCACGTGCCATTACTCCTTTCCACATCTAACCCAGTGGGTATTCCGGCACCCTGCAGCCGCTCCGAACTTGTACCTGCAAAATAAAAAGACAGTTAGAGCGCATCGTGCTTTTAAAGACAATAGAATTACTCGAAACTTACCGTTCGTGCAGTAAACGACGGACAGCAGTCCTCTGAAGTCAAGAGGCCTGCTCCCCTTATCCAGTGAAGAAACTGGTTACAGCACCCTGCCCCGAGGCAGATGGAGAGCACGGCGTTCACTTACCTAAGGTGAGAGCGTTAACCTTTGGGGTTCTACAGGAGAAGAGAAAGGGAAGAAGAGAGAGACATTCAATAACCCAGTTCATTAATCCCATATTTTCTATCTGCAGACATCTTACCCTTCGAGTCAGACATACAGTGCACAGAGGTCCAGCCCAAAGAGCCAGCCGTGTGTTACACATCACCTTTGAAGATACGGTATACGCCCAGTCAAGACCGGCGCCTCTACGGGAATCAGGTGAGCGTTACAGCCGGCTGAGCTTGATTTTAGGGTGCGTGGAGGGTGATAGGGTTTTAGCTTGTCTTGAAGTTATTGAGGTCCAGTTTTATGCAGTGCTCGATGGGTGATGCATAAGGCTTTGAAAGTCACCCTTCGGGCTACTGGAAGCCAGTGAAGCATGTTAAGGGCTGGGGAGATGTGGTGTCTTGGGTCCAGCGCAAGTAGCATTTTGGCAGCTGCGTTTTGTGCCCTTTGGAGTTAATTCAGTTGGTACGCGTGGACTCCGAGGTATATGGGGTTTGCGTAGTCCAGTCTAGATATAATGATTGATTGGACCGCAGAGAGTATGTTGGGAAAGGAGAGATATGGAAAGATGCCCCTAAGCGTTTTAAGGTGGTAGTGGCAGGACTTTGAGATGTTGTTGACTTGGCGCGAGAGTGTTAGGTCAGAGTCAAGTGTGCATCCAAGATTTTTCACTGAGTTGCAGGGGGTCGGTGAGTTGCCCATGGCGGGTGGCCGGGGTAGTGGGTGCGGAAGAAGTTCGGAGTTGCCACATACCATGATTTCCGTTTTGGAGGGGTTTAACAGGAGGTGGATTTGGGTCATCCAGAGTTCTATGTCGAGGAGGCAGGAGGCCAGGTCAGGTCGGGGGTTGGGTTTTGAGTTCATTAGTTTTAGAATTAGTTGAGTGTCGTCAGCGTAGTTGTAACACAGGATGTTGTGTGAATAAATTATTGGTGGGAGGGTGATCAGGTAGAGATTGAATAGGACGGGGGATAGACATGCTCCTTGTGGGAGTACCGTGTCGACTGGGGAGTGGAGGCGGTCTAGCAGGATTGAGTGATTGATTGTGTCAAAAGCGGCAGACAGGTCAAGAAGGATTAGTGCGGCGCATCCCGCAGACTCTGCCGTCATTTTAAGGTCATCCCAGATTGAGGTTACGGTGGTTTCAGTTCCGTGACGGGCTCTGAAACCTGATTGTGCGGGGCCTAGGAGATTGTTGGCTTCGACAAAGGCATTTAGTTGGGAGTAGGCAGTTCGGTCAATGAGTTTGGCAAGGAATCTGGTGTTTGAGATGGGGCGGTAGTTTTTGGGTTTAAGAGGGTCAAGGGAAGGTTTTTTAATTAGCAGTTTGACATGAACCGTTTTGAATGCGTCGGGAAAGATACCAAAGGAAAGGGAGGCATTTATGATGGATCTAGTGTGTTCTCCTGCACAGGTGGAAGCGAAAATCTCTTTGAGGGTTGTGGCCAGGCAAGGGTCCAGCGGAGAGCCAGATGGTTTGTGGGCAGATAGGAGTTTGAGAAATTGCTCTGGTGATATTGGACTAAAGGATTCGAACGTTGGTTGCGTGGTGGTCGCAGCTGGTGGGCTGACCGATATGGGGGGAGTATTGCCTGGTGGATGTAAGAGAGACATTTTGGTGGCTAGAGTATTTGTTCTTTCGAGAACTGTGGTGTAAAAGTGGAGGGAGAGTGAGTCGCACAGTGATTGTGAGGGGGTCGGGGCGGTCGTGGTGCATGCCGGTTTGGTGAATTTAGAGATGATTTTGTGGAGTTCTTTGCTTGGGTTTTTGCAGTTTAGGATTCAGGAGTTGTAGTGGGCTTTTTTTGCTTTCCGGATTTTGGCATGGTACTGATAGAGGTGTCGGGACAAGGTGGCCTTGCTCTCCTTGGTTTTGTCTTTCTGCCATTTGCGTTCTAGGTATTTATGTAGTTGTTTAGTGGACTTCAACTCAGGAGTGAACCATTTGGGGAAGAGGCCACGGCGGGTTGATGGTTTGCAAGGGGGTGTGAGCCGCATCAGAGATGCCTTGAGCCATGAGTCAAAGGCATCAGCGGTTATTTGTTTATTGAGTTGGCAGGTAGGTGGTGGAGACTGGAGGAGCGCGTCGGCTAGGTCTGGGACGATAATTCGTTTTTTCCAGCATTTGCATAGATTTGGAGGCTCAGATTCGATTACGGGAAGGGGATTGGGTGAGCGAATGGCAAACGATAGAATGAAGTGATCGGACCAGATGATGGGGTGGGGGGGTTTAAATGAATCCGGGTGTTGGAGCTAAAGATGGCATCAGGAGTGTGTCCTTTTTTAGTGAGTCAGGCCCTTTATGTGGGGTTGGAGGTTAATTGCATCTAAACCGTCAACTAGAGAGTGTGTCATAGGGTTGGTGGGGATGTCGAGCCATATGTTGAAGTCTCCAAGAAGGGTGAGGTTGGGATGATTTAGTTGAAGGGTGGCAATAGAGTCGCATAGGTTGTTTGCGAATTGTCTATCATAGCCAGGGGGCCTGTAGATTAATAGGAAGCTATGTGAGAGCAACGGGGAGAGGAATATTTTAACGGGAGAGATTCACAGGAAGGAATGGAAGGTTGGTTGTTGATGATTGAGGCGTGGAAGAGAGACTTGAAGACGAATGCTACTCCCCCTCCTCTGGAGGGACGGTTCAGTGGGATGAGGGAGTAGTCAGGGCGGAAGGCTTCATTAGCGATTGGGGCAAAGTCGTCAGAGAGCCAAGTTTCGGTGATGAAAACCAGGTCTGGTTTGTCGGAGGTGAGGAGGTCAAAGATGCAGTGTCTGTTTTTTGCTACGGATCGGGCATTAAATAAGATGCATTTCACATCCGCAGGCGAGGTTGGTCTCGGAGCTGGAGCGGAAGGGGGTGGTGCCGGAGAGACTGGAAGCTGGAGAGGGTGAGGGGTAGGGTGGGCGATAATCAATGGGAATTGTGGGCGAGCAGAAGTATTGGCGGGCTTCTGGCGGGATTGGGTGGCTGCGTGAGTTAGGATGATCCGGTCTGGCTTAGGAGATTTGAAGGTGGGGTTTGGGCGGTTAGGAGTTTCAGTTGCAGATGATGAGGAATCGAGGGAGAGGGGTTTCAGGAAGGGTGAAGCCACGGGGAAGGAGGTGAGTGGGGGAATGAGGTGGTGGGTCGAGACAGGGGAGGCGAAGAGTGCTGAGAGATTGAGGGGGACCAGGTACGTTTCCTCTTTAGTTTCTTTGTTGCGATTGGAGTGTGAGAGAGGGTAGGGGGGTCAGAGTTGGAGAGGTATGAGGCTTCGGTTCTTGCTGGGGCTAGGCATGCAGATTTTAGGGAGGGGAAAGGGTGCGGGCGGGGGGGGAAGGTAGCGGGGGGTGGATGATTGCAGGGCTGGGTGTGCCAGGTATGACAGTGAGGGGAGCGGGCATGGTTAACGTTGGCTGGTCGGTGGTGGGGTTCAGGGGAGGATTGGCCTTAGGGTGGTTGGCTCGCCATTGTGCCTCTCTGGCTTGGTGTTTGGAGAGGGGAATGGCAGGGAGTGCGAAGTAGGGTGTGGTGATTTGGGAAGGACAGGGGGCAGGCTGATCAGGGAGAGGGGCGGTCCGCGGTGGTCATTTCCGACAAACTTTGGTGGAGTGGGTGCACTCATGCTTGGTACGAGCTTTTAGGTGGATTCAGGAGGGCTTTCTAGTTGTAGTTCTAAATTCAGTGAGGGCAGCCTTTTAGGCACACTTCCAGGTTCAATTTGCTCAGAGATGATACTAGACTATTAGGTGCACTTCTAGATTCAATTGTACACAGAGATGATATTAGGCTATTAGGTACTATTAGGTACACTTCTAAGTTCAACTGTACACAGAGATGATATTAGGTTCTACCTCTAGATTCAGTTTTTGTATAGAGGGGATATTAGATTATTAGGCACAGTTCTCGATTCTACATTACACAGATATACTATTAAGTATACTAATGGTGTTGTGTACACTTCTAAATTGAACTAAGCTCAGAGAGACTATTTGGACACTAGTCAGTTAAATTAGGGCACGCTAGTAGGCGCACTTCTCTCACTTCAATTTTATACAGGGAGGGTATTAAGCATGAGTCTAAATCAACTTTGCACAGAGAGGTTGAGCCCAGCACAGTATTAGACTATTAGGATATTGGGCACACTTCTAAATTAAACATTCACAGAGAGTCTATTGGGCACATTTCCACATTCAACTTTCACATAGAAGCTGTTCAGCACGCATCTAAATTCAACCTTTACAGGGAGTCTATTGGGCACACATTTAAATTCAACTTTCACACAGAAGATATTGCGCACACTTCTAAATTGAGCTTTCACAGAGAGGCTATTGGACACACTTCTAAATTTAACTTTTGCAGAGATGTTATTGGGTACACTTCTAAATTTGACTTCTGAATGTACTTCTGAATTCAACTTTCACAGAGAGGCTATTGGGCACACTTCTAATTGAGCTTTCACACGGAGGCTATTAGGCACATTTCTAGATTCAACTTTCACAGCGATGTTATTGGGTACACTTCTAAATTCAACCTCTAAATGTACTTCTAAATTCAACTTTCAATGAGCAGCTGTTGGGCAGACTTCAAATTCAACTTTCACAGAGAGGCTATTGGGCACTCTTCTAAATATGAGTTTCTATGAGCCGGTATTGGGCATACTTCTAGATCAAACTTTCACACGGAGGCTGTTAGGCACGTTTCTAAATACAATTTCTAAATGTACTTCTTAATTCAACTTTTCACAACGTGGCTATTGGGCACACTTCTAAATTCAGCTTTTCGCAACGTGGCTATTGAGCACACTTCTAAATTCAGCTTTTCACAGAGAGGCTATTGGGCTCACTTCTAAATGCAACTTTCACAGAGAGGCTATTGGGCACGCTTCTAAATTCGACTTTTCACAGAGTGGCTATTGGGTACACTTCTAAATACCAACTTTTCACAGAGTGGCTATTGGGAATACTTCTAAATTCATAGAGAGGTTATTGGGCAAACTTCTAAATGCAACTGTCACAGAGAGGCTATTGGGCACACTTCTAAATGCAACTTTCCCAGAGAGGCTATTGGGCAGACTTCTAAATTCGACTTTTCACAGAGAGGCTAATGGGTACACTTCTAGTGCAACTTTCACAGAGTGGCTATTGGGCGCACTTCTAAATTCATGGAGAGGCTATTGGGCACACTTCTAAATGCAACTCTCACAGAGAGGCTATTGGGCACACTTCTAAATGCAACTTTCACAGAGAGGCTATTGGGCACACTTCTGAAATCATAGAGAGGTTATTGGGCACACTTCTAAATGCAACTGTCACAGAGATGCTATTGGGCACACTTCTAAATGCAACTTTCACAGAGAGGCTATTGGGCACATTTCTAAATGCAACTTTCACAGAGAGGCTATTGGGCACACTTTTAAATTCACAGAGAGGCTATTGGGAACACTTCTAAATGCAACTCTCACTTGTATTGAACAGAGTTTCCATATGGAAATATATTACAGATATAACGAGTTTACAGTGGTGATGCTTTGTTAGATGAGTGGTTTGGTAGTATGGCGTGAAGAAATTGCTTCAGTCCCTGCCCTTCGCACACTTACTTAGTGTTGGCTTCTTGCTTCTCCTGCTGATACCTGCAGATACGATCTGGTGCCGTCTCTGTAGGAGACGTCCTTTGCTGAGTGGTCCTTAGCCAATGGGCCGCCGGGCAGAGGGCTGCCCTCGGAGGACTGGCAATGAGTGCAGATCTTCTTGTCAGGACCAATCAGTGCTGGGAGCTGGGAGGGCGAGGGAAGACCAGGAAGGGGAGGCCGGGGAGTCCGGTGCAACACGGGGCCGGGGGCACTATTTTTTGACAAAAACCACAGAAATGGGGTCGCCTTCAGGTGGCACACTCACCTGCTCCTCAGATGGGAAAGGGGAGCAGGTGCGACGAACGGGTCGCTAGACCCAGGCACACAGTTTGGAACGACCAATCAAGGGTGGGGGGCGGGCTGGGATTTGCGGGCTGGGAGGCTGGTGGGCGAGGGAAGACCAGGAAGGGGAGGCCGGGGAGTCCGGTGCAACCTGGGACCTGGGGCACTTTTTTTTAACAAAAATCACAGAAATGGGGTCGCCTACGGGTGGCACACTCACCTGTTCCTCAGATGGGAAAGGGGAGCAGGTGCGACGAACGGGTGGTTAGACCCAGGCACACAGTTTGGAACAACCTCTCCGGGGTGGGGGGCTGGCTGGAAGGCGGGAGGGCGAGGGAAGACCAGGAAGGGGAGGACGGGGAGTCCGGTGCAACACGGGGCCAGGGGCACTTTTTTTTAAACAAAAAACTACAGAAATGGGGTCGCCTACGGGTGGAACACTCACCTGCTCCTCAGATGGGAAAGAGGAGCAGGTTCGAAGAACGGGTTGCTAGACCCAGGCACACAGTTTGGAACAACCAATCAGAGGTGGGGGGCGGGCTGGGAGTCGGGAGCACAAGGGAAAACCAGGAAGGGGAGGCCAGGGAGTCCGGTGCAACACGGGGCCTGGGGCACTTTTTTTTAACAAAAAGCACAGAAATGGGGTCGCCTATGGGTGGAACACTCACCTGCTCCTCAGATGGGAAAGAGGAGCAGGTTCGAAGAACGGGTCGCTAGACCCAGGCACACAGTTTGGAACAACCAATCAGGGGTGGGGGCGGGCTGGGAGTCGGGAGCACGAGGGAAAACCAGGAAGGGGAGGCCGGGGAGTCTGGTGTAACACGGGGCCTGGGAAACTTTTTTTTAACAAAAACATCAGAAATGGGGTTGCCTACGGGTGGAACACTCACCTGCTCCTCAGATGGGAAAGAGGAGCAGGTTTGAAGAACGGGTCGCTAGACCCAGGCACACAGTTTGGAACAACCAATCAGGGGTGGGGGGCGGGCTGGGAGTCGGGAGCACGAGGGAAAACCAGGAAGGGGAGGCCGGGGAGTCCGGTGCAACACGGGGCCTGGGACACTTTTTTTTAACAAAAACGTCAGAAATGGGGTTGCCTACGGGTGGCACACTCACCTGCTCCTCAGATGTAAGGTTAGTCATGGGACACTTATTAAATGCCAGGATGGGGTCAGTATCTAATTTAGTTACCTCGCCCTTACAATTTGCCATACTCAAAATGTTGGCACTGCTCAGGTCATTTTTATTTGAATTTGAGTCTTTAAGACTAGGTGCTTCGAGACATGCAACACTATATGATTTCCTTAGGGGCACAATGGAATCATTATGGTTTAAGGGGTCTTCAAGTGATAGCTAAAGATACATAGTACAACCAGATCAAAGAAACAAAGTCCCAATTGGTTGTTTTTAGCCAGGCTAGAGGGTGACGTAACACATTGTCGACGTCTGGATATAAATCAAGTAGTTGGAAGGGCCAGGTGGTGCACACTGGGGTGCTGGTCCTCAGACATTTCGGCAAGGTGCCTTCATCTAGGGCCTGGAATAGGTCTCCCTTAGGGGTAGTTTCGCTGTGGATCCTGCAGTGGGCGGTCCACCAGTATCAAGAATGGAGTGAATGGTACATAATTGTTCAAGAGTTGTTCAGTACAGCATCAGGCTGCTTGTATAGCGTAGCTGTGAGGAGCTGGTAGTAGTGAGAATCCCCCAAATAACGAAGCTGGAAAATGTTGAAATGTAGAAATTCCAGTGAAAATGGGAGCTTTAGTATCCCAAAGATGGACGCTGTCTTGCTACGCGCCGGAGGTCTGCATCCTAGTCGAGGCCGTGATGTGGATATAGATTATCTAGACTGACACAAGGTAGTGTTTGCCCAACACCCAGATATCACTAAGACTGCCCAGGAGGATATAGCCAACATCTTTTTAGCTGATCTACTACCCAAGGTAGAAGCATATTTAAAGAACAAATATATTGGATGGCAGACCAAACCCCTAGTAGAGTCAATGGTGTTTGCCAATCACTGCAAAGATTGTGAGTCGCTAAAGGAAGAGACTTTTGAGAATAAACTAATGTCCCTCCAAATACAGAATTTACAGGGACAGGTACAGTGAATTGTATAACACAGAATAGATTCACCAAGAGCAGGCAAACCACAGAATAAGGGAAAAGGAGTTCTAGCTCCTGGACAAATGGGACAAATAGGGCAGGCAGGAGGCTACCCAGATAAGCGCAACCCCCTGAGAGAGTAGGAACAGAAGGACCAACTGTAACGCTCACCTGACTCCCATGGAGGCGCTGGCCTGGTTCACGCTGCTTTGACCTCTTCTAAGGTGATGCGCAGGGTTCGGAAGACGGACTGGACCGGGCCCCCAAATCTGGCTTGTCTGGCTCACAGAAGTATCCTTCTGTAGGCGAAAATAGGGGATTAACTGTCTGCGGGGTAATGCAATCAGCCTCCCACTTTCCCCTCTCACCCTCCTCGAAACCCTTCTGTGATTCCTCGTAGCGTCTCACCTTAGGGTCTGGAAGGACCAGCTCTCCATCCTGCTTCTGATGCAGGGGCGCGTTGGTATCCAGTTACTTCACTGGATTTTCGGATTGGTGAGAACCAAACTTGCTTGGCTTCCAGGTAAGTTTTTTGATAAGAGGTTCCCCTTGTGTCCATGCATTAATGTACTAATGCTAGTGTCTTTTTCCCCCTAGGGGCCGGGGTACGGAATGCCGGGGAACAGGCACCGACCCGAGATGAGAGGTGAAATCCTTGTAGAAATCAGGTAAGTCTTTAATGAGCGTCTTTTGGTAATGTCTTTTCATTCGCTCATTAAAGCTGATGTCTCTTTTTCCCCTTAGGGGCCGGGGTCCAGAAATGCCAGGATGCGGCGCGGACCCGAAATGAAGAGGGAATGAATCAACAGGTAAGTCTTAACATGGAGATTTAGCTTTCCTTATTCCCTTCTCTCTCTCACCTTTTGTTCTGGTCTTTTTCTCCCTAGGCGCTGGGGCGTGACAGCGAATCCGGATGATCGCTGCTGAACATGGAGGTGCCCTGTAAAGGTGAGTGGAATGCGGCGCTGCAGCGATCGACGCGATGAGCTTTTAAATAAAAGTCTTCCTTTTCAGGATTGTCGGCGAGATGTCTCCGGGATGCGGATTTAGCAGGTAAGGACTTTTCCTTCTTCTGTTCTCTTCTTCTCTTCCTTTGCAGGTGATCCAGGATGCTGGCAGGCGTGGCAGAAGTCAGGATGCAGGAGCAGACACGGTGAGCGTCCAGCTGCTAGATGCAGAACAACACGAAGCACGTGTGGCTGTTCGGGTGGGGTTTAAATAGCCTTGGAAGAAGTTCCAGGTATGTACCCTTCCTCCAATCAGGTATGTATCCTTCCCCGACCACGCCCGGATCGTAAATTATTCCCACAGGTAAAGTAGTTCCTTTCAGGCCTCAAGAAGGCCGGGATCCTGCAGCATGGTCTGCATCAGGTAAGTGCACCCAAGCACTCCCATAATGAGCCTGGCGCCATAGGCGCCAGGACTGATGTCTTTTATGAGCCTGGCGCCATAGGCGCCATGACACTGTCCAAAGGGCCCCTATATGGGGTTGCTGGGTCCTTCCTTGGGGACTGGATGTCCGCTTTTGGGGACGCAGGGCTTGAACCGGCTCCCCGGGAGCGGGCATCATGACAGCACTCCCCCCCAAGGCCCCTCCCAAGGTTGTTCCCTCCGGGGGTTTTGGTTTGTCTGGGAAGAGTCGGTGGAATTTCCTGACTAATCGAGGTGCATGCACATGGTTGCTGGGTTCCCACGACCTCTCCTGAGGTCCGTACCCCTTCCAATCAATTAGGTAGAACAGTTTTGACCTAAACATTTTTGAGTCTAAAATGTTTTCACTATGAATTCGGGCTCCCCATCTATTAGAATAGATTCTGGAGGTTTGAGTAGTCGGGTTCCGCGTACCACTGGTTTCAGAAGTGACACATGAAAAACAGGGTGAATTCGCATACTAGCTGGTAAATCAAGTTTAACAGCCACTGGGTTAATTATTGCCGTAATAGAATAAGGTCCCAGATATTTTGGGTTAAAAGTTTGAGGCCCTTTGAGTGGTAAATGTCTGGTAGCTAACCACACTTGATCCCCAATCTGACACGGAGGTGCTTCACTCCGATGTAGATCAGCATTCTCCTTGTATTTTCTCTTGGCTTGTTGTAAATGCGTAGTTGCCTCTTTGAAGGCTTGGGTAATTGTAGAATGCAGATGTTCTACTGCAGGCATTCCGAGGTTCTGAGGTGAGTCAAGGTTTGAGGTTCGAGGGTGATGCCCAAACAAAGTATAAAAAGGACTGTGGCCAGTTCCAGAGTGTACCGAATTATTATATGCGTATTCGGCTATCCAAAGAATGTCTTTCCAGTTGCTTTCAGATTGCTGTAACATACACCGTAAGTACTGCTCAAGGGTCTGGTTTGTCCTCTCGGTCTGACCATCGGTCTGAGGGTGGTGACTGGTCGATAATCTTACGTCGATCTGCGCCATTTGACAACATTTGCGCCAGAAGTGGGAAATTAATTGGCTTCCCCGGTCAGAGATTAGTATAGATGGGAATCCATGTAGCCGAACAATCTTTTCAAAGAATTCTTTGGCTAGGACAGAAGCTGAAGGTAAACCTTTCAAAGGAATAAAGTGGGCCATTTTGGAAAACAAATCCACAATTACCAGAATAGTATTGTACCCCGAACAAGGAGGCAGGTCCCTAATAAAATCCATTGATAGGGTGTGCCAGGGTACTGGCGGTATGTCTAGAGGTTGAAGGAGACCGGCTGGTCTTTTCTTTTGACTTTTAATTTGGGCACAAACACCACAGGACATCACAAAAGATTTAACATCTTTTCGCCAAGAGGGCCACCAAAATTGTCATTTCACCTTTTCCTCTGTCTTGGCAATACCGGGGTGTCCCTCTATTAATGTATCATGATAACCGGAAATAACTAGTTCGTGTAATTCCTTATGTGGCAGGAATAAGCGTCCTTGGAAATAAGGTAAACCATTATCTATGGAAAAGTCTGATCCCTTTTGTATCCAATCCTGTAAGGTTGTAGGGTCCAGGAGTTGTTTCACTCTGGCTTGAATGTCTTCAAGCGTCTGTAACGAAGTCATGCCTAGAATCCTCTGTTCGGGAATTATTGGTACTGGTTCTGAGCTTGTATCAGATCCTCCCATTCCAATTCGGGATAAGGCCTCTGCTTTGCCATTCTTGCAGCCAGGTCGATAGGTAATCACGAAATCAAATTCAGCGAAAAACAAAACCCATCGGAGCTGCCGTGATGACTGAGCCTTGGCGGTTTTCAAATACTGTAAATTCCGGTGATCAGTGATCACTGTGATGGTATGTCGAGCGCCAAGCAGGTAATGCCGCCAGGCTTTAAAAGCGGACTTAATGGCTAACAGTTCTTTGTCCGTGATTTCATAATTAACCTCGGGTGCCGAGAATTTACTGGACCAAAATGCTACAGGATGCAGTTGGTTGGTTTCGGGATCTCTTTGGGACAGGACAGCTCCCATGGCTAGGCTGGATGTGTCAGTCTCGACGACATAAGGGAGATCTGGACGCGGGTGTTTCAATGTAGGTGCGGAGGTAAACTTAGCTTTTAAATACTGAAAGGCCTGCTCGGCTTCTTCAGACCATTCAAAACGTTTATTTTTCCTCAAGAGTGCAGTAATGGGTTGTACCACGCGTGAAAATTCCGGGATAAACCTGCGATAGAAATTGGCAAAGCCGAGCATGCTTTGAACCCCTTTTACAGAGCTAGGTGATGGCCATTTGAGGATGGCATCCACTTTTCTTGAGTCCATTCGGACTCCTTTGGGTGTCAGGATGAAACCTAAAAACTCGACTTCTGTGGTATGGAAAACACATTTCTCCAATTTAGCAAATAGTTTGTGTTGGCGCAGTTTTTCAAGTACTGCCCTGACGTGTTTTCTGTGATCAGATTCCGAAGAGGAGTACACCAGAATGTCATCGATATATACGACAACACAAACATCGATGAGTTCCCGAAGGACATCATTCATGAAGTATTGGAAGGCAGCCGGCGCGTTACACAATCCGAAAGGCTTCACCTGGTACTCGAATAATCCGTATTTAGTACAGAAGGCAGTTTTCCATTCGTCGCCTTCTTTAACTCGTACCAGATGATAAGCCCCCCGGAGATCTAACTTGGTGTATATGCAAGCGTCCTTCACCTGGTCAAGGAGTTCAGGGATCAGAGGCAGAGGATAACGGTTTTTAACCGTTATCTGGTTCAATGCGTGGTAATGGATACAAGTTCTAAGGTCGCCTTCTTTTTTGGGCAAGACGAACAAAGCCGAGGATGCCGGGGACTTTGACGGGCGAATAAAACCATTAGCTAGGTATTGATCCAAATATTGTCTCAAATGCAGGTTCTCAGGTTCGGTAAGGGCATACATCCTGCTACAAGGGGGTTGTGCACCGGGCACCAGATCGATTTGGCAATCGTATGATCTGTGAGGACGTAACGTGTTGGCCTGTTCCTTTTGGAAGACGTCCTGAAAGTCTTGGTATTCCCGAGGTAGTGGCATGGAGGCAGAGGTTATAGATGCTAGATTAATCTTCAGGTTTTCTGGGTAGCAGGTTTGTGTACAATCCGGGAAGGTTATTCTCTTAGCTCGCCAATCAATTCGAGGATTATGTGTCTCTAACCAAGGGATTCCAAGAATAACCTGAAACTGTGGAGCCTTGATTACATCAAACACAATACCCTCCCGATGGCCATCGGGACCAATAAGAGTCACCTCAGTAGTGGAATGTGTTACCGGTCCAGAGGCAATTTCAGTTCCATCGACTGTGGTGATGACATCTTTGCTGGTTTTAGGATGGAGAGGGAGGTTAATCCTAGAGACCAATTCACGATCCACATAGTTTCCAATAGCCCCACTATCGATGTATGCCTTTATTGCATGCAACCGCTTAGGCTGTTCTGGATCTACGAGAACCATTGGCACAATGAAATGCGAGGTCTGAGAGTTAGTTTTCAAGCTCGGCAAGCGGACCCCTACACTTGTCGGGCAGAGTCGTTTCCTGAGACAGAATCTTCATGGTTTTTATCAGCGGCTCCTACCGCCTTTCGGGGCGGTTTTGCCGGGCAATCTCGTAGAAAGTGTCCAGAAGTCCCACAATAAAGACATAATTTTAACTGCCGCCTCCTTTCACGTTCCTTTTGAGTTAAGGGTCCTTTAACCCCTCCAATTTGCATAGGCTCAGAGACATCAACTCCCTTGGGATTAGCATGGGTCTTGACCAACACCCGGGTTTCAAACCTGGACTGATCTGCTTTTCTGTTTTGAAGTCTGTGATCCAATTGGACCACTAAGTCTATATACTCTGTGCATTCTTGGGGCGTATTTACAACTTGGGCCAAGACATCTTTAAGTTCTCCGCGTAGGCCTCGATAAAACAACGTGACTCTTTTATCCTCTGGCCATCCCGTTTCCACAATTAGCCTATTAAAGGTTGCAATATAGGAATGGAGGTCCTGATTGCCCTGTCGCAGGGATAGAAGTTCGTCATCCAGAGCCTGCCCCTGAGAGTATCGAGCAAATAACCTTTCCATGCTTGCTTGAAACTTTTGAAAATCACGGAGAATCGGGTCATCTTGAGTAACCAGTGGAACTGACCAATCGGCAGCACAGCCGCTGAGAAATGACACTACAAAGGCTACCTTGGTCTGATCATTAGGGAAGGCCCCAGGTCTGCATAGGAATTGCAAACAACACTGATTCATGAATACGGCAAATCGTTTGGGGTCCCCAGCAAAGCGTTCAGGTGGGGCCAGCGGCATGTTTCCAGGTAGATTAATCTGCACAGGGTTACTGGAAACCATAGGAGCGGGGTTCCCTCCGGAACCGGGTAGAGGAGTTTGTCCAGCTTGACCTTGCAAAAGCTGTCTGGCCAGGTCATCAGTTCTTTCCTTTGATATTATTAATTCGTTCCTGAGGGCATTAGTCTCTTGAGGCATGTACTTTGACCCGTAATTCCCCCAGTAATTGGGCCAACTGATCAGACTCAGAACTTTCCATAGCGCCTGGGTGGGAAGTTGTAGGAAGGCTTCGCGTTCTGTAACGCTCACCTGACTCCCACGGAGGCGCTGGCCTGGTTCGCGCTGATGTGACCTCTTCTAAGGTGATGCGCAGGGTTCGGAAGACGGACTGGACCGGGCCCCCAAATCTGGCTTGTCTGGCTCGCAGAAGTATCCTTCTGTAGGCGAAAATAGGGTATTAACTGTCTGCGGGGTAATGCAATCGGCCCCCACTTTCCCCTCTCACCCTCCTCGAAACCCTTCTGTGGTTCCTCGTAGCGTCTCACCTTAGGGACTGGAAGGACGAGCTCTCCATCCTGCTTCTGATGCAGGGGCGCGTTGGTATCCAGTTACTTCACTGGATTTTCGGATTGGTGAGAACCAAACTTGCTTGGCTTCCAGGTAAGTTTTTTGGTAAGAGGTTCCCCTTGTGTCCATGCATTAATGTACTAATGCTAGTGTCTTTTTCCCCATAGGGGCCGGGGTACGAAATGCCGGGGAACAGGCACTGACCCGAGATGAGAGGTGAAATCCTTGCAGAAATCAGGTAAGTCTTTAATGAGCGTCTTTTGGTAATGTCTTTTCATTCGCTCATTAACGCTGATGTCTCTTTTTCCCCTTAGGGGCCGGGGTCCGGAAATGCCAGGATGCGGCGCGGACCCAAAATGAAGAGGGAATGAATCAATAGGTAAGTCTTAACATGGAGATTTAGCTTTCCTTATTCCCTTCTCTCTCTCACCTTTTGTTCTGGTCTTTTTCTCCCTAGGCGCTGGGGCGTGACAGCGAATCCGGATGATCACTGCTGAACATGGAGGTGCCCTGTAAAGGTGAGTGGAATGCGGCGCTGCAGCGATCGACGTGATGAGCTTTTAAATAAAAGTCTTCCTTTTCAGGATTGTCGGCGAGATGTCTCCGGGATGCGGATTTAGCAGGTAAGGACTTTTTCTTCTTCTGTTCTCTTCTTCTCTTCCTTTGCAGGTGATCCAGGATGCTGGCAGGCGTGGCAGAAGTCAGGATGCAGGGGCAGACACGGTGAGCGTCCAGCTGCTAGATGCAGAACAACACGAAGCACGTGTGGCTGTTCGGGTGGGGTTTAAATAGCCTTGGAAGAAGTTCCAGGTATGTATCCTTCCTCCAATCAGGTATGTATCCTTCCCCGACCACGCCCGGATGGTAAATTAGTCCCACAGGTAAAGTAGTTCCTTTCAGGCCTCAAGGAGGCCGGGATCCTGCAGCATGGTCTGCATCAAGTAAGTGCACCCAAGCACTCCCATAATGAGCCTGGCGTCTACGGCGCCAGGACTGATGTCTTTTATGAGCCTGGCGCCATAGGTGCCAGGACACTGTCCAAAGGGCCCCTATATGGGGTTGCTGGGTCCTTCCTTGGGGACTGGATGTCCGCTTTCGGGGACGCAGGGCTTGAACCGGCTCCCCGGGAGAGGGCATCATGACACCAACAGAGACGCTATGGCCAGCAGGACTATCAGAGAAAATGGATGCAACAGTAACCATGTGGGAGAACTGAAAAATCCATGTGTTTGTAATTCCCGCTTCAGGTTGTGACTTCAAAGAAAGTGTGTCCATACAGAGCAATGAGACAATACTTTCAGGCTTATCAAGGGAAAAGCATCACCCAATGCCCCCCCGGTGGGCAAATCTATCCCTTACCCTAAAACAAATCAAAAAGCTCAATCCCCTTTGCTGAATCCAACCACCCCAATATGTGCCCCTATGCAACCTCTTATTCCTCAGGAGGACCAAGACCCGTTCTGAATAAAGTATGAGAGTAATATCCCAATTAATCTCTAATCCCAATAGATCAGGATGGACCATATTTACAATTTAGGGTGGAATACATATCTGTACCTTGTCTAATAGACAAAGGGCTCAGTAAGTCAGCCTGTGTATGGACGAGTTCCCCCATGTACAATTGTCAAATGATAACATGAAAGCAGTAGGGCTATATAATATTATTTTCTTAAACTCAGTTACCAATCCCCTTACCATCATGTTAGGACTTATCACTGACACACCTGCTTTCCTTTTAAAGCCTTCAGAACTAGGGAATGTTTTAGGCACACAACTTTTGTGTAAGCTTAGGTGCCCCATAGACTGCCTCCTGGATGGGATATTCTTAAATGTATCCCATACTAATGCAGAAGCTGTACTATCGATTCTCCAGGTAGAGCCAGAGGAAGAGCATAGAACATCAGTCTCAGGAGCGAATAGATATCTGAGCATGGCTCAATCTGTGTGAATGGGGAACATTTATTTATAACTAGTGATCCCTCACGTATCTCTTTGTCAGAAGCTGAAAATAGAACCCGAAGCAGAAGCTGAAGTGTGAAGAAGCTTGTCATCTGAATTATGCTAGAGGAAGAAGTCTGCTTCTGAAACGCTTCATCAAATCCAAAAACTGCTTTTCTGATTCAAGGATTGAACCAGAGAGAACCTGGGCAGGTGACCTCTTCCCGTAGGTACGAGGGGACATCATGCAACTGCTGCTCTTTACCCGAAGTGTCCTGGAAGCCAGTCCTGTGTGCCTGATGTCCCAAAGAGGTGCTTTCATGGGTCTAAAAGAGGAGTGCCCGGAAACCTTGAACCCAAGAAGTCCATATGTGTCATTCATGGTCCAGAGGAGTGTTTCTGACCGCTGGAAGCCAAGTTGTCCTGTATCGTCCAGAATAGGGGGTACACCGGCATAGTGCTGCTCAATGCCCAGAGCTGTCAAAGTTCCAAGTAACACAAGAAATGTTCAAGTCACACTAGGCTGCAGCACCGAAGAAAAAAAAGGCAGCCAACCACAAAATACAGAAACTCGACACCTATTACTGCCACTGCACCTGTCACTACCAAAAGTCATGGACAACCACAAAGGGACTTATCTAATTCATCCAAGTCTTGTCGAGCTCCACAACAAATTTCATCTTCGTGGGGCATCCACGGCCGGAGTACCAACCCAACAATGGAAACCAATGTGACAGACATGCATAACTGCCTTTCCAACACTGCTTGATTCCATTCTCCTGCTCAACACTGATTTTCCAGCAACTACTTCTTCCTAGCTGGGTGCATCCTTGAGGGGCATTATTGAGTAATGCAGAGAAACTCTGCCACTTTGCCTTCGAAAGCACCCAAGGTACTGTGACAAGGAAGCAAAAACAAAGAGGTGATGGCTGGAAGGTTTAGACTGAATCTTAACCACTGGCATTGCTCGGGGCAACCCTCCAGACCATCATTCTTCACCTGCCAAGCCATTACAGAAGGGGAAAGACCATATGCAAATCAGGCTTGTCCCCACCCCAAAAAGGGCAGTCCAGCCCAAACTGCTAGGTCACATCCCTTCTGCACGAGACCACAAGCATCCCCAAACATGTTTCGCCTTGTTGGGGCTGATCAGTGAGGAGTAGCTTGGGTCTCTAGGCCCAGCAGGCACGAGACCCACGTCTGGGCATACTCGTCCCACTCGGGGTAACAAAGCAAAAACAAAGAGGTGATGCTGGAAGGTTTAGACTGAATCTTAACCACTGGCATTGCTCGGAGCAACCCTCCAGACCATCGTTCTTTGCCTGCCAAGCCATTACAGAAGGGGAAAGACCATATGCAAATCAGGCTTGCCCCCACCCCAAAAGGGGCAGTCCAGCCCGAACTGCTAGGTCTCATCCGTTCTGAACGAGACCACAAGCATCCCCAAACATGTTTTCCCATTGTTGGGGCTCATCAGTGAGGAGTAGCTTGAGTCTCTAGGCCCAGCAGGCACGGGACCCACGTCTGGGCATACCCGTCCCACTCAGGGTGACAAAGCAAAAACAAAGAGGTTATGGCTGGAAGGTTTAGACTGAATCTTAACCACTGGCATTGCTCGGGGCAACCCTCAAGACCATTGTTCTTTGCCTGCCAAGCCATTACAGAAGGGGAAAGACCATATGCAAATCAGGCTTGGCCCCACCCCAAAAGGGACAGTCCAGGCGGAGCAATAGGTCACATCCGTTCTGAACGAGACCACAAGCATCCCCAAACATGTTTCACCCTTGTTGGGGCTCATCAGTGAGGAGTAGCTTGGGTCTCTAGGCCCAGCAGGCACGGGACCCACGTCTGGGCATGCCCGTCCCACTCGGGGTAACAAAGCAAAAACAAAGAGGTGATGCTGGAAGGTTTAGACTGAATCTTAACCACTGCCATTGCTCGGGGCAACCCTCCAGACCATCTTTCTTCGCCTGCCAAGCCATTACAGAAGGGGAAAGACCATATGCAAATCAGGCTTGGCCCCACCGCAAAAGGGGCAGTCCAGCCCGAACTGCTAGGTCACATCCCTTCTGCACGAGACCACAAGCATCCCCAAACATGTTTCGCCATTGTTGGGGCTCATCAGTGAGGAGTAGCTTGGGTCTCTAGTGCCAGCAGGCACGGGACTCACGTCTGGGCATACCCGTTCCACTCGGGGTGACAAAGCAAAAACAAAGAGGTGATGTCTGGAAGGTTTAGACTGAATCTTAACCACTGCCATTGCTCGGGGCAACCCTCCAGACCATTGTTCTTTACCTGCCAAGCCATTACAGAAGGGGAAAGACCATATGCAAATCAGGCTTGGCCCAACTCCAAAAGGGGCAGTCCAGCTGGAACTGCTCGGTCACATCCCTTCTACACGAGACCACAAGCATCCCCAAACATGTTTCACCCTTGTTCAGGCTCATCAATGAGGAGTAGTTTGGGTGTCTAGGCCCAGCAGATACGGGACCCATGTCTGGGCATACCCGTCCCACAGATTTGTTCAAAACCTTCCACCCATCCCTTTTGTGGTCACAGTTTGTCTCACTATGTGAGAGAGGGTATGCCCAGAAGTGGGTCCCTTGCTCGCTGTGCCATAGGGAACCAAGCTGCACCTCACTGAGGAGGCCCAACAAGGCCGAAACATGTCTGAGGTTGCTTGCATTTCCGTGCAGAGGGGACCTGGCCTAGCAGTTTGGGCTGGGCTGCTACCATTGGTGGCAATACCTGACTGATTTGCATATGGCTGGATCCCTTTTGCAATGGCGCAGACGGGCTAAAAAAACGGTGGTGTGGAAGGTTGCCCAGAGCATTGCCAGTGGTACAGATTTGTTCAAAACATTCCACCCATCGCTTTTGTGGTCACAGTTTGTCTCATTATGTGAGAGACGGTATGCCCAGACGTGGGTCCCTTGCTTGCTGCGCCATAGGGAACCAAGCTGCACCTCACTGAGGAGGCCCAACAAGGCCGAAACTTGTCTGGGTTTGCTTGTGTTTCCGTGCAGAGGGGACCTGGCCTAGCAGTTCGGGATGAGCTGCTACCATTGGTGGCAGTACCTCACTGATTTGCATATGGCTGGACCCTTTTTGCACTGGCACAGACAGGCTAAAAAACGGTGGTGTGGAAGGTTGCCCAGAGCATTACCAGTGGTACAGATTCGTTCAAAACCTTCCACCCATCCCTTTTGCTGTGACAAGGAAGAGCATCTTCCATCCTCACGATTTATGCAGGGCTCCCAGTTTCATCTTGGATCCTGTTCTCATGTGGCTTGCAAGGTATTTTGGGGTGAGGGACCTGCCTTTAGAAGCAGAAGCAGACTATTAATGAACATATTTGTACTGGACTGTAGTATAGAACATAAAGTACACCTTAACGTTTCCTAACAAGTTGTCCAGGTGGGGGATCCTGAAACAGCGTTGCCTTTTGACACTAAAGAAAGCATGCTGCCTATTTTTTTTAATATTCATTGAATTTCAACAGTAATGTTTATGATGTTAACCCTTGCCTAATAATTTAAATGTTTTTTTAATAACTGTGAGAATCTGGTGCATTATAACTGAATTTCAACCAATGGCACCACATAGAACTGTATACATTAAGTTAAAATACCTGATTAGATTCTAGTACAAAGTGAGTATTATGAATTTGTATTTATCTACCTGACTTTTGATCCTTTAATGAGAGGACTGTGTTATCCTCTAACATTGTATGTGGACATTCCATTTTGGGAAACTTGGGGATTCACTGTACCTACCAGCCTGCATTAGCTCCCATGAGTCTCAGGCTTGGTTGCTTGTCCATAGCTATCATTAGAGAACCTTGTCTAGGATGCTCTGTACCTCTAACCCAAACATATAGTTGGCAGAAGTACAGCTATGCCCTCCAGTCTTTACAGTTTGGAATAGGATCTTTCCAGTTGGGAATAGGATAAACCTGGAGTATATTCAGCCACCCCTGCTGAACTGCTTTAATAAGCTAGGAAAATGTCATGTGTTATTAGTTTGTAACAGTATTTATTTAGATGGAAAGGCTACTGGCGAATGATTGGGCATCATTATGAGTTTGGCAGTGCGGCCATAAACCGTGGTAATGCAGTGGTAACATAGTTACCAATGCATATTCGCCACATGTATGCACTGCCAAAGTACAGGTTTGTAGGTACGGTGAAGGAAAAACTTTTATCAGGATGCTGGAGGTAATTCTTCCACCTTACCTCCAAAAAACAGGCAAATCGGCAGAATTACTGACAGGCGTAATTACCACTGGCAATAATTCTGCTGAAATTCCCATGGAGTCATATGGACTCAAATAAATGGAGTCTAAAAACCGCCTACCACCACTTGTAATCCGACTGTAATTCTGTTGAACCATGTGGCAGTAACAGTAAATCCGTTTGGTGGTATGTCAATGCATATACCGCTGAAATACCACCAAACTTGTTTTGACTCATAGGCTCTTCTTCAGTGGCGAGTGTCAGTGTGTAAAGTTGGTTTCAGTTCCTACGTTAGACATATATTTTGATTTACAGATAGGGGCTCAGCACTTTAATGTGTATTGGCCAGCCATAGAAAAGACATCTGTTAGTCTCAATATAGAGTCTGTAAAGTTATCGGCCAAGGTAGTACCTAGATGCTTTGAGAACCTATAGAGTTTAATCCCAGAAGTTAAGAAGATCATAGACATTCAGAAAACTTTACATGTATTAGAAGTAGTGTTTAATGGGCAGAAATAGACCTTCAGGGTAGCTCACTGTACAGCCACTACATACACACCTGACGATATGATATGTGCCATTAGTAATGAAGTTTCTAAACAACCCTATATCTCTTTATTTGTGTGTATCAAGCATGCATATAACTTGATCAAATTTCTTACTGGCAGGAGTCATGTCAGGCTGCGACTGGTATTGTAGTAAGAAGGGTTCCATGGTTGTCAATACAACACTCTGGATCCACTCACCACAGCTCTGTCCACCATGAAATAAGCGAGGCATCACATGCTCTACAGCGAAAACTGTAACAACTTGTAAGAACTTGTAATCTACACATGCTTAGATTGTAGTATAGAAGATAATTAAAGACTGAAAGATGTTGGTCCTATTCTTACACACTTCACCTCTTGTAAAACGATTTAAAAGAAGAAAACATACATTACCGCTGTTATGATAGTTGCACTAGAAGTGCAAAGTTGTGTCTGTGAAAGAATGCTTCCCCCAGCAAATGACATAGGCCCTCATTACGACTCAGGCGGTAAGTGATTGAAATTACCGCCATGGCGTAATGAGCGTTAACGCCATGGTCCGATGGCGATAAGAGCGCCACATTACGACCCATCGCGCACGAGCATTACGCCATGGCGGTAACGTAAACTACGCCATGCCGTAAACAGCCCTTACCGCCCTCGTTAACAGCGCAGGGTGACCTACCGCCACCCATCATTGCGCCGACCGTAGTCAGCGGTCACCGTAATTAGCGGTGACCGCAATTAGGCGGAACCGGAAATAGCGTAATCGCGGCGGAACGGGAAACAGCACAGCGGCCATCTTAAAAAACACAATCCATTGCCATCCTACCCAACCACACCACAACCAACCCTCAAACCCTGACATTCCCATAACCCACCCATTTCCACAGCCAACCATGCCTAAAGTTGTCAAGAAGGCATGTGACAGGCAGCGGCAGGAGCGCTTCAGTCGAGAGGAACTGCAAATGCTTGCAGACACGCTCCAGGAGAAGGCTGATGTTGTCTTCTCCAATGAGATGACCCGAACAGCCATAGGCCGCAAAAAGGAGGTGTGGGAACTTGTGGCACAACGTGTCAGTGCTGTTGGAACCACCCCACGCAGCTCCAAACAGTGCCGCAAGAGATGGGACGACCTGCGGATCAGGGTCCGGGGCATTATGTCTGCCAACCGTAACCTGGCCCTGGGAACTGGCGGGGGAGCAGACTCCCCACTGAAGATGCAGCCATGGGAGGAGACATGTGCCTCTCTGATTGGCATTGAGTGCATCGAAGGTGTCGGCGAGATGGAGAGAGGGGCCCCGAGATCTGGAGACACAGGTAGGTGCCTCATATCCAGCCTTGCAAGACACCCTGATACACTTGCACGTGACAATCACAATGTGGCAGACGCAACACATCAGCAGATGAGCCACACCCTGCGCACATGCAGCATGTACACTGTACAGTAGGCAGACACACACCTGCATGCAAAACCGAACCTAAAGGGAGGCAACCTGTATGTCACGGGCTACTAACTCCACCATCTATCCATTTCACTCTTCACAATGCCTGCTCAATGTCCGCTGAACCATCAATAACAGTCACCCTCCTCTGCTCCACCACAGGCTCGCAATCGGACACTGGCAGGGACGACAGCACCAGCACCCCAGCCAAGAAGGCCAGGAAAGTGGGAGAGGGGAACCATGCATCCACCTCTGCTGGACCCAGGCAGAATCCACGCCAGGCTGAAGAGCCCAGGGCAGCAAAGTCCCCCGAGGAAGGGGTGGTGACAGCACCTGCAGCCCAACCACACCCACTGTTGCCCACTGAGGGCAATGCGTCAGCAGGGAGCAGTACTGTTGGGGAGACTGCAGCCATCGCTGCCTGCTCCGACAGTGATGTGGAGGATGACACCGGACTTCACCACAACACACAACTGCACTCACCACACCTATCCCCAATCAGCCATCATGGAGATGACACCCTGGGCCCATCGCCAGCTAATTCATGGCCAGCAACTCCAAGCCCAGTGGGAGTTGTGGAAGATGGGAGTAGTCCCATTGGTCCCCCATTGGCACCCCCCATTGGGCCAGAATTCCAGCTGTCGCTGGAGCAGATTGCCAACAGGCAGGAAGCACTGGGCACACTCCTCACGCAGCATGTAGCAGAATGTGTAAGTACCAGTGCAGCCATGGAGAGGAGTGCTGATGGCAGTGAGCTACCCTGAAGGTCATCCAAACTGCCAGCAGGGACATTTGCACCGAACTTGCTGCAGGGCGGCAGATGATGAGCCAGCTCATCCAGACAATTCTGGACACATGCCGTACTGAGCAGCCCGGTACATCCTCGGCTGCAAGTTCAGCACAAGCCTCTCCCGTCCGCAGGTCATCCAGGACCCTGAGGAGCACAGGCAGGGGGGCCCCAGGTTCCGGGAGAGGGGGCAGTCAATAGTGTGCTGAACTATACTCACTTCACCACGGGCACTGTCACATGTTTGCAGGGTGTTCAGGGGGGAGGGGGAGGGGGGTATTGGGTGTGTTGGAGTGTTCAGGGGGGAGGGGGAGGGGGGTATTGGGTGTGTTGGAGTGTTCAGGGGGGAGGGGGGTATTGGGTGTGTTGGAGTGTTCAGGGGGGAGGGGGAGGGGCACTGTTATACCTATTCAGTAGTACAATACACTTTTTCTTTTCTCACAAACTAAAAGTGTGGACATTGCTCATTGCGTATGTGTGCTTTATTGTTACAGTCCACAGTGTTGACATACCAGACACACACAGTGCCCCAAGTGCCATCCATATGTCACACACTCGCTGTGTGTGCTAGAAGTATCGGTCCATGACATTCTGACGCATAATATGGCCCTCCTGTGCATCGCTGCCTCCCTGAGGTGCTGCCCCATCCCCATCATCATCATCCCCATCATCAGGTGGTTGTGGTTCTGCGTCAGGGGGCAGAGGCACGTTTCGTCTGATGCACATAATGTGTAGCATGACACATGCCATGATGATCTTTGCAACCTTCTCATGGCGGTACAGGAGTGCCCCGCCAGACCTGCTGAGGCAGCGGAA
The DNA here is from genome assembly GCF_040938575.1 of Ambystoma mexicanum. Classification (NCBI taxonomy): domain Eukaryota; kingdom Metazoa; phylum Chordata; class Amphibia; order Caudata; family Ambystomatidae; genus Ambystoma; species Ambystoma mexicanum. The sequence goes on from NC_090941.1 coordinate 256,630,675, forward strand.
ACGTGCCTTCAGTAGGCCAAAAGCATGCTCTATCACCACACGGGTACGTGCATGGTTATGGTTGTAGTCCTCCTCATGCTGGTTCGATGGGTTCCGGACTGGTGTGAGGAGCCACCTCTTCAGGGGATAGCCCGCATCACCTGTAAAATGTGAGAAAAGAATGTGTCAGGAACGAGATTGATATGTGAACATGACGCACAACCATGCCTTGATTCTGACTGTTACTGTGCACCAATTGGAGTTGTGGTTATGGATTTACGCTGTGCAACCAGTATGTGTTCATGGCTCTCATGTACTGTTTTGCGTGCTAAAACACAATGCAGGGGGGACGATTGCCTTGTGAGTGGCCATCCACTGTGTCCGTTCAGGCCGTCATTCATGTGACCTTGCACGTGTCCTGTGAGCTTGAAGCTCACATGATAGCAACATCGATGTCTGGCTCATTATGACCCCAGTGAGCATTACTGGTGTCAATGGGGACAGTTTGTGGGTCTTGTAGTGGTGCATTGATGTCCCTGTCTGTCATGTGCCTCCTTTGTGCGCAGTTGTGGGGGACAGGCCTTTCAGTAGTTGGTGCATGGTGACGTGCATGTTGGTGTTATTCTTTAGGGTCAATGCGGCCACAATTTGCACTATGCACTTGCAAATGGTTGTGTCGTTTTTGGGATGCACTTTCATTCACATGTTGGGATGATTAGGTCAGGCATGATGTGTACACTTCTCTGTTGACGTCAGTGCTGCCACAGGGAATGATCTGGCTACTGCTAGTTGCACCCACCCCCCTGTATCTGCCAGATGTAATATGCATTGGTACGTCATTCAACACCCACTTTGCATTTCCATGCTCATGTCATTAGACTCACCGAGTAGGTAGGATCTTGGGCCTGCATGTCGCTCCATGTAGCGTGGTATTGTTGAGTTCCGAAGGATCATAGAATCATGGGTTGATCCGGGGAATCTGGCACAACAATGTGTGATGATCCTGTTGGAGTCACAGACCATTTGCACGTTGATTGAGTGGAAATGTTTACGGTTGCGGTACGGTACCTCCATGGCATGTGGGACCACCAATTCAACATGGGTGCAGTCAATGGCACCAATGCAACCAGGTATGCCGGCCAGTGCATGGAAACCCACTTTGGTGTTGGCAATCTCCTGGGCAGACCTTGGTAATGAGATGTGGTCATCTGTGTGCTTGAGGAGGGCATCGAGCACTTGCATCAGTGTACGCGAGAATAATGGTTGTGATATGCCATGCAAGTGCCCCACTGTGTGCTGGTAGGTGCCTGTGGCCAGGAAGTGGAGCACAGACACTACCTTCAGTAGGGGGGGGGTGGCAGTGGGTGTATCAATCATGCTGACGATGTCGTTGTGTATCATGTCCACAATGGTGGTGATGGTGTCCCGGTCCAGTCGGTACAGGGTGTGGATCTGCTCAGCGGTGAGGTTGAATGGGCTGGGTCTGATGCGTGGGATTGGGGGCTGCCTGCGTGGTGGCACTGGCTGTGCTGGTGGGGCTTGCTGGGCCTGCCTTGCCCTCCTTCTCCTCCTGCGTCTCCTCTGTGCAGCCTGTTGTTGTTGTTGTTGTTGTGGTTGTGGTTGTTGTTGTTGTGGTTGTGGTTGTTGTAGTTGCTGTTGTAGCACTCGCATTGCTATCAGGTCCTCCAGCCCCAACATTGCTAGTCCTATTGGTATCATTGTGGAGTGTGACTGGGTGTGGGAAGGGGTGGGGTGTGCTCTTTTTGTACTTCCTGTGTCTGTATTGCCTTCACCTGTGCTGTTTCTGTGCACCTGTGGCAGCTGCATTCACTTTACATGGCCCTTTACGGTTGGTTCGCGATGGCGTAATTTGCACCATGGCGGTAAGGTACTTAACGGCCTGGGTGATGGCGTTAGGGGCATGTCCGCTTGGGTCGGCATTCCCGCACCTTTCCGCCATGGCGCTAAGTACGGTGTGGATGTTCGCGTGCGCGCGCCCTTGGCGCAGTCAGCGGCAGCGTTAGCTACGATGCCGCTAGTGACATCGTAGTTTACGGTCACGGGTCGTAATCGGCCCGAGCGGAAGACGATGGCGGTAATCGTTTACCGCCATCGTTTTTCGCTTTGCGCCAGGGTCGTAATGAGGGCCATAAAATACATAATACACCATGCACTTATCAGAGGGGCAGGAAAACAATGAAAGGCAGGAGTTGGACTGAAAATCTTTTGTTCCAGGTAATACAAATGTCTTTTTAACCCTATTATGATGTCATTGTTATTATTTTCCTTCTAATTTATCATGGAATTTGATTAATGTGCCCTTTGGCACTCTACTCAATTATATGCTTGCATATCATAAGCTGGAAGGAACATGTGCACTGAAACCGCAGAATACCAATTTTATGGGACAAAGCATTCGAACTAAAGCCAATGGATTGCACTGGTTCAGACTAGTGGGGAAAATGGACCATCTCATCAACATCAGAAGCTATCATGTGGGTGAAGGCCTACGGCCCTAACTGTGGAAGATGGGACCAGAAGTGTGAGAGAGCAGCCATCTTTACTGACAACTACTACACCAAACGGTATCTCTCATAATGAACATTGATCATGGGCCATTGTTCTTTGCCAATGAGGCATATTGTTGTGGATGGGAAGTGGAAATACTATTCTGGAAGGCCTGTCAAAATAGATCTTCAATTGTCAGGATCAAGTGCCCCATAAGGTATAGAAACAGCAGATATGGAGGGTGTGCTGGATTAGATGGTTGGGAATGGGTTAATGGTTTAACACACCATTGGGCTTAATTCATTATCTAAAATGTAAGTTTATTCTTTTTGGGGAGCACAGTACCCAGTATCTGAAAAATATAAACTATCTTAATGAGTTATTGTAGAGTATGATACCACATCAGAGCTCTCTGTAATAACATTTAAGAAAAAGCAAAATAAATGCACCCCTCCTTCAAGACACACATACCTAAGAAAACTCAGACATCTTATTATCAGCTTTCCCTTCTGTGGAAAGGCAAGCCCTTCCTCCCTCTGGACAGCTTTAGATCCATCATTCAAGCACTGGTCCTATCTTACCTGGATGAGGGCAATGCACTCCTGGAAGGTCTCTGGTCATCCGCCCCTTGTGCCCCTGAGAAGTGTACTACATGCAGCAAGATGCCTCAACAAGAGTCTACGCAGATATGACCATATCACCCCAACCCTCATTGACCTTCACTGGCTCTCACTGCAAGCACAAATCAGCTTCAAATCTTGATGCATCATCTCCAAGACAGTTGACCTCAAGTCACCCAGCTACCTTGAAGAGAAACTCAACATCTCTGGCAGACAGAACTCGGCCAGAGGCCTGGACACATGCAAACTTGAAATCTGCTGCTGCAAAAAAGCAAGAGACCAGAAAACAAGCCATCTCTGCCTATGCCCCAAGACTAAGGAAACTCCTTCCCGTCAGCATCAGACTCACCCCCATGAATGTGATAAATTAACTGACCTGTGCTGGAATGCAACAATGAATCCTGGCAGAAATCACAGTTTATCCTTGATAAGGGACTTAGGGGCTCAATACCAGTTGGGTAGTATGCAGTAAAAGTGGCAGTAATGGAATTACCACCAATTTTACCAGACCGAATCAGGGGCTGCTGCTAATTCTGTCGGCGTAATTATCGCCAGCGGAATTAATGCCAGTGGAATTAACACTGGCAGAATGAATGCCAGCATCATGCTGAATTAGTGTTTACACAAAGTCTGTTGGCAGAATTAACACCAAGATGCAAAATGGTATTTGAACCACATCACAAGGAGAAATACCACTAAAATACTGCTGATAATGGGTGGTAATTCCACCAAAAAGACAGTGTTGTTAACTCCTCCTAAAAGGTGGAGGTAAATGCATACAGGTGAAGGAAATCAAGTCTCAGTTTCAGTCAATCCACTCAAAAAGACCCACACACACTTTCCAACACCATACTACCACTAGCACTCTCAAATATGTGACATGCAGCACTTTCTGCTCCACATTGAGCGGAAGAGGCAGGAACTACAGCACAGGCCTCATGGCGCACAGATGAGGAGATGCCATGCAGGGCCTGCACTCAGTCCCAGGATCAGGCTCTCATCCTCGACATTGACTGATGCCCAGCTCATTACCGTGTACCGACTGAACAGGGAGATGATAGCAGAGGCACTGTCCACAATCTACACCAACATGCAGAGCAGGATCAATATCAGGACTGCCCTACCTCCGCTGCTGAAGCTCATGTTGGTGCCACATTTTCTAGCCAATAACACCTTCCAGCACACTGTAGGTATGTTGCATGACACTTTTCCAGCCCACTCTTTCAGTTGTGCTTGGGCAGATAGATGCTGGAGTCATTCCTGTGTCATGTATCCCACTACATCTCCCTGCACAGACAAGAATTCCACAGAAGCATTGAGTTTGTTCCATCTTTTGTGGCAGTTCTCCCTATCCCGTGGTACAATGCCGATGTCATGACCACTCTAGGGGCCATTGGGGATGGGGGAGCAACAAATGCCATGGGATGAGGTCAGCCCACATTAGACAGGAATGGACTACCTGGCCTTGCTTTATAGCCGTAGGGAGGCTTAGAAGTACAGGCACTTGTCAGACATGTGTCAGATGGCTGCCTCACCAGGACACATGAGAGTTCACACAAGGCTTCAAAAGGCTGCTCCATACCAGACATTCCTGCAAAGACCCCTCTGCCTGCATGAAACCCACTGCCCTGCCCAGACAACACTCAACGAGAAGAAGAACAAGAAGAGAGTTAAACAAGTAAGTAGAATGACAAGTGAGCTAAAGCAAGGAAGAAGAAGAAGAGAAAAGATAGGGAAAGACAAAAGAAGGAACCACACACATCAAAAATTACCTCAGCTTGCTGTTGTCCGCTCGCATTCTGTATGTTCACATCCAGTTGGCGTTGTGCCTCCAGCTGCCCAGTTGGTACCACAGACCTACGGGACAAGGGAAGAGAACAGAAAGAGCAAGGTTAGCATCCAGGAGGCCCACCTGGATTGGGACTCTCGCTCAGGAACTTAACTAGAAACCCAAGTTGTCTGACGCTCCTCTTCTGTGCTCTGCTGCACAGAACCCGACAAAGGAAAGAACAGAGACATTATTGCCTCAGGACAAGTGAACTCTAGAAACATTGTGCATACAGATATTGTAAAAACATTTGGACACAACAGGATTTAGGTGACGGTCTGGGTGCATCTAAACCCCCCTCCTAGCACACCGACCCAGACGATAGCCTCCAAAACTCACTTGAACTCTGGGCCGTTGCTGGTCAAGACCTGGAAGCACCAGCCCCTGGATCGCTGAAGCTCGGGAGAGAGCGGAGTCACCATCCCAACAAAACAGGTACACAACAGACTAAGGGATATGGGCAGGGCAATACAAGGCAATGAGAACATACATAGGCAACAACAGTGTCCTTTCGGCACCCAAATCCTGCTCTGCTGAGTAAGGGGAACCGCACACACTCTTAATAGGGCATCCCAACAAGAGGTGGTTGGGCGGTAACTGCACCATCCATCATCCACCAAACCGCCCCTTGTTTGTTGGGTTAGAAGGCAACCCCAAGGGAGTAGTTTGGTGCAGGAGGTTTGGCAATTGCACCAGTTTGAGGAGTCCATGTGTCCCCAGGAGCTGCAGAAACAGGTATGACATTACAGATTGTCTGGCCCAAGAAGACATAGCTTCACTTGGTGTAATGGACACTGACATGGGGGAGGACATAGCTGCCCTGCTCCAGGAACTGTGTATATTATTGCGGGCTAACAGGGTCAAAAACATGCATTGTGCCAGGACCTGGTTACCACCAGGTATGCCACTGATGCTGTGGTTGCAAGTGTTACTGCCATACAAGCCAGGTTGGCCCCTATGCACGCTACTCCAGAGATAGTCCAAACCCTGTGGGGGGCCCTGTACAAGGCCCAGTCCCCAACCAGGTGATCGCCCCAGTGACCATCCTGTTAGCTCCACCAGAGATATTCCATAATGGCCCCTGAAGTATGCGCAGTTCAAAAATCAATGTGAACTGCATTTCATGTGCTGCCCCTACGCATTCCCCAACGATTCTACCAAAGTATGATATATTTTATGATATGATATTTTATTTATATCTCACTTATACACAGGTGTTTCAGAGCGCGATAAGGTGGCATTTATGCTTTTGTATTTGCAGGATAATGTGGAAAATTGGTTGATCCCTCTGAAAAACTGACAGGACTTGGGTGTTGTAGGATTTTCAGGGCTTCAAGGAGAAAATGGAGAAAGCAAAGCCCACACACAATCGCTCAACAATGAACTATCAGGTCTACGGCAAGGCAATCCCAATTTGTTGACATATATTAGCATGTTTACTTGTCTGGTGGTAGAAACTGATTGGCGGGAACCCAAGTGAATGTCCCTCTTCTATCAGGGCCTGAGGGCCAAACTGAAGGAAGGCTTTGCACAGTTGGTTAATCCACTGCATGGGTGTGCAGAATTAATTGATCTCATAGTACAGCTGAATCACAGACTGAGTGAGAGGAGAGGGGATAACCACCAGATCATCTTTCATCCCAGGGTGATTGCGTCTGTGGGAAATCACACCTTGGAGGGGGATGCAGAACCCATGCAGATAGGAGGTGTGAAAGGGCCCTTATTGAAGGAAGAGAGATAGAGGTGAAGGTTGCAGCAGATCTGTCTGTACTGTGGGAGACCAGGCCATTTTAACAGAGAATGTCCATCTAGACCTAAGCGTCCTCGTAAAGTAGTGGGAGCTACAGATTAAACACAGAGCACTCTGATGGGAAACTCGGGATCCTGACGGTTCTGAAGCCAAACATGTCTGTTCAGGGCACACCCACATTTTCTCCAGATACAAATATAAATCACACTCATTTGACCCTGCATGTAGTCTTGACCGTTCCCAGATGCAAACTGCAAGCAGTTGCAGCCTCCATCGACTGTGGTGCAACAGGGATCTATATCAACCGAACATCCACCAGCACACTAGGTACAACCTTCGTCCCCAAAGAATGGCCTGAGGATATTTGCGCTGTGGATGGCACCAGCCTGAAATCAGGGCCTGTGCGCTACCTAGTGGAGAGAATCACACTGCAATGCATCGATGAACATACCAAAGACTTTTCATTTGACCTAATTGATTCATGAAAATTCAAATTGATCCTTTGAATTCCATGATTAGTGGAGCACAATGCTCCCATTTGCTGGAGAATAAGAACATTGCAGATGATGTCAGTGTCCTATCGCATTGCATGTTTTACTACTGGGAAACTGTTAAAACACCCTATTCTGGCTCACACTAACCTGGAAATCCTGGGGAAGGGAATGATTGAGGGTCTGCCTAGGGGGGTACTCTGACTACAACAATGTGTTTGAGAAAGGCATGGCTAACACTTTTCCACCACACAGTCCATATGACTGCCAGATTGATAGGCCCCCTGGTGCCCAACTACCATACAGTTAAACATATGCCTTAATGGAACCAGAGTAAAAACATCTCCGACCATATCACGATACTACTTGGCAAATGGCTTTATCTGCCCCTACAAGTCCCTGGTTTTGTCACCATTATTCTTTGTGCCAAAAAAGGAAGGCAATCTTCATACCTGCATAGGCTACTATGGGCTTACCATGATCACTATCAAGAATAGGCATCCAATCCTGTTGATTCCCACCCTGTTAGATCAAGTGAAGGAGGCAACCCTTTTACACCAAACTGGACTCGCACAGTACCTACCACATGGTGCGAGTCAAACCAGATGATGAGTGGAAGACTGTGTTCCACACCAAACACAGCTTGTTTGAGTACTGAGTCATGCTCTTCGGCTTATGCAATGCACCAGCAGCGTTCCAATAGTTCATTCATGAAGTGCTCTGAGAAGTAATAGACGTCTGCAGCATAGTTTCCATAGATGACATCCTGGTGTACTTCCTCAACCATGAGGAGCAGGTGGAACATGAACTAGCTGTGCTACATTGACTCAGACAATATCAACAGTTTGCAAAGTTAGAAAAGTATACCTTCCATACACAACAAGTGGAGTTCTTGAGGTTCATCATAACATCCAAGGGTATCCTGATAGATCCAAAAATCTGGAAGAAGTCAGGCAGTAGCCATCTCCTTCATCCATCAGGGACGTCTGAAGCTTTCTGGTATTCAACATTTTTTATTGCTGTCTCATTCCTGAATTCTAAGCTGTGGTCAGGACCATCATTGACCTCATTAAGAAGGGGAAGAGATTTGCATGGTCGGACGTAGCACAACGAGTTTTTGATGCACTCAAGAAATGCTTCTCCACTCCACCCATCTTACAACATGCCGATCAGTTAAATCTGTTTATGTTCGAAGCTGATGCTTCCAGTTACGCGCTCAGAGCCGTTCTGTTTCAATGAGATCCCTTCATGGGGAAACTACACCCAGTAGCATTTTGATGCAGAAAATGTAATCCCATCGAGTTGCGCTACATCATCACTGAAAAAGAGATTTTGAACATCAAGTCCACATATAAATAATGGCACCATTATGTTCTTGGAACCAATCACACAGTCACAATATTGACAGATCACCACAATCTATTAATCTTGTCGTTGGCCAGGGCCTTGATGCCCAGGCAACTGAGGTGGACTCTATTCCTTTCTGAGTTCTATTTTATCTTCACCAATTGGCCGGGTGTAAGGAATGGGAAGCCAGGTGCACTTCAATGTCTGGGAGAAGATGCTGCAGAGGAACCAGAAAACAAGGAACCACCGCCTGTCCGTTCCCTTGCGTGTTTTGTGGGCATGCTGACAACTGCAACACTGCTGATTGAGGAAGTATGGAGACATTTCACACCAGGTTCTCGCAATGACAGGATCACAGAAACCGCAGGGTGTTCTAGCCATAATGGACTACCATTTCACTTGGAACAACTGTATCTTCTCACCAAAGAACTCCAGCTAACAGCATTATGTCACTTCAATGAGCACCCTTTTGCGTGACATCCCAGCATTAAGAAAACACTCAACCTGATCAAGCACCACTGTTGATGGTTCACGATTACCCAAGACACACAAATGTGAGTTCTATCTTGTGCCATTTGAGCGGGTAACAATAGCTCCTACTAGCGCCCTCAGGGACTTTTACATATGCTGCCAATACCATCAACCTTCTGGCACACCATATCGCTAGATTTCATCACTGTCTTAACAAGAAGCTGAGACAAAACAAATATCCTCATGGTAGTGGGCTAGCTGTCCAATTTGGCCCACTTCGCCCCTCTGACCAAGTTATCAACAGCAACAGAACTGGCACAAGTTTTAATGGGCCTCAACACAAGTCCAGCGGTAACCCATAAAAGTGGCAGTAACAGAATAAGTGCCACCAATAGCGCTCTTCCGGATCATGAGCCGGAACAAATACCGCTGACTGTAAAAGCAGTCAGTGCTATTACAGCCTGTGCTATTACAGCCAGCGCTATTGCAGCTGGTGCTATGACAGCTGGCCACACGTGACAAAAACACAGCCGCATCACAAGTCCATGTATGGCAGTATTAACGCCAGAAAATGGCACTAATACGACCAAAAGAATGCCGCACAGTTACCTCCGACTTCCAGCTGGAGGTAAATGAACACATGTGCCTAAAATGAAGCCACATGTGAGCCCAATCCACGCCAGAGGACTACATATGGCACACCCCTACCCCAGACACTGATTCCAACACCATGCTGCTGCTAGCCACTGTGATCTGGGACTGGCAGCTTCTCGTGCTGTGCCTGGAAGAAGAGATTCAGGACAAGCAGGCCAGGGCACAGGGGGACAAGGGGGTGGAAGGATGAGTCGGAGGAGGAGGAGAAGAGTCCAAGCAAGGGGTGCATCCATCCCCAGGGTCAGGCCCTCACCACGGACCCTCCTCCTTGTTGCTCTTGCAATTCAGACTTGTTTTCCACTATAATAAATAGACAGAAATTGCCAATTTGTTACACTACTGTTGATAAGATATATGGCTGATGATACGAACAAAATTGTAAACTGGCCTCTGTCACACATAGACATGAGCCTATTGTTGGAAAACCATTCACCACAGCTGGAATAATGTACCAAACAGGTTTCAGCATGACATCTGCCCATTATTGAGCACAGGTGGTTGTTCAAAATGTAATGCTACTTGCATCACTCATAAACAATGAATATGTGCAAAATGACCAAATGCACACTTAATCATTCTAAAACTAAATTAATCCAGTTAAAGTTATACCAAAATCTTCATGCTTTTTGAAGGGTGGCTGATATGCCACCCCGTCACTCCACCCTGTTGGCATTCCCAGCTTCTGGGTCTGACATGTTTCCCTGCCAATGAGTGTCCAAATCCTCTACAACGTTAAAAATCCTTCAGGGTATATTAGAGGTAATATGTCCCCTATGTAAATCTTTAAACAGTAATATGACAAATAATGCATTATTTTTGTTGTCACAAACATTTAAAAGAATCCCTGAATTGTGGCAGGCACCTGGCCCATATTTCCCTGGCACTGATAATGGCAAGCCCCACTAACTCTACACAGTCAATTTTAAAATACTACAAACATTACATTATCAGAGCCAGTAAAAAAGTGGTCATGGGGCCTCTGGTTTGATGTCATCTGTGATGTTGTCTGCGTGCTCATGGGCTGTGCATTGAAGAGCTTGAGTTAAGTTGGTATAATGTCCAACACCTGTCAAGTGTGTGTGGTATTGTATTATTACATACAGCTTTTGAAAACTGAATCACATGACCACAAAGTAAATAACTGTATAAGTTAGAATCTGACCTTCACAGGCTGCTGTTGTTTCATCATTTCCTTGGGCACTTCTCACAAAGAGAGGCTAGGGCACAGTAGAGCAAGCTCCCACGGTTCATGGTCTCTGCACTGAATGATGTCCCACGGGTGCCTGGTGCTTTGTCTGCTCTTCCCTGCTGAAGACTGTATGGAGCTGGTCACAGGCTCTTCTCCTTCGGGCAGCCAGAATACTCCTACAAGTGGAGCAAAGGCAAGCCCATACCGGACCAGCCTGTTACTGTGCCACAGCATTGAGTACCTACACATGTGGCTGCCTAACCTGTTGGGGCAGGAGATGCTGAAGGAGGTGCTGCTGCAGGCCTCATCCTGGATCCCATTGTTGCAGAAGCAGTGCCACCCAGACACCAAGAAGTTCATGAGTTTGCACTTAATGCCCGTCTGCATCGACGACCTGGCAAGACCATGCATCCGTGCCACTCCATCTGTGAGCATGTGAAGGAGAGCTGCACACCCATCATATCCACCATAAGCTTCAAAAGCACCAATATGCTCGAGAGCAGCTGCTTCCTGCAGGACAATGACCTGTGCATCCCAATGGCCGTGGCCAACCAGGACCTGCTGCCCACCAGAGAAGCCCTGAATGTGTGTGACGCCTGCAAGAACAGGAACCATGACATCAATTACATTGTGGAGATCCTGTGCAAGAACAACTTTTCCCTGAGTATAAAGGTGAAGGAAATCACCTAGATCAATGGGGACACCAAGATCAGCCCAGAGACCAGGAGCAAGACCATCTATAAGCTCATTGGCTATATCACGATTTAAATCCAACCTCCTAGCTCTGCTCCTTTCTGAAGAACCACGTTCATATCATTCTACACCACTGCATCTCCCTGTTCTCTTCTCCCCCTACCTCTCTATAACAACCCTTCAGTACATATATCTTACCCCATCATCCTAAACGTACCTCTTCCTCTGCTATCCCTTTCCTATGTCATACTTTATTCTCCTCGTCCACGGTTCATGTTTCTACCTCACCTGCATCGACTGGCCTTATATGCACAACCTCTCAAACCAATTGTTAAGGACACTTGTCTTGCACTCTGTAAGTCAAAGTTACACATTTTATAGCATTTTTTGCCAGAAATTCATAGCTTTACCTATAATTTCCATAATTGAATAAACAAGTAAATAAAACTAAGCTTAGTGTGAAGGATGCCGCTACATGCAAACAGCTCATACAAGGGATGGAGAACAAGGGTATTATGTGAATCTGTATATACCTGAACGGTCATTTTAGTTATCTCGTCTAAGGTACATTTTGTTTATATGAATACCAATAGTTTATACATTTTGGAAATGTGGTATTTAAGTTCTTAACCCATCCATATTTCAAATTGCTGATATGACAATAGGGTAGGGCCTCCCTTTAAGGGTATACATAAGGATAATGCAGTTGTAGTGCCTTTTTGCATAAACATATGAAACAAGGCTCTTTCTCACCGCCACATCTTTCACAGATTAATGCAAGGTCATCAGTGTCTCATGCTTCTAAAACCAAAGGATTTGATTTGTGAAGATGAGCTAAATGCTTTATTTATATCAGAGAACTGGTTTAATACAGTCCCTCTCCAATCTTGATTAATTAGTTGATTAGGGGTACATCCTGTCGCACGTAGATTGGATTTCAAAAAAAGGTGGTGGTGTTGCTGTTACTGATAAGGTGTCATGAATATGGATGCCGACTCTCTTCTAGCAATTTCTGCAATTTAAAATTCTAATGTTTTCTTTATTTTGATTATGCTCAAAAAACATATTTTTTCCATGTCATATATTAACCAATTGAATATGATGAAATCTTTATTCAACACTTCTCTGGATTTTTGTTAGAAGCATTATAACATGATTCGTGTAATATTTTCCTAAATGATTTTAACATCCCAGGGAAACTAAATAATCAGAGAATGAAACTAGAATTTGATACCCAATGTACAATTTGAAAACTTGAACAAAATGTAAGGAAATCTACCCACTGGAAGGCAAATAGTTTATATGCGACTATAGCAATAACCTGGTATGATCCTAAGAATTTAGTCTGGTTTAACCATTTCATTATTTTATTTTCTCTGTGACTGTTTTCAAAATAATACAATTAACAAAAACACCTATCAGTACTTTAAATGCTACCATAAAGAGATTATATATGGGAACTTAGTAGCAATTGGAAACTCGATGACTGTGAATGATCTTTGGCGGTGCATAGATGAGACACTCGAGGACATTTGGCTCTGATGAATTTCTTTAAAAAGAGTAGGCAATGAACTCCCTGGTATATCAAGTCTCTAAAAATAAATAGTGCAAGCAATATTAGGAAATTAGACAAACAAATCTTTGTCAATGTTTAAATACAAACACGTTTTACAACGTATCATGTTTGCCATGAAAATAATGAAGCAAGAGATTAGTGTGGTACAATGCTTGCATTATGAATTATATTTTCATTAAAAATGCATATAAACATTCTCCACATCTTTTTAAGGTAGTGTTCCTGTATTAATCTGTTCCTAGTTTGGAAATAGAACACTATCTGTCAAAATCAATTGAATGAAATGCATTTTTTGGGGATAAAGTTGAGAAGTTTAACAAGAAATAAATGAACAACAAGAATATAGTGATTTAGCCTTTCCAAAAGTAAAAACAAGAGATGTTCTTTGTTTGTCTGACTTTTATAGAATTATGATTAAGGATCTACCAGCCATTAAAATCACCTCCTTTATTGACGACATTGTACTTTCCGATGTTATGAAACTTTGCAGCAGGGTGTGTTTCCAACACATCTGAAGACTGGTAGATTGGTACCTATTTTAATAAAACAAGAAATCTAGGTGCATTGTAATGGAGTCATTTTACATTAATTAAACATCTACCCTCTATGGGGAACAATACATAGGGCATGTGCAAAGAAATTGAGGTAAGAAAAGCAGAGCGATGACAGAGGTTAAGATTAATTGTAATCCTTCTAGCTATATCCTCATTTGTATTACTTTAGTCGCTCTGAGTGGCACGTTTATGTCAAAATATGAGACCCATGCCTGTTGGGAGTAAAAACCCAAGCTACACCTCAATGTTGACGGCCAAAACACGTCTGGGGTTTCTTGTGGTCTAGTGCAGAAGGGATAAGAAACAGCAGCCTTCCAGGTGGTGAACGATGCACTTTAAATATTGGATGACAATATGGCCTGTCTGCAGGTGCTACTTGATCTTTCAGCGTCTTTGGATATGGTGGATCATGAGGCAATTTTTCCTGCACTCATATACTGATTTGGTTTGGGGGTGGGAAGGCCTTTGCTTGATTTGCAACCTTTCTATTTAGTAGAAATAAATTCATCCAGTATGAGTCCTCCAAATCCCTCTCCCTCCCTTGACTTGAAGAGTGCTCCAGCGATCCGTTCTATTTTCTATTATGTTCAATGTTGACATTGGCTGAGTATTCTGTATTCATATTCAATTACTCCTGAACTGTGATCAGGGGTTAAAGGATTCAGCGTTTTTTCTAGATTTTCAACTTAATTATAAAACTCATGCTGAGAAAAAGAAAGAGGGCCTCATCACAAGCTGGGCAGTATCCCGGTTGTAATACCGCTCAACTGTAATAGCTTTAGCACCCACCGGTCTGGCGGTATTACCGCCGGATCAGAGGTTGGGCGTTATTGGTAAATCCCCATTCCCAATTGGGTCCATTAAATACAATGTGGCATTTTTGGCGCTAATAATGCGGATTAATACAGCCAAAGGTAATACAACGGAAATAGGGCACTAAATGGGATTTTCAGCTCTAAAAAAAAGCTGGAGTTAAAACAGCCCATTTAGCGCCCAACTCATGATAGGGCCAGCCCTTAAATGTGGGGTAAACGCTGTTACCACTGCATTACACACTTTGCATTATAAACTCTATTTGTTGAAGAAAATGAAAACATTCCTCCGGCAGTCGAAGTTTTCTTTTTTCTGCAAGCTTTGATGATTTTACACATTGATGAGGGAAATAACCTATTAATGGGAGTCCAAAAAAGATAACCCTTCCTCTACTACTCAGCTAGTAGTGGAAAAAAGGAAATGTGATCATGGCTCTCCTTTCTTGAACTTTCTCTAATACTCCCTCCCTCCTTCATTCATGTATTCTTTTTAAAGTGGCTTCCTGAATCCATGCCAATATAATTATAAAACCTGATGGCTCATATGTGATATGTAGTACTGATGTAATGAAGTTTGAAATCCTGGGTCAAAAGAAAGAGAAGCTTGGAGAAAGAAATCCACAATGCCTCATACTGTGGCTTTGCACCTCAGCCCATCTATAATTTCCATTAAAAAAGAACAAACAATATTTTTCTTTGCTGGTAGGAAATAAACATTTGCTCTGCTTGTCCCTTCAGTATATATGAAAACTGATTAATTAATGTGTGGTTTCATTTGCATTGGAGGGATGGAGGTATGGTAGGTTTTACAATGTTATATCTTTTGTTTATATACGTTCTGCTGGGACGCACGTACATAGTACCAGCCACGCAAAAAGGTTTGGGTTGATGAAAACTTATTAGGATGAAAACTAATGGGAGCAGAGTGAAGGTTGTGCCGTGGATAGCGCATACGTTGTCTTAGTTAGTTCTAACACCTATTAGACACTCACATATAACAACAGAGGAAGAGCAACACATGTATTAATGTTGTGTTGCAGAGGTTATATATAGGGCAGCATTTCAGCCCTGTAGTTTTAGTGGATGTAACTATAGTAATGTAGGATAGCATGATGTGTGGGAAGGATTGAAATGAGGGGAAGATGGAGTCAGCAAGGCAGTGTGATAGAAGCAAAGTCAGAGTGTTAACTTGGCAAAAGTGTCACTGTTTCTGATGTTAAGGCATACCAAATTATGAAACGGCAGCTATATTTTATGCAAAAATATCTCAGGGTGGTTGTGCACTGCACTGTGTTACTGCTATGCTAGGGACACACACACAAACCAACCACTAGGAAATGGACACAGAATGAAAACATGACACAAAAAGAAAACACACAAGTCGATGCAATTATAACAAGAAAACACATGTATTCATGCTTTGTAAGGAATGCATAAATAACTACTAGCAAAGCGAATTTACAACGCTTTCTGCATGAGTTCTAACTATAATGCAATCTACAATTGCCATCTCTTCTGGCTTCTATGCATAGCAACCTAATACCGTTCTACATGCATTGTAGCCTAATAACAACAATGCAGCCTAGTAACAATGCTAATAACAATGCGTGGCTAATAACAACATGTGGCAGTTAGGCCTAAAACCATACTCCCATTTTAAACAGACAGCCAGGTCTGCTCCCAGCACGAGTCAAGCCTCTCTCTCTGCCCCCTCAGACAGCCAGCCTCCCTGCCAGCCTTGCACAGGGCCTTTTTGCTTGGCTGCTCAGAGGTCTTTTCTCGATCTGCCCTCGATCTCTCCCAAAATGGCTCATCCTCGATCTGCTTCTCATCCCAAGCTGCATCTCTGCCAAAGCCATTCGATTCTACTGCAAACCCTTCCCCTGGATATACTGTGCAATGATGCAAGTCATCACTAAGGTTACATGTCAAAACTCTCTTAGCAAGCGTTTCTCTAAAAGCAGACAGCCAAGCGCTGAAATGTCTCCCTATGTATGCAAATATTTCTAAGTCACTGTGACATTCAAGGAACAGGATGGAACACGCATAT
The DNA here is from genome assembly GCF_040938575.1 of Ambystoma mexicanum. NCBI lineage: Eukaryota > Metazoa > Chordata > Amphibia > Caudata > Ambystomatidae > Ambystoma > Ambystoma mexicanum. Next base: position 256,647,197 of record NC_090941.1, read on the forward strand.
CTTTTCTCTCTGTCTGTGCATGTGGCCTTCCCTCTATCTTATGAAATCCATGCCATCCTCCCATCCAGCTGAAACCTTGCTCTCTACCGAAAAGCTCTCTATGGAAAGCAACACTCACTCCCTGCAGATTCCCTCCCACCTTTCTGCTGTCTGCCTTCTGCGAACAAGGTGGGCATTCTTTCTGCTAGGCCAAAAGCTACGGCCTTATCTGTCTGCCTGCCAGCCTTTGTTTACATTCCAATCCTTTCGCGCACAGAGTGGACCTGCTCCCTGTGTCTTCAGAATGGCTTCAGAGTCTGTTTCATTCATTCTAGCGCTTAGCGCATTCTCTCAAACCCAAGCGCTATATAATGGACTCAATGTTCATATCTAAATTCACGTACATGCGTGTCTAAATGCATATATCACAACATGTGTCTAAGCAAGGCCTCTTCATATGACAGGGCCTATTTCTCTAGCAAAATGCATACAAAATGTCTTTCAAAATGCAGCATAGCAACATGGACAATGGATGTATCTTTATCTGAATATGTCTGATGACAACCAAACAGTAGGCCATATATATTTCTCGTCCAACAAACTCCCCTTTTTTCAATTAGACAAATTCAGATAACAATCAGATAACAATCTCTAATCAGATTGTTAAATTTTTCAATCCGGCGATAAACCCTGGTCTCAGCCTAGTATGCAGCGCACAACTGAAATGCTTATTTTATTATGTCTATAGGTTCAATATTCCGAGTGATATACCACTCATATCACACCCCTTCTCAAAATACCCCACACCACGATGGACCAGGAATCAGGCTGGTTGGTAAAGGTAATATTTATTTATTTATTTAAAATTCAAATCAAACATATACTTTGAAATTGGGAGCAGCAATCACCAATGTGGTGGCAATAACAGATAATAAGGTATGTAAGGCAGTTAAATTCACTCTCTAGCAACAAAGAAGGAAAACAAAGAAAAGAACACTTTTGGCTTGTTTGGAAGCATAGCACTTATGTTAGGATTTCCCCCTGCAATATTCCTCAACCCACAAATAAGCAATTCTAACTAGATATAAGGAAGCAGCAGGTATTCAGGAAGAAGGGATGGTAAACAGAATTTGAATACAACCTTCCCTCCCCAAACAAGAGAGGAAAACGAATTTGAAATCTTACACTTTTTAAAATGACATTCGAAAATGGCTGGGTAAAACAATGAATGTGTGCACAAATCTTTAAATCAGTACAAATTTCTATGGGAGCAAAATTGAAACGATGCTAACAATTATGAGCTATAGTTTGAGCAAAAGTAAACACTTTGAATCCAAATGGAGGTTTGAAAATAATTTTAAAGGAAAATCACACGTGTAAAACTTTGCAGAAATGTGGATTCCCGCCTTAAATTAACCACACAAGTTTTAAGATTTGGAGTGCGGGTTTTAGGTTGGAATGTAGCTATAGGTCTTAAGTATAATCCAGAGTTGAAATGATGTCTCTAGCTATTAAATTAAGTGAGTTATGCAATGTCGAATGAGAGGCATTTTTGGAAAATAAAGGCGCGAAAAAGAAAACAGAAATCAATTTCTACAAGGATAGTTATATTTACACTAGGGCATTCAGGCTAGGTTACCAGATTGTAACACAGTAAGCTCTCGAGTTGATCTGCGGAACCAACCCCAGCACCTCTGCGCCCACCCTGGTGGACCCAGTCCAATTACCCAAAGGAGGATTAAGGGTTTAGGATTTCAAAAGACAAAATGATTTAAAGAAGTTAGCACTAGCACAATGAATCAAAGGAAGGGTGGCAATAAGGATTGTGACTATGATACAAGTTCTTAAGACAAGGATAGGATGGTTTAGAGATTGGGGTGGAACAAAACAAGGTAAGGTATGCTATGATTTTCTATGCTTCCTATTAATACTTACTGTCCACTTTAATTTAGGATTTTGGGACTGTAAAGGGTTCTAGTCATCACACGGATCGGGACTAACCAAGGACAGCAGGGCACATGGGGCGGAAAAGGATCAGGTGGGCGGTTCTGATCAGCGGACTGCACTGGACTGCTCTGGTTTCTGGAGACTGGAGATCAGTGGGATGGCGAGTTTGCAGGCATGAATTCAGTAGTAGTAAGCCAGACTGGATAAAGATGCTTCCATTGGGTTTTTGGGATTTGTTTAGAATTTGAGGTCTAGCTGAAAATGAAGTCAGTAATGCACAGGCCTTGACTTTGCAATGAAATCAGGAATCAGGAACAAGGATGAAGAAATCAGGAACAAGACGCAACGCAGAAAATCAGGAAGAAGTCAGGAATCAGTCTCTGTGTGCTGTCAGGTTCCCTTATTTATCTTGCCAAATGACATCACTAAAGTATATGGCAGGGTTAGGCTTACTGTCCACACCCCTAATGCTACAATTGGGTAGGAGCATAGTTTGCACCTTGCTCTTCGCTGATTGGATCACAGAAAGGATGTCATGTTTATGGTGTAACATTTACTATGTCTAGGAACCTCCCCTAGCTATTGGGACCAAAATCTCCTTTTCCCACAAATTCATGTTTATATATTTATAACCTCTGAGAAAAATAGATACACAGGTTACATATTTTGTGGGTCACATTTCAATCCAAACCCAAGTCTGTGGGACCTGGTTTTGCCTTTCTGCTACATTTTGGCAATTTTAACCATGAACGTTTTGGCCTAAAATGTCCCAACTTTGTACATAGATGCGCAATTACCCCTAGATATGTGTATAAAATGTTAAGTTTTCAACATTAAAACTTTCTGCGCAATCGTTCATTCTTTATAACTTCTGTTCCTTATGCAGTAATACGTTCTACCAAGTTTTCAAATGAATAGCATAAAATTAGATTTAGAATTATGCACTTTTCACATTTTTCCTCATTCTTACTGCCAAGTTAAATGTCTTGAAAGTTCAGTTGCAGAATAGTCATTTTAAAACCAAAAGGAAATCAATTGTCGCTTTAAGCAGTTTCTTTTCTTTCTTTCAACTGCAGGCAAATGTCAATTCCTTTGAAGCAGGATGAGGGGCCTCTCTTTCTTGACTGAAGTTTCCTGCCCCTTCCACTTGAAAGTGAGAGTCTTAGCCTGCTATTGTCTTAGCCTGGGGCAACAATGAATGTCTGAGGACAACTGGGAAGTCCCATTGTCCTGGGTATTCAAAGCCTCCAAGCTAGAAATTTGCCTCTCCTGTGACAGCAGTTTGAGGTGTCACCCTCTCTCAGGGCTAGCAACTTGCAGAGCAGGTTTTTTTTAATATAGTTAACCACCTCAGCCTGGGTTTTAGCTTTGATTTTCACATTTTAAATCTTGACTTTAAACCTATAAAAGTAAATAGTTTATAGGTGTATTTCTAACAGTAGCAAATCTTTTTACATTCTTAAATAAGCAAGCCTTTACACAACAATATACTTTAAAAATAGGTGATTTTGCTCTTCATTCAGGAAAAAGCACATTTAAGTTATTTCTTTAAATTTGGTTTTCATCTGCAGCAAATACACACTAAGGGAAGCTCTAGTCCTTTCCTTGAGTGCTGTAGTTGTTTGCAGCATGGATACATGTATCATGCATCTGTTTAGAGTCTTTCTCTGGACAGCTAATTCTTGATACTTGTTGCAAAGAAATAACCGCGTTTCCCGTGTAAAATGAAAACACAGTCCCTCGGTTGCTTTTCCAAAGATACTTTTGATAGGAGCTGTCATTCAACTGAGGCCCGGTTCCCCTGAGACTCAAGACTGATCCTGGGCATTGCAGGGCCATTTGATCATAGTGGTTGAGGAGGATTTGATGAATTTAGCACCACATAGAACTTTGAAGGTTGAAAAAATGATAATTTAAAGATGCATTTTGGGTTTTCAGCACAATGATGCTGCCTCTTTCACTTTGCTCCATGTAAAATGTTGCAGAGCACACTGGCACATTCCTTCAGTGAGTACTCGGTTCCACCCGACCTGAAATGTGTGTTGGCAGGGCGGTGTAGCCATTTTCTAGTTGTTGCAAAGCACAGTTTAGGGATCTTGGTGTGCATAGGAGTCAGTGCTGCCATTTTGTGCTGTTTCTTGCACCAATGCAGCAACATGATGTAGTAAGCATAGCTGAGTGGGTCAAAATATCCCACAGAATTCCCCCCCAACTTCTTCTGGACTTCCAGTGGTGGGGGCGTCGGGCAAGTGGAATTTTTCTTTCTTGAAAAAGCAGGTTCAGTCGGGTATGCATCCTTCATCCATCAGCGAACGATGCGACACGCTCTCCTCACTGCCTCTGGTTGGAGTGTGGAATGATACCCCCAGCTTACTCTCAGGTTTTCTTTTCTGGTGTGGAGCAACACTCCAGATTTCCTTGGTTTCTCCTTTCCGGGTCCACGAGGAGCTCCTCCTTGGTTGTTATAATCAGTGCAGATCTATAAAATAGAACACAAAATGGTTATGACAATTCCCCCCCCACTACTGGCTTCCAATCGGGATTTCAGCAGTGGGATATAGATGCATTCAGTGTACAAGGAAATATTTCTATGCTTCAGAAGTATCCCCTACTGGGTTTTCTATGGACCCCTCTTTTTGTGGCAAAGAGTGCCTGGGGTGGCAACCCTTTAGCTGATTGATGTGGACCCACCTTTCTTCTGTCAAATCACCCTTGGGGAAGCAGATTCTGTAGGCGACTGGTGAGATTTTGTCCACAATTTCAAAAGGTTCCCGGAAGCTAGGCAAGTATTTTCCCTCTTTGGTCTGGTTCCTTTGGAAATTGCACAAGTAGACCGTGTCTCCTGCTTGGTATTCCTTTTTAGTTGTCTTTAGATCATAGTGGGTGTTCATGCTGTCTGCAGATCTTTCTAGATTCTGCTGAGCATACACAAAAGCGTGTTGAAGGTGTTTTCTTAGATTCTCAACATACTCATGAGTTGTGCAGGCATTTATCAATGTCTGCTGTTGGGTTCCATAGAGCAGATGCTGGATAGCACCATCCTTCTTCCAGTCATCAGCTCAAATTGAGACATTTTAGTTGCTGAAGAAGGGGTAGATCTGATGGATATCAGGACAAGTTGTAATCGAATATCCCAACTTGGCCCAGAGTCTGCTACAAACGTTTTAGTATGCTCACAATGGTTTTATTGTACCGCTGAACTCCACCACTAGAGGATCCCGGTAGGCAATGTGTAGTTTCCTTTTTACCCCAAGTATCTCCCACATCTTTGTCATCACTTTGCTGGTGAAGTGACTACCTCGGTCTGACTCAATCCTTTGGGGTAGTCCAAAACGTGAGAAGATGTGATTTAACATCAGGGCAGCTGCTGTTTATGCCTTGCAATTTGGGGCTGGGAGACATTCCACCCATTTAGTAAACAAGCATGTTACGGTTAACATGTACTTGTTCCCCCTAGAGGAGCGAATCATGGGTCCGATGAAAATCTTAATCAGTGATTATGAACAGTTCATGGAGTTGGTGTTGGACAGCCGTGTGGATGGCTTGATGAACTGCCCTCAGCTCTGCCAACTGACTACTACGGGGACTGATTTTGTAACCAGCAGAGGGTCCCGGGGCATCATTCACCCAGTGTCATGACCACTGTGAGGGGGCACAATTTGTGCCACAAGCAGGCTCCCACCAGAACCCTGGGGGCCTTACAACCATTGCAAAAGGGCTCCTGGAGCCAGTCCTGGCACCTTTGAATCCAGGCTCATATGTAGGAAGGAAGGGCTGTTCAAAGTAAGTCCCATTTATGTACATGTACAAGGTCCTTTAAATCCAACATGGAAGCACCCACAGTCTAGTTCTAAGAACCAAGCCATGCAGTCTAGTGTTTTGGTTGTGACAGGCCTGGAACAACTTTCCCTGGGCTATATAAACCACACCCTGAATGCAGAACACGCTTTGTGTTATTCTGCAACCAGCAGCATGACGCTCACTGTGTCCAGCTCCTGGGACCTGCAATAACGAGAAAGGGAAAAATAATATTAGAACGCACGCTTACAAAACATCAAATTCCATCAGTCTTACCTGAATTCCAACGCGCTACGCCACACTTCCATCCAGAGCACCACAGCAACATCTGCAAAGGAAAAGAGACATATTCAGGTTCGCTTTCAATATTAAACAACCGCACAGCGCTGTACTTAGCTTAACGGATTCCAGGGCCTGTTTTTCATTGCGCTTTAATCCACTCACAGCACCACAGCGGCCTGTGAGGAGAAGAAGAAGAAAACACAGGTTAACTTTAAAAGACAATAAAGGTGCTGTTCTTTGTGCTTTCTCTTACCTAGAAAGGTGCCTCCCCATCCGGCACGCCATCATCAAGACCTTCCTGAAAAGAAGGAGATAAAGAAATTACCAAATTCCCACCATAAACATAACAAAGACTTACAATTAACAAACCTACCTGCCTACCAGCAGATTCTGGGTCACAGCAGGCCTGGGCCCAAGTGAGGCGTACTGCACCAGTGAAGCAATTTGGGCAGCTCACCAACAAACATCAAGCACCCCTGCACAAGAAACGCAGGACGGTTAGCTCACCCTACAAATAGAGGGAGGTGGAAGATTCACCCATTAAAGACAGTTATCACAAATCCTCCCTTCTGTAATTGCAGATTCATTATTCAGCACTGGGCAACTACGCATCCAGGGTTCCAGATCTCAGAGCCTTCCAGACGCCCCCGGGGATATCAGGTGGGTGTGACAGAACACAAAGCCTTTAAACCTTATCCACCTTGGCATCGTGGAGACATCTGAAACTGATCAGTTAGCCCAGCTTTTGGGACAATTATGCGCTGAAGTACACGCATCCCAGCAGGAAACCAATGCCTTAAAATGAGAGTTAATAGACACAAAAGACCTTACTGATGAACTATGCAAAGAGCTACTACAAACACAGGTGAGGCAGGCTCAATTACACGGATTCACCCCATCCCTCACTACAGCATCATCAGACAATCCAGTACAGATAACGTTGCTGGGAGCAGTACCCTTGGCACCAGCAGAATGGTTTAATGGAGACCCCAGAAGGTACGCAACATTCATGAACCAGTGCCGCCTCCATTTTCTTTGTAGGCCTGGAGTTTTCCCAAACAACCAGGAAAGGGTGGCCTTCGTGTTATCATATTTGAGTGGAAGTGCCGCAGACTGGTCGGTACCTTTAGTGAGCCGGGATAACCCATTATTGCAGAACTTCAAGGTTTTTCAACAGGAGATGGAAAAGTTATTTGCTCGACACTTGCATGGACAAGCGTTTGATAACGAAATCCTGTCCCTCCGCCAAGGGAATTAAGATTTGCTGACTTATATTGCCACCTTTAATAGACTTGTTGTAGAAGCGGGGTGGCCAGAAGATAAAAGAACCACGTTGTTTCATCGGGGCCTACGAAGAGACCTGAAGGATGTCCTTGCTGAAGTGGTAGACCCACCTAAAGACTGTGCAGAGTTTATCAACCTGGTAGTTCAGTTGGACCACAGATTAGAGGATCGAAGAACAGACTGAGGTAGACTCAAAAATCGTGCCATGTACGTACGTTCAAAATATAATGTTCAATGTCCATCAGAAAATACCACAGAACTCTGCCAGATTGGAGCAGTACGTCCCCGTTTAACCAAGGTTGAAAGAGACAAGAGGAGACAGCTACAGTTATGTCTATACTGCAGTAAATCGGGGCACTTCCTCAAAGAATGCCCAGTTAAACCTCCAAGGAAGGTGGTAGATGCTACAGAGAAAGAAGATGATGGAAAGAAATCGGAAAACTACCAGGCCCGGCAAGCGTAGAGGTCCGCTTGATGAGGGAGAACGATGAGTCACAAACCTCACATTTCGCCCTACCAGTAACCTTGATCAATCACCAACGACCATCACGGATGCATGCCATAGAGGCATATATAGACAGCGGAGCAGTTGGTAATTACATAGATTGAGATCTGGCAACAGAAATGGGACTTCCCTTATGCACAAAACCAACAACTGAAAAGGTAACTACTGTTGACGGTACAGAAATTGCTTCGGGACCTGTAACCAAAAGCACAACAGAATTAACCCTTCTGTGTCATGATGGACATCAAGAAGCAATCACGTTTGACCTCATCAAAGCTCCTCAGTTCCGTTTGATCTTAGGGATGCCATGGTTAGTAACTCACAATCCCCACATAGACTGACCTTTTCCGACGAATGCGCCCACGCTTGCTACCCGAAATCTATACAACAGCCAAACCTGAAATCTGTTCAAGGAATAGCATCGGGGATCACGGAAGCAATGGACACCTTACCAAAAGAATATCAGGATTATCAAGATGTTTTTTCAGAAGGAACAGGCTAACACAATACCGCTACATACGCCCTATGACTGTCAGATCGACCTGATACCTGGCGCACAGTTTCCTTGTGTTCGAATGTATGCACTTAGGAAACCGAAAATCTCCACTTGAAGTGAAGGGGGCACAAGTTGTGCAACAAGCAGGCTCCCACCAGAACCCTGAGGAACTTAAAACCACGGCAAAAGGGATCCTGGAGCCAGTCCTGGCACCTTTGGCACCAGACTCATATGTAGGAAGGAAAAGCTGTTCAATCTAGGTCCATAGGTACATGGGCCTTTAAATCCAACATGGAAGCACCCACACAGTCTAGTTCTAAGAACCAAGCCATGCGGTCTAGTGTTTTGGGTGTGGCAGGCCTGGAAATACTTTCCCCGGTACTACTTTACCTGGGCTATATAAACCACACCCTGACTGCAGAACACGCTTCGTGTCATTCTGCAACCAGCAGCGTGTCCAGCTCCCGGTCTCCAGAATCTTCCTGTAATCCTTCAAGAACAAGAACACGATTATTCTGTCTTACCTGAGAAAACACCATGTAGCACTCAGCATCTCAACTGGGCTGTAATCTGTGGAAACCGAGAGAAGAAGAAATATCACTCACCTGTGAGTACTAGCTTAAGGTCTTCCGGCGAACCGCTACCACAGCTGCTGTTCGAACATTGCGACCTGCAATAATGAGAAAGGGAAAAACAATATTAGAACACGCGCTTCCAGAACATCGAATTCCATCAGTCTTGCATGAATTCCATCGCGCTACACCACGCTTCCACCCGGAGCACCACAGCAACATCTGCAAAGGAAAAGAGACATATTCAGGTTTGCTTTCAATGTTAAACAACCGCACAGCGCTGTACTTACCTTAACGGATTCCGGGGGCCTGTTTTTCATCACTCTTTCATCCACTCGCAGCACCACAGCGGCTGTGAGGAGAAGAAGAAGAAAACACAGGTTAGCTTTAAAAGACAATAAAGGTGCTGTGTTTCATGCTTTCTCTTACCTAGAAATGTGCCTCTCCATCCGGCACGCCAGCATCAAGACCTTCCACCTGAAAAGAAGGAGATAAAGAAATTAACAAATTCCCACCATAAACAGAACAAAGACTTACAATTAACAAATCTACCTGCCTACCAGCCGATTCAGGGTCAGAGCAGGCCTTGACCCAGGAAGGCATACTGCTCCAGTGAAGCAACTTGGGCAGCTCGCCAATTAACGTCAAGCGCCTCTGCACAAGAAACGCAGGACGGATAGCTCACCCTACAAATAACTAAGGTGACAAAAGAAACCAGTAGGAAGGGAATCACTTAGAGGGAGGTGGGAGATTCACCCAATAGAGACAGCTATCACAATTCCTCCCTTCTGTAATTGCATATTCATTGTTGAGCACTGGGCAACTACGCATCCAGGGTTCCAGATCTCAGAGCCTTCCAGACGCCCTGGGGATATCAGGTGAGCGTAACACCCAGGTATTTCCAACGCCGGCTACCAGTTCTTTTTCCCCGTTTTGTCAACATGGTAGAAGCACCCATCCACATAGACAGTGGACATTCCATCGCACGTTTCTTCTTCATACACTTTGTGCGGGGAATTCAGGTACGCCTCCATGTTGTCCTGGATTCGTCCTTGATACAGTTTTCTCCGGCACCATCATGCAAGTCAGCCAGACCTTGCGCAAGGGGACTCTTCTTGCTTTGGCCATATCTGACCTCCACAGGAAAGCCTTGCATTGACAGAATCCAGGAAGTAATTCTGGAATTACTCACATTTCCGGCCTGGATTCTGTCCCTTTGGAGCTATTGCAAAGGCTGGGGTGGAGTCTCCACTATGATGTGTTCCCCCTGGATGAACGGGCGGTCATTTTTCAATCCTACACCGTTGCCAGGAGTGCCTTCTCAGAATCCTTGAATTTTTCCTCAACAGAGGATAAAGTCTTACTTGCAAAGGAGATGACTTTATTGACCTTGTCATACTTTTGACATAATACTGCGGTCAAGCATGTATTTGAGAACCCTGTCTCTAAAAAGAACTCCTTGTTTTTGACAGGGTAAGCTAGACGAGGCGCTTGTGAGAGGCTTCTTTTGAGTTGCTTTACTGCCTCAGCTTGTTCTGGACCCCACTCCCTCTTGACCCCCCTTCAACAGATGGATCAGGGGTCTTGTGATCTCTGCGTAATCCTCAATGAACTTCCTATTGTAATTAGTCAGTCCAAGAAGGCTCCTTAGCTCACGCAGAGTTGTAGGGATTTTAGTTTCAGGAGTGCTTCCACTTTCTTTTCCTGGGGACAGAGACCTTCAGGAGTTATCTCATGACCCAAGAAATCGACACAGGTCCTGCACCACTGTGCCTTTTGGAAGGATAGTTTTGCTCCGGCAACCCTCAACAGGGTAAGAACATAATGGATTTCCACTATGTGTTCCTCCACAGTTGAGCTTTTGATCAGAACATCATCTACATATGCCAGGTTACCCCTTTCACCCAAGTCGGGCATGGCCTTGTGTAAGAATATGTTAAATTAATTGCTGGAGTTGATGTATCCGAAGGGAATTCGGATCCAAGTGTATTCGTGCCCCCCGAAGGTAAAGGCCACCTTGTATTGGTCCTCCCTACTGACAGGTACAGTCCAGTACCCATTGGTCAGGTCAATGGCAGTGTATACCTTTGACCTCTGGATCTGGGCCAGCCCCGGTCAATGTAGAGGAGGGGCTATTGGGACATGTCGACCTGTTTATTAAAGGTGCTGTGGACTGGAGGAATTATCCAACGGGACTCAAGGTTTTTGATTATTTCTGCGAGGGACTCCATGGATGCGAGAGGCAAGCGGTATTGCTTCACAAACACTGGAGTCATGCCAGGGTCTGTGGGAATTGTTGTTGTATGGATTTCGGTGCGACGACAGTCTTATGAGTCCATCGCAAAGAGATCATCAAAATCTAAGAAAACTTGCTTCAACTTTTGCTTTTGCTCTAGAGTCTCACAGGTATCAGCTAGGTTGACTCTCTCTTCAACTATTTGCCTGAAGTCTAGAAAGACTTCTGGTTTGGCTATTTCAGCGGCCTCTTCCAGCTGGGTGGAGAGGTCCCTTGTTAAAGTGTTGACCTGGACGGAGGGTTCCAGGCAGGGGAGGCAGTCCTTGTGGACCTGGAAGATCACCTCATCCCTCCTGATGTCACAGGTCACCCCTTCCTCACTCTAAGGGCAGATAGAATACACCAGGAAATTCCCCCCATGCCGGGTGAAGATCCTGTCTGGTGTTATGTAATTGTCACTATCACTGTCAAAACAGTCATTGGGGATTGGTCCTATCAGTTCATTACCTAAATCTATGGAAAAATGTTGGTCATCAACTGCCATTCCAATAATGGGACTTGCGCGCAGAGTGATACCAATAAGGTTGCTGTTATCCAACAATATTGGAATGGTGTTGTGTTCTACATTGATTAATGGTGTTGGGTTTAACCCCAACCTTTGCTGTTGGAGATGGGCGTTGAGGTGAACATATGCGTCAGGATTTTGAAGTTTCTGTCCTCTCTTAATTTTTAATTCAAGTGGAAATAGTTGTGTCCGTCCTGGGATGGTGATTTCCTATTTGAACTTCAACTGCATACAGCAGCAATTGGGCTGACCAAAATGCTTTTTCTGCATCATCAAAGTGAATGGGATTACCTCCTAATTGGGACCAGGCTTTGTAGTTTATCAGGTCCAACTTAATGGCAAAGCGATTGAGAATTTCACTGCCTAAATAGAATGCAGCAGGGACATCTCGCACAACCCAACAATTATGTACTATGCTTTTGTGGCCTTTAGAAATGTTTAGCATGCACCTGCTAGGCAGGAGATGTTTGGAATTTGGAGTTTCCAGGTCCATTTCCCATTTGTCAATCAATTTAAATGTGGGAATGGCTGGATCTTTTGGGAGTTTTTAGAACATGGCTTCGCTGATGAAGCTCTTACCGTTGTTCACGCACACTCGGGTGAGAACAGATACCTTCCCCTCATTTAACTGAATAGGGATGAATAACTGTTCTCTAATCTTCTAAATGTCAGCTCAGCTTTGAGCTGGTTTCTCATCATTTTGGACTATGGAATTGGGATGTTCTGATTGTGAATTAGTATAGAATTTCAGAGTATTTCCTTCCAGTGTGGAATGCCACTTGAAACTGGAAAGAAGGTTGATTTTCAGAAATATAGAGGAATTCCCATCACCAGTTTGTTGTCCTACAGAATTACTTTCACGTCAGGTGTTTGGTTATTTTGAAAATGGAATTCAATATGATCCTGTTTTTGGTCAACCATGTGGCATGTGCCATTTAAACTAACATGGTTACACTTTTTTTTATTTTATTGGTCGGTTAGTCTTGGTCCAAAGGACTTTGTTCACACAACCTTTGCAGGATGTCATTCCCCAGTAGACAGGGTGTGCTTCCGGTGTCACAACTGTGACCAGGTGTTACACCTTGTGCCGCACAATTTTAATATCCAGATACGCAGTCCCATCGACAGGAATTTCCTTCCCATCAAAGTTCTGAAGTTGTCCAGGAAAAGGGGTGAGAGGGATCTGGCATCTCTTCCCCCCTTCCTGAATTCAGCAGATCAAAGGCCCTCTTTGACAGAAGAGTTGCTTGGGATCCAGTGTCCACTAGTGCCGACACGGTACACTGCCCTTGTACTTGGATTGGGGCATCAAATCTTCCCTCCTTCTCCTCAAGGGGGCAGAGATAATGTGCATTTTGGGCCAGTTGGTTGGTCAATTTCTTGGTTCCTGACTCTGAAACAGGGGTAGTTTGGGCATGATTCTGTATGGGATCTTGGGGATATGCACGAAAAATGTGACAGTTGGATATTTGGGGAGTTATGGGCTCCCCGGATTCTGATTCTGGGCCACCCCCCCTTTTTGGAGGCAGCCACCAGTATAGGTTTGGGCAGTGTGGTTTCCTAGATTCTCATTCTGGGGTTCAGTGATGGGCGATTCTAACTCAGCCCCCACATTCACCCAGTCTTCATTAGGATCTCTTGGGACCCATTTTTCTTTGGGAGGAGTTCTCCCGTCCCTGAAGGAGAAGATCTTTTTTCCCAAATCCTCTGAGGACCCCTCTCCTTCAAATTGGAGGACACTAAACTCCTCCACAAAATGGGCCTTTTTGGGTCTTTATTTCTCCTACCCACTCTCTGTTCCTTAGGTTGAAGACTTTCGGGGGCAGGAGATTTTGGTTCCGGTACCTGGGTGTCCAGGGGCTTTTCATGGGTGGGGAAGCAAGCTACCTCTAAGGCTTTACACCTACCTTACCCCCTGTGCCTCCTCCTCTGTAACTGGTGAGTTGTCACAGTTCTCTTCCCGTCATTGTTCTGGAGCACCAGACCCTTGATTTGTGGGGTTCTGAGCCGCCATGTTCATCTGAGTTTTCTGTTGAGCCCTCAACATGTGACCCAGCTCCTGGGACAGGTTCTGGACCTGGCGCTCCAGTTGAGACACCCGTTCCGGCTCGTACGGGGGTCTCTGGTCCATCCTAGGTAAATCAAGGGAAGGGTAACTATCCCTTCTCCCATAGTACCCTGGGTTTGGATAATTTGGATAACTCTCCACCCTTGGCCTCCCCTCTCCCGGATTGGGCTGCCTGGGCTCAGGTTGATGTTTTGAGGGTTGATGTTTTGAGGGTCCCGGGGAAAGAAACTCAACCCGGCATTTGGGGGATTATTGCCCTCCTGGGGAAAGTTAGGAGGGATGTTTCCTGGGGTGTTACCTATCTGGTTGGATCCCCCCTTGGGCCGGGGGAGTCCACACATACCCCAGGATGGGTTTGTTACCCTTGTATCAGGGGCTAATGTAATCAGGGGAGTTAGGAGTCCCATTTGTGTGATTACCTCCCTGACTACCACCCATCTGGGATTGGCCCGAGGGCCTTCTGATTCTTTGGCTCGATGAATTTTGTACAGGTATATTTTTAGGCCCCCCGCCATCTCCAGATCTAAAATGGGGGCACCCTACACCTCCGCCACCTTAGAAGCAGCAGTGATGTGGGCTGGTTTGGGGTTTTTATTTGTGTTTTTGTTATCTACAGGTTTTTGTACCTCATAGATATGGGTCACCTGTTCTATGACCCAGTCCAGTGATCTTTTCTCATGAAAGTCCCTCACCAGTGGGTCATTATATATTTGGGGAGTGCATGGAAGAAGGTGGTGATGAACTCCTAACTATCTGTGCGCACCCTGCTGTTGGTCTGCGCAAAGGCAGGTTTGAGCTCCTGTACAAATTCTTGTGGGGCCTGATCTACCCCGCACTGCAAATTGTAGGCCACCTTGCGGGCCTCTTGGGGGTTTCTTTGTACAGAGAAATGTTTTAAAATGGCCGTCCTGTAAGTAGACCATCTTGAGTGCTTCTGACTCTCCAGTCCTGCAAAGAAACTCGAGTATGCAGGGGAGAATGTTCATTTCACATACCAAATGTAGTGGGATCGCTATCAAATTGCGTGCGCTATTTTCCACTCTCGTACTTCAAAAAAATATATATATAAGAAAGATGGGGTCGGCAGCAAGTGATATCACTCCCTCAAACTTCCCACAAAGTTTGTACAAAGTAAACAAGAATATCAGAGTTTGGGAGGACCCTTGTTTCGACCCTTGGTCGTTATCAAGGCCTCTCTATGTCATTTAGTAATATCATCCATCCCTATGTTGTAGACCCTTTACATGGGCTGAATCCCAGAACCTCGTTATGCTTTAGAGAGGCCTTGATAACGACCAAGGGTCGAAACATGTGTCGGCTGTTCTTTACCTTGGAAGATAAATTAAATTATATTGAATTGACGAGCATTGTGTAACTTGAAGACTTTTTTGAACCTATCCTGAGGAATTTTAGTAACAGTGATAATAGGTTTCATAAAAAACTTATTGGTGTGAGCGCGAGATATCCTCCCGAACTCTGATATTCTTGTTCATTTCACATACCGTATACAATTCTGGCTGTCGTTCAGATGAAAAGTGTCCATCATCTGTTCATATAATTCAAGGTGTTCCCAGACTGAATACTTGGCATTTTTATGATATGGAGTTGTAACAGTCATAATGGCCTTGATCTGCTTAAGGGGATCTTTTTGCATAGCTCTCTTAATTTTGTTTGCCTTTTTGGTTTTAGTTACCCGAGTCCACTCGTCCTCAGACGCAGAGGCACTGCTACTGGATGTGGCTTCTTGATCCTTTAGGCAATCTCTGATTCTGCGAGCTTGAGAACGGCTTGCAGAATGTGAGGGCTTAGTTTTCCTATTCCGGTGGTGCTCAGTAGGGTCTTCTGACTCTCCCCTGCTCCCAGGATTGGCAGAGTGCCCCCACCCCCCACTGCCCTAACTGGGTAGGGATCTTCAGGATACTCTTTTTGGCCTTTATTTCCTGGTGTTCAACACCAGATTTAACAAACTGATATTTTGGTAGGCTGTATTTTGTGGATTCATTTCCCTGACTCTCCCCTCATAGCCTTCCTGATCAGAGATAGTAGCCCTAACATTTGGGGATCTGTACAGAGACGCCCGTCCATCTATTTCTGGGGGGCGCTGATCTGTCAGTCCCATCCTCTCAACTCTATTGAATTCTACCATCACCATGGCCTCTGGTTCATGTGAACTAGTGGACATGAAGCTGGCAGAGTTCATGAAATTGAAGGGGTTTGAGTCCCTGAGTACAGGTGTCCTTATGTTATGATCAGCGTTTGTTCTGTCCCTCTCTACCTTTTCCCTTTCAGCCCATATTCCCTGGTGATAAGCAAAAATCTGAGCCTTTTGTTCCTACATCAAGGCCTTACTGGTCTCAATTATTCGCTCTTGCATTGCTACTTATTGGTGGAGCCCATCATTCTTTTCACAGAGAGCCTCATTGTCTCTCTGCGCTTCCTGCTTGGTCTGGGAATACGGGGCTAATTTCTGCTGCAGGAGACTTACCTCCTGAGTTTAAGCCTCTTTGGTCTTGGTGTTCTCTCCCAGAGCACCTTCTTCCCGTCTGGTGTGTTCTAGTAGCTTCCCATACTCTGTCTTTAATTCCTTGAGCTCCTGGAGGGCCAGTTTTCTTCCCTCTAGCTCGGTTTTTAATTGGCTTACTTCCTGGCCTAAGGCATCTCTCTCCTGATTTAGGGTACCTCTCTGTTCAGCCAAGTCGTCCCTTTGTTTTTTGAATGCATTGGATTTCTGGCGCTCCTCATCAAATTCTGTTTGAGAGTGTAGGTCTCTCATAATTAATTTATTATATTCCTCTTCCAAGGTTTCTATCGGGTTTTGTAGGGTAACAACCTGCTCTGCGCAGGCTCTATTAAACTGTACTTGTTGTGCCAGCTTGCGTTGACTCTGTTGTAGAGAGTCAACCCTTTCCTGACACTCCTCTTTCAGTTCCTGTAATTGGGTGTCTTGCTCTGCATTCTCTTTCTGTAGGAGAGCCAGATCTTCTTTTAATTTTGTGACATACTGTCTAGATTCTGCCTCTAATTCTTGGCTCTTCAGTAGCCTTTGTTCTGCAAAGTCTAGATCATTCTGGATTCTCTCTAGTGATTCAACCTGATTCTATGCCAGAACTATGTTTTCAGTGTGATTTTCCCGTATCACTCCTATGTGGAGGTATAGGTATGCCGCAATTCTGGCAATTTTACTCTGCTCCTCTTTAACTTTTGGGGCCATGTACAATTCACTAAGAGCTTGGTGTAATGGGCCGTTGTCCTGCCATGTATCCAGGTCCATGGAAGTGACCTGTTATTTGATTTCCTGCAGCCAGACATGTTCATTCTGTTCTGGCCACTCACCCCTGACAAAAAGCGTGTGCAGGAAGTGCTCCCTAGCCATTTTGATTTCTACAGGAACAGCCATTTTGGAACTAGCAATTTCTTTGTTAATTATTTTGGGGTTGATTTACTTTTACTTTTACAGACCGGCCTGATCTTTGGAGTATTTGTTTTGGGAGGCACTTGTACAGTGTAGCACAGTACACCAACCAAGCAAGGTGTCACTATCCTCCGAGATAGTCTGCTCTGTTAGACTGTCACAGGTGGTCACTCAAACTCAAAATCACGGCATGAGCCCCCAAATCTATTAAGTATTTCAATCCGGCAGTACACCCTGGTCTCAGCCTAGTGTGCAGCGCACAGCTGAAATGCATATTTTATTATTTCTATAGGTTCAATATTCCGAGTGATATACCACTCATATCACACCCCTTCTCAAAATACTTTTGACTTTCTGCTACATTTTGGAAATTTTAACCATGAAAGATTTGGCCTAAAATTTGCCAACTTTGTACATAGATGCGCAATTACCCCAAGATATTTGTATAAAATATTACGTTTCCAACATTAACACTTTCTGCGCAATCGGTCATTCTTTATAACTTCTGTTCCTTATGCAGTAATACATTCTACCAAGTTTTCAAATGAATAGCATAAAATTAGATTTAAAATTATGCGCTTTTCACATTTTTCCTCATTCTTGCTGCCAAGTTAAATGTCTTGAAAATTTAGTTCCAAATTAGGCATTTTAACACCAAAGAAAATCCATTGCCACTTTAAGCAGTTTTTTTTCATTCTTTCAACTGCAAGCAAATGTAAATTCCTTTGATGCAGGGTGAGGGGCCCCTCTCTATTGACTGAAGTTTCCTGCCCCTCCCACTTGAAAGGTGAGAGTCTTAGCCTGCTATTGTCTTAGCCTGGGGCAAAGAAGAATGTCTGATGACGACTGGGAAGTCCCATTCAAAGCCTCCAAGCTAGCAATTAGCCTTTCCTGTGCCAGCAGTTTGAAGATCACCCTTTCTCAGGGCTAGCAACTTGCAGAGCAGGGTTTGTTTTTATAAAGTTTACCAACGCAGCCTGGGTTTTAGCTTCGATTTTCAGATTTTAAATCTTGACTTTAAACCTATAAAATTAAAACAGTTTATAGGTGTATTTCTAACAGTAGCAAATCCTTTTACATTCTTGAATAATCAAGCCTTTACAATATAATATACTTTAAACATAGGTGATTTTGCTCTTCATTCGCGAAAAAGCACATTTAGCTTATTTCTTTAAATTCGGTTTTCATCTGCAGCAAATAAACACTTTGGGCAGCTCTAGTCCTTTCCTTGAGTGTTGTAGTTGTTTGCAGCATGGATACATGTATCATGCTCCTGTTAAGAGTCTTTCTCTGGACAGCTGATTCTTGATACTTGTTGCAAACAAATACCTGTGTTTCCCATGTAAAATGAATACACAGTCTCTCGGTTGCTTTTCCAAAGATACTTTTGATAGGAGCTGTCATTCAACTGAGGCCCGGTTCCTCTGAGACTCAAGGCTGATCCTGGGCATTGCAGGGCCTTTTTGATCATAGTGGTTCAGGAGGAAATGATGATTTTAGGGCCACATAGCACTTTGAAGGTTGAAAAGATACATTTTAAAGAGGTATTTAGGTTTTCAGCACAATGATGCTGCCTCTTTCACTTTGCTCCATGTAAAATATTGCAGAGCACACTGGCACATTCCTACAGTAAGTGCACTGTTCCACCCCACCTTAAATGTGTGTTGGCAGGGCGGTCCAGCCATTTTCTGGTTGTTGCAAAGTGCAGTTTATGGATCTTGGCACACACAGAAGTCAGCGTGGCCATTTTGTGCTGTTTCTTGCACCAATGCAGCAACATGATGTAGTAAGCATAGCTGAGTGGGTCAAAATATCCCACAAGATTAACCCGATCTCTAATCAGTGTGGTCAAAACATGGACCCCAAAAACAAGCAAAAATTGCTATTTCTCACAAAGCAGTCTAACATGGACATTCCCTCAATGGTGCATACTAAACACAAGCACTCTATCAGTGTCAAATGGCAAATGCATTTCTGCAAGCGTTTCAGAATACAAACATATTCAAATGCTTAGCAAACTAAGCAAGTTCACTTTGGCATATTTCTCTAATGGCAAATCATTGCAGCAACCCTAAGTAGCAGTTCAAACAATAGTCAAGTCAAAAAGGTATAAAGCCAGCTTTGGCATTCAGTCTACAAGCAGATATATTCAGAAACGACAATTCAGCATAGAATCAATGCATGTGTACTGTGGACATCAAGATAGAGTCAATTCAGTTAACAAGGTGACATTTCCACATAGGTACAGGTGACAAGTGTACAACAACTCAAATGTGTCAGTAACAAACAAATCTTTGTCAATGTTTACATACAAATCAAGTTTTACAACATTTCACGTTTGCCAGGAAAATAATGAAGCAAGAGATTAGTGTGGTACAATGCTCGCATTATGAATGATATTTTCATTAACAATGTATATAAACATTGTCCAACTCTTTTTAAGGTAGTTGTTCCTGTATTAATC
Source organism: Ambystoma mexicanum (assembly GCF_040938575.1). Taxonomy (NCBI): domain Eukaryota; kingdom Metazoa; phylum Chordata; class Amphibia; order Caudata; family Ambystomatidae; genus Ambystoma; species Ambystoma mexicanum. The sequence continues at coordinate 256,666,805 of NC_090941.1, forward strand.
TGTTCCTAGTTTGGAAACAGAACACTGTCAAAATCAATTGAATGAAATGCATTTTTGGGGATAAAGTTAAGAAGTTTAACAAGAAATACATGAATAACAAGAATATAGTGATTTAGCTTTTCCCAAAGTAAAAACAAGCGATGTTCCTTATTTGTCTGATTTTTATAGAAATGAGGTTAATGATCTACCAACCATTCAAATCACCTCCTTTGTTGATAACATTGTTTTTTCTGATGTTATGAAACTTTGCAGCACGTTGTGTTTCCAACACGTCTGAAGACTGGTGGATTCTTGCCTCTTTTACTAAAACAAGAAATCTAGATGCCATGTAATGCAGTCATTTTAGATTAATTACACATCTACCCTCTATGGGGAACAATACATAGGGCATATGTAAATAAATTGAGGTAAGAAAAGCAGAGCGATGACAGAGGTTAAGATTAATTGTAAACCTTCCCGCTATATCCTCATTTGTATTACTTTAGTAGCTCTGAGTGGGACAGTTATGTCGAAATGTGAGACCCATGCCTGTGGGGAGTAAAGACCCAAGCTACACCTCAATGTTGAAGGCCAAAACACATTTGGGGTTTCTTGTGGTCTAGTGCAGAAGGGATAGGAAACAGCAACCTTCCAGGTGGTGGACAATGCACTTTAAGTATTGGATGACAGTATGGCCTGTCTGAAGGTGCTACTTGATCTTTCAGAGTCTTTTGATATGGTGGATAATGAGGCAATTTTTCCTGCACCCATATACTGATTTGGTTTGGGGGTGGGGAGGCTATTGCTTGGTTTACAACCTTTCTCTTTAGTAGAAGTAAATTCATCCAGATTGAGTCCTCCAAATCCCTCTCCCTCCCTTGACTTGAAGAGTGCTCCAGCGATCCATACTGTTTTTTATTATGTTCAATGTTGATATTGGCTGTGTATGCTGTATTCATATTCAATTACTCCTAAACTGTGATCAGTGGTTAAAGGAGTCAGGGTTTTTTCTGGATTTTCAACTTAATTATAAAATTCATGTTGAGAAAAAGACAGAGGGCCTCATCACAAGTTGGGCGGCATCCCGGCTGTAATAACGCTCAACTGTAATAGCTTTAGCACCCACCGGTCTGGCGGTATTACTGCCGGATCACAGGTCGGGCGTTATTGGTAAATCCCCATTCCCCATTGGGTCCATTGAATCCAATGGGGCATTTCGGCGCTAATACTGAGGGGTAATACAGCCAACGGTAATTCCACTGAAATAGGGCACTAAATGGGATTTTCACCTCCAGAAAAAAGCTGGAGTTTAAACAGCCCATTTAGCACCCAACACATGATAGGGCCAGCCCTTATGTGTGGTGGAAATACCATTACTGCTGCATTACAGACTTGGCATTATAAACTCTATTTGTTGAGGAAAATGAAACCATTCCTCCCGGCAGTCGAAGTTTACTTTTTTTTGCAAGCTTTGATGATTTTACACATTGATGAGGGCAATAACCTATTAATGGGCGCCCCAAAAAGATATCCCTTCCTCTACTACTCAGCTAGTAGTGGAAAAAAGGAAATCTGATCATGGCTCTCCTTTCTTGAACTTCTTTCTAATTGCTCCTCCTTCATTCATGTATTCTTTTTAAAGTGGCTTCCTGAATCCATGCCAATATAATTATGAAAACCTGATGGCTCATATGTGACATGTAGTACTGTTGTAATGAAGCTTGAAATCCTAGGTCAAAAGAAAGAGAAACTTGGAGAAAGAAATCCACTATGCCTCATACTGTGTCTTTGCATCTCAGCCCATCTATAATTTCCATTAAAAAAGAACAAACAGTATTTTTCTTTGCTGGTAGGAAATAAACATTGCTCTACTTGTTCCTTTAGTATATATGAAAACAGATTAATTAATGTGTGGTTCCATTTGCATTGGAGGGATGGCGGGATGGTAGGTTTTACAATGTTTTTATCTTTGGTTTATATACGTTCTGCTGGGATGCACGTACAGAGTACCAGCCAGGCAAAAACGTTTGGGTTGATGAAAACCTATTAGGATGAACACTCATGTGAGCAGAGTGAAGGTTGTGCCGTGGATAGTGCATACATTGTCTTAGTTCGGTCTGATCCATATTAGACACTCACATATAACAACAGAGCAAGAACAACACATGTATTAATGTTGTGTTGCAGAGGTTATATATAGGACAGCATTTTAGGCCTGTGGTTTTAGTTGACGTAACTATAGTAATGTAGGGTAGCATGATATGTGGGAAGGATTGAAATGAGGGGAAGATGGGGTCAGTAAAGCAGTGTGATAGAAGCAAAGTCAGAGTGTTAACTTGGAAAAAGTGTCACTGTTTTTGGTGTTACGGCCTATCATATGATGGACAGAAGAGAACACAGGCCTTGGTGTGGTGACGCGGCTCTGGTAGATCAGCTCCAAAAACAAATCCCTTTTCCCTTTCCCCAGAAGAGAAGCCAAGGTCTGAGGCACCCATGGTGCGCGTATAAGCACTAATTGTATCCAGCTGCAGGGCCTGAATGTGGTGGGTACAGAATGTTAGTTGGTAGAAAAGCTGGATGAAATGTACCCTTTGAAGGACAACATTCTTGAGAATTGGGCACAAGGCTCTGTTTTGCCAATGAGCCTGGTGAAGATTTTGAACAATACTGCCCTCATTCTTGGGCAGACACCCCATATGATGTACACCTAGACACACAATTTAAGCAAAAAAAAATCCTTGAAATTCAGACTTGAGAGCGGTGCCATGGTCATGTCATGCCTGGGCACCTGGGGTTGGGAGGAGATAAGGGGGAGCTGTGTCTGGGACGTCTTGTGATTTATGGCAGAAGGGCAGAGGTGATGCCAATAAATGTAGTAAAAGGTTGTGTGCAATGTCATCTGGGTTAATGAGGAAGATTTTTGTCTTATCAAGGCAGAGTTGGCCCTGGCAAGTTACTTTGGTTGCATCTGGAACAGGAGGTTGCACATCATGTGGCAGTCCCAAGTGTATGAACCTATTGATCAGAACCTACCATTCATATAACTGGGTTCGGCAGTGATGATGCAGGGGTCAACATGTCTAGGTGAGTGTCGGGAGTGTAATAATAATAATAATAATAATTTCGCAATTTATATAGCGCTACAAACCCTCAGGTATCTGAGCGCTGCTTATTATTACCCATGGAGTGTTATGCTCATTTATCCATCTCGGAAGGATGAAAGGCTGAGTTTGGCCCTGCTGGGATTCGAACCTGCGTTGGCAAGCACTGCACGGATGTCAAAGCGAGCGCTCTACTCGCTGTGGAGGTGGTCTATCAGTCAAGGGACTATGGGGGCATGTTCTATAGCTAGTAGCCAATGAGGGTGGTGGGATTATGCTTTACTCATTATTATGCATATTATTGTTAATTTGTGAAAATCTCTGCTATATAAACTGTAACCCATTTAGATAAGAAGAGCTCCATGTCAGTTCAGTTCTACTGGACTGTCTGATAACTTTTGCATGTAATATACCTTGTTTGCCCTTGCAAAGATGTGCACAGATTATTTTGTTTGGATTGTTTTTATTCTGTGTTTTTGGGCTGCCATCCTTTCAAATTGGTGACCCCGACATGGTCCCAGACCCTCTGTGAGGTCGCGGGTGTCCCAACCACACATCCTCGGGTGCTGCGCCCAACTACAGCGACTAGCCCCCATGCACAACTTGAAGAGAAGTTCACTAGTGATGTGTTGCTCTACATCCTTTCTGATCTTCGGAGTGCAGCACTGCTACCAGATTGTACAGGCCTTTGACGGAACACCATAATTGGAGGAACTCAGGAGAACTCATAGATGTAAATGTACCTTTGTTGGAGAAAACAATAAGGGGAAAGTGTGTGTGTGAGTGAGTTATGACAAGAACACGTGGCATTATATAGCGGTTTTGTATAAGGTGATGTTGTGCTATATATCATGAGTTAAAAGATGACAAGAGAGTAACAAGAACATCTCTGATTGTGGAGAAAAGGCAGTGCTGCAGGATAAAATAAGGAGTGAGGTCCATTATATGCAGGACTTGAGTGCAAGTAGGTAAATAAACTCATCCAGAGGCAAGGGGATAGAGAACAAGTCTAATACATTTGCAAATAAATGTGATTTAGTTGTTTAGGCCCATTACATTGTGGGCCTGGGATCTCTTTGCTTGGTAGAAGAGAGCGTAGAGATACATTTCCTTGTCTTGAAGTGGAGATTGAGGGAGGGTATGCATTACTGTGTATATATATATATATATTTGTGTTTTGTTTTGTTTGATTTGAGGTTTGGGGTGTTTATTGAGTTGTAGTATGATGTGGTGTATGTTGAGTTTAGTGAAGAGCTGTGTGTATTTAGTGTGTGGGGTGTGGGACAGCGAGGGATGGGAAGGGCAACAGGAGGTGCGGGCAACAGTGGCAGGGCACAGAAGAGTAATACCACTGGATCAGTGTTTGGGGAAAGAAAAGCATTGTAAGAATAGTCTTTGGTTACAACATGAGTTCCTTGACACTGCATGAATATATATGTACAGCACTCCTGCTGTGATGTTGCACAGGCAAAAAATAATGAAGTATCACAACAAATGAGTTGTTTGTATGATAGGAGGGATTTTTGAGCCCTGACCTGAAGAAATAAAAAATAATAGGGAGGTTTTGAATCACATGTACACGTATCTGGCTGCAAAATATAAAGCAAAGAAGTTGAGCTCTGGATAATGGTAGAGGATTTGGAAGATGCCCCTGATTATTCCCAAAGAGGGGAGGTAGTTAAACACATACATTGCATCCCCCACCACTCCCAGAGAGGCATCCTGAGAGCAGCCAAAATACCTATAACCCCCACCACACCCACAGGGGTGTTTCCGCATGCAAAGCAGCTGCAGGGTATACTAACCCTGAGTATGTGCCCCATGCAACTCTGCGCACCAAGCCCTTGCAACTTATGAAAATGTACCGGAGTCCCTAGCAGTGAGTGCAACATGCAACTCATTAGTGATGGAAACAGAAAATAGGGCACATAGAGATTTAGAAACAGCACTCCAAAGGACAGAAGCAGAACTGACATGAGTAACACAAGAGAGGGGAGAAAAGCGAAGAGCACCAATATGTACCGATGCCTGAAGAGCTGGCAATATTTCATTTAGATTTGATAGCACTGTGATTAGAGATGTGCATGTTGAAATGAGGGGTGATGGTTTCAATGATGAAGTAGATAGGGCAAGGTGACCATGAGCAGATAGTTGAGATTATGAATCAACCCGATCAGATGCTGATGCAGGAGTAGTGGAGGAGGAGGATGAGTGGGGAACATATGAGGAGCAGGGAGAAGAGGTGCCGTCCAGAGTGACGCCAAGAGTAGAGAATTTGTGCAAACCAAGATTAAGAGCATAACCAGGGAAGTGAGGGGGGAGGAAGTCACCAGCGAAGCAGGTGGGAGCACAGTTTCCATTGTTTCATTTGAGAAACAGACTGCAGGCATTACATTGGCAGTAGGAGACATGCAAAGCTTGTTCGACACAGTATTAGGATTACATTAGGAAAAAGGCTGGATAACCAGGAGTATGGATGGGAAACAATAATCATGATGGGGCACACTTTAATGATTTTTGGCCTAGAGTGCAGGCAGCATTAAGAACAGCATGCCCTGACATACATTAAATAAGGTTGTGCATTATGTACTAAAACGAAGATCCAGTGCCGTACATATTACAGATTCAGGAGATGTGGAGGGTTGAAACAGTTTAACCATGGGACAAACAATAGCAATATTTGATCATATGTTGAAAAAGGGAGTCCCCAAGGAGGTACAGAAGTATTTGGATAAGGTAGTAGGTGATTATAGTGCCTCATTGTAAAAGGAGGCAGAAGGTCAAGGAAGTAGCGGATAATGCGCATAAGGCTGAGATGAAGTTAGTGCAACAGAATTGGTGACATTGAGCAAAGAAGGAGCATTGATTATGGGGTTCCCTATCCAGCAGGTGGAACAGAGAACGGCTTTGGTAGAAGCAGGAATGACACCGAAGTAGACCAAAGAAGGGTACCAAGGCTATCCCGACAACTGAGAGTAGGTACCAGGGTGGTTATCATATTAGTTACCCAGGTGGTTATTTGTGAAGAAGAGGAGAGTCTGAAGGGGCTGAGGAAATAGAGGAGGAAGATTTGGCCGGATCGGGCTGATATTTGGTGGGTCAGGACCGTGTTGGTCACGTGGAAAAGTGGGTAATTTTGCGTAAGAATGTAGGAGCAGGCAAGATTAGGTATATAATACCAGAGCCTATCCTAGTAGACCGGCAACACCAGTTACATATCAACAGCAGAATGGGATGATGCTCTCAAGGATTCTGTATGGTATGATGGCTGTGCAAGTGCCCTAGCAGGTACAGCAGCCACTGTATGAATATCAAGCCCCTGTACACCAGCAGATGAAACCTCTATGCACCCATTACTGCACTAGTGTATGCACAGCAGCAGACACAGCAGACAACCCCATAAGTTTGGGACAAAAATGCTTTGCCGCACAGCACAGTGACCACGTACACAGGGGCAAGTGTAGGTGGTAACCCTTTCATGTTCCCATGGACGAACATATCCCAATTAGGACAGCCCACAGAGATCCCTAACGTGCCCAGTCCTATCAGTCACTGCCAACCTGAAAGAGGAACCCCTGGTAGGTATGGAGATAGTCATAAGTCATTTGTTATGGTTGACACAGGTGCAACAAAATCATTCATAACAGAAGGGTGCTTCCCCTCATCAGGTAACGTAATGGACACGCAAGGGTTTTCTGGAACAATACATTTAGTTCCATTCACAGAAGCCATTCACAGAAGCCTTACCCATTCAAGTAGGTAAGCAGGAGGTATTGGCATAGGTAAGGAGGAGGTATTGGCACCATTACTGTTTTCAAAGGTGACACCGGTAAACCTTTTGGGAAGGAATTTGTTAAGCAAATTGCACTTGTCAATTTCATTTTCAGAAGGGTAGTGTGTTCCACACCAGGAATTTGTTATGCTAGAGTCTTGGCAAGAGCATTATTCAGTGATGATGCTACTAGGGTGGTACACCTGGATTTGTTTATGTATGAAGTAATGGTGTTGTTGAGTTGGCTGCCAGGCCTTCAAATCAAGCCATGGAGAGGGCTGTCATCATTTTTGTTCAGACTAGCAGTGACCCAAGACCATGTCCCAGGTACTATTATCATGTTCGATATTGAGGGGGTGTTGACAGTTGATTACAAAATAGTGGTCATAGAGAATGATGCGGAGTGATATGAGTGGCAAACAGCTTTGTGCATTCACCCTGTTCAACCACTGAGTGGGGTGTCAGATGGACACTTGTTTGAAGATGCTTACATTCACGGCACAAAGATCTTGGAGGTGTGAGTTCCCTGTCAAACCATGATTATGCATAGGAATGTCCTGTAATTATTCCTAAAAGCATTCCTGCACATTTACAAGATAACCTGCTGCACGTCCCAAGCACTTTATGGGGGGACAACCCTCAATGTAGGGCTCATGAAGAGCATAGGAGCAGTACATATTAAGTTGAAGCAAGGAGCAATGTTACGTAGAGTGCAACAGTACCCATTGTCAAGAGAAGCAGATGAAGGGATAAATGGGACAATTGTTTCACTGTGGCATCAGGGCATTATAGTGCCCTCAGAGTCACTGTGTAATATGATGATTTACCCTGTCAAAAAAGGAACCGGCTCATGTTGGAGGTTCATACAAGGTTTGCACCCATTGAATAGCATAGTAGAAGCAGAGTTCCCACTCGTACTGAAGGCTGCCACAATTCTTTGCAACATACCAAAAGTAGTTGATGTAATTATAGTAATGTATAGTATTACTATGTATAGTATACATTATGTATAGTATACATAATTATAGTAATGTAGGATAGGACAATGTAGGATAGCATGATGTGTGGGAAGGATTGAAATGGGCGGGGTTGATATACGTGATTATTTTGCTACAAGCATTTTTAATTTGTCATTTTCGAATTCTAAATGTTCATATACAAAATAATCACGTACATCCAAATAACGTACAACTTTCTAAACTAACGGCTGTTATGGATCCTTACCCTTTTAGGACTCATCCACACCTAAGAAGAAAGAACAGAGAATAAACCCACCCTTTAGTTGTGTGGAGGATAAAGACCCAAGCCATTCACTTCATGAAATGCAAGTAGCACACAGAGCTGCAGAGACAGACAGTACTCCTCCTATGAGGTATGGCCTCCCTGTCCCTCTCAAACTTGAGATGTGCCACCTGAAGTTCCAGAAGCAGCCACCTGAAGTTCCAGAAGCAGCTCAATGCCTTCCTTTCCTCCTTTGCTTTCTCTCTCTCCCTGCCATGCTGACCAACCTGTCTGCTGCTCCAACTCGTTGCTTGGCTACCCTCAGAGTTGCACTCTGGGCACCTCCATGGCCAGTCTCCCCTGCAATGCTTTCGGGCCTACTGTGCAATAAGGGGCTGTAACTGTAAACTCTACAGTCCCTTGCCTCCTTGCACTTACCCAGAGCCGGACCGCCCTGGCTGCACTTACTCAGCGCAATGCTGCCCTGATTGCTCATTCCCCTCCGTCTCCCTGGTACTTCCCTCGCTCCTATCCCCTTGCACTTTGCACAATCTGAATGATGCAAGGGCCAGTAAGATCGTTTGTCTTGTCCTCCCTCTGTTTTCCCCCCTCTTGTCACATCTAGAAACACTTGTGTACAGGCACGTTATAAATGACATATCATATAATATATCAAGGAGAATCCGGCACACACCTAAAAATGATGGATTGAACTGCGGTCATACTCACTGAATGCTTGGTAACCCTGCTGAGAAACTGACTGGAAACGCCTGGATCACAAGAATCCCCAGCAGTCTAGAATACCTAACCAGCTAACGAGCGGCATAACAATGTACTGATGTCAAAGCCCCACAGGGTGATAACAGGAGGGGATTTGCCAGATCCTTAAGATGAAGAATGCCAGGCAAAGGCCAGAAAGGAAAATACAAATCAGCCTACTAGAACACCTCCACCCTCCACCCCCCTACCATCCAAACGTACCGCTGCAGCTCAATTACCTGCTGTTTCTCTGCACATCTATTTCCTGTGACATGAGTTCTGCCTCCCGTTGAGAGGCGAAACATCGCCACAGGGTGCTTTTTTTTAGAATTGGTTTATACTAACTGTACAAGATGGGAAATTAAGGAATTTATCAATTGCAAAACTCCCTATGTTTTGCACGCAATAGTTTGCATGGGCAATAACATTTACATTGGAAGTTAGAACATTAGAAACTAGAATCTGGGAACATCTCTCTTCTCTCGGCAGCCAAGACCAAAGACTCCCTTTAGGCATACACTGGCTAGAGAATCATCAGATGCAAAACAAAGACCAAATAAGATTTACAGGCCGATTCATGGAATTAATGTGCGCTGAAATTTTAGCGCAAGCGTGCGAAAGCGTGCGAATCGCAGTGCCAGTGCGAAAATCGCAGCAAAACCTGTGCACAGCCATTCATGGAAGTCCGTGTGTGTGTAAATCCCAGGATGTGTGTCAAAATTCTGCATCGTCTCCAAACAGCGTGCGCTATGCGCACAGCGAAATCGCACATAGCGCGGCGCACACAACAAAAGTAGGAGGAACAGAGGGCGTGACACGCGGAATGGGGAACAACGCGTGAAAATGTGGGCGTCATGGAGGAAGTACAGGAGGCAAATGCACGGAACGCCCAGACGCACATTCAAAACACGAATTCATGGATTCGAACGGGGCTAACGCATGTCCCAAAAAAAGACGCGCTAATCTGGAAACACATACGCCAGCAGGAAGCAGCCATACGTGGACCCACGCATCATAAAAGTGCACGCAAACAACAAACAAGCTCAGACGCCAGGATGAATATACCGTTCCTAGCAGCAGTGGTCGTGGGATACCGCAGGAGGAGGAGGAGGATAGTCAGGCCCAGAATTTTCACACCCAGAACAAGCCTTTTTGGGATGCCTGATGACCAGGTGTATGGGAGGTACAGGTTTCCACCTCACATAATACTCGACCTGGTGAGTGAGTGGGAGGATGACCTCACATTACCCACCCGGTGCTCCCAAGCACTCAGCCCCCTGGAGAAGGTCCTCAATGTACTGCACTTCTTGGCCACTGGATCATTTCAGCGGACACGTGCTATAGTGGGGGGGGTGTCACAGGCCACGCAGTCACGCTGCCTACACCAGGTCTTGGCCATCATGACTGCACGCCCATCAGTTTGCAGGCACATATACCTGCCCAGAAAACCTGCAGAAAGGCAGGTTGCAGTCCAGGATTTCTACGGGGTGGCACAATTCCCCAAAGTCCTAGGTGCCATTGATTGCACCCATGTGGCTCGACATCCCGCCAGGCCATCAGAGCACATCTATAGAAACCGCAAGCACTGGCATTCCATCAATGTCCAGGTAGTATGTGATGCCAAGGGAATCATCAACTCAGTATATGCCACCTATCCAGGGTCCACCCACGACAGTTTTATTTACAGAATGTCAACCCTAAACCGGGACCTTGAAGCTGGGCGGCATGGCGATACATGGCTGCTTGGTGAGTATAAATGCCACAGCACATGCATGCATGTCAGATACTGAGTAATGTCACAACCCCACTAATGATACCCATCACCACCTCCCCAGGGGACAGTGCCTACTCTCTGAGCACCCACATGATGACGCCAATTCGGAACCCCACCACGCCACCCGAGGTAAGATACAACACAGCCCACATTGCAACCCGGGGCATAGTGGAGCGCACATTCGGAGTGCTCGAGTCACGTTTTCGCTCCCTTGACCGTTCTGGCGGGCAGCTGTTATACGCCCCCCCCAGTAGTGTGCAGGATCATAGTGGCAGCATGTGTCCTGCACAATGTTGCAACATGCCGGGGCCAGCCAGTGGACATGGTGGTGCCCCCGCATCCCCAACCACATGCACGGCCGCTGCGCATGGGAGGGGAAAGGGCACAGGTTGAGGCAGCCCGTACGCAGCTGGTGGCTCATTACTTCACCTAAAATCACACCCCTGTGGAGTGCACACAGCCCTGGCACATACCATCTGACAATCAATGATGATGACATAAGGGACAGTCAACTGTCACAACCACACCAGCCTGAGATTGGTCACCTGGAAGTGTTACATTGTGTGCATCCCTACCTACACAAACACCACCAATGCTGTATCATCAAAATACACACTTCTATGCTTTTCAATTCATTACCCCCTTGCAAAATACAACATGTCAACAGTGCCATGTCACCCAACCCCTCCCCAGCACCGCCACCCAACACACCATGGCATGTCATGCTATGTGAGAGCAAACAAAGCAATCCCCAATACATGACACAAGTGTCACAAAGTACAGTGTCCCTAATGGAAACTGGCCACACACAATATGCTCCCAGTAATGTAGAACTAACAACACACATGACCAAATACTTACCAACAATACAATGCAGCTACACAACCTCAAACATAGCATAAACATGACAGTACTAAGTTAAGATAGTGGTAGTCTTATAACCTGATTATGCCAGCACATCGACCACTTCCAACTGTACAGTGCTGCTGCCAAACAAATGTGTAAGTGCACTGCTTACAACATGAACTCCATCTCCAAAGTAGACAGCCTTGTGAAGACATGAGGAATGAACCTGCAAATTAGGAGGAAGACATGGATGCACAGGCACATATCAAAATACCATGCAGTGTACAATACAAAAACAATATCCACTAGGAATGAATACACAGTATTGACCACAGACTGCCCACACAGCTCATGGGAGTCCAACATCACTGTGTAAGTCACTGTCACGTGGGCACACCCTTTGCAAGCCCGTGGAAACGGGAAGCAGGAGGGGTGTGTGTCTCGCGAACCCAAGCATCTAACCCAAACTCAGGAGAAGCCTGCATGTGCCTAGCCAGAATACAGTGGATGCCCACGGGAGCCACATAAGGCAACACACTGTAAAATAAAATCAAAAATCAAAAATCAAAAATGGCCATGTGGAGGCTAGGGGGGGAGGCCACCCAGGAGGTCCGAGGACAGGGTGCGCACCAACAGCCACCTGTGTGGATGTTGGGAAAAAAAAACACCTCCATGGGCTCATGGCCTGCACGGCTATGCCATTGTGGGAGAACTGCTACAGTCACTCTCATCACCCTCTGCTGCTGCCACAGGAGGTGGTGGTGCTATGGGAGGCTGCCCATGCAAAGCCCTGGTATGGTCCTCCATGGCAGCAAGCATTCGGGTGTGGAAGGTCTCGTTCTGGAGGATTATAGTGCGGAGATCCCCATGCACCACCTGACGTGATGCCCGGATCTCCTCCCGAGTTGCCTGCATCTCAGTTGAGAGCGAACGTGTGAGCCGACCCAGATGCTGTTCTGTCCTCAAGTTAGTGGAAGCCTCAAGGTCAACAAGAGTCTCCCTGAGGTGATGGAGTTCTACCCTCAGGGCTTCCCTGTGGCCCTGGGACTCTATTGATATCAATTGGCGTAGTGTCTCCAGTGCCACCCGTCTTTCCCTGTTGGACGCCAACATGTCCTCCCTGTGTGATTGGCAAATGGAGTCTGTTGTCTGCTGTAGTTGCTCCATCTGCCTTTCAGGGGGGACAATGGAAGTGGCCACCCTCTCCATTGCTTAAACCATCATCTCAACTGATGCTGCCTGTCGGGTTGCCATACCGTAAACGGATTGTTCCCATGCGGTATTGCCTGGTGGCGTACGGCCACCGCGTCGGCGGGCACCACACCTGTTTGGGGCAAGGTGATCTGCGCCTTGCTGTGCCGGCACTGCCTGAGGCTGCAGGACTGCATTCCCCCTCTGATCTGCTGGCCCAGGAACAGGATCAGATGTTGTGGAGTGTGACCCTGCATCCGTAACCATCAAAGGCGGACTTACCAACACTGACATCCCCATAGAGGGTTCTACCCCTGGTGTAGGTGGGTTGGACAGAACAGAATCCCTGCCAGAAACACTTACCTGCGACGGCACATAGGTCTCATCATCCGAATCAACACCTGAATAGAGGTCTGTGGAGGTGCACCCAGAGACACCCCTGGACAGAATGGTCTGCAGCAAGATTGGGTTCTCACCCACCACCGCACCACGTCCCCCATTGGTGCCCGGTCGTGCCTGAGATCCCTCCTGGGTCTGCACCATCTCCTCAACCTCAACAGCATCAAGTGCGTCATCCCCTGCAAAAACACGAAAGACAAAAAATGGAAACAGGCATTAGCACCATAGCACACAAATAGACCTGACAAGCTACAGAACCAGTACATGATTTACACAAGTCCCACATGACTATAACCCTCCCATGCATACACTGTCACTGAGTTGGAAGGGGAGGCAAAAGGCAGACACTGATGACACCAAGATGGAAGAGCAACACATTTGCTCCATGCTGGGTAGCACTGCCATTACACATTGTCCTGTGAGTGGCATGTCCAATACACATACATGACACATGCCATCACACAGATGGCATGTACCATAGCCATGGTACATTCCACAAGTACATCCATATGTCAGTGAATGAATACTGTCAGCCATCCATGTGAGATGGACATGATGAGATGAAAAATGCTACATAGTGTGACAAAATAGGCATGTGCCACACACTGCAACACATCCAGGGTACATAAATACAGTGATTGCAGGCCGATGTACACATCAATGGTTGTGCACTTCAACATGACAGGAAACAACTATCATGTTCCACATTTAAACAGGCCCCAAAAATGTATGTGATCAGGCCAACACTCAATCAGCCTGAATGGTTAAATCATTCACCTAACAAGGTAACACATGTGGGCCAATGTGGGGTTTATCAATGACAGAAGCGTGTCACAAATGTGACAATAGGGCTGAGGAATGCGTAGCAAAAGTGGGAGAATTGAAACAATCAGCCTGAACGAACACTGAAAAATACAAACAATGTTGTTGCAAGATGCCACTTCAAGGGCAACTGCCGTAATGTTGCGCTAAATTAGTAATGTGGGCAGAAGGGATACTGTCACACCCAAATCCAAGGCCGCTGAATGTTTTGGATGAAGCACATGGGTGACCCATACCACTCAGGCACACACACACACTCACCTGGCACTCAATCAGAACCCGTCACCCAAACAACATACACATGCATTACACACACATGCATGGGCACTCCCCGGACAATGCATCATAATCAGGTAGTTCTCCCACACCTTGGATCTGTTCCTCTGTGACGAAGGCCCCAGCAATAGACTCATGTTCAGTGAGTTTGTTGTCCTCTTGTGGAGACCCACCGCCAGTCACCAGAGTAGCGGCATGATTTGAGGCCAGCTTGATCTTTGCTCTGCGTTCTAGGTCATTCCACCGCTTGTAGCAATCATCAGCTGTGCACCTCACAAATCCAAGGGCACTTATGCGGTCGGCGATGATCTGCCAGTGTGCCTTACGTTGACCAGTGGTGGTCTTGGACCTTGCAGTCACCAGAATTTCGTGGCTATGTGCCGACACATAGAACACAAGTGCATCAAGTTCCGCCTCATTAAAGCAAGGCTTCCTTGACGTACCGGAGTGTGTAGCCGTGTCTGGGGTCTCAGTATGTCGTGCCAGAGCACCCTTCTTCCTCTTCTTTAAAGGTGGAGCAGAGCCAGAGTGGCTTACGCCGCTCTGGTCAGTAAGGGCAGAATCACCGGTGGACTGGGTAGTAGGAGTGTGGGAATGTACAATGACCATAGGTCTTGATGCAGGCATTGGATGCAGGGTAATGTTGGCAGGGGGAACATCAGTTTGATGGACCTGGACTGACACTGTCCTGGCAGGGAGAGTCAGAACTGGGGCGGATGGAGATGCAGCTGCCCCTGCAGCCTCCCCACCCTGCATACTTGGGGCAGCAGATGACATAGCTGCCCCAGATCCACGTGGCTTGGTGACAACAACTTGCACAGCCCCACGTGGCCTAGACTTGCTGACCTGGAAGTCAGCCACTGAGTCATCTTGTGCCAGGTCAGGTGCCACAATGGGCTGGTCCAACAGGGGCTGAGCTGGGATGGTGTCAGCCACATTTCCCTCAACCATGTGGGGGGCATGGGTGTCCCTGATTGTTCCTCCACACATGGGGGTATAGGGGCACCCTGCAAATCCCAGCTACGTCCCCTACCGCGCCCACTACGTCCACCTTTTGAAGGTTGGCCACCTTTGCCTCCCTTACCGCTTGGTCGCCTCAAAACCATGGCACTGATGTTGTTGTGCGTATGAGAGTTGCAGTAAAATATTGTCCTGGGCAATTGGGGGTCAAAGGGGTAGGATACTAGATGAAATTCGTACCCTAGTGCTCTAACAAGGCTGTCTGTGACCCCTGGGGGAAGATGACGGGTCACGCAACGCACAGGCAGCCCAAAATCAAAAATTAACGTGCACGCAACCCCTCGTAGACCACGTGCGTGAAAAAATGAACCCACACTATGCTGTGGCACCCAGAAACACAAAAATGAGCGTACGCGTAATACATACAGCCTACAATGACCTCTGAAGGTGAACGCGACACATGGGGCAAGCACAGTTGCTAAGTACGTGCAGAACTCACCGTCTGCCTAGAAAAAGAACGTGAAAAATACGCGCTTGTGCGCGTTGGCAACACCCCTGCCAAAAGAAGAATTATACGCTGTCTGAGGAGACAGGACAAAAGGAGAAGTGAACTCTGTTTGAGGAAACAGGCCCAACAAAAAATCAGAAAAGAGTTGTCAGAGGTAACAGAGAGTACAAACTAGAAAAGCTGTGAAGTAATCGCATGTGAACCGACAAGAAGTACAGATTTCACCCACTCGCTCTCCACGAAAAGCACGTACAAGGAAATGGCGTCCTACACGTAGCTTTTAAACCAGCCCACACGTACACGTCAGATACGTGTGTACGCGGGCACTTTCCTCTAATTACACGCGATGACACTCGGACGTGCAGTTTTTCCACATGTGCTCTTTCATCACGTGTTATGAGGGAAACGCCCGCGCGCGTAATGTAACTTACGTGCCTCCGCGCTAAGGGCCTTTGTTCCAATGAAATCGCGTGCGTGTGCTGATGCGCTTACGCTCTAAGGCCCTTTCCTCAAATTACACGCTGACGTGCAATTTTTTCATATGCCAAATCACTCCATATCAAGCTGGCCACGCGAAAACACACAGAAGACCATGCACCTGCCCAGAAGGCTGAATTACTGCCCCCGAGAACCCTGAGCACACTCCCACCTGCCATCTGCTGCTGCCTGACTGCCTGCTGCCCACGTGCCCTGCCATTTGCTGCCTGGACACCAGCCAGGGGTGTAGTTGCTGTGACCACCCCTGCTGGAACCGAAGACTCCGACTGGGATTCCATCACTCCACAGCCCAGCCCCAGGCCCCAGTTGCCCACCCACTCCTGCCTCTGGGGTTGCCATTTCCAGCACAACACCATCTGGCAGCAGTGGCAACCCCCAGCCAGAGTGTCAGAGGGCCACCAGCTTCACTGCCACCGAAGTTGGTGTCCTGGTGGAGAACGTCCTGGGGCAGTATGATGCCCTCTTTGGAAGTTTGCACGCCGACAATGAAGGACGGACCAGGATCTGGATGGACATCGTGACGGCCATCAATGCGGAGGGGGTGGCAGTCCGCAACTTACATCATGTCAAGAAGCGCTGGGAGGACTTCAGGTCCAGGACCCTCAACAAGGACCGGCGCCTCGCTAAGGCAGCGGATGTCAAGGGGCGCTGGGGCCAGCTGTCGAACCATCAAATGAGGGTCCTGGAACGCATATGCCCAGCGCTCTACGTCCAGATCCTTGAGAGGCAGACCCGTCTGGAGTCGAGCGGTAAGTGTACATGCATGTTGATAGTACGCTGTGCGTGTCGTGGTGTGCCAGTAGTGTGCAGGTTGCACATGTGTTTATGTAGGGCCATGTAGGGATGTGTATGAACATGGGCGTGAGGCTGCCACATGTGAGTCCTCTCAGTTGTGAGACACATTGATGATGTATGTATTGGTAAGCATGCTGGGCAAATGCAGGTGTGGGAGCAATTTCTGTGTATGTACATTGGCATGGTTGTGGCATGGATGGTGGTTCATAATGCATGTATCTGCACTGTGTACATGTGCATGTATGTATATCTGACAAGTGTGCAACTGTGATGCAACATGGATGCACGTGACACTGATATGTAGAAGGATGAATGGCAGATGTGACATGTATAGCGATCTCATCACTGCAACAGTTGAAGGAGATGTAGACATGCATGTAAGTGTGGTGGCGTGTGCGCATGTCTAGTGCACTCCTTGTGTTTCATGTGATGTCAGGCTCACCTTTGGCTGTTCACGCTGTTTTATGTGTATGGATGGTGCTGCCTGGTGCAATATTGCTGTTGAAATGTTCATGTGTGTGAGTTAAAATGGCATGTGTGTCATGGAGTGTGATGTCGTGTCTGAAGTTAAACATTGCCACTCATGTGCAACTGTCATGTGTGTATCAGTCCATTGTACAGTGCCCTGATGCCTTTCTTTTATCTCTCGCCGCTGTCTGCAATGTCAACTGAAGAAGAGGGCGGAGAGGGTGCTGTGGAGCACAGCAGCAGGGATCGTCCCACTAGCCTGAGACGCAAGGCCCGCCTCCCCTCTCAGATTGTCATCTCGTTGGGGAGTGAGGAGTCTGGTGCCGCGTCCCAGGTCGCAGCTGCCGAGGGTAGGTCCAAGAGGCGGAGGTTGGAGGTGGACTCCTCGGCAGCAGAAGGGGCAGCTGAGACCCCACAGGGTCTGACGGAGGAAGATGGCATGGAGTCATCCATGTTGGTGGGGGGTTTGGTGGAGGAGGAGGCCGTGGAAGGGATACACACGGGGTCTGGAGGTGGGGATTCCACTGGTGCTAGTGGTGCAGTGCAGGACCAGGGACAGGAGGCAGCACAGGCTGCCGCGGAGGTGCCTGTGCGTAATCCTGTCCCTGATCCTGTCACTGCATCATCTGGCACCAGCAGGGATGCCTACGTCCAGATCCGTTTTCAGGGAGGGGATGAGCGCACAACAACTGGCCTTCCTCTCCCTGCGGATGTGGCTATCTGGGACCCTGTTGAGCCTGTCCTGGCCGGGATAGCGTTGCGTCAACGGGGCATGTGAGGTGACGTGCAGTCTTTTCGTGAAGAGACTGCATGTCATCTTGGGTGCCTCTTTGACTGCGTTGACCTGCTGGGACGGGTCACCAGTGCTGGATTCCTCCGTTTGCTGGACCTCCTTGCGACCCCCTCCTCTCCTGAACCCCCTACACGCCAGTCGTCCTCCATGCCATCTTCCCACCCATGTATCACCTGGGTACCCTGTGCAGCTGCCTCTGACCCTGCGGCCAGGCTGGTGGAGGACACATCCCTGCCACAGTCGGGAGTCGGATGTCCAGCTGAGGTGGCCACCTCAACAACTGCACCCCAGCCGGAGGAGTATGTGCAGGCAGCAAGAGCCAGGTCACAGGCAGAGGGACAGCAGCAGCAGCAACAAGGTGGGAGCCATCATGGCTCGGGCCTTCGACATCGGAGGGGCAGGCATTGGCCAGAGGGCAGGAGGACCCAGGAATGGAAGTGTCTTCCGTGTGGCAGCGGTTAGGCCATGCTATAGATGTGGAGTGGCAGCGGGCGGAAGAGGCACGGCTCATGATGGTCAGGGCGGAGAACTCCATGCGGAGGGCCCTGAGGCGGGCCGAGTGCCACGAGGCAATTCGCAGGGAGTTGGAGGACACCATGTCATCGTCCCTGCGAACCCTCGGGGCCATGGAAGAGGACCGCCTCCAGGACATTGAGCAGGAGTTGGATGATGCCCTGGCCCGGGACATCCAAAAGTGAGCCGTCGGACTAGCCCGCTGCCCTTGTAAATAGTTTTTAGAGTTCGGTTTACTTTTCATTTTCCTTTTATTTGGGGTCAATGGACAATGCCACACAAATTTGTATATAGTTATATTTTTAGGTAGTTTGTTAGGTAGGTTTCATTTGTTTGGTTGAGATCATGGACCCTTTACATCCTTAGACAATGGATTGTATATAGTTTCATCATGTATTCATTTTTTTTTTTTTCCATTATGGACATTGAGCAATGGATTTATTTTTTTCGGACAATGGATTGTAAATAGTTGTACTTTTTTTTTTTTATTATGAACATGAATCAATGGAGATTTATTTTTACATTTCCTTTGGATTTGCGTTGTTGGAGGGTGACTTTGGACTGTTTTTCTTTCTAATTTTTTTGGATTGGTTATCATTTTCATTCAATCATCTTTTTCACATGCTTTTCATTTCATGTTTCATATTTTGGTATGCTTTCATTTCATTTTTGATTTTATGTACATAATAAATTTTCATTTTTTAGTTCCATGTGTGGGATTCGCTCATTGGGTTGATGCATGTGAAAATGTGGGTTTACACAAGCAATGCCAACCAGTGTATGTGTGTGACGGACATGTGTTGATGTACATAGTTGACTATTGGTTTGTATCATGAGATCAGATATTTCATTCCTGGAGGGTGGTTTTGCAAGGGGACATGAGTGGGACATGAGTGGGGGACTGCTGGCAGGTGCCCCACAGTGCTGGGGGGTGGGGGTGCAGGGGGACATGAGTGGGGGCCTGCTGTCAGGTGCCACCCAGTGCTGGGGGGTGCGGGTGCAGGGGGACATGGTTGGGGGCCTGCTGGCAGGTGCCCCTCAGTGCTGGGGGTGGGGGTGCAAGGGGACATGAGTGGGGGCCTGCTGGCAGGTGCCCTCAGTGCTGGGGATGAGGGTGCAGGGGGACATGAGTGGGGGCCTGCTGGCAGGTGCCCCTCAGTGCTGGGGGGTTGGGGTGCAGGGGGACATGAGTGGGGGCCTTCTGGCAGGTGCCCCTCAGTGCTGGGGGGTGGGGTACAAGGGGACACGAGTGGGGGCCTGCTGGCAGGTGCACCTCAGTGCTGGGGCGTGGGGGTGCAGGGGGACATGAGTGGGGGCCTGCTGGCAAGTACCCCTCAGTGCTGGGGTGTGGGGGTGCAGGGGGACATGAGTGGGGGCCTGCTGGCAGGTGCCCCTCAGTGCTGGGGTGTGGGGGTGCAAGGGGACATGAGTTGGTGATCAGTAGTGCAAGGTGACATGTGGCTTGGGTGGGGGGCATTCCCATGGTGGATGGGCTGCCTGCGGGACATGACCAGGGGTGCAGGGTAGTCCCCTGTGGTGTGGGCTGCCTGCAGGGGCCGTGGAGGGTGTAGAGGGAACACCTTGGAGGACCCACACTGCCAATTCACGTGTAGGACTTCCCGCGCACCCCCGAAATTCACATACCCCGCTCTGACAGCAAAATCATGTGTGAAACTTCCCACGAACCCCAGTTATACACGTACCCCATTCGCACAGGGCCAATCGCGTGTCAAACTTCCAGCAAACCCCCCGAAATACACGTACCCCACTCGCACAGGCCCTTTCGCGTGTGAAACTTCCCGCGAACCCCAGTAATACACATACCCCACTCGCACAGGGCCAATCGCGTGTGAAACTTCCCACGCACCCCCGAAATACACGTACCCTGCTCCAATCGCGTGTGAGACTTCCCGGGAACCCCTGTAATACACGTACGCCACTCGCACAGGGCCAATCGCGTGTGAAACTTCCTGTGCACCCCCGAAATACACGTACCCTGCTCCAATCGCATGTGAGACTTCCTGCGAACCCCAGTAATACACATACCCCACTCGCACAGGGCCTATCGCGTGTGAAACTTCCCGCGAACCCCAGTCTACATGTACCCGACTCGCACAGGGCCAATCGCGTGTGAAACTTCCAGCGCACCCCCGAAATACACATACCCTGCTCCAATCGCGTGTGAAACTTCCCGCGAACCCCAGTAATACATGTACCCCACACGCACAGGGCCAATTGTGTGTGAAACTTCCTGCGCACCCCCGAAATACACATACCCTGCTCCAATCGCGTGTGAGACTTCCCGCGAACCCCAGTAATACACGTACCCCACTCGCACAGGGCCTATTGCGTGTGAAACTTCCCGCGAACCCCAGTAATACACGTACCCTGCTCCAATCGCGTGTGAAACTTCCCGCGAACCCCAGTAATACACGTACCCCACTCGCACAGGGCCAATCGCATGTGAAACTTCCCGCGCACCCCCGAAATACACGTACCCTGCTCCAATCGCGTGTGAAACTTCCCGCAAACCCCAGTAATACACGTACCCCACTCGCACAGGGCCAATCGCGTGTGAAACTTCCCGAGCACCCCCGAAATACACATACCCTGCTCCAATCGCGTGAAACTTCCCGCGAACCCCAGTAATACACGTTCCCCGCTTGCCGTGCTGGTACAAGTTTGCGCAGCCCTTTGCGCTAGATTGGGGATTTTGATGGCTTTTCCCTGTGTGAGGGGCGTTCTTGGGGGCGTAACTGGCGCTGCTGCAGGGTCGCTGCGCCACTTTGCGCCACGGCTGGTTTTGGTAGCTAAAATCCATGAATACGCTGTGCGCGGAAATGGATTTTAGCACACACGGCTGGCGCAGAGATTCACAGGCGCACACTGTGTGCCAGCCGCGTGTGCCACTTGTGCGCAAATTTCTATGAATTACCCCCTTATTGGCTTAAAAAGAATACAAAAGAACATCAGAGGCGGAGATCAAGAATGCCTCTTAAAACAAACAGAAGCAAAACTAATATGCCACTTCAGAGCTTCAGAAGTCGGACTAAATTTTGACCAAGAGATGGGTTCCTTTTTGTGATGACACAAGATTCCATATAAGATATTTGCAGCTCAAAGATAGACTTCGGAAACATTGCTGTCGAACATGTGAAAAGCATCAAGGAACCGGTTGAGGAGAGTAATGGAACAAACAAGTAAATAAGAAACTTTGCAGTTACAATAACGGGTCCAGCAAATCTACGAACATGGCATTTGAATAAAGTACACACAATTTGCTGCATCATGAAATGTAATGTTTATTTTCTGTATCTTAAAATTAGCCATTTCTAACTGCTGTGATTTTGTGTTATTAAACTCTCTCCGTATTGCAATCTTTTTTCTAGGGAGGGTGGAGGAAAAAACAGTTAATTATTATATATTTCATTTGATATCAATGATATGCTAAATGTGACTAGGAAATATAAAGACGTAAAGTGAGTTGTCAATACATCGATCCAGGGATTACATACCTCTACAACGGCCACAGGTCAATGCCGTCCTTTGAAGATTGCAGCTAAGGTAATATACCAAACAGATAACTTTAAGAATAGGCATTTAGCTAGTACAATTATCTCAAATCATTTTCCCATAGATGCGGAAGACACTATAAAATGCACTTTTAACTATTATTGCTCACGTTACCGATTAATATGTGACATGAAAATAATATGAGCGCCATGATTTAAACAAAATCTCATTTCCAAATGACATACTTTCAAACGCTATGACTATATCCAATATTTCAAAAAAGAAAGCAACGTTTCTCAATTAATTAACCGATTTGATGTTCACACTGTGACACCCCCACCTGATGGGTAGCTCAACTAGGGGGGCGGAGCTTGTCCTTCCATATAAAAATGAAACAAAAATGGCGGCCTCGCTTGTTTATCCCCAACGTGGCCGCGAGGTGATTATAGCTCCGGATATAGGCAGGAGAGCATTTACACTTAACATTAATTCTTAATTCAGCGGCATATTTGAGCAACATAACGTGCAACTGAATTAACAGTAAGCACTTTGGGAACTACTAATTCAAAAAGCGAACACACGCAGGACTGATTGGGTAATACAATGCGAACCTAAATAAACTGTCAATACCATGCAAACTACGAATTTCAAAAGCGAATGTGTGCAAGACAGTGTTGAGGGTTCGTCCATGCCCCCATGCGGTCCCGTAGCCCCCAACTAGCAAGGACGACACCTCACATGCGTCCTTACCGTTTGGGCTTCCCGGTCGCTCTGCGCGGCCGGGAAATGCCCCGTTTATTTATGCTGCACGCGGCGGCGTGCAACGTCACGCCGCCACGTGCGTGCCCGTCATCGGGCAACGCCACACTCCTCCTTTTTCCAGGAGAACAAACAACACACACTACAACTATGCACTGCACACGATACACCATAACAATCACATTTTAACATTCCCCGTTGTCGGAAACACCCCTTTATTACCAGCCACCCGGGTCCCCTTACTTCAACAGTGATTAACACTACAGTATTCGGCCAAATGTCCAAGTACGTAATCGGTGAGGCGAGCAGGTTTCCCTCGCCCAGCCCTCTGGGGGTACCTCCTGCTCACCTCCGGCACGGGTGATCTGTCCACAGGTGTTGGTGTGGCTGGAGACTCAGGCAGGCCCGGTGTTTCATCAGTGTCCTCTGGGAGCTCACCGGGGTCGGGCTCAGGAGGCGGGTCAGTTCTTGGATCCCGTAGCTTCTTGAAAAAGCTGACATTTCGAGTGACCGCAGACCGGCCGTCCGATGCAGTTATCATGGACCCTTTCACCGCGACCACGTCCAGCGTTTCTGGCTCATAGGGCAGAGAGAGCTTTCCATGTGGATGTCTGTTGCGAATGAGGACCTCGTCCCCTGGTTCCAGTCGTTGTGGGCGAAGCCCTCTCCGAGCATTCTCCTGCTCGATCCGTGTTTTTCGGTCAGCCTCGATCTGCCGATCATCGATCACGCCCGGTTCCTTCTCCCCCACTTCGGGTAGCAGCCCACGCGGGCAACGCCTAAACAGGGCCTCTGCCGGGGCCACTCCAGTGGATGCGTGGGGCGTGGTGCGATAGACCCTCAGAAATTGGTACAACGCTCTCTGCAATGGCTGTCCCTGCCCCTGGGCAATTCCAAAGGTCTTGTTGAGGGTCCTCATGAGCCGTTCAGCTTCACCATTGGCCCTTGGCCACAGGGGAGTGATTTTCCTCCCCTGTGGCCAACCCCATAGCTCTCCAACAGCTCCGAAAAGCGTTCGCTCTGGAATGGTGAGCCATTGTCCGAGCACAACGTCTGAGGGAATCCATGGGCCGCAAATATTTTCTCCACGGCAACCACAACGTGCTCGAACGCTACTGAATCTACAAATTCCACCTCTGGATATCTTGAATACTCGTCAACTATTACCAAGAGGTGGGTGCCCATTGTGGTGGAGCCGAAGTCCGCATGGACGACCTCCCATGGTCGCGTCCCGCGAGGCATCGCCTCTATCTCCGGCTCCCGCTGTAGTGGAGAAGCCACCTGGCACCACACACAGGCCGCCACGAAATCATCCACCTTGCGCTCGAGTTCCGGAAACCACACGTTCAGCCTTAGGCGGGCCTTGGTCTTGGCGGCACCCTGGTGACCACGATGTGCCAGCGCAATCACGTCTCCCACGTTCGACTGGGGCACCACAATCCGGTCACCATTGAGCAGGAGCCCGGACGTTGAAAATGATAGTTCTTCCTGGACTTTCCATAGCTGCTCCAGCACAGTCCTCGCCCCCTGCGTGCGCCCTGCCAGGGCCTCCAGCACCGACTTCCAAGAGCTGTGCTGCATGGACTGCTTCAGAATGTTAAAACACTCATCCTCGGCTGCCGCCACCTCAAGCTCTTGGAGAGGCATGGCATTCGGTGTCGCCGCCTCCACTATCACCCGGATATGTTCTTCGGCCTCCTCTGTGCACGTGTCCGGGTCTCCTCCGCCGGGTGCCCCCGGGTGTCTGGAGAGGTAATCGGCCGAGTTGTTCACCCCAGGCCGATAGATTAGAGTGACCCCATACTCCAGCAGGGCGAGCATCCATCTTTCAATCCGCGCGGGTGGCTTGGATGATGACCCCGCCAGGATGGGCAGCAACGGTTTGTGGTCCGTCATGACCGTCACCGGGCGTCCAAGGACATAGAGTCGGAAGTGCCGGCATCCCCAGAGCACCGCCAGTGCCTCCCGCTCAATTTGCGAGTATCGTTGTTCCGCCTCCGACAGGGCCTTGCTGGCGTAGGCCACTGGGCGAACACCCATCCGGGTCTACCTGGGTCAAGACGGTACCCAGTCCGAACGGGCTGGCGTCAACAATGATCTCCGATGGTAACATGGGATCGAAGAAGGACATGGTGTCCTCGGCTGCCAGGGCTCCTTTGATGTCATCAAATGTGGCCTGCTCCAGTGGGCCCCAGTTCCAGATCGTGTCCTTTCTCGTTAGTGCCCTGAGCGGTTCCGACCTGGAGGCAAGATTTCTTGATAAACCGTCCACAGTACGTAACCATGCCCAGGAAGCTCCGTACCTCAGACACCGACTCCGGAGGCTGCGCCTTCTTTATGTCCTGCACCTTCTTGGGATCAGGAGACACTCCCCCCTCCTTGAACACAAAACCAAAGAACTCTATGGATGGTCGGAGGAATTCACACTTCTCCTTGTGCAGGGTGAGGCCCAAGGACTGCAGTCTCAAAAATGTCTTTGCCAGACGCTGCAGATGATCGACCTCCATTCTCGCAAACACCAAGATGCCGTTGCTTATATTCAGAACTCCCTCCAAGTCCGCTAGGGCAGCCCGGATTATGTTCTGGAATACCTCGGCTGCCGAGGAGACACCAAAGCTAAGTCTCTTGTAACGGTAGAGCCCCCGATGTGTGGTGAAG
Organism: Ambystoma mexicanum; assembly: GCF_040938575.1. Classification (NCBI taxonomy): domain Eukaryota; kingdom Metazoa; phylum Chordata; class Amphibia; order Caudata; family Ambystomatidae; genus Ambystoma; species Ambystoma mexicanum. Next base: position 256,692,410 of record NC_090941.1, read on the forward strand.
GTGGTGATATATCTCGACTCGGGGTGGAGGACAACCTGGTGATACCCCGCCCTGAGGTCCAGTTTCGAGAAGAAACGAGCACCTTGTACCTCTGCAATGATGTTGTCTATCGTCGGGGTGAGGTGTCTTTCTCTCCTGATGGCCTTGTTTGGGAGCCTCATGTCAACGCAGATCCTGACAGCGTCGGGCTGCTTGGGTTTTCGTGCCACTACTATGGGGGACACCCAGGGGGTGGGGCCCTCCACCTTGTCTATTATGTCCAGATCCACCAGGCTATCCAGCTCTTTATCCACCTGTTCTCGAAGGTGAAACGGCACCCGGCGATGCTTCAGGGCAATGGGCTGCACCGAATCATCAATGTGTAGTCTCACAGGTTCTCCAACCATCTGTCCGATCCCCTCGAACAGTGCTGCGTATTTCTCCAACAGGTCATTTATGTCCTCCAAGTAGACAGAATACGCAAAAAGTGACAATACCAAGGGCCTCCGCTGCAGCACAGCTCAGCAACGTGTTGGTGCTCACAGGTGTCACATAGAACCGTGCTTTAATTTGCGAGCCATCATGCTCCACCTTGGCCACAAACGCACCGTCCAGGGGAATAGGGTGACGACCACCAAAAGCAAAGATGCGGGCCCTTGGTGCAGCCAACTTGGGGGGTTGGTCCATAACATCATAATGTCCCCGTGGCATTACATTGACGGATGCCCCAGTGTCCACGAGGACCGGAAAGGGAGATTGATTCACCTCGATTACACACCTGGGCTGTCTACTGTTCTTACTCTTCAGGACCCCCACACTCGAGACAAAGAACACATTTTCTTCCTCGTCCTCCTCCACTTCCTCCACCTGGGCGTCCGCCTCGCTCTGATCCACCTGAGCGACTATGGGCGGCCGACCCTGGCGGGTGAAGCTTGCCCGCCCTGGGCCTCTCGGTACCAGCACAGGCGTTGCCGCCTTGCATACCCTGGAGAAATGGTCTGGCAAACCACACCGCCCACATGTCTTTCCTGCCGCCGGGCACTCTGCTGGGTGGGGCAGGTCGTATCCACACTTTATGCAAATTTCCCCTGCCCTTCCGGCACTCTCTCGGGGAACACCTCCAGGCCTTCTGACACCCCTGCCGCCGCGCCACATCGCACATACCTCCTCAGTCTTGATGGAGCGCGACCCTGCCTCCATCTTGGTTGCTCTCGCCTCTGACACCTCATGGCACCTCCCCAATTCAAGGATGCGCTGAAGCGTGATGCCTGGTTCTCGTAGCACCTGGTGCCTGAGCTTGCCTGATGAACACACCTGGATAAGCATTGTCCTAATCATGTCCTCTGCATCTCCCCAGGCGCAGGCTAAGGAGAGACGCCTCAGGCGTCCATAGAATGAGTCCAGAGATTCATCGTCCTTCTGCTTGGCCGATAGCATCACAAAACGCTCATAGTCCGCGTTGGCAAGAGGCAAGAAGTAAGCCTGCAGGGCAGCCTTCGCCTGACCATATGATCCATCCCCAGGTGGCAGCGATTCAACAATCTCTTGCACGGATGGTCCTGCCGAATACAGCATGGTTGCCAGCCTGGTGTCATCATCCACCACCTGGGCCACTCGAAAGTACATGTCCAGACGGTCCACCCACCTTCTCCATATGGGCCCTAGGCTAGATGGTGGGCCCGACACATCAAACTCGGGGATGGGCTGCAGAGCCGCCTGGGTACGCACCTGGGCCATGACCGGAAGGATTTGTGGAGCAACGGGCCCCGCCGCTGGCTGTACAAGAGGTGGAAGACCTTGAGGAGCCGCCTGAACAAGTGGAGGTTGCTGCACAAGCTGCCCCTGAGGAGGCGCATGTGGCGGGGGTGGAGGAGGCTGCTGAATTGCCGCTGCCCACCTTGGTCCTCAGTGTCACTCATGAGTCTAAGCTAACAGAAACCCCAGCATGGAACACCGGGGCCGCAACTCAAACTCCACAGTCACTGCAGCACCTTGTGATGATGAAGAGGGTGAAATCAGCGTGGCCACCCACCTGTTGATGAAGATGCACCACCTTGATGATGAAGAGGATGAAACAGAGTGTGTCCATCAGCCTGATGATGAAAGAGATGAGGATGAACTGTTCAGCCTTCAAATGTTCCAAAAATTAGAAGAAGAAAGAAGTGTGGGTCATATAGATCCTAGGCCCAAAGCCTTCTTCCTTGCTTCCACTCGACGTAGTAAACCCAAGGAAAAACCAAAATTGAAGATAGGCATATATTACTGCAGGTATGCCTTCCTGCTGTCAGGGATTCCAAAAATTAAGCTTGGGGCCGCTTCCGAGCCGAAACCAGAGCCTCGTGAAATCCCACAGCTTGTGTTCCAAAATTGCCGCCAGCCGCGTGGGTAATGCACTAACCGCGGCAAAGAAACGAAGTGTTGCATCCACCTCGTTTCGGTGAAAAAATTATATTAATAGTCACCGCCCGGTCCGGGCATCGTTTCCCCCACTCGTCGCCACTGTTGAGGGTTCGTCCATGCCCCCATGCGGTCCCGTAGCCCCCAACTAGCAAGGACGACACCTCACATGCGTCTTTACTGTTCGGGCTTCCCGGTCGCTCTGCGTGGCCGGGAAACGGCCCGTTTATTTATGCTGCACGCGGCGGCGTGCAACGTCACGCCGCGGCGTGCGTGCCCGTCATCGGGCAGCACCACAGACAGGAGGACATGGATTCTCTGGCGTTTGCTTTGAGAGGGCAGACATATCGCTTGCTATCGAATGTGAAAACGCTATTTATATATTTAATGTTTATGTTCACTTTTCATTCTGCAAACAACTTGCTCTATACCTTGCGCACAAATCGGCGCTCAAAATATATGATGGCCATTTACGCTCTCTCAATGGAGCAGTTCCGCACAGCGCAACCATTTGATAAAACCGAATTGAGTATCTAAACGATACAATGGATATTACTTATCAAACTAACTTGTCTAAAGCTTGTGTATTAAGACTAGATAAGAACTCGGTGTAACTGCATAGGGATGCATCATTAATTGGATGAATGGGGAAACAGGAGCCATTTTTTGGAGACACAGACCCATCAGTTTGTCCAACGTTTTGTTACAAGCAATTTAATCAGTAATGCATAGTAGGCATTATGCCTAACTTGTGAATCTAAGATATTTGCCATAAACAAACAATTTGGTCATGCACAAACAATGTACCACCCAATCTGACATGAGTCCTCAGACATTCTCATTAACTTGAGCTTTACACTTTTCAGACACAGGGATCTTCCCAGTAATTAATGATTGACCCAGAACATTTATAAGCAATTACCAAGATTCTTTACTCTTTCAACATTTGGGGTGAGTCATACCCTATTTACACGTGTGTCTAACTATCAACTTAGCCACATTTTCTATGTCATGATGACAATTGGTATCTGTATTTTAGTTGATACATTATAATGATTGTGGTGATGCTCATCCATTTAAAATATATTAATTTGATCGAAGGCTCTCAATTCCAACATTGAAATGAAACAATTTGGTTAAAAAAACATTTTGTCTGCAATTCAGGAAACAACAATAGCTTGTTTATATTTTTTCATTTTCTCATCCCGTAAAAACCATACCCACCTCGAACCACTATCTCTCTGTCTTCACGTACATACAAAAAACTTTGATTGGTTTATTTGTATACATTGTTTCTGCAATAGTTAATGTCTGGTTTTGAAAAAGGCGATTAGCCGAAACACGTGTTAACCAGAGGACACATTTATGATAAAATGACATTACCTGGCACAAATAGTGTGGTGGCAATTACTTTGTTCTTATTTTAAGGAAAGTCAGAAGTAGATAATATGTATCAAGCATGTGTAGCCTTTAACTGCCTTTGCCTCTGCCCTACTGGCCTTTGTGAGGTTATTGATCTGATCTCACGGACTCTCCCTTTTATAAAACTATTAACTTCAGTGGTCCCCATGAAATCGAAGTCATCAAGACGACGCTGCATAAACATCTAATAAGTGACTGACTCTTCCCAAGGCCTATAGGTTCTTGTAGGCCCATGTCTCTTATGAACTTCCTGTCTTATACTATTCTAAACCAAAATATGACTCAACGTATCGACTCTGAACAATGAAAAGAAGAACCAGGCATGTCTCACATGTGACTGATCAGTTGTTCAGACATGGAATCTCTCAAAGGGTCGGACCTGTCGGGCACAGCAGCTCTGGCAGGCAAACGTGTAGTTTACTGGTCCGGAAAAAAGGGTGCCGTCAGTTTATCGGCACCCTTGTTTCCAGACTGGCAAACTTGTCATGAGGCCCATTGTTTCCTTTCTCTTTTCATTATCTTCCCACTTTCTCCTTTTTGTTATTTAGTCCCTCTCCGGTGCACTCTTTACCACATCCCATTTCTCGACCATCTTTTACTCTGTCCTTCTCGTCATTCTCGGTCTCTCCAAACTCCCGCCCTGTGTCACTCTGTTTTGCTATTTCTTATATCTATTCTCTCACTTTCTCGGATTTGTATTCATTGGAAAAACGTTGTTAAAGGAATGTTATAGTTCATTTGTCCTGATAAAAACCTGCGCAATTCAGTGATAAAAACGTTATTAAAGGGACATTTTGATTGCAGCACGAAAGGACACAACTCAAATATTCTCCAGTTATGGTTCTTAAAAAAAACATAACTTGAGCTGAGCTGCTTATAATGCCACACATGTTGCAATAAAAGCCATCAAACATGGTGACATCCATGACATCACAAATGGTGATGGACATGTCACTGAATACATTCAAATTGATGTCATCCATGACATTACTTACCACACAATCAAGGTTAGTATTTCTAATGATAGGATAAACTGCATTATCACAAAGCAAAACTGCCGTACTATCTTGCACTTTCACAAGGATTTGTTTTAGAAAAGAAAAGCCATCTGTAAACGAGGAAATATTGCAGGCAGTGTATGTTCTTTTAGAATCAACATGTATGTGTGTGTATCCATATGTGTATACATGTGGTGATGTGCACAGTATACAAGATCAATACAGAGCATGTCATAACATTAAATAATATAGCTGGTCTGATAGCACAGCTAGTAGAGCGCTCGCTTTGACATCTATGCAGAGCCTGCTGAGGCAGTTTTGAATCCTGGCAGGGCCAAACTCAGCCTTTCATCCTTCCGAGGTCGATACATGAGCACTGTGGGTAATAATAAGCAGCACTCAGAACCGAGGGTTCGTGGCACTATATAAATGCTAAATTATTAGTATTATATGTATATAAATATATTATGTTTATAAGGAGACAGTCGTTGCCCCAAAGTCAAGGTGAATTCTCGGAGTCATCGGACTTGTCAAAATTCTGTAGCGAATAACTTTTGACCCACTGAAGGCATCAGCATGGCATTTGCAACACGAAATGTTTGGCTCGGGCCCCGCTCAAAAAAACTAGAAAGTTTTCTACAATTCTCTCCAATGTTTCAAAACGTAAAAAGTGTGAAACAAACGGTGTTTTTTTTCTAACTTTTTGCTTTCGTCTTTCTATAGGGAAAATGAACTTTTTTTAGACAGTGGCACAGCCGTAACATCTGGATGGATTGTTGCCAAATTTGTTTTGAGAGGAGCAGGAAGCCCAAGAATGCATTCCTGTGTTAGTTTGGCGGAAATCCGGCCTGTATTTTTTTTTTAAGTTATGCAGATAACGGTGTGCCCACAGCACCAAACTATTTTATATATCTCCAAAGAAGCACTGATAGTTGGCACCTTGGAACGTGCAGGGATAACAATCCATCATGTTTTCCTTTACATGTTTTCTATTTGTGGAGGACCGGGACGAAACAGAAAAGGTATTTGATCTCGTGGAGCCCTGAAACAGCCACCACAAACGGAAGCTTCTACGGAAAAGTTACATTAGGACTTCGTCATTTTTTTCAAGTAATAGCGGCCCGGGGTGAACTAGCAGAGGTAGACGATCTCACTGAGCTCTGAGACTGCCATGGCAACCACGAGGTCCTGCTCATACACGTATTACCTATAAGAAATTAAAAACGTGTATGGGTGTGTGTGTGTGTACTTATAGTCTTTATAATATTATCAGGTATATATCACTAAACATATGTATACTAAATATTATTAAAAATATAAACACAAATAAAAAAGATATACTAAGATGAATGCACATTAATAAATATATCACATGTACTAAATAACATATTGATAGGTTTCCTCATCACAGGGCCTCTTCATAGTACCATTCTCTCCTCCTTGTCTTAGTCCCTCTTATTTGTCACAGTCCCTCGGCTTCGTCACAGTTCCCATTCCTGCTCACAGTTCCTCTTTCATATTGCAGGTCCTCGTCCACATCACAGTCCCTCTTTCTCATCCCAGTCCCTCTTCGTCATCTCAGTTCCACTTCCTTGTCACAATCTGCCTGTTCATCAGAGTCCCTTCTCCTCTTTCTCTTTCAAGTCCCTCTTCCTCGTCCCAATGCCTTTTCCTCATCCAAAGCCATCTTCTCTGTCACATTGACTTTTCCTTCACACAGCCACAGCACAGCCACTCTTCCTTGTCTCTAAGTCCCTCTACCTTTTTGCAATCCCTCTTGCCTTTGTAATGTAATTTGTCATTTTTATGGTGCCGTTTCCCACTGGCATGGTCTCAAAGCGATGTAGGGGAATGCCCTTGGGGGACCAAAGTCCAAGGTGTGTGGAAAATTGGTCAGAGAATTCAGAATGCGTGTGTGCATTTTAGCCAACGTGAATGAGGGCAGAGGTGGCCAAGTCAACACTAGCTATGCATATCTATCTAGCATGTAGATGGGTGTTTTGAAGTCATATGGAGAGTATGCAAGAGTAGGAGGCTCATTGCGTGTCCAGCTAGACCACATCTTTGTCATGGGGATAACTGCATTCTAATGGCAGAGGTGTTATGCAATGTGTCTTGAAAGTGGCATATGATTGCAAATGCATGCATGAAGGTGGCCTTGCCTTCGGCTATCTTCCATTACCATTAAGTGTTATAGGTACCCGTGTGTTCTGGCTCACTTCTTGGTTTTGTAGATGTGGCATGGATTCATCCTGTGGTCTGCTGAAGATTATTCTCACCAACACTTGGTAATTACATGGAAGTTCGTTGCTGTCCCGGCCTACCTGAAAGGTGCTTAACTAACCCAAAGTGGGCAGGGTTAATCTTTATGCTGGGGGGAATAGTCTTGACGGCCCTCCGGAAGGCCAGGTGATCCTCAATGAGTCAGATGCAAAGGTGAATTCAGTGCGAGATAGAGGGGGGATGGACAGAGAAGGAGGATCCCCCTATTCTAGTCGATCCAGGGATCATAAAGAGGAGTGCAGTGCCCGAACACAGGTTTCTGTTGGGTTGTTGGGTTGGTAACGGGTAAGTTGATGTTAAAGGTATTCTGGGCCTGTTTTGTGAAGGGCATGGTGGGTGATGCACATGGCTTTGAAAGTGGCTCAGCATCCAACAGGGAGCCATTGGAGGAACAGAGGGCAGGTGTGATGTGTTCTTTGGGGCCAAGGGCAAGGGCAAGGAGGAGCCAAGCTCCAGAGCTCTGAACCAGTTGCAACTTTCTGAGTTGATATGCAGGCACACAGGTAAAAGAAATTGGCATAGTCTAACCGATAGAGGACGATGGCCAGGATGTCAGTGACTCTGCAAGGTTAGGAGAGGTAGCGGAAGACGCATCTGAGAATGCAGAGGTGTAGGTAGCAAGATTTAGACACAGTGTCAATATGGTGTGAGAGTGTCAGGTCAGCATCCATGGTGCATCCCAGGTTCTTTACTGAAATGGATGTGGCTGGGGAGTGGAATGGCTAGCGAAGATGACCAAGGGGTGGGTTGGGGGAAGAGAGCTGCCTTCCCACAGATCATGATTTCTGTTTTTCTGGGATTGAGGAGGAGGTGGTTGGCCGTCATCCACAGATAAATGTCTGGGAAGAGTAGGACAGATAGGGTAGTTCCTTTTGCGACTCCATTGGTGACTGGGCAGTGGGCCAAGGAAAAGAGATTGAGGTGGGTGATTTGGTATCTGTTGGTGAGAAATTAATAAATCGACCTTAGTGATGTGTCCATTATGCCGAGCAAGTGGAGTCTGACAGTGAGGATGCTGTGGTCAATGGTGTCGAAAAGGCTGAGAGTTTGATGGGTATAATTGCAGCACAGCTTTCTGCGTCTGCAGTGCTTTTGAGGTCATTCCAGATGGAGAATAGGGATGAGGGGTCTGAAGCAAGGCTGGGCAGGGTCGAGAAGGTGATTGGATTCAGTGAAGAGCTGGGAGTAGGCCTTTCGGTCAGTACGTTTGGATAAAAAGCGGGTGTTAGAAATGGGTCTGTAGTTGACTTGAATGAGGGGCTCAACAGAGGGCTTTCGGAGGATAAGTTTGTTGTGTGATGTCTTGAATGCTGCTGGGAACATGCCTATGGTGAGGGAGGAGTTAAGGATGGATTTTGCGATGCTGCCTGCACAGGTTGAAGTAAAGATTTATTTGAGGACAGCAGGAGGGCATGGATTTCTCAGGGATCCAGACAGACGGCTACTGGAAAGTAGCTTAAGGAATTCTGATCTAGAGATGGGAGAGAGAAAGGAGAAAATATGGAGGGGAGGGAGGGGTAGATGGGTCAAGCCTGGGGTGGGAGTGCTGCTAGTTTCGCGCCGATGGTGCGGCTTCTTTCTACAGAAGTCTTGCAGAAATGGTGAAAGAGGGCATCACAGAGGTCTCGGTAAATGTGAGAAGGGGTTGGAGCCCAGTGGGGGTCTCGAACTGAGATGATCTTGCTGCTGTTACAAGCGTTAGAGATTCTGTTCCAGTAGAAGGATTTTTTTGGCTTTTTGGATGTCTGCCTGGATCTGACGGGTGTAGGCTGCTCTATTAAGGGGAGATGGGTCAGCCTGCCATCTGCGGTCTAGGAGTGTTTTGTGGATTTTGAGGAGAGGGGTGAACCATCTAGGTGAGGGGCCTTGTCTGTGGGAGGTTGATCTGAAGGGGTGAGAGGAGTGAGGGGGTTGGAGAGCCATAGGTCGAAATGGTTGATAGCGGGTAGACCTCCCTTGACTGACAGATTTGAACGGAAGTAGAGCACAGTCTCTGCCAAGTCTGGGGTTACTATGACCTTTTTTCACAGCAGGAAGCGGGTGGATAGTCCGGTGTTAGTCAAGTGTGGAGGAGGGATGGGAGTCAGAAGCGAGAAGGGAATAGCTGCGAGGGCTAGCAATATGTGTGATTACAGGGGGAACATGGAGATAAGGTTAGCAGAGCTGAAAATGTCATCTAGCATGTGTCTTGCCATGTGTGTGGCACCTGGTACATAACATGGTGAGGGCTTCCAGGTTGTCCAGGAATGGTCGTGTCATGGGGTTGTGCGGGGCAATGAACCATATGTTCAGATCTCCTAGCATGGTGAGGAACGGGTGGGCGACTAGGATAGCCACTAGGGAGTGTTGGGTGTCCTGACCCACGTTTAAGCTATCATGCCACAACATTTGGTGCTGTGGGCTTAGAAAATTCAAGATGGCGGAAAACCCACATGTGCGCCGAAATCCAGGAAAGCTGCGCAGTTTGTGCGCACACCAAAATGGTTGCCTCACTTGCCACCCACCAGTGCGAGAATGAAAGGCCGGGTTGCCATGAGGGAAATGGGTTGTCAAAGGAAAAACAGTAGCGCCGGTTAGCTTCAAAGCGCTTTAAAATCACCATTGGACTACCCGCACAGTAGTCTGAAACCATTGGGAATGGCAATGCTGATTGCCAAATGCAACCTAGAATTGTTGGGAATTCATTTTCTTAAATCCCAAAAATGGGTGCAGTACCAGTACTCACCACTATCCAAAAGCCGGCAGTTTAAAACCACCCTGTGTTTCTCTGAAGGCAGGCTCAAACTGTCTATTTTAAACATTGCAACACATCTAAAAACTCACTGGACACCAGCAGACATTTGGTAGAATGGAGTGTTGTGTGCCTACAAAATCTGGGAAATGAAGAGCCCAAAACAATGCTTATAACAAAACTGCTATGGAGTCAGCAGTTTAAGTTGCACTGGATTTAAAGACACTAAAATCGAAAATGTTTAGATTAAATGAGTGACCTATGTTTGGTGTCACATGCCTTTGTAACTGTTTAAATGTCATAGTTTTAAACTTAGAATCAGCCTTCTAGCTGCATATGTGAAAATGTTTAGTTTTATTTGAATGCAGAAACTGGGGAACAGAAATGACAGCTTAAAGAGATTCCAATTTGCCTGGCAACTACCCCCATCAGGAGTGAAACTTGAGTCACAGCTGTGTTCCCAGGCCTAGCTGCCCTTTTGCTGCTCACACTAAGGATATGCCATCTATCTGATAATTGAATTACCTGTGCTCTGCAGGAAAGTGAACAAAGCCCTGTCCTGGCTCAGGCAAAGGTTTTATTGGCAGGAGTCGTAAATGGTCGTAAAAAGTGGCTTCCTCCTGAGGAAAGGGGAGGGGCACTGCCTGTGAGAGCAAGCTGGCTTGGCAGAACTGGATAAACCAGTATTTCTACCTTGTGCTGAGAGGAAACCACACCCCTTTGGAGCCAGAACATAACTTTAAAAAGATGGATCATTCATAGAGCGGACATGTGAAAATTTTATAAATGATACCATAATTCTTGTGATTTTTCTGCCCACATTTTAAGAGGTTTTTCGACCCGGTGGCGTGTTCAGGGGGGTTTTAGCGGAAAAGTGGATATTACTCTAAATGTATGCATGTTAAACATCTGAAACTTCATCAGTTAATGTCCATACTCCCTGCACACATGTATGTAAAGTTGGGTCAATGTCAGAAATTGAAAAATCAGTTAAAAAGTCAATTATGTGCCATTTCTGAATGCAAGCTCTTAGAAACAGCAGATTTGGACAGAGACATGGCTAAATTCAGCCACACCATGTATATGTAATTTCAAGCAACTGTGTAACTGGGAAATATGTCTTTTATTATCAAATATAGAATATGTGCAATCTGACAGAGGAGTGTCCTATCTGCAAGCCATAAAATGACATCACTCTGACACAACTTAGCTTCGCCAATCAAATGATAAATGGAAGTTTGACCAATTAGAAGCTGAGAGAGAGGTAGGGTCCGTGATGCTAGAACACACCCACATTCTAAACACATAAAAGCAGACAGACAGGACAGATAGGGACTTTTTTCAAATCCATTTGCAGCTGGAAGCTCTGCCGGGAAAATCCATACTTACCTCCATCAACCTTCAGAGAGCAACATAGAGACTTCAAATCCATCAGGCCAGACCAGAAGCAGAGAAGAGCTGACCTGTTAGCAGAACCAGAGAGAGCTGACCCAGATCACTGTGAAGTGCAGAGACCAGAGGCGAGTTTAAAACCTGACCAGATCCATGGCGAGGCCCATTTCACTCAAGAATATAGTGTGAGTACCTAGAAACTGTGCAGAACCAATCTCCTAGTTAAAATAATATAATTCAATCTATTTAATCTAAGTAGAACTGCCTCCTAACTGTCACCTGTCATTTGTAAAGCTGTCACTTGTCATTTCCTAGTTGCAAGCTGCACTTGTCTTTTTGAACTTTAAAATTTCAAATCTGAAAAACGACCTTCACAAAATCGCTCATATCTCCGCAACCGTTTGTGCTAGAGACTTGCAGTAACTTTCATTTTGGAGCTGAGATCCTAGGCTTTCCTAGGACCCCACAACGATAGAGATAGTCCTTGTGGTTCCTCTGTAATAGCGCTCGGCGCATCCGCGAATTTTGCCGCGATTTGCAAATTTCTCCACATGTAAAATCAGCTGCTGCTTGCCTTCCATTTGCCAGAAATTCGTTTAACCTGCTAACTATCCCTGCATCATTGCCAGTGTGAGCCTGGACTAATATTAACTAGATACCACTCACCCTGAACCTCTGAAAGGGAATTAAAAGCATTTCCAGCATATTTCTCATCCATTGCTAGCACATATCAAAGCATTTGCCTGTGTTTTAAACTTCTGTCGTGTAAGCTTGCTGGGGTGAACTGATTTACATTGATTGCATTTCTGAGAACTGTGTGTTTTCCTTCCATTTCCTTGCCTTGCATCAAGGGGGGGAGGGGATTGCCAGAGAAAAGTGATTACATTGTTTGGTTGAAATCATATTGAGTATTTTCTGTACTGCATTCATTGAATATTGCATCCACCTGAGCTTACATAAAGCATCCTCTACCACATTATACTTTTGTTCCTATTTACCAGTGTGCTACCTTATCCATTTCATGTCAACTCATTAATGATTATAAGAAGTGTGCTAGTGCCAGATTCTCCGTTGTTGATCTTTATCATATCAGATTAAGTGTGCTATTCAATTATTAATTTATTATAAGGTGTGATATATACATCTCTTGTTTAAATTATCAAATAAACCTTTTAACTTGCAAAACAGAACTACTTCTTGGCTCAGTGGGGTCAGGGGGATTCCAAGAGAGGGGTGTTATATAGGGGTAGTCATCCAGAACGCATGAACTGGACATAAAGATATATCAATAAGGGTTTTCATTCAGTATTATAGACTAGGCGTTGACTTAGCTGTAGTGTTGAATTGAATCCTCTTACAAATTGGGGGCTCGAGCCGGACGTTTGGGTTAGAATACCACTTGTGCAGCTTAATACAGTGTGCTAACTGACGGGATACACACATCCGGTCGGATCACCACGCTGCATTACGCTGTGAAGCATTCCTCAAAAGGGACACTCCAAGAAAAGTTCTGTTCTGCAAAAATGAAATACTAACTTCTGTAAGTCAGGACAGAGACCAATCTCTAGAATGACGACCTTAGTAGACATGAAAATAGCCAGAGAGCACCTCTTGCATAAGCTATTTGTGAGAGGTGAATGGACCGAACAGGGCCAGGATGCGTGGTTGCAGGCCATCAAACAACAGGTCACTGAAACAGGGTCAGATATATATAGAGATCAGGGTCCCTTACATGTGGCCCTGAGTGAACTATATATGGCTCCTAAAGCCAAAGAGGAACACAATAAGATTGCCAGGATAGCAGCATACCTGTACCTATACATGGGAGACATGCAGGATAGATGTGCTGAAAGCCAAAATCTGGCAAATAGGCAACAGATGGCATTACAGAAGGCCCAATCTGATCTGGACTCTTCTGAGCAGAGGCTGCAGAGGAGCCAGGAGTCAGAAAATGACAGCAGACGGTACATCACTAAAATAAAGGAGGATATGGATATACTGCAACAGGAAAAGGCTGACCAGGATACCAGATTTCTGGCCCTGCAGAAGGAGCACCAAGACAGTTTGGACTCCTTACTGCAGAGCCAGAAAAAGCTGGAGCAACAATAAGACTTTAACAGGGCATGCACGGAGCAGGTAGCCACCCTGCAAAGTCATCTAGATAGAGTGAAGGTAGAGAGCAACAAGCTGATTTTGAAAGACCTGGATACCCAGGCAGAGTTTGATGACGAACACCAGAAAGCTGGTGCCCTTCAAAGGCAGAGGGACGACCTGGCGGCACAAATGCAGGCTCTTAGTCAGGAAAGAGACGCCTTAGGCCAGGAAGTCTGCCATTTAAAAAGAAAAATGGAAGAAAATCACCTGGCCCACCAGGGACTGGGTGATCTCCAAAAAGAAAACCAGAACTTGGTAGAGCACACCAGAAGGGTGGAAGATGCTCTAGCAAGAAAGGAGCAGGCCAATAGGGACATTGCCCAGGAGGTAAACCTCCTGCAGCAAAGACTGGCCCAGTTCTCCAGGACCAACCAGGAAGCACAGAGGGAGAATGAGGCCCTCTGTCAACACAATGATAGGCTCCAGCAACAGGTAGCGATGCAGGAGAAACTGATAGAGTCGAGTAAGGCCTTAACAGAGGAACTGAAAGCACAAATGCAGGCTCTTGCATTGCAACAGGGAGCAGGGGCGGATAGAGATGAGGTTCGCTGGGAAATGGAAACTCCGGAGCATAACCTCAGGAGCCCTAGTACCAGAGGCCCTCATACCTCTCAGTCCCTGGACTCTGCCACCCCCATGTCCCCTGGCGCACATGAGCACAGGGCCGCAGGGATGGCAGATTACTATCCAGCTAAGAGTATGGGGCTCATAGGCCAGTACCACTCAGGAATGGAGGGGTGGGCATCCGGGTATGGGCACCCAAGTACAGTACAGTTCAATGGGGAACCCCAGGAGAGTAGGCCCATTAAGGGCATCCTGAAAACCTCTGCCCAGTTAGGTCAGTGGAGGGGGTACCCATTAAATCCTGGCAGCAAGGAGGAATCTGAAGACTCCTCTGAACTGCGCAGGACACAGGAGACCAGGTCCCCACATTCTGCCAGCCATTCCCAGGCTCGCAGAATCCGGGAAAACCTGGAAGAACAGACGGGAACCTCTGGGAGCAGTGCCTCTGAGTCCGAGGACGAATGGACAAGGGTTACCCGAACCAAAAAGGCCAATAAGGCAAAAAGGGCCTTGCTTAAGGACCCCTTAAAGCAGATTAAGGCGATCAGGAGCGTCATCACGCCTTACCATAAGAACGCTAAGTATTCTGTTTGGGAGCACTTAGAGTTGTTTGAACAAATGATGGAGACTTTCCATTTGAAGGACAGCCAAAGCTGTATTCAATATGTAAAGTGGACCTTCTCCCCGGAATACTCCAGTTTCTTTGCGGGGCTGGAGGACCAAAATCATTTAAGATGGTCCACCTATAAGGCGGCCATCTTGAAACATTTTTCTGTTCACAGAAATCCTCAAGAGGCTCGCAAGGCAGCCTACAATTTGCAATGTGGGGAGGATCAGGCCCCACAAGAATTTGTGCAGGAGTTAAAGCGGGCTTTTGCACAGACCACAAGAAGGGTGCGCACGGATAGCAGGGAATTTATTAATACGTTTTTCCATGCCTTGCCCAAATATATCATGACCCAGCTCGTGAGGGATTTTCACGAGCAAAGATCTTTAGACTGGGCCATTGAACAGGCTACCCGGATCTATGAGGTGCAGAAACCGATAGATAGCAAAAGTAATGCCCAGAAAAACCCCAAAGCCAACAGCACCCCTGCTGCTGCCAAGGTGGCAGAGGTAAAGGTCACCCCTGTTTTGGATTTGGAGATGGGGGGGCCTAAAAACCTACCTGCACCTAATAATGCTAGGCCCAGGAGGTCCTCGGGTCAGTCACAGACAGGGAGCCAAGGAGGCAGCCCCACAAATGGGGTCCCTCGCTCTCCTGATTATGTAAGTCCCCGTTACAAGGGAAATCGACCCATCCTGGGTTATGTGTGGACTCCTCCAGCCCAAGGGGGGGGATCCAGCCAAGCACCTAACCCAGGGAACTTCCCTCCAAACTTCCCACAGGAGGGCAGAAATTTACCAAACCCTGGGCAGAACTTTTTCCCCAGATATCCTCCCGACTTTCAGCCCCAAAACCATCCATCCTTCTTTCCCCAATTCCCTGAGCCCAGACCACTGAATCCGGGAGAGGGGAGGCCAAGGGTGGAGGGGTACCCAAATCTTCCCAACCAGGGGTACTACCAAAGAAGGGACAGCTACCCTTCCCGGGATCAGCCCAGGGGAGAAAACAGGGCCCCGTATCAGCCTGAGCGGGTTTCCCAGTTAGAGCGCCAGGTTCAAAACATGGCGCGGGATCTGGGTCACATACTGAGGGCTCAGCAGAACCCTCAGATGGGCGTGCCGGCGCAGAACGCACCCAACTCTGGACCTGGTGCTCCAGAACAATGACGGGGGCAGCACCCCGATAACTCACCGGTTCCCAGGGAGGAGGCACAAAGGGAAGGGGGGTGTAAAGCCTTGGAGGAAGCTTCCTTCCTCACTTGTAAACAGCCCCTGGAAACCCAGGAACCGGAAACGAAATCTCTTGCCCCTGAAAGTCTGCCTCCTAAGGAGCAGAGGGGGGGTAGGAGAAACAAAAGACCCAAACAGACTCAGTTTGAGGAGGAGGTACAGATCTTCCAATTTGAGGGAGAGGGATCCTCAGAGGATCCTGGGAAAAGGATCTTCTCCTTCAGAGAGGGGGGAACTCCCCCCAAAGAAAAATGGGTCCCTAGGGATGCAAATCCAGACTGGGGAGATGTGGAGACTGAGCTACCGCCGCCCACCATCTCATCCCAGAACCAACAGCAAGAAAACCCCCTGGTTCAAACCCATCCTGGGGACTGCCTCCAAAAAGGGGGGGGGCAGCCCAGAACCGGAACCAGGGGAACCCACAATGGCTCTGATCTCCAGTTGCCAAAATTTTCTTTCAGATTCCCAAGGCTCTCCACAGAATTCTGCCCGAATCTCTTCGCCAGCGAGGTCTAAAACCAGAAAATTAGCCCACCAGTTGTCCAAAAATGTGCATTATCTGTGCCCCCTTGAGGAGAAGGAGGGAAGATATTATGCCCCGGTACAAGTACAGGGGCAGGGTACAATCTCGGCACTGGTGGACACTGGATCTCAAGCTACCCTTCTGTCCAGAAGGGCCTTTGATGAACTGAATGCAGGAAGGGGAGAGAATTACCAAATTCCTCTCACCTCTCTTCCTGGACAACTGCAGAACTTTGACGGGAAGGAAATTCCCGTCGAGGGGACGGCAGATTTGGACATTAAAATTGGGCGACATAAGTTGAAACACCCGGTCATAGTTGTGACCCCGGAGGGCACCCCTTGTTTACTAGGGAATGACCTCCTGAGAAGGTTGTCACCCCTAATAGATTGTGTAAACAAGGTCCTCTGGACCCAGACTAGCCGACCAATAAAATTAAAACAGAGTGTCAACCATGTTAGTTTAAACGGCACATGCCACATGGTTGAACAAAAATCTGACCAAGTAGAATTTCACTTCCAGAACAACCAGATTCCAGACGTGACAGTAATAGCAGTAGGACAACAGACTAGTGATGGGGGGTCCTCTCTATTTCTGAAAATCAACCTTCCTTCCAGTTTAAGGTGGTATTCCACGCTGGAAGGAAACACTCTGAGATTCTATACTAATCCACAATCTGAAACTCCCACTCCTACAGTCCAGAAAGATGTGAAATCAGCTCAGAGCCTGGCCGATATTCAGCAAATTGGAGAGCAGTTATTCATCCCTGTTCAGTTAAATGATGGGAAGGTCTCTGTTCTCGCTCGAGTGTGTGTGAACAACGGTAAGAGCTTCATCAGCGAAGCCATGTTTCGCCAACTCCCAAAAGATCCAGCCATTCCCACCTTCAAACTGATAGACAAATGGGAAATGGACCTGGAAGCACCTAATTCCAAACATCTCCTGCCAAGCAGGTGTATGCTCAGAATCTCCATTGGCAACAAGAGCATTGTCCATAATTGTTGGGTCGTGCGAGACGTCCCTGCCGCCTTTTACTTAGGCAGTGACATTCTCAATCGCTTTGCCATTAGTTTGGACCTAATAAACTTCAAAGCTTGGTCCCGATTAGCGGATAATCCCATGGGCTTTGATGATCCAGAAAAAGCATTTAGGTCAGCTCAACTGCTACCTTATGCAGTTGAAATTCAGGTTAAAGAGGAAGTCACCATCCCAGAAAGGACCCGACAATTCTCCCTGGAAGTGAAAGTTAAAAGGGGACAAGAGTTGAAAAACCCTGATGCTTACATACATCTAAATGCTTCTCTCCAACAGCAAGGGTTGGGGGTAAACCCAACTCCATTAGTCAACATAGAACATGACACCATTCTAATAGAGGTGGATAACAGCGACTTAAAGAGTATTACTCTAGCCGCAGGCACCATTATTGGAATGGCGGTTGATGACCGACATTTCTCCATTGATCTTGTAAATGAACTGTTAGGGCCAATCCCCAAGGACTGCATTGACAGTGACAGTGATGACAATACAACACCAGACAGGATTTTTACCCGGCATGGGGGGAACTTCCTGGTGTACACTTCCTGCCCCTATGGTAAGGAAGATGTGACGTGTGACTTCAGGAGGGATGAGGTGATTTTCCAGGTACATGAGGGCTGCCTTTCCCACCTGAAGCCTCCGGTCCAAATCAGCACTCTGACCAGGGACTTCTCCACCCAGCTGGAGGAGGCCGCGGAGATAGCCAAACCAGAAGTCTTTCCAGGCTTCAGGCAGATGGTGGAAGAGAGAGTCAACCTAGCTGACGCCTGTGTGACTCTGGAACAAAAGCAAAAGTTGAAACAAGTTTTCTTGGATTTCCAAGATCTCTTTGCGGTAGACTCATATGACTGTGGTCGCACTGACATCCACACAACAACAATCCCCACGGACCCTGGCATGACTCCAGTGTTTGTGAAGCAATATCGCTTGCCTCTCGCATCAATGGAGTCCCTTACTGAAATAATTAAGAACCTTGAGTCCCGGGGAATAATCCGTCCAGTCCACAGCACCTTCAATAATCCGGTGCTGGGAATATTGAAGCCGAACGGCCAGTGGAGACTCTACGCCGACCTCAGGGAGCTCAACAAACGGGTCCATACTTCCCGATGGCCTCTGCCCTACATTGACCAAGGGCTGGCCCAGATCCAGGGGTCACAGGTATTCACTGCAATAGACCTGACCAATGGATACTGGACCGTGCCTGTCAGCAGGGAGGACCAATACAAACTGGCTTTTACCTTTGGGGGCCAGCAGTACACATGGACCCGGACTCCCTTCGGATACCTCAACTCCGGCAATGAATTCAACATTTTCCTACATAAGGCCATGCCCGACCTGGGTGCGAGGGGTAACCTGGCTTATGTAGATGATGTCCTCATCAAAAGTTCATCTGTGGAGGAACACATAGCGGAGATCCGTTATGTTCTGACACAGTTGAGGGCCGCCGGAGCAAAACTTTCCTTTCAGAAAGCACAGTGGTGTAGAACCCGTGTTAATTTCTTGGGGCATGAGATTACTCCTCAGGGCCTCTGTCCCCAGGAAAAGAAAGTGGAAGCACTTCAGAAACTGAAAGACCCCACAACTCTGCGGGAACTAAGGAGCCTCCTTGGACTGACTAATTACAGCAGAAAGTTCATTGAGGGCTACGCAGAGATCACCAGACCCCTGATTCATCTCCTAAAGGGGGGGGTCAAGTGGGAATGGGGTACAGAACAATCCGAGGCAGTAAGACAACTCAAGAGAAGCCTCTCACAAGCGCCTTGCCTAGCTTACCCTGTCAGAAACAAGGAGTTCTTCCTGGAGACGGGGTTCTCTAATACGTGCTTGACGGCAGTATTATACCAAAAGCATGACAAGGTCGATAAAGTAATCTCCTATGCGAGCAAAACTTTATCCTCTGTGGAGGAAAAATTCAACGATTGTGAGAAGGCACTCCTGGCAACGGTGTGGGCATTGAAGAATTACCGCCCGTTTATCCAGGGGGAACACATCATAGTGGAGACTCCACACCAGCCTCTGCAATATCTCCAAAGTGACAGAATCCGGGCCGGAAATGTGAGTAATTCCCGAATTACTTCCTGGATTCTGTCAATGCAAGGCTTTCCTGTGGAGGTCAGATATGGCCAAAACAAGAAGAGTCCCCTCGCGCAAGGTCTGGCTGACTTGCATGATTGTGCCAGAGAAAACTGTCTCGAGGGCGAAAGTCTAAAAATAAAGGACAACATGGAGGCATACCTTAATTCCCCACACAAAGTCTTTGAAGAAGACAAGTGTGAGGGAATGCCCACTGTCTATGTGGATGGATGCTCTTACCATGTTGACAACGACGGGGAGAAAGAACTGGTGGCTGGCGTAGGGAATGCATGGGTGAATGAGTCCCCAGAACCCTCCGCTGGATACAAAATTGGTCCCCGAAGTAGTCAGGTGGCAGAATTGATGGCTGTGCATCAGGCCATCCTCACTGCTGTCCAGCATCAACTCCACGAACTGGTCATAATCACAGATTCGGATTATGTACGGAACGGGTTCGTGGAGCACCTGGTTAATTGGAAAACCAGAGGCATGTTATGTGCTAACCACAAACCCTTGAAACAGGGGAAGTTGATCCAAAACATTGATGATCTGGTCACATCGAATGGGATGACCATCTATTGGAAGAAGATTAAGGGTCATTCCAAAGTAGAGGGACCAGACAAAACTGGAAATGACTTAGCTGATCAGCTGGCCAAAACCGGAGCCATCCAAGGGGACCTAATTGAGATTGAGTCCCTGTTGGGGGAAATCCAGGTCACTGCCATCACTAGGTCCCAGACAAATGCTCACAACGACCTTTCAATTGCACAATGGAGTAAGGAGACCCCTGATGCTGATTTGATTACCGCTCAGAAGGGGGATCCAATTATTGGTAAATTTTACCAGCACCTTGAGGACCCTGAGAACTTTCCCCTGACGGATACCGATTACATTGGGAAAGAGGACCTAAGAGTGTTGATGAAATGTCCAAAAATGTTCCGGATCCAAGACGGTTTGCTGGTAAGGAAATCCAAAGCTGGCCACGATCAGTGGGTGGTTCCTACCTCATTCCGAAGCCTGATGTTAAGTCACGCCCATAATGCGGCCACCGCCGGTCATAGGGGGTTTCACACAACACTGGAAATCTTAAGAGAGGTTGCATACTGGCCACACATGGGCCAGGACCTCAACCAATATTTGAAGGGTTGTCTTGGGTGTGCACAATTTCAGCCGACATCCCTCACACACCGGGCACCTTTACAAAAGCGGGGGATGACACTGCCATGGTCAGATTTACAAATCGACTTTGTAGGCCCTGTGATTCGCTCGGCTAGGGGGAATAAGTACATGTTGACTGTGACATGCTTGTTTACCAAGTGGGTGGAATGTCTCCCAGCCCCAAACTGCAAGGCAGAAACTGCAGCTGCCTTGATGATTAACCACATCTTTTCCCGTTTTGGTCTACCTCAAAGGATTGAGTCAGACAGAGGTAGCCACTTCACCAGTGAAGTAATGACAAAGATGTGGGAGATACTGGGGGTCAAAAGGAAGTTGCATATTGCTTATCGGCCAGCTTCTTCGGGGGCAGTAGAGAGATATAACCGAACCATTGTGAGCATATTAAAGAAGTTTGTGGCAGATTCTGGGCCAAGTTGGGATATCCGATTACCTCTGGTCCTAATGGCTATCAGATCTACCCCTTCATCTGCAACCAAAATGTCACCATTTGAGTTGATGACTGGGCGCAAGATGGTGCTTCCTCAGCATTTGCTCTATAGGACCCAAGAGCAGACACTGATAAATGCCTCCACTACTCATGAGTATGTAGAGAATTTAAGGAAACACCTCCAACATGCTTTTGCTTATGCTCAGCGGAATCTAGAAAGATCAGCGGATAGCATGAAGACCCATTATGACCTGAAAACTTCCAGGAAGGAATATCAGGTGGGAGACCGGGTCTATCTATACAACTTCCAAAGGAACCAGGCCAAGCAGCGCAAATTTTTGCCTACATGGAAAGGACCCTTTGAGATCGTCGATAAGATCTCCCCTGTGGCCTACAAAATCCACATCCCCAAAGGTCCTTTGGCAGCGGGGGAAGACAAGTGGGTACACCTAAACCAGTTGAAGTGTTGCCATCCCAGGCACACTCTGCAACAACTGGAGGAATTCTCTGGAATCCTAGCGGGTACTGTCTCAGATTAATTCAGTTCCAACCATAAAACATACCATATCTAGTCTCTAAAATATTGTGATTTGCATGAAACTGTCTCTTAGTTATATTGTTTTTTTTTTTCAAAATAAGAATGTAATGTTTTGTTATGGTGAAATGCATATGCTGCCCCACTATCTCAACAGTGGTGGAAAAACGTCTATGAGTAGGTATTGCCGCTCTTCCTTTGTCGTCCTAGGAGAAAGAAGACCTTGAGACTGGCCAAGGAGGATGATACGGAGACCGGGAACGAAGATCCAATGGGCCCAGTGGACCGCCCAATACTCCCATCAGGACTGGCGAGGGGAACCGATCGATCAGTACCGGATGGAGAAGAAGATGCTGAACTATGCCATCTACAGAAGAGGAAGAAGATTATGCGGACAGACCGGTGCGTGGGTCAAAACCCTTGGGCACGCGACTCCCCATCGACTCAAATTCAAAGTGCAGTCGCGTGGGGGGGCTTGTTGGGTGTCCTGACCCACGTTTAAGCTATCATGCCACAACATTTGGTGCTGTGGGCTTAGAAAATTCAAGATGGCGGAAAACCCACATGTGCGCCGAAATCCAGGAAAGCTGCGCAGTTTGTGCGCACACCAAAATGGTTGCCTCACTTGCCACCCACCAGTGCGAGAATGAAAGGCCGGGTTGCCATGAGGGAAATGGGTTGCCAAAGGAAAAACAGTAGCGCCGGTTAGCTTCAAAGCGCTTTAAAATCACCATTGGACTACCCGCACAGTAGTCTGAAACCATTGGGAATGGCAATGCTGATTGCCAAATGCAACCTAGAATTGTTGGGAATTCATTTTCTTAAATCCCAAAAATGGGTGCAGTACCAGTACTCACCACTATCCAAAAGCCGGCAGTTTAAAACCACCCTGTGTTTCTCTGAAGGCAGACTCAAACTGTCTATTTTAAACATTGCAACACATCTAAAAACTCACTGGACACCAGCAGACATTTGGTAGAATGGAGTGTTGTGTGCCTACAAAATCTGGGAAATGAAGAGCCCAAAACAATGCTTATAACAAAACTGCTATGGAGTCAGCAGTTTAAGTTGCACTGGATTTAAAGACACTAAAATCGAAAATGTTTAGATTAAATGAGTGACCTATGTTTGGTGTCACATGCCTTTGTAACTGTTTAAATGTCATAGTTTTAAACTTAGAATCAGCCTTCTAGCTGCATATGTGAAAATGTTTAGTTTTATTTGAATGCAGAAACTGGGGAACAGAAATGACAGCTTAAAGAGATTCCGAAGTTTGCCTGGCAACTACCCCCATCAGGAGTGAAACTTGAGTCACAGCTGTGTTCCCAGGCCTAGCTGCCCTTTTGCTGCTCACACTAAGGATATGCCATCTATCTGATAATTGAATTACCTGTGCTCTGCAGGAAAGTGAACAAAGCCCTGTCCTGGCTCAGGCAAAGGTTTTATTGGCAGGAGTCGTAAATGGTCGTAAAAAGTGGCTTCCTCCTGAGGAAAGGGGAGGGGCACTGCCTGTGAGAGCAAGCTGGCTTGGCAGAACTGGATAAACCAGTATTTCTACCTTGTGCTGAGAGGAAACCACACCCCTTTGGAGCCAGAAAATAACTTTAAAAAGATGGATCATTCATAGAGCGGACATGTGAAAATTTTATAAATGATACCATAATTCTTGTGATTTCTCTGCCCACATTTTAAGAGGTTTTTCGACCCGGTGGCGTGTTCAGGGGGGTTTTAGCGGAAAAGTGGATATTACTCTAAATGTATGCATGTTAAAAATCTGAAACTTCATCAGTTAATGTCCATACTCCCTGCACACATGTATGTAAAGTTGGGTCAATGTCAGAAATTGAAAAATCAGTTAAAAAGTCAATTATGTGCCATTTCTGAATGCAAGCTCTTAGAAACAGCAGATTTGGACAGAGACATGGCTAAATTCAGCCACACCATGTATATGTAATTTCAAGCAACTGTGTAACTGGGAAATATGTCTTTTATTATCAAATATAGAATATGTGCAATCTGACAGAGGAGTGTCCTATCTGCAAGCCATAAAATGACATCACTCTGACACAACTTAGCTTCGCCAATCAAATGATAAATGGAAGTTTGACCAATTAGAAACTGAGAGAGAGGTAGGGTCAGTGATGCTAGAACACACCCACATTCTAAACACATAAAAGCAGACAGACAGGACAGATAGGGACTTTTTTCAAATCCATTTGCAGCTGGAAGCTCTGCCGGGAAAATCCATACTTACCTCCATCAACCTTCAGAGAGCAACATAGAGACTTCAAATCCATCAGGCCAGACCAGAAGCAGAGTAGAGCTGACCTGTTAGCAGAACCAGAGAGAGCTGACCCAGATCACTGTGAAGTGCAGAGACCAGAGTCGAGTTTAAAACCTGACCAGATCCATGGCGAGGCCCATTTCACTCAAGAATATAGTGTGAGTACCTAGAAACTGTGCAGAACCAATCTCCTAGTTAAAATAATATAATTCAATCTATTTAATCTAAGTAGAACTGCCTCCTAACTGTCACCTGTCATTTGTAAAGCTGTCACTTGTCATTTCCTAGTTGCAAGCTGCACTTGTCTTTTTGAACTTTAAAATTTCAAATCTGAAAAACGACCTTCACAAAATTGCTCATATCTCCGCAACCGTTTGTGCTAGAGACTTGCAGTAACTTTCATTTTGGAGCTGAGATCCTAGGCTTTCCTAGGACCCCACAATGATAGAGATAGTCCTTGTGGTTCCTCTGTAATAGCGCTCGGCGCATCCGCGAATTTTGCCGCGATTTGCAAATTTCTCCACATGTAAAATCAGCTGCTGCTTGCCTTCCATTTGCCAGAAATTCGTTTAACCTGCTAACTATCCCTGCATCATTGCCAGTGTGAGCCTGGACTAATATTAACTAGATACCACTCACCCTGAACCTCTGAAAGGGAATTAAAAGCATTTCCAGCATATTTCTCATCCATTGCTAGCACATATCAAAGCATTTGCCTGTGTTTTAAACTTCTGTCGTGTAAGCTTGCTGGGGTGAACTGATTTACATTGATTGCATTTCTGAGAACTGTGTGTTTTCCTTCCATTTCCTTGCCTTGCATCAAGGGGGGGAGGGGATTGCCAGAGAAAAGTGATTACATTGTTTGGTTGAAATCATATTGAGTATTTTCTGTACTGCATTCATTGAATATTGCATCCACCTGAGCTTACATAAAGCATCCTCTACCACATTATACTTTTGTTCCTATTTACCAGTGTGCTACCTTATCCATTTCATGTCAACTCATTAGTGATTATAAGAAGTGTGCTAGTGCCAGATTCTCCGTTGTTGATCTTTATCATATCAGATTAAGTGTGCTATTCAATTATTAATTTATTGTAAGGTGTGATATATACATCTCTTGTTTAAATTATCAAATAAACCTTTTAACTTGCAAAACAGAACTACTTCTTGGCTCAGTGGGGTCAGGGGGATTCCAAGAGAGGGGTGTTATATAGGGGTAGTCATCCAGAACGCATGAACTGGACATAAAGATATATCAATAAGGGTTTTCATTCAGTATTATAGACTAGGCGTTGACTTAGCTGTAGTGTTGAATTGAATCCTCTTACAGGAGTCGCTAAGGGCATTAGCGAAGTGTCTGTTGTAACCGGAAGGTCTGTAGGTGAGTAAGAAGCTGTGCGTAAGGGAGGGGTTGATGAGAAATTTCACTAGGAGGGATTCACAGTCTGCGTTGCAGGCTTGTTCCTCTGAGTGTGAAATGGAGAGGTTTGATTGATGGAGGATGGTGTTCCTGCCTGCCCTGCTAGTTCTATTGTGAGTGATGAGACGGACGTCATCAGAAAA
Organism: Ambystoma mexicanum; assembly: GCF_040938575.1. Taxonomy (NCBI): domain Eukaryota; kingdom Metazoa; phylum Chordata; class Amphibia; order Caudata; family Ambystomatidae; genus Ambystoma; species Ambystoma mexicanum. The sequence goes on from NC_090941.1 coordinate 256,717,785, forward strand.
CCAGATTACTGTGATGAAAAGGATGTCTGGGCTCTCTGAGGAAATAAGGTTCTATATGTTGTATAATTTTTTGGTGACAGGTCTGTCGTTAATGAGGATGCAAGAGAATAGGAATGGAAGGGCAGGGGTTGTTAGCACCTGGAGAGGCTAGTGGAGGAGGGCTGGTAAGGGTGGTTTGGGATGGTAGGGGTGGAGATCCCCTAGTAGAAGCCCTGTGGGGGTGTGAGATGTGAATAAGGAGGACGGTGGGGATGGTAGAGAGGGGGAAATAGGCGGGAGGAAGAAGTGGAGTATTTGTTCTGGGAAAGCAGGTTGTCGCTGTTATGGTGGGAGGGGGATGCTCTGAGCATGGGGGATGTTGTAATGGTATAAGTTAGAGGTGCAGGCAGAGATTTAAGGGGAGATAGGTTGAGGTGTGCAGAGATGAGATGGTCTGGGTGTTGCAGACTCTGTGTTTAAGGGGGTTCTTGTGTGTCTGTGGCTTGTGTGTGTGAGGGTCAGTGGGTCTGCCGAGGAGGGGGTGTTGGTGAGGGAAGCTCGAGTGGCACTAAGATATGCAAAGGCTGTGGCAGCATGGAGTTGGGTGGGCGTGAGGGTGGGTAGGCCAGTGTGGGAAGGATGAGGTGGGCAGAGGGAGGGGTATGATGTGGTGGGGAGTGTTCCTGCTGAGGGCTGGATGTGTGAAGAGGGCGGGGGTAGGGTATGGACAGAGGGGTTGCCCATGTTTCTGGGGTGCCAAAGAGCCCCTCTGGTCTGTGAATTGGTTGGCATGATGTATAGACTGTTGTGTCTGCTCTGGTGACTAGAAAGGGTAAATGGGGGGACCTGTCAAACTATCAGCACACTAAAAAGGAAGCTAGGTTGGAGAAACACAGGTAGAACGAAACCGGGGGTTACACTCAGGATGCAGATACGTTCAATGTAGCACAGAAGTGACTAGGCTGCAGCTAATTCAAAACAGTAGCTATACTCAAATATCCAGCTAACTTCAGAACAGTGGCTATTCTCTAATGTGCAGCTAAATTCTAAGCAGTGGGCAACTCTAATACCCAGCTAAATTCAAAACAGTGGCTCTACTCAGATATCCAGCTAAATTTAGAATAGTAGCTATACTCTAATATGCAGCTAAATGCTAAACAATGGCTATACACAGATATCCAGCTAAAATCAGAACAGTAGCTAAACACTGATGTGTGTGTCACTGGCACCTTGCCTCATAGGTAAGTATTGTGATGAGGAAGAGTGGGACTAGGAGAAATGAAGATTACAGGTACCTAAGCCTGGCAGTGCCTCCATGTCTCTCTACCCGGTATTTGTGTATGAGGCAAAGTGCATCATACACAAGTACTGGGACAAGGAAGAATATGGCAAAGAGGAATAAAGATTACCAATAAGTAATCAAGGCATTAAACACGAGCAGTGGCACAGCAACAGTGACCTGACTGGGCTTCAGCTCATCCCCTCCCACCCCCTGAAATGTTGGGCCTCAACCTGGCTGACCTACAGAGCCGTTGTCGGACAGAACAGGACGCAGATGTTAAACAGCGCCTGGGTTTCGCTGTTAACAAAGGCCCAGTAATTACTAACGTAAAGCATTTCACTGTTAGTACCTGCATTCAAATGCATAATGTTTTAGGCAATTGAAATTGTAATATGGGTTTAGTACTTGCATGCTAGGGGAGTGATTGGAAGAGTAGACAAGGGACAGGAGGCCACTCATTCTCACAGCAGTCCATAAGTGGGTGCTTTTAGACTTAAAGGAGAGAGTTAACAGCTTGTAAAAATGAAGCTGCACTAGAATAGTCTAATTTGAATGTGTAAAGACGTTAGATGCCCCCAGACAAATACGTTTGTCCCTCCCCCAATGCTCCTGAAGTTAGTGCCTCTCTGAACATTTGAAGGGTAAATTGTCCCAAAATATAGGTTTTGTTGTGCCCCTGAATCATGCACACACACACACACACGCACACACACACTTAAGTGTGTACCCATTCACCATACACTCACAAAGGTACACCCAATCTGCCACCCATACATCATGCACTCACTTATTCATGCACATTATGCACACACATTTAAAGAAAATAAATGTCCTTACCTTTGATCCATTGGTCGAGAGAACGAGGCCTTCAGCTCCCCGCAGCAGCCAGGAACACTTCTTCCCATCATCTGCAGAGGATCTGGAGGCCTCCATGTCATGGGGTGCAGAGGAGCCTTATTATTTAAAAAAAGAAATGGTTTCTTTTTTAAGTCACTGTGACTTCATAAAGAAATGATTTCTGTTAAAGGACCGAACAGTCATATGACTCCATAAACCCTGTAACATTGAGGCCTCCAGCCTGGATGCTTCCATGTCATGAGGTGGGGGAGCACTCGAACATAGCAGAAATAATTTATTTTTTACGGCAGAGTGACTACAAAAAGAAACCATTTCTTAATGAATTCCTGAGGGGGGCCCTCCCAGGGCATGTGGTGGCAGGGCACTCCACAATGCGGGGGGCCCCATTATGCCAGTGCTTCTGTGTTGACCCTGGATTCAATAGTCCTGGGTTGATAAACAGCTCCGGACCAGAACACACAAATGCAGATATCACTAATAGTTTACCTCAAGCATAAAATAAGCAGTGTTGCATAGCAATTTGCTATGCAATTCTGTAGGCTTGCTAATTAAACTGGCACTTGTGTAGCAAAGGTAGCTATTTAAATTACCTTGTTCAGTGAAAGCACAGCTCTGTCTGCCTTTCTTTCTTGCCCTCAGGGCTCTCCATCCTCTTGTATCAGTTTACTGCACATTCAAAGGGGATAATGGAGAGAGAGTGCAGCAGTAATCATCTCCTTCACTCAAAGTGACAAAGACCTGTGTGGCAGTGCTAGCCAAGAAAGGTTCTTTCTTTTTCAAATAATTGAACCAGAAGTAATTGGAATTACACTTTTACTAAGCTACCCTCTTACTGGTACGCTTCATTTTTTAAATCCTCATAGGCCCCGAGGGCCTCTGGTAGCCCCCAGCAGCCCGCTCCCACACCGCGCCCTCTTCCTGCTTAGCCTCCCCTCCTGTCTCTCGACCCACCCAGCAACGCTGTGATTGGTCCTTAGGACCCTGCTGTGGGAAGTAACGATGCGGCCTGAATCCACCAGCTCCATTACCAGCGGAGCACGGTGAGTGTAGGCGCAATTCTGGTAAGCTTTATTTTTTAAGTCCTCATAGGCCCCAAACCCTTGGGTAGCCCCCAGCAGCCCGCTCCCACCCCGCGCCCACTTCCTGCTTAGGATCCCCTCCCACCTCCTGACCTTCCCAGCGACGCCGTGTTTGGTCCTTAGGACCCTACTGTGGGAAGTAGCGACACGGCCTGGATCCACCGGCTCCATTACCAGCGGAGCACGGTGAGTGTAGGCGCCATTCTGGTAAGCTTTATTTTTTAAATTCTCATAGGCTTCGAGGCCCTCTGGTAGCCCCCAGCAGCCCGCTTCCACCCCGCGCCCTCTTCCTGCTTAGCCTCCCCTCCCACCTCCTGACCCGCCCAGTGACGCTGTGATTGGTCCTTAGGACCCTGCTGTGGGAAGTAGCGATGTGGCCTGAATTCACTGGCTCCATTACCAGTGGAGCACGGTGAGTGTAGGCGCCATTCTGGTAAGCTTTATTAAATCCTCATAGGCCCCCGAGGCCCTCTGGTAGCTCCCAGCAGCCCCCAGCAGCCCGCTTTATTTTTTAAATTCTCATAGGCTTCGAGGCCCTCTGGTAGCCCCCAGCAGCCCGCTCCCACCCCGCCCTCTTCCTGCTTAGCCTCCCCTCCCACCTCCCGACCCACCCAGCGACACTGTTATTGGTCCTTAGGACCCTGCTGTGGGAAGTAGCGACGCGGCCTGAATCCACCGGCTCCATTACCAACGGAGCACAGTGAGTGTAGGCGCCATTCTGGTAAGCTTTATTAAATCCTCATAGGCCCGAGGCCCTCTGGTAGCCCCCAGCAGCCTGCTTCCACCCCACGCCCACTTCCTGCTTAGCATCCCCTCCCGCCTCCTGACTGCCCAGCGATGCTGTGATTGGTCCTTAGGACCCTGCTGTGGGAAGTAGCGACAATCCTCTGTTAAAATAATCTGGGCTCCATTGTGCCTGTTAGCCCCCTCTCCCGCCCCCCACTCCATCGCGGCTCCTTCCCCTTACCCACCCCCGTGATTGGTCCAACTGCCCTTCATCACCGGTTTCCCCAGGGCAGCCCTCTGCCGGCAGCCCCCTCGGCTAAGGGCCCAAGGCAAAGGGTGGCTTCTACAGTAGCGGCTCCACAAAGTGTCTGCAGGTGTCAGCAGGGGAGGCCAGTGAGTCCAGCAGCGGACAGACACCAACAAAACTGTAAATCGGCATGGGTGGGGTGTAGAGTAATTACTCTACTCCAGAAAGCCCTTGCCACCCTACCTTACCTTCCCATAACGTAAACCGCTAAAGAATTACACCATGCACACCTAGAGAGATCCGACCACCAACCTAATTCAGGGCTGGACTGTAAATGTTGTCCTGCATAACATTCTAACCTACTTGCATTACTAACAAGTGCCACTCTCAGAGACAATCGTGAAAATTAGCCAGCCTAACATTGAGACGGGTGTAACAATGTTAGCATTTCCCGCTCTTAGCTTGAATTGTGAATAATAGAATGCATCACTCTTAGATCGAATTGTGAAAAATAGCATGTGCAACACCTAGGTGGAACTGCGAATGATGGCATGTGCCTCTCCTAGATAGAATTGTGACTGGTAGCATATCGCTCACGTAGGTGCACTGTGAATGATAGCATGTCCCACTCCCGGTTGGAATTGTTAATGTTAGCATCTGCTGCACTTGGACGGAATTGTGAATGTTAGCTTGTGCCACATTTAGACACAATTGTGATAAATAGCATGTGCCCTAATAGCGTCACTGTGTTAAAGTTGAATCTAGAAAATGTGCCCTAATAGCGTCACTGTGTTAAAGTTGAATCTAGAAAGTGTGCCCTAATAGACTCACTGTGTTAATGTTGAATCTATGAATCTAGAAAGTGTGCCCTAATAGCGTCACTGTGTTAAAGTTGAATCTAGAGAGTGTGCCCTAATAGTGTCACTGTGTTAAAGTTGAATCTACAAAGTATGCCCTAATAGCGTCACTGCGTTAAAGTTGAATTTAGAGGGTACTCCCAACATCACTGAGTGTGCCGTAATAGCATCACTGTGATAACGTTGAACTTAGAAAGTGTGCCCGAATAGCGTTGCTGTGTTAAAGTTGAACTTAGAAAGTGTGCTCTAATAGCGTCACTGTGTTAAATCTGAATTTAGGAAGCGTGCCCTAATAGCGTCACTGTGCTAATATTGAATCTAGACGGTATTCCCAACACCACTGAGTATGCCCAATAGCGTCACCGTGTTAAAGTTGAATTAAGAAAGTGTGCCTAAAGCATCACTGTTTTAAAGTCGAATCTAGAAGGTATTCCCAACATCATTGAATGTGTCCTAATAGCGTCACTGTGTTAACGTTGAACTTAGAAAGCATGCCTAATAGCGTCACTGTGTTAATGTTGAATCTAGAAAGTACGCCCTAATAGCGTCACTGTGTTAATGTCAAATCTACAAAATGTGCCCCATTAGCATCACTGGGTTAAAGTTGAACTTAGAAGTATGCCCTAATAGCGTAACTGTATTAGAGTTGAATTAAGATGGTATTCCCAACATCATTGAATGTGCCCTAATAGCGTCACTGTGTTAAAAGTTGAGTTTAGAAAGTATTCCCAACATCATTGAGTGTGCCTGGTCGCATACACTTTACTGATTACCACAATATCACACTACTACGCTTATTCTCTCCTATACACCACCATTCAACTAGAACACAGCAGTACTATGACACATTTGGTAAAGTTGTTCTCCTACTAACATGACTCATCAAACTACCCATCATCCTAATAAAACACAGCTAGCTAGCACATACCGACTAGCTTAGGCGTCTCCTCAGAACGAACGCAGCCAGAATTCAGTATGGATGTCCACCCTCCAGACTGAACACATTCAACTGATCTCCTCAGCACCACACCTACCGCTAAGAAGCAGCTATCATGCAACAACCACACCATCTGCACACATACCTGGTGCGCCCACGCACTTTACGACTCTCTCTCTCTCAACTAACTTGATCTGCGGTTCCCGAGGGCGTTCAACATACCAGTGCTTTGAGATCATACCAATGATACATAAGGCGCTATACAAATGCAATATAACATAACATAACATAACTGCCTACTTTAACTTTACATTTGTCATCTTCAGAAGGATGAAATGCTGTGTTTTTCTTACAATGATTAAAAGCTTGGGCTTGCTGGTTTCACATAGACTTCTGCAACTAGTGTGTTTAATCAATGAGCTCTCTTACCAAAGTAAAATGCGCTATACTATCTGGAGGTTCCTATCCTGTACATGTGTTCATGTGTTTATATGATGTTCTTATCCAGTGCTAGCATATGCTGTTCATATAAGTGCAGGACTACATTGCCTCTTGCCAACTCCTATCCACCCTCACTCCACCACTCCCTTTCATCTAAACCATATCACCCTTCCTTTAGCCTTTGAATTGAATTTGTACCAGAGAAACAACCCAAACCTTCCCACTCTCCTGCCAAATTTCCATGAAGATGTATCGCTTCAATTGGAGAATCAAGCAGATTTGGGCTGGATGCAAATCCTCTGAAACCTGCAAACTGACCAGAATCTTCATTGGAAATGTGAGGGAATATGCAGACTCCTTTTGAGAAGGTTTGTCAAGGCCAACGTTCCTGACATGTAATATTATGTTACGAGTTGTTTATTTATACCAAACACCACCATAGTGGTATAACAGTGCTGATGTTATCTGGAGAGTGGCATGTTGTGCCCCTGATAGGGGTATGTAGATCTTGGTCAGAAAGACTACTGAAAAGGGCAGAAGCGGAGGGAACGCTGTTAAGGGAGGGAGGTTAAACACACAGGAAATATTAATACAGCCATTCAATGTAATTAGGACGAGAGATGGACCTGGTGATGATTTGTATTCCTATAGAGTTGGTGTAGTGATCAAAGCATAGCATTGACTAGCAAAGCACACATTCTTACAGATTCTGCAAACACATACAAATGTGGGCAGTTTCTTGTATTTACAGGAAAGTACTGAAATTAGTAGGTAAGGGATTGCATCATGGGCTTGAGATGTGCTCACATGTATCCTTGAAGAATGGAGGTTTCCTTGTATGTTAGGTGTCAGCATAACCTCACAGATGCCTGAGACAGATATCCGGGATTGACCAACTTTCTATCACGAGTGACATCTGTGGCTGAGGTGAATTAGGTGGACACACAGACGAAGATACATCAGGTGGGTGGTAATCCATCACAACTACTACTTGCAAATGGTACTGGATTATCAACACTAAGCTACATTTCACCATGTTTAAGGTATTTCCATTGACCAGCTGTTATAGACTGTTTTTATTGTGACCATAATGTCATTCTATAGAGTAGGTTACTTGGATGCTCTTGTTTCCTGTGCAGCCTACTTCCAGATGTGTACATGGATAGTCCAGGTTTTCTTTTTCCCAATAGGGTGCCAGTCACGTCAGTTAGACCAAGAAGTGACTATTGAAACTCTTTGTTTGTTTGTCCAGTTCATCATTGAATGAAAGGGATTTGCACATGCCACATGCTAAAAGATTGCACTGTCATGTGTAACAGTGTCAAATTTATTTTGCAAGTGTGACAATCTATTTGTGATGTTTGGGACAGCAGGATTGAAATCAATAAGTTCTGCCGTCCGGGAAAAGAGTGATGGTAATTCTGTTAATGCCACTTATTTTGGTGGTAGTAGAATTACCACCTTTTCCCCACACTACCGAAATATACATTTGAAAGTTGAGTATTTACCTACAGCAGCAAGCGGGATGTAAATCTGTCATCTTTCCTCCAAAAATCAGTGGATTTACCACACAGTAAATCCATCAGTGGTAAATCTTCCTAAAATTCCCATGGAGTCCTATGGATTCAAAAAATGGGGAAGTATCAGAACCCTTTGTAATCCCATGGTAAACCCACAGCACCAAGCGACGGTAATGGTAAATCATTTGGCAGAAATTCAAAGGATTTTCCTCCAAATGACTACCAAACTCATAATGAGGCACACAAATCAGTGACATTACTAAAGTGGAAATACTGCACATGGATTGCTAAGGAGTATGAATTGACTGGTGTAGCTCTCCTGTTTCTAAATCAAAAAAGGTCCACAATAGGTGTATGAGGCTGCATGAAGATTGATCGCATGGGTCTCTTCTTCATTAATTGGCCTGGCATTTCTAAAGAGGATTTAGCAGGCACCAGTGGAGTGTGCTCAGAGAAAACTGTTTACTCTAGTGGGAATGCAATAAACACAAATCCTTGAGAAAGTAGTAGCCACACAACTCCTCCAACACATGGAAGCTGACCTCAGACCCAGATGAAGCCCAGAGACAGCTATCATTAAGGTAATCAACAATGCCCTTAAATTCCTTGATGATGGCCATCCTTTACTCCTGGTTCTGCTAGACCACTCAGCAGCATTTGATACAGTAGGCAACCAGACACTCACCAACTGGTTCAAATCCTACTTTGCTAATTGTCAACAATGTGTACAAATCTATTCCTCCAGAACATCAACTCTACCCATTACGTGTGAAGTCCTGCATGGATAACCCTGTCCCCAGTGATCTTCAATCTTTACATGGAACCGCTTAGAACCCTCCTCATGCCACACGTCATCCACATCCACCAATAAACAGATGACACACAGATCTACCAGATTATGTTCTCCATCAAAGACATCCACAGGCTCAAAGCCTGCCTCACATTGATCCACTACTCGATATCTAGTCTTTACTTGAAGCTCAACCCTTCCAAGACTGAATGTCTACTGCTGACCGCAACACCAAACACCATTACATCCACACCTGGCTGTCTGCTATGAACCTCAAAGGCATTACACCGCAGCTGGCCACATCTGCTAAGTCCCTTGGGTTTTAAATCAACAGACACCTCACCTGCAAACAGCAAATAGCAAGGAAGACACAAATGGTGTGGTACTAACTTTCTCTACTGTGCAAAAACCAAGCCCTTCACCACTAAAACAACTTCAGATCTGCTGCCCAAGTCTTGGTCCTCTTCCAACCAGTTGCGGGCAATGCCCTTTTGGAAGCCTTCCATTGACTACCCAGGCACCCCTGAGATGTGACCTGCATGCAGCAGCACAATTTATCAAAGGACTCAGCAAATTCAACCACATCACCCAGACCATCACAGTCTCCCACTGCAAGCCCATATCTTCTTCAAATCCTGTTGCATCATCTATAAGGCTGTCACCCTGCAGTTCAAAAGCTACCTCACTGAGAAACTCAGCATATCCAGAGGACAGTGATCCACCAGAAGTAAGGACATGAGCACACTTGAACTCTGCCAGTACAGGACGGAAAGAACCAGACTACAAGCCTTCTCTGCCTATGCCCCAGGACTCTGGCACCTCCTCCCCATCAACATTGGACTCCCCATCAGTTCTACAGTTCAGGAAATAGATAAAGACCTTCCTCTTCAAGGAATGGCTCTTCCTTAACACCTAGGACCACAAACCATCCACTCCCAACCCTACCTTAGACTTGGTGATCTGCTCCTCACTGTTTCCTCCCCTTATTGCTTGTAGATCCTTTGCTGCCAATTGCCTGCCATCCCTAGTTGTTAGTGCCCACTCCCTTTTTTCTGCTTCCCTCACCATGTTCTACCCCCATGATTGTAAAGAGTTCAATTTCTACCAGAAGGAAGGTGTGTGTTCAATAAGTACCATAATAATTATAATTGTAATAATAATGAATGATGCATTATTTTGACGTTTAATGCTTTTTAACCCACTTTGATGATTATATACCTTTAGAATATCCTCCACAATAGAGGAATGCAATGAGAATGAGAGACAGAGTGATGTGCTTGATTACATTGTCTATTCTTCATTTTCTGGTGTATTATTAATGACAGGGGAATTGGGGATGATTACAGACATAAAAATGAGGCCCAGACAGAAATTACGTACTGCCAGGTTTCTATAAGTCCTGATTAAAAATATGAATGAGACAGGTCAGTAAACCAAGAGTTCTAAAGTACAAACACATGGACCTGTCACAGTTTGGTGCATATTCTTATTAGTTAGTTATGTAATATGTACAGGGTCAAACAATATTCACAGACATAAATAAAATGTGTTCCAAGTGTCCGTGCACTCTTGTTTTTCACGAATGTATATTGCATTCATTATATCTTAATCAACTAACATTTGCACAGTGTATATTGTAGATTTTTCAGGTGCAGAGGAGAGACTGCATTGCTGGCATATGGGTTGTATACGGGATAGCCTGGAAAAGAACAGTTCCCTAATTTGGCAACGCGCGTTCCCTGCACACTATCATTGGCTCAATTAAAAAGCCCAATTTTCTAGGAAATGTTTATTTATAGTTTAAGGTTACTAGTAAGTAATTCATAGAGTTTTTGATCACCAAATATGTTGTATAATGTTCAATCTGTAATCATTTTCCTAAAAATCACTTCCAAGTCGTTTGTCTTCAGTTCAAGTCTTTTTATATCCAAAGCATTTTGAGTTTGTCTATCTCTTCATCAGGGTTTTTCTTTCTACAAGTAATATATTCAAGAATAATGCAATTAGTAATTTTCCAAAAATTCAAGATATTTATATAATATCTAAATACTACATTTGTGTATTTTATATAAATCATAGTTACAAAAGAGGGGCGACCCCTATGTTCAGTTGTCAAAAAAATGCTTTAAGAAAAGTCATCCTTCTAAGTTACACAAATCAATTCAGTTTTCAAAGTTACCTTAAACTTGTTGATGTAATTGTTGTTAGCCAAAATATTGCTCAATCAAATTAGAATCAAGAGAATATATATACTAAATGGAAAGTGAAACTGAGTCGCCATGGAGAACCAAATTCTGTATGTATTGGGATCATGGTATGCGTAATCTCATTTGGTTAAATTTAAATTTGTTCAATTCCAATCAGTATTCAAAGTAACTTTAAATCTGTTGGTTGTGCCTACTCCTGTGGATCATGGTGTTTGTCATATTTTAATCTCATACATGTACAAAAGAAGAAAAAAACACTTAACAACTTTTGCAAAAGAGAAAATAGAATCATTCCAATTTTCATTAAGCACTAACCTGTCTTGTATTGCAAAAAGGTGGGGGATACAGTCCTATCCTTTCATCTGAGACTGTGTTCATGTGTTAAAAGTATTCTTCTCTTTTATCTTCGTTGCCTCATGAGATGCGTAAATAAATGATTAAGAAATATAATTTTTTAGTATTCTTAAATTTCAATACTCTATGATAAGTCAACTACTTACTAGTGAAGTTCAAGTCCTGATTAGTTTTAATGGAAGTATTTAGTAATGCATCTCTATTCCTTGGTAAGATATCCGTTCCAATTGTATTAGTGATTTCCTTTTATCATCCCACTCTGAGTTAGACCATTTAGATCTGTTGACAACACAATTTAATCTATTTAGTGTTGTCAGTAAGAATTATAACCTGGCAAGATATACCAGGGAAGTTCACTCCTAATGTTGAATCATGTGGACGATTAAGTTTGCTATATGAGGGTGGCTCTGATGTCCTTCTACTGCTTTATTCCAGCCCATATAGTGTTCTGTAATAAAGTGCAACACTGTTGTAAATAATTAGAATAATCCATGTGATATTAGAGTAATCCGTGTGATATAACAAGGTGTGCCTAGATAGGGATTTCATTCAGTACTCTAAGAGTTTGTTACCTGAAACGGAACCAGCGTTTAAAAAAGGTATTGCCTGTTTGTGCTGGATCTGTGAAGCAATGCGTTCAAAATGGCTGCTTAATGTAATCACGTTGTTACGTGATTGTGACATCATCGCGTAAAAACACTGGTGACTTCACCAGAATAAACAGAAAACTTCATTGAGTAATGATGTTCAGATAATGCTGTAATAGTTAAAAATAGAGGTAAAATTCCCTGTGCTCAGCCATGTTTATAATTCATTGTTCATGTTTGTAGTTAATACGTGGATTAACCAAAAATATGTCTGATTATCTTTTTAATGAGGACGTGACCGTATACGCTACAGGAGAATCTAATTGTTGTAAAATGTGCTGTCAAGTAATCATACTGTTGACATGCTAGTAACAAATTAGATAAGGAGTTGGTCAATTATTCTAATAGTTAAGGAGCTAGCCAACTAATCTAAATGTTGTAAACTGAAACTGTGCTGTCAGTAAGTCTTGCTATATAAAATGTGGTCAGATGAGAATCACAACGGGCCTCATTACGAGATTCGCAGTAAAAACCAAACCTTACCGCCATGGAGGCAATACTGTGTCCGGGTAGCACTGATGCCGCTAACAGCGGCCGATTACGAGAATGCGTGCACGCGCGTAACGGCATGCCAGTATCCTCTGTACCGGCATGCTGTAAATGACCCTAAAACCTGTGTTAGCGGCATCATGCAAAGTGCTGACACCTCCCCCGCCTTCGTCCACCCTTAAATAACAGGCACCTGCAATAACGGGTCCGGCAATATCGGGCCCAGCAATACCGGAACCGGAAATAACGTCATCGCGCCGGAACGGGAAATCCTACGGCAGCCATCTTGAAAAACACAATCCATTGCAATCCTCGAGACACAGGACCTGGATCCACACACCACCAGCTACATCTCCAGCTACACCTCCAGCACAATGCCAAAGTCCATTAAAAATGGAGCATCTAGCCAGCAAAAGTAGCGCTTCTCTGAGGACGAGTTAAACATGCTGGCAGACACTCTGGCCTAGAATGGAGACGTGGTCTTTGCATCAGACCTCAGGCGAGCTGCCCGGCTAAAAAAATAAATATGGGAGGAAGCGGCCCAGAAGGTCAGCACCATCAAGGATGTAAAAAAAATGTGGGATGACTTCTGCCTCCGTGTGCGCAATATCCTATCTGCAAATCAGAGCCAGGGTCTGGCTACAGGTGGCGGGTCCAACTCCCCCATAAAGTTCACCCGATGGGAAGAAACATGTGCCAACATCATTGGCATGGAGGCCATTGAGGGAGTGGGAGACATGGAGGTGGAGTGCCGTCATCGGCAGATGGAGGTGAGTGTCCACACAAACCACTGGAATGCAAAGTATGATGATGGCCACAAGTGTGACAGTGACATGAGCCAATGCATGGGCCATCACACACACATGGAGACATCCCTGCCTAGATGCTGTCCCCAGCACCATCACTTCTACATGCATGCAGCATGCCAATGCCATACCTGAGACACACCCCACAAACAGCAAAATGGCATGTGTACACAACACAAAGGAATGTCACACAGCATACACCACCTTATACATGTGTGAACCAGACATATGCCTGAATAACCCCCCATATAGCAAGCAACCTGTATGTCACAACTCCAAGACAGCAAATCATCAAATGTGTACAACTGCACCAATACCAATGTATGCATGGTGCATGTACAACCATCACTGATGCCATCCCTCTCTCATCCCCCACAGGCTCAGATTCCGACAGCGATGCTGAGGACACAGCTGCACAGGCCATGACTCCATCAAAGAAGGCCAGGGGCAGGGAAGAGGGCAACAGGCCTTCCACAACTAAGGGCCCAGGGAAGCAACAACAGCCACCGAAGGCAAAGCTGACACAGGATGGCAAGACACAGGGCCGGCAAAGAATAGCCACAATACCAACAGTGGCTATACCGGTGGAATCCACTGAACCTGAGCCAGTGGAAGATGGGACCCTGTCTGCTGTAAACAGCTCCTTAGGGGTGGCAGCTGCCACAACGCCCCAGAATGGCGATGAAGGACAGTCCCAGGCTGAGATATGTGTCCCTGAGGACGACAACCTGTCAACAGAAGTGGTAGGCACACTCACCCCCAGGCAAACACCCCAGCACACCCCAATAAGCACCCCCAATAGCACCACGCTCGACCGGTCCGGAGGAGAGGCAATACCAGAGACCTGGAGCCCCACAGAGGACCCACCTGCATTGGGCCCCTCGGCAGATGTCCCATCCACATCAACAGGGGTCCAGGACGGAGAGTGGCACATGGCACACATGGAGGTGCGGCAGCAGGAGCTGACAGGGCTCATGAAACCGTATGTTTCAGATGGTGCCCTGACAAGGCAGGAGGCCAGTGAGAACACTGCGGCCATGAAAGGGGTAATTGAGTCTAGCACCATGCGCATATGTGAGAAGCTGTCAGCAGTGAGGTAGGTCCTGGACAGGATTGCCGATGCCTTGGAGGCTCAGCCTCCTGCCCCGACAGTGGAGCATGCAGGCATGGGGTCATCAGCCATCTCCACCCAGACGATCCCCCTGCACAGGTCTTTGCGCACCACACGGCACACTGACATGCCACTGCCAGAGGCTGACAGAGGACACAAGTAGCAGGGGCAGCCTGCATGTGCGGACTAATTTAGACTCATGTTGCATACCATTGCTCACCATGTGAGGGGGAATTGTGGGGGGAGCGGAAGAAGGGAGGGGGTGTGTGGTGGAGTTGTGGGGAGAGGAGGAGGGGGTGTGTGGGGGAGTTGTGGGGGAGGGGGATGGGATGTGTGGGGGAGTTGTGGGGGAGGAGAAGGTGGGGGGTTTGTGAGGTAGAGGGTTAAAGCACTTTGTTCATATTACCTGTTCAATACACCTGTTGTGTACCAAATAATCACATGACTGGACATTGCTTATTGTGTCTGTGTGCTTTATTGGTTTACAGTGCACAGTGTCCATGTACCCCCACACCCAGTGCCCAGAGTCCCACATCCATGGCACCCTCTGCATCCATGTGTCTTAGAAATATTGGCCGATCACAGACTGGTGCACAGCACGTCCCTTCTGTGCATCTCCACCTGGCTGATGTTCAACCCCTTCTTCATCATCTTCATCCTCACCTGTTGGTTGCAGTTCAATGTCAGGGGGCAGAGGCACGTTCCGTCAGATGCACATGATGTGGCCACCTTCTCATGCCTGTACAGGAGTGCCCCACCCGACCTGCTGAGGCAGCAAAACCGTTCCTTCAACAAGCCAAAGGTCTGCTTGATCACCACACGGGTACGTGTATGGGCCCGATTGTAGTCCTCTTTGTGCCTGTTCTGCGGGTTCCGGACAGGGGTGAGGAGCTACGGCTTCAAGGGATAGCCAGTATCACCTGCATGGATGGAAAATAAGCTATGTGTGAGTCAATCCCTAACATGACACCTGTACTTATCACTCTCATGCCTGCAGATATTTGTTGTTCACATGAACATGTCCCTGGATGTATGCACACATTTTAACTTGCCACAGTGTATGCTGTTCCATGGTCTACAGGTGTGGGTTGGTCATCTAGATGATGCAGGGTGTCCACTTCCTTGCTGGTGTTAATGCACTCTGGATGCCTACTGCTGTATTTGCTATCATCTATGTGATGTGGAGTGATTGATATGTTTTTTTACTAGCAGCATTGGCACAAGTCTCATCATGATTTGCCATTCAGCGCTTATTATTCCCATGGTACATGCAGTGCTACTATGGTGGTGCGCCAGTGACAAGCAGTGTATTCCCTTGGTGGGATCGATTTGTGCACCCTCATTGATGCATGTCCTGTGTTGTGTTTTGCTGCGGTCATTTACATTGTGCATACTCACAGCATGTTGCTACATTGTGCTACAGAGGGTAAGGTCTGATGTGCAGTGGACGTGTTGTGGGATGTGGGCTGGTTGCAAGTCAGGCATATTGTCATTGGTGTGCAACTTCCATCATTTCTATGAGGTTTAGGCGTCATGTTCAGTTTGGGATGCTTTGCGGCACAGTGTTTTGCAGTATGGGCATTGTCCAAACACCACCCCAATCACACCCGGGTGGTGTGTGCATCTCTCCCCCCCATTACACTGCGATGTGCCTGTCATGCAATTTACCAAGCAGCCAGGCACGTCGTCCAGCATGTCGCTCCATGTAGCGTGGTAGCGTGGAGTTCTGCAGGACCATTGAATCATGAGTTGATCCGGGATATCGGGCCCAACAATGTGAGATGACCTTGCTGGAGTCACATACCCTCTGCACATTGATCGATTGGTATAGCTTACGATTGCGGTACACCACCTCCATGGCATGTAGGACCACCAATTCCACATGGGAGCAGTCGAGGGCACTGATACAATTTGGCATGCCTGCCAGTGCACGGAAGCCAATTTTTGTGTCAAAGATCTCCTGGGTAGTCCTTGGTAGGGATATGTAGTCGCTTGAGTGCTTCAGGAGTGCATCCAGCAATTGGTTCAGCATGCATGAAAAAAAGGTTATGATATGCCATGCATCTGTCCCACTGTGTGCTGGTAGGTGCCTGTGGCCAGGAAGTGGAGCACAGACACTAACTTCAGTAGAGGGGGGATGGCGGTGTGTATTTCAATCAGGCTGACAAATGTTGTCGTGTATCATGTCCACAATGGTGGTGATGGTGTCCCGGTCCTGGCGGTACAGGGTGTGGATCTGCTCAGGGGTTAGCTTGAAGGGACTGGCTCTGATGCGAGGGATTGGAGGCTGCCTGCGTGGTACCACTGGCTGCACTGGTAGGACTTGGTGCGCCTCTCTCACCCTCATACTCCTGCTGCATCTCCTCTGTGGTGCATGTTGTAGTTGTTGCTCATGGTGTAGCAATGCAAGCAAGTCCTCCAGCCTCAATATCGCAACTGCAAGTGGGATCATTTTGGTGTAGGAAGGGGTGTGGTGTATGGGTGTGCTCCTTTTGTGCTGGGCCAGACTCCATTGCATCCGCCTGTACTGATTGTGTGCACCTGTGGCAGTTGGGAACACTGCACATTGCTGTTAGCAGGTGATACTCGATGCCGGCATTGCAGTATCCCTTATTACCGCCTTTGTGATGCCGGTAGTTGCATGTCTGTGTGACTTGTGATGTCCTTCTGTTAGCGGCATCCCAGTATTGCCTGCCCAAAGGGCTCCGCGCCTGCGTGCATGCCCGTACGGGGGAGCACGGTCTCAGTGGTGGCGCTGATACCTGGTTGTCGACTCGTAATAGGCGAGAGCGGTATGCGGGGTCGGTATTCCCTTACCAACATTGTTTTTCCATTACCGCAAATCTCGTAATGAGGCCCATAGTCTGTGTGTGATACACTGAAAATTATTTGGTTAACATTTGAGATAAATAGTACATTTTCTAAAGCACATTGAGCCACAAGCCTCTCCAAACCTGTCCAAAAGAACATAAACGTGCACTAATGTGCGGCCATGCACAAGAATAACACAGGAATGTTCCATGGTACATAAGGCAGTGAACAACATGTTCATATTGTGCAAAAGAATAGAAATTAAATGATTCATAATGCAACGGCATACTTTTAAATATGTTTGATTTAAGATAAGGCTTTGCATGAAAAACAGTAGTAATAGTAGTTTGATGCCAAAGAGGCTATTTTAATTTCCGAAAAGATAATATGCTATGCCTACTTCTATGCAGCACATTCTAGTCACAAAAATACAGCTTCTGCCTATCAATGTCTTGTCAAAGCTTTGCTTGTTATTCTTCCTTTTTTCGGGAAATGCATTTCCTATAGATCAATTCCTTTATCTGAATCTCATGACATCAAAGGTAAATGGATAGAAAAACAAGTTACCATTTGCAATAGATATCCCTGAAGCGGAACATATTGTGAAAAGTACAAACAGCAGAGCATCAATTTCCTTTCTAATAATTTACATTGAAATGTTTTCTACAATTTTAAATAATCATCACCATTCCTTTTCATTCCTTGCTTGATATAATTCCAGAGATAATCAACAGCTGGAAGGTTAGACCAATCTGCATTTCTTCATAACAGTTATTATTATAACCATCCTCAAACCATAAGAAGCATAGTCACCATGGACAAAGATCATTTGATTATTTATCCAAGATCAATGTATTTCTAGTTCTCCATCATTTCATTATCCTGATTTCTAGATCTCAACATTGCCCCAGGACAATGGTTTTGATTAAATTACTTCTGCCCTGCAGGAGTAAAAGGCTATGTAGTGTATAAGACACCTATTATACCCTTAAATTGCTACAAACCAATAGCGACCCAAACATCAGATGTACAACAGTCCAAAATAAAGGGAATGGCCAATCAATGTTCTATTAAAAAAAACGATATGCTTTAATGAAACACACCATCTGCAAAAATAACTAAATGGGAAAACACTATACAAAACCCATGAAGAAAGAACATGTTATAGATACAGATAGAAAGGTGCAGCACTCTGAGTCATGAATCTGGGATGCAAGGCAAGTAAGAACTACAAATGGATATCTTTGGGTGCAGGAAGGGATTAAAGGTGACCTGATCAGTCCTTAGGGCCCAAATGCGGACAAAGGAGGCATTTAGCAGACTGTAACACCATCTATGGTTCTTAATGGTTCGATGGTATCAAAGCAGGCTTCTTAGTTCTGTTCATTCGGTTCAATGAGGTTTGAGTCCATCGGTCACACTGCTTAGATGGGGGAACAGTGTCAAGCAGTGGTCAAACAGTCTCATTGTGGTTCGAAGGCGGTGTTTCAAGAAGTGCCAATCATGAGCGTCAAGAGAGTCACTTCAATAGTTGGTTAACTGCAAAGATGCTGGTGACTGGATGCCTGGTTCTTACTGAATCGGTTTGATGAAGCATTTGAAGGGCTGTGGATTGTGAGGGCCACCAGGGTCAGTTTGACATTCAATGAGGCTGGAGACTGGATGTGCAGTCCAGTTCTAGCCATGGCAATAAGGCGCTCAGCTAGCATGGGTTGGTGACACACAGATGAAAACCGTCATGCTGTTCTACATGGGGAGGTGATAAAGAGCAGAGGGTCAAACAGGAGCTTGTGAGGTTCTCAGGCAATGCTTGTAGAAGTGCAGTTTTTAAGGGCCAACAGGCCTGGTTCAAGAGTCGTTTCGATGGTGAAGAGGTTGGTGATTGGATACACACTTTGACTCGAGCAGATCCGGTTCACCATTTTAAAGTCCCAGTTCAAAGGAACCCTGAGGCTTTGTTTAACTGTCGATGAAGATCAGCCACAAAAATGCTGGTGGTTTGAGAAGGCATGTCAAATGTGGAAGGTGTACTGAAGAGCTTCAAGCTTGAACCAGGACAACCACATGCTTTGCTAGCGCGGTGAGGAAGCATACAGATTCAAACACATGGTAAAGAGTTTTGATGTGGTAGAACGCCAAAAGAAGCTCCGGAGGAACGTGTAGGTTTGAAGGTATCAAACTGGCTCCAATCACTGTTCAGATTAGTTTCAACTGGAGAGCAAAGGCTTCCTGGATGTCTTGGTCCTCTGGTGGCTGTGAATCTCAATTTAGGGGTTTACACATATGTTTCAGTCCTTGTTCTTCTGCTTCCACACACAGGGGAGGATGACCCACAACTGCAGGGGTCCTTTAACACAGTGAGGTCCTGGGTACCATAGTGGCTCGCATTGAGGCAGGTCTTATCCCAGCAGATGGAATCCTTGAAAAATAAGAGGAAAACCCCCACTTTGTGTTAGCCTGTCAATTTTTTATACTCGGGTCCAATACACAAATAATAATAGCACTCAAAATAAAATTTATATACAACAATGTCTCATCTGAGGTCATTATATGCTCAATACTTTGAAGTCTCATGCAGAAAGGATGTGAACTAGCAGTTTGGGCTGGACTGCCCCTTTTGGGGTTCGACCCAGCCTGATATGCTTATGTCTTTCCTATTCTGTAATGGCTTGGCAGGCTGAAAACCGATTATCTGGAGGGATGTCCAGAGCCGTGCCCATGGTTATGATTAATTCAAAACCTTCCAGCCATCACCTGTTTTTTTGTTTTGCTTAAGTCACCCCGAGTTGGATGGGTATGCCCAAACGTGGGATCCAAGCCTGTTGTGCCTAGAGACCCAAGCTACGCCTCACTGATGACACCCAACAAGGCCGAAACATGTCTGGAGATGCTTATGGTCTTGTGCAGAAGGGATTTGACCTAGCAGTTCGGACTTGACTGTCCCTTTTGGGTTTTGACTAAGCCCTTTCTGTAATGGCTTGACAGGCTGAAAAACAATGGTCTGGAGGGTTGCCCAGAGTCATGCCCGTGGTTATTATTAATTCGAAACCTTCCAGCCATCACTTTTTTTGTTTTGTTTAATACTTTGCGCCAAACATATATTGCTAGATGCAATTTATTTTTTAGATCAACCACTGTTTCAGTTTTATTGTGCACAAATATCTAAAAACATTAATATTTCGTCATGAGCTGCATAGCTCAAATGATCACACAAAATACATCTTTCATCGCCGTTATATGCAAGATTGGAGCCACCACCAATTACAATGCTTTTAAAACACCTAAGCACATTCACATTTTTATTTAAAAACTTTGGAAAATTAGCTGCTGACATCCAGGCTTTTCAGTGATTGTAACAACAAGAAACTAACTAGTTTCAGCAACATATTTCAAATATGGTCGCCTTTGTCAGGGCAATGATAATGGTGCATATACGTTCTAACGTATTTCTAAATGCTCTTAGGTCACTCCATATAATGGAGCCAAATGTACTGTGGCGTTATTTTAATCTAGAAGAGGCATGATTATAATCTTTGCCAGCTATACAACATTGCCAGCATGAATCCAGTGTTACAAAGGAATCCCTGAAGGCAGCTTGTGGTAGGGTCACCTTCACCTGCTATTGCTGGGAATTAGCAGCAGAGATCCAGGGATTCAAGTGATACAACATTATCTGTCCATCTCCTGAAGTGAGTTGACAAGAAATATACCATCAAGAGATACTAGGAGAAATAGTGGTAATCTTTGAAGACAGGTTTTGTGAGAGTCATGATCACCTGCATTTTCTGGGAGGGAGTAGATGAGAGTAGTGGAGAAAGGTGACACACCAGTCAGTGTCAGTATCTTCAAGTGATTTAACAAGATGTGCCATCATATTTCAGGGAGGAGAAAGAGGAGCTTGATATCCCGGAGTGAAGCTGGTGGGCGAGAAGCACTCTAGATTTTGCTGGAAGGAAGAAACAGTGAATCAGTGAGGCAGGTGGCACATGAGACAGTGGGTGCATGACTCATTTGCAACATGTATGCACCCGAATGAGCTAGAAGGGAACATGTGCTGCTTGATGTATTTTTACTCCTGCTTAAATACTTTCTGTGTTCACTGGGGTGGATATAAATTCATGTGGTCAATTTAAGGCATCAACTAACCCAACATACCACCCACCCCCATGTCACAAATCACTCTTGGATCCATTAATCAGTAAACTAAAGGCACAGGAGTTGCACCATAATTGATACCAACAGAGGAGTTTGCACATTCAGTTGTGTCACATAAGTGCCAACATGACCCATTCCAATCTGTAGGTGCTTATCCAGTCCTGGTGTTTTTCTTTGCATTCTGGGACTTGTAGTTCTACTTTTCCCATTATAAATCTCAGACTATAATTCCCAGAATGAAAAGGAAAACCCAGGACTGGATAAGCACCTACAGATTGGAACAGGTCACGTTGGCAAGTATTTTGTCACTTATCTCAGGGACAGAATAGGTAAGTGTATAGATGTGGGGAAGAGTTTGAAAATACCAGGCATCAATCTGTGTCATCCCATCTCCTGACAAGTCATTCATTCATGCCAAATTGGATGATGATAAAGACAAAGAGTACGATCCATCAGAATCGAAATGGGAATTAGCATTGCAGCTGTAATGCAGCAAAACTGATGACAATGAAGAGTGTGATACGACAGATGGAGGACTACAGTATTAGCGGAAGCTCTTCCCTTCCAGAAACAACATTCTTGTCACAGATCAGAAAGCACATCTCCTCATTAAATGGCATTCACAACACCAGTAGGATCATCACGGATAGCGCCATCGTGTCTGAATGCAACCAACATCGAAGTTAAAGTGTTGACAGTACTTTGCACCGAATGAACAGCAATTGTTTGGCCACTTGCACACACTACCAGAAAGTTGTGTGCCGATGGAAGGCAGGGACCTACTTGAGTATTTTATGTTATGTTATGTTACTTGGCATTTATATAGCACCTTATATATCATTGGTATGACCTCAAAGGGCTGGTAGGTTGAACGGCCTCGGGAACCTTAGTTCAAGTCAGTAGAGAGAGAGTGTCATATGGTATGTGGGTGCACCGGATATGTGTGCAGCTGGTGTGGTTGTTGGATAATAGCTGCTTCATAGCAATAGGTTAGGTGCTGAGGCAATCAGTTGGATGTGTTCAGTCTGGTGGGTGGACACCCTGACTGGGTCCTGGCTGTGTTAGGCCTGAGGAACGCCTAAGCTAGCCGGAATATGCTTCAGCTAGCTGTGTTTTATTAGGGCGATGAAGTGTTTGTGGGGTCGTGTTCATATGTGAACAGCTAGGCCAATTTATCAGGGGTATTGCTGTGTTCTAATTGAATGATGGTGTACAGAAGAGAATAAGCATAGTGGTGTGATTTGGTGGTTATCACTAAAAGCGCCTGAGACCAGGCACGTGAGCAGGACAGTGGAGACATACATAGCGACAAACATATATATAGCAGGATGGATTGGGGTATATATGGGATACAGATATATATGGGGGTACAGGTACATAGCATATATAGGGGATACAGAATTTGGTAAGATCATGGTGAACAGGTGTTGCCTCTAACCTCACCGTCTTTAACATCCGCACTGTCCATAACATCTGCACCGTCCATAAAACATCTGCACCGTCCCCCCATCTGTTACATCTGTACCATCCATGACATCCTCTCCATCCATGACATCTACTCCATCCATAACATCCACTCATCTGTGAAGGCTGCTCCATCCGTGACGTCCGCTCCATCTGTGACGTCCGCTCCATCTGTGAGGTCTGCTCCAACCGTGACATCCGCTCCATCCGTGACGTCCGCACCATCCGTTCATTCCGCTCCATCCGCGACGTCCGCACCATCCGTTCCATCCACTCCATCCATTCCATCCACTCATTCGATTCATCCCTCTATCCTTTCCATCCGTCCCATACTTTCCATCCACTTCACTCGTTTCATCCACTCCATCTGTTCCATCCACTCACTCCCCTCCATCCGTTCATTTGTTCCATCCGTACCATCCACAACATCCCTACCATCTGCTCCATCCCCTCCATCCGTTCCATCCACTCCATCCCCTCCATCCGTTCCATCCGTTTCAGCCACTCTATCCGTTTCAGCCACTCTGTCTGTTTCAGCCACTCTGTCTGTTCCATCTATTCCATCTGTTTCAGCCACTCTGTCTGTTTTAGCTACTCCCTCCGTTCCATCCACTCCCTCCGTTTCATCCACTTCCTCTGTTTCATCCACTCCCTCCGTTTCATCCTCTCCCTCTGTTTCAAACACTCCCTCTGTTCCACCCACTCTCTCTGTTCCACCCACTCCCTCTACTCCATCCCTTCCATCCGTTCCATCCTATCCATCTATCTTGTGGAAGCACGGTGAGTGGGCATCTGGTAATGGTTGTCCACTCCATCCGTTCTATCCATCTACTTTGACCTAACCTGTGGTTGGGAGCTGAGGTTTTGACTACCAGGAGGTTAGTCTCATTGTGTTTTTCCACTGGGTTATTGGGAAGTTTCATGTGCATCTTTAGGGTGATCGTTAGAGTTTATGGGAAGAGCCATGTTATTAGTAGTTTGCGGAATGAAAAATAGATTTTGGCATGTCGATGTGACGAGGAAGTGAGTTCCATAGAGTGAAGGCCAAGGCTGAGAACGAGGATCCTCCATCCTGACCGAGTTGGTGGTTGGGATCACCAGAAGGAATGCAGTGCTTGATATTAGGGTGCGGCGTGGGTGGTAAGGTTTGAGCTTATCTTGCAGGTATAGAGGGCCAGTCATGTGCACTGCTCGGTGAGTGATGCACAGGGTCTTGAAAGTGGCCCTTTGTCTAACTGCGAGCCAGTGCAGTATTCTGAGAGCTGGGGAGGTGTGGTCTCTTGGTTCCAGTGCTAGTAGCAATTTGGCAGCAGCGTTTTGTGCTCTTTGTAATTTAGTAAGGTGGTATGCCTGGACTCCGAGGTAAAATGAATTAGCATAGTCCAGTCTTGACATTACAATGGACATAACAGCAGCAACTCTTTTCGGAAATGTGAGGTAGGGAAAAATGCACCTGAAAATTTTAAGATGGTAATGACCGGTCTTGGAGACGATGTCGATTTGCCGAGAGAGGGATAGGTCTGAATCTAGAGTGCATCCAAGTTTATTTTTACTGTGGGAGAGGGGGTGGAGGTTGGCCCATGGATGGGGGACTGTGTAGAGTACAGGGGAGAAGCTCAGTGTTGCCGCACACAATGATTTTGGTTTAATTGGGGTTTAGGAGGAGGTGGTTGTATCATCCAACTGTCTATGTCAAGGAGGCAAGCTGCAAGGTCGGGCTGGGGGTTGAGGTCTGAGTTCAGCAGTTTAAGGATGATTTGCGAATCATCCGCATAGTTGTAGCACAGGATATTGTGCGGGCGGATGATTCCAGGGAGGGTGGACATATAGAGGTTGAATAGAAGGGCTAATAAACATGCTCCTTGTGGGACTCCAGTATTGACTGGGTGTGTGGCTGTGGCAAAAGTGGACAGGAGGGTTATTTGTTTCCTGTTGTTGAGGAAGGAGGCGATCCATTCGAGAGCGGTTCCACGGATTCCTAGGGAGTGGAGGCGGTCAAGTAGGATTGAGTGGTTAACTGTGTCGAACGAGGCAGATGATCTAGATGGATTATCTATGCAATTTCATATGTGGGGGCCCAGCAAAGTCAAGGGTAGACGTCAATATATCTGCGCTACATTTCTCTTCATACCATTATACAAGCATTAATCCTCCATCAGCCTGCACAATTAGCCCTAAAAATAATTCAGAGCTGCTAGTGGCTTGAATTGGGACACCAAGCACTTCTCTTGTTGCCCTAGCATAATTGAGCAGTGATCCACAATTACATTAAGCCAGTGTTGTGAAAGCATTTGATTATGGTAATAAAGATCATAGATGCCATACCAGAGACTGGCTGCTCGAATGTAACCTGGCTGAAATGTTGGAAAAATATCTTGAACAAAACATTTTCTTCACCAAGGTCATGTGGACCAGTGGCAAGAGTATTGTCAGCATGGCCATCACAATGGGTGACCTTTCCTTCCTTACCCCACCAAATGGGCATCCTATTGTAATTCAAGTGGGGAACAGATGAATTACATTTTACACCAGTAACATGGTACATGCAAGGGTTTGACGGCAGAATACACAGGGGAGTTCAATTTTGAGAGAAGGTATAGGAAATGGAGAAGGCCCTGTAGTTTGCATGTGGGTTTTCTTGCCATAGGCAATCAAGCAAATGTGTTTGCTTCCTTATGAATTGGCAAGACAATGCACATCCTCCTGAACCAACATGCTTTTTCACCACTCCCCCTTTGTGGACACTGGGATTTATCTTTTGAGGGCACACGACACACATGTTTGGATCTCCAATACAGAAAGCATCAAAAGATTATCCTCTTGGCAAAACATCCCCAGGGATTTTGAGAATGTACATGAAGGAGAAAACTTAGAATAATTGATTGCACATACCAGGTAATCAGAATCTGGGAATGTACTTTATCTCTAAAAGGCTTACTACAGCGCACACCGACAGGAGCCAGGGAAAGCAAATCAAAGGTAACAAATAATTAAGAACATTTTCTGTGACCTTAAGAAAACACTTATTGGAATCTGTAATATCACTGTGTTACGTTCTCTTACTTAAGAATCCTGGAGGAGGGTATAATTCATAGAATTGTTGCTGAACGATTTAGGGGATATGTTCCCAGCTGGAGAAGGGACCATTGGACTAGAGTCCCAGGACAAAACATGAATTCAACACAACTAGCAGGTACACGATTCAAAGTTGTATTCTGTGATGATTGACTTGATATGTTGGGTATGATTTGGTATTTATAAATATGTTTCTGAACTCAAAAAAGGGCATATGGAAAAATAATGTTTAATAACATATATGTTGCTGTACTAATACGTATCTGAGTGAGGGGCAGAGAATGTTTCTGATTAATTCCAATTATCAAATAAAAAGCGCAAAATTGTTATATGCTGCAGTAACATACGTGTATTGAATGACATGCCTTTGTGGTTGATTACTGAGGGACTAGGATTTGCTGTGTTAGTTATAAGACTATGCACATTCCGTGTTTTGTGCATGGACTTTGCCTCATGGTCACACAGCGTATATGCAGTTATGTAGATGGAGAAATTAAGAAGAGATCTAATACATTTTAAAAAGGATATGTATATCCACATCTTCATGAACATTACATTCCAAAAACCTAAGTGGCAGACACCAAATTTCCAACAAGGAACTGGCCAATCCAGCTTAAAAAAAGAAATGGGTCTCTTTTTCTGACAATTCATCATATGGTTCTGAGCTTCAGACAGAGCCTGGCAAAAATTCTGGCTATGAGCAATAATAATTTGAGATGAGGAGGAAGAAGAGGGAGACCAGGCGAACATTGCGGGGCTCATGGCAAAAGATGACCAATGACAAATTTCCAGCACCCGAGGAAGTGTTTCAAGCAAGGAGAAGGGCATATCATCGGGAGAAGTACCGTGTGTGTCCCAATCCTTAACGTACATTGTAAACATCAATCACAGTCAGCGTTGTTAAGTAAAGGCGTGTCCTCTGTGCCTAGTCAGACTCCGTTGAACTTTTAAAGTGAAACTGAAGTTAGACAATTCCTCTAGAAAGTACAATTTTAAGTATTTTTTTACAACCCTAGGAAAGTAGATTCTGAAGAAATTAAATGAAATACAAGACTTTTAATTCCGCCTGTCACAGACATGCCTCAGGAAGCCAGCACCTTTGATGCAGCCATAATTAAGTGCCCCCATAAACCCTTGTCTCATGAAATACTCCCTAAGTATCTTCTTTCTAGATCATAGGTTTTGTTGCTTAAAGAGCTTACAAATGTGCAACGGGAACATTGTTCTTTTGTGTACCACATCAGTTGGTTATGAAACAACTTAGCGTCACTGATCACTATCGCGCTTTAGACTAGGATCCCACTAATCCAACACTACCTTACACTTTACCAGTCAACATCCTATCAGTGTACACATAAATGCTCCATTCAATCACTACTTGAGAGCTAGGTGGAACTGAACAACAATGATTGATTTCTGATAACAGGTTGAGATCATCAAACATAGAGACTTAAGAAGTTGTCCAAAACACCTCTTAAAAATATCTCTGAAAAGAGTTGGTTCTATAATAATGAGGCTCTTTTTCTCAGTAAAGATAAGACTGTGTAAGAGAACAGTATGTGTGACTACTTTTAGTGACTACAGTAATCAGCTTTGATCTTTAATATTATGTAATTGGCATACACATACACTGCCAATATATGAAACTAATTTGCAGAAACCTCTGTTCACCTTTAAAAAGGTAATCAATTTTAAACAATCATTTATACATGCTTTATGCAGGAATGATGCTCAATCCAGAGACTTGCAAAGTCATTTACGTTTAGAAGCAATTGTAGGTCACCAACCCTGCAGAATATGTACATTTTTTAAATGCACCATGTATTTGAACATGCTGGTAAAACAAGGACTTTAAGCCACTTTATCCTTTGTAAAAGTAAAATGGCATATACATCATTTTCTGCCCATGTAAAATATGCTGAGTAGGGAACACGCAATAAACCGTTCACTGTAAAATTAATAAACACTGACCCAGAATAAGCAATTTATAGAAAACAGCTCTTTTGGTTACACATTTTATAGAAATGTATGAGGAGGATTTTGAGTAGTTTATATTAGCAAAGTTTGGAGTAGATAATTGTGAAAGCACAATACAATACCGGAACAGTTTTGGATATACAACTTGGGCTCATGTATAGATGGCTTTAATGAATTTATGGAATGGTATGACCTCATTGGAGCCTCAAAGGTTAGAGGTTCCCATCCTGTGTGTAATACAATATTTTTTTACATAACGTTTTTGTGCAGTGGGCAGTTTTATTACACATTGACAATCATTATCTGGTGATGTTTCCATTTTCTTGAATAGTGCTGTCTAGTTTCTTGGGTCACATCTAGATGACATCACACATTGTTGTGCCAGTGTATTAGGTGTCCGTTTTGTAAAGCATCGGATTTATGTCTGTTATATTTGCAACCTTAATTCCACATTGTAAACTAGGAAGTAAATATCCCAATATTGCTAGCTTGAGGATTGCTTTCATTTAAACTATCTGCACATTATGGTTTGCCATGTTGCCTGTGTGCATTGTATATTTGTTTTTGTTTGTGTTAAGTCATGGTTTGATGCCTCAGATACACTTGATCTCTTTATTTGCCTGAATCATGCTGACACATTTGGAATTTTAGTGGCACACTCCGATAAATAACAGCAGATATGTGGTGAGTGTTAGAGGAATTGAAGAATTGGCTTATAAATGATCATATGAAAGTAAGCTTACTGGCTCCTCAATGGATTTTCAGATGCAATGATTATGTAAGGAAATGTAAAACATGGCAACTCAGTGATGTTTCTGAAGGGATGGTCATGCTTGATTCCAGTGCATTGCCTGTTGGGTAATACCAACCCTCACTGCATTTAGATTGGTTAATTCGCACTTTTTAGGAAAGTTAGTTGATTTGATTTTTGCTGCATTTTGTAATTGCCATGTTTGCATTAAGAAATTTACAGCAGGGCCAACTGACTTAGCAGTGTCTTCGAAGTGATGGCACGCCTTAATGCATGTAAATGTAGGGTAAGAAGAAACCGTGAGAATTCTTTAAATTTATTTTTTATTGATTACTGATGAACTGCCTACCTGTATACACATTGGAATGTTTTTTCATGTGTAATACAAGTATTACAATATGCTTGTTGAACATGTTGCAAGGGCTTTTCTTACAGTCATTTTGGAAAGTATACCAGGAATGTGAAGGTCAAGATTGGTGCAAACAACAAGCAGTTTATCTCTATCTTTTCAATGATTCATGAGAAGTGCGGGCACATCCTCTAAGGAGGCCAATCTGTATGACATCCTTCCTGGTGAATGATGTATCTATGTATGTAAATGTGCACATTTGTTTATGGAGGGATTTGTTTCGAAGCGTTATTCCTTATACATTTCCACACCATTTCATTAATCTGCACCACATTTTGCATAGTTGCCTGTTAGGAGTCTCCGGACATTACTGGCTAAATGACATTTGGACACCCCATCTGTTTCCCTGGATGTCATCAAAAGTCAACATTACTTTGTGGGTTTGTGGCTTGGCAAAATGTTGTTCCTTATACAATTCCACACAGTTTCACCAATCTGCAACAAATGTTGCATAGTTACCTGTTAGACCCCTCCGGACATTACAAGCTTCATGACATTTGGACACCCCACCCCTTCCCCCAAATTTCAGCACCTTCAGACATGAGATGGTTTCCTGAAATCTGTGAAACATCAATGTGGTTGTAGAAGGACCGGTCCTGACACATGTGCCAGGCACTAGGAGCAGATTCAGGATATGCTTCCAAGCACAGTTACGGAGTACAACTCAATCAATACTGTGGTGAATGTCGACGAAGCCATAAACTATCTGTAAAGAAGGCATGGTATCAACAGTAAGACAGACACAAGTGAGCACTGTTCAAGGGAGTTTATTGAACATCAATTGGGTTTGAAAAATGAAAATCTAATCCTAAATCTAAATATGGGAGCAAGCTACAACCATCAAATAATAACACAGTCCTGGTGGTGTCTTCTTAAAATAAAAGGGCCTATACTAACAATCCTATTGCAAATCCTTACCTGTAAATACAAATAGTGTGATAAATAATTTTATGCAAAAGAAAAGTGTTCAAGAAATTATGTCAAGATATTCAAGCTGTTGATTTCATTTCCCCATGTTTTCACCATGGGACAAGGCGGCACACTCGAGCGTAGCACAGTTTCTGGCATCTCTAGCGCGAGGGTGCAGTTCA
Organism: Ambystoma mexicanum; assembly: GCF_040938575.1. NCBI lineage: Eukaryota > Metazoa > Chordata > Amphibia > Caudata > Ambystomatidae > Ambystoma > Ambystoma mexicanum. The sequence goes on from NC_090941.1 coordinate 256,747,848, forward strand.
AAGCTTGCACATCATGTCCTTCTGGGCCAAAGTCTATTTGCCATTCATAGTCTCTTCTTTCAGAGGGCCTGATGCAAAAAACAAACAAAGTTATTTTCCTTTTTGTATTTCACACATACGTAATGTTCTGAGATGATTTACTAGTCACCTCGGATCCCACCCCGCTGGTCTCAGATTCACTTTAACACAATGTTCACAGGAGTTTCACGTATCCAATTTCTCAGGTGATTCTTAATTCACCAAGGATCCCCCTCGTCCTGAGCTCAGATCCACTTTGACACAAAATCTTTAATTGGTCTCCCTAACCCGGGCTCGGACCAATTTATCTATTGTAATACAACTTCCTTTACTGTATCAACATGGAAGACTTTCAATTGTGTGTGGAATTTTGTCGCAGGACCACCTTGAATCACAATCCTTTGCCTCTCTTTCACTTTTGTTAACTGTCAGTTGGATACCTTAAAGAGACCTTTGATTGCCACGTGTGGTGCCGGTCAAAGGTATCATATCTTGGTTTCAAAGTTCAATCACTCATCTGCAGTTGAACTTTACTCACACTGGTTATCACATACATTTCATACAATGTTTGTTTCAGCACTCGCCATACAATGCTGCCACTTGCAACCCTGGCTTCAACACAGGCCAGTCTTGTATCATTCTCCCCAACTCACTGGAGGTGTTTATTTCACTGATGCTGCTTTGTTATTGGAGCCAGGGACAGTACCACAGCAGCTGGGGATTTTCCCCACCTTGATTATCGATGCAGGAGGACCGCGGGTACCTCCGACACACAATGCAGGATTCCTCCGCCTAGTTTCCTGGTCTTACGCTTTCTATTCTCGAGGCTTTGTGAAAGTAAGGGCTCCTTGTCAAAAAGGTAAGGGGAACTTCCCTCCTTGCAATCCCCCTTCTGCTTTGCTGTCTTTCTCCTCTTGTTAAACTGACATTTTGGAACTGCTCTTTCGTCAAACTTAGCCTTGCTCAGAGTGTGCTCTTGTGCTCCTCTTTTTATCTGTGTGGTGAAGCGCAATGGAAGTCAGGTGTGTGTGATGGTCAGTAATTGCCTGACCTTTTCTGGACATTGTATTGGGACACGTCAGGTGTTAGTCCATTTCACTCAAAGTGGGTTGTCTGTGAGAAAGTGTTTGTGTTGTATGGGGGTGGTTGTCATGCATGGTCACCATGTCTCCCCACACTTACCTGGTCTGTGTAGAGGATGGCACCTCTATTCTGGTGGCATTGGTGGCAGTGGCCCACAGGAGGAAGATGAGAGACCAGCACTGGCAGGTGGGTACACAGTAAGGTACCCATACATCGTGTCCCTTCTTCAAGGTGTGACACTATCTTGAGGGCATCATTTCTACAATGCGGTAACATGTCATCAGGGTCCCAGATGCACAGGACACCAGATACCCCCCGTTATCATGAGACTAAACACCACTGTCCAGAACCTCGTTCTGGCAGAAGCGTCCTTATTTGAATTCCCTTACTGGGATCTAAATTATGCATCTTAGCGCAGTTTGTTTGGTCCGTGGGTTCTATCTAGACTATGCTCTATCTTCTTGCCACTGCTTGGTTCCAGCCCTGCCTCACTTGCTCTCTGCCTGCTGCCTCACTCCATCTTTGCCAGAGCTGATCCCCGCCTTCTGCCTCGAAGATAATGATGATGATGGTTTATTACCTGTGGCCAACCAGAAGTAGGAGTCGAATGACTGAAAGACAAGGGCAAAATTGATTATATTAAAATACAATAAAAACTCATAACTTGCCCTATTTCTAGAAGGGACATTCCCTACCTATCAAAACTAAAACTAAGGGTGCTAGTGAAAGTCGCAAAATAAGGTCTTTCATCCGAAACCTAACCAATTACCTGGCTCTACTACTTTAGAAAAACAAACAAAAAGTAGGACACCAAGAGATGGCCTCTAGGTTACACTTCTGCCTGGCCCAACACTTGGATATTCTTGATAGTTCATAAAGTTTGATAACAGTTAACATCTTACTTGCAGACATTTGCTCAAAAGAAAAAAAGTGTCTCAGGACGTTTCCTCTTACCACAAGTCTACAACAGTTTGTGTCTTTCTGGCAGATGTCGATATTGAAACGAAAGGGTTCTTCTATCTGTTTCTATTAACAGCAGTCTCTGGATAACAAGTCCATGGCTCTTGGAATCCTCATAGTCCTATGCCTCTCTTGCAGACTTGCTTACTTTCATTCCACGTTCTTTATATAGGGCACATGCCCACTCGGGTTTCTCAGGTTCCCGTAACATCACTGGCTTCCCCAGCTTGGATGCACAATGTTAATATTTAACTTGACTAGACTCACATAGGGTGCTTGTCCATTTGGGCTTCTCAGTGTCCCATAGCCATGTTGTCTTTCCCTGCTTAGATGCGTAGAGATTTTATCTCAATCACATTGAGAGGAGCACTTGCCTGGTTGGGTTTCTCACGCTCCCGTAACCTCATAGGCTCTTGCAGCCTTATTACAAAGCGTGCATACTTCTCTTGGTCTGATTCACACGGGGCACTTGCCCTCTCAGGTTTCTCAGGTTCCTGCAACCTCCTAGGCTTCCCCAGCCTTGCTGCACAGTATTGGAACCTCTCAGTGGTAGTCTCTCTGTCGGTGAGTTAGCTTCCCATAGAGCTTGGGTATTCGGGATCTCCCCAGCAACTGGTATTGGTGTCATTTGCTTGGCCCCAGGCCTACTATGTCTTCTTCTTGGTTGCGCCACCAGAGGAAATGGGTTCTTCCCCATCTCTGCCTCTTTCCCCGATCTTGGCTTCCCACTTGGATGGGACACCAGCCTTCCAACATCCGGCTTGCGATAGGCTTGCTTTCCACGCTAGCACCCGCTCCATGGTCTAGCATGGCTCTGACTCTCCAGGGCGTCCCTTCCCCAAAGGTTAGCCTCTGTGTAGGATTCACTCTCCTCCCTGCATAGGAGATTCCTTTCCATTCACAGTTATTCCTGTACAGTTAATACGTCATCATAAACACAAGGGATGTGACCTTCTTCCTTGACTGTGGTGCTCAGGTAAGATCCAGTGTCTCCTGAAGCCAAAGAGTTTGATGAGACATCTCTATTCAGCGAATCCAAAGTGATATCACAAATAAGAGTGTTCTGTCGATGCCTTTTTAAAGTGGTTTTCAGGTGAGATCCAGCATTACCTGAAACCAAAGCTATAGAGGAGCTGTCACTGTTTGGTGGTTTCGAAATAGAAGTATCCAAACCCAAAGTAACAACAGTCCTTCCAATTCCCATGTATGGAGATTATGGTCTCTGGACTGGGAGTGCCTGTCCCCAAGAAGGGAGTTACTACCAGTGAGGTCCCACTTTCCCAGAACACTATGGAAAGTCTGGTTCGACAGGCTCACCTCCATAGCCTCAAAAGGTGTGGCTCCCCTCTGGGGAGAAGGGACCAATAGTCCAGAGATGTCACATACCCTACACCTGTCAGAAAGTGAAAAGTGGAACAGGTTGTTTCATTGTGTGTGGTTGGGACATTGATAACTATAGTAGTGACTGAGAGCACCTGACTGGTTGTTGTCTTAGACAAGCTGTTGCCAATGTCATGAGTTATGTTTTTGAATCCTTCTATTGGTCCATGACAATCATATCTCTTGTCAAAAAATATCCATGTTCTCTCCTATGGCAAAGACACCCACTAATGATGTCAGGGATTCCAAGCGGGCTAAGTCATCCACTAAGGTTCTCTGATTTGCTCGTAGGGTGAAGCCAACAACTTTCCTTCTAATCATAAGGTTCTCTCTATTTTTCCCCCATTTGCATTAACCACCAGGTGAATAAAGCCACTGAGTTTCTAAGCACAGATTGATTACTGCCTAGACACTAAGCAACTTTTGTTTGTGTATCGACTTATATAGTTTACCCTTCTGTTCAGAGCCGTTGTTGATATCTTCTTAGAATTGTTTACAATAACCTTTAGAAATGGTTTTGTTTTGGGTATGCCCAAGCCAGAAGAAGACCGTGGGCATAGTGGATGGGGCACTAAGCAGTTGAAGAACCATTAGGTATACATTGAAGGGGTTGAAGCTGTTAGCAGAAATGGATGGTCCCTGGGTCCCATAATTTGGTTTGCTTAGCTAAATGCTATTAGACAATTGAATTGGTCTATGCCCAGAAAATGGTATTTTAAACTTTCAATCCATTTGAGGTTCCTTATTCATATTTCTTGTTTTTGTTGATGTTTTTGTCTCACACTAGAGAGTACACTAGATGCCTTTGAGTTGTCCTAGAAGCAGTCTTTCATAGGTGACTATGAAACAGTTCATGCTGATAGATGGTGCTTGGTACTATTGGTAAAGATATTGGTCTAAGTGTGGAATTAGAGTGAGCTTACCTCACATTAGGGGCTGTAACTGTAACCCTACAGTCCCGTGATCTCCTTGCACTACCCAGAGCTGCGCTACCCTGGCTGCACTTAATCAGAGTATTGTTGCCCTGTTTTCCCCGACCCTGTCGCCTGCACCCCTCCCTCCCTTTCCCCTTTTACTTCTCGTTCTCGCACGATCTGAATGACACAAGGCCTAGTAAGATTGCTTGTCTTGTCCTCCCTCTGTCTTCCTCCCTTGTCTTGTTGCACCTAGAGACACTTGTGTACAGGTGCATTATAAATGACATATCATAGCATTAGTACATACCCAAGTCGGGTAGTTACTGAGTTAGGCTTGGTCCCAAAAGAAATAGGATATGGTTTTAATTTGAAGTTCATGAAATACAGAATATGTAGTGAGATCCAAATAGGTTGTTATGATCATAAAATGCAATATATTCATGAAAGCTCATTAAATGTGTTATGTGTACATAAAGTATCTTGTTTTGTATGCATTGAGGCTGAATAGTTCTGCCCATGTGGCATGTTGTGTACTCTTTATTTAAGTGTATTGCTTATCTATAGTGCAATTTAGTGAAATGGAATCTATCTGATCCATATTTTCTGTTTCCCTTCCCTATTCTGTGCATTAGGAAAGCATCAACCATTAAAGACCTGGCTCTTCCAACAACACCTTGATTACAAATATAATTAATAATAATAATAATAATAATAATAATAATAATAATAATAATAATAATAATAAATGGTTGTGTGTTTTGCCCAGATGGGATGAGGGAAGAGGAGAGAGAGAGAGAGAAACTTGTCTGACTAAGGGCCTCATCATGAGTTCGGCGGTAATGCAGCGGTTTTCCCATCGAACGTAAATAGCGCTAACGCCAAGCCCCCCGGCAGATAATCCGCCAGATCACGAGTTTTGGTGCACGCACACAGGGACATGGCGGTAGTGCAAATAGCGCGCAACGGGTAGAACCCGTAAATCCGGCACACCATGCGCTACCGCCATATTGCGCTGTGTCTGTTTATGCTAACAATGACCTGATTTTCCTCAATGGTAACATCTTACTATTAATTGTCAGTCATAGGGGACATTTTTTAAAGAGGCATGATAACCATGCTACCAAGGGAGCAACCAGGGCAAGGGGATGGAGAGAATGATTCCTGGGATAACAATATACAGTATATAGGGGAGCAACGTTGTGGAGAACACTGTCATGGCAATGCACTCAAGAGGAACAGCTAGGGCAGCGCAAGAGAAGTTAAAGTGGGGATGTTGGAACTGGTATCAGTGGTAATGGTGTGAAACGGACTTCCGTCTAAGCTCATGCTCAGTGGCATTTGAGGGAGCTGGAACTCTGGTGTGAAAGCCATCTAATGCAAGGATACAAGATATGATCATGGGCTCTTCCATTTGGGGCTGTTCCTTGATATTCAAATTCTGTCATAGACTGTGCACCCTGTTGCGGGTTGGGCCACCCACTCTCCATGCTCCCTTTGCACTATCTTCCTTGGCAGGTGCACATCGACATTTAGAAAATAACAATTCTGTCCGAATAGTACAAAGAAAAATCCGTGCATCCAGGAATGCAGGATATTGGGGCAGCCCTTAAGTGCTAGGCTCTTCTGCATACGATACAAAGGACAGAACATGAACCACATTACCAAGATTATTGTTGTGTTCTAGCGTCTGCCTGTTCCCCACACAATAGTGTCATCCACTGGCTTATTATGTTAGCAGATTGTACTTGCCCTTGATTTTTGTCCTTCTCCATGTTGTCTATCAGTGGCAATGTTCCATCCAAGTTGTTGTGTACTGGTAGAAGCAACAGATGTATTGATATTAAAGAAAACAAACATACAGAATGTTCTCATGGGGCCTAACAAATGAGAACAACACAACAGACAGTAGTGTACATCCATGCAGTATCAACCACTTCAACGCCAAAAGAAAATGAAAGAGACAATCATAACTGTAATTGCTACATTGTGTTTTAATGGGACCAAAAACAACCTATACAGTATAAAATTCTCCAAAAGCCAATGCAAAAATGGAAATATTACTAGTTTTCAATAGGAGACATCAGAGAGAAACACAGCACAGTACAGGCGGGTGCAGCTTCTGTGTTCTCTTTTGTTTCATAGCCGCACTGCATGTCCAAATATTGTTCTATCAAACAAGAAGAGGTTTTTGCGTGGCATGGGTCACTTCTTATTGTAGAAATTGTTGGTCAGGGACGTCATTTCACCAAAAATGCCAGCGGTAGCTTGCGTGACATCACACGACCCTTGAAGACATCACAGGAAGTAATGTCATTTGACCCCATCCCCAAATATCATCACGGGAAGTGATGGCACAACACCTTCAGTTATTTCTGATATCACCCGTGTTTTCAGTCGCTGTCATTTCAGTCAGATATGAGAACAAAGGCACAGAGAGAGTCGTGATTTGTCCACGATCACACATTTGGGGAATGTAATTTTCCAGATTCGACGTGGGGCCTATTTGTATAACATACATAATGCAGTACTGGTCCCCAAATATACCAGCCATCATTGGTGGCTGGTGATTTATTTTTTTGACAGGTGTAAATCATTGCAGCAAGTATGAGATTGCAACCAAGCCATAACGAGGGAGCCCAAACTAATGAAAATGGGTTTGGGTAGTTTGGGGGAATTTTTCGCTCTCCCCTGAGTCTTTTTTTTTTTTAAATAATGGGTTAAAATGGTGCATTACACAGCACACTTTCTGTGAGAATTTGGGCAAAAGGACAGACAGTTTGCCATTGGTAATGTAGGATGTACGGGAAATCATGAAAAATGTACAATGGGTGCATGTCACCAAAACTGCACAGGTGCATTGTCATCCTGATCCCTGCAATATGAATTTGCCCATACAGTTCCATGCTGCTCCACCAACATATGCTAGTATTACCATATAAGAACATACTTATGTTCGCTTTAAGATCATTTTTTTATATTATCATTACTGGCACTAAGCACAGAGCTGGCTCTGCCAATATGCCAGTACTCCTATGTAAGAATATACTCCTGTTGGTTTGGCCTTTAAAAGTGGCATGTCACAATAAGAAAACATGTCCAAACTGATTCCAATGTAAGCCAGTCTAGACCCATAAGAACACTTATCATGCTTGATTCATCATAGATGCTCAGTTAATAAAAGGTTCTGCTACAGTAAAAGTCGCTATGCCAAAATGTCAGTCTAGCGAGGTAATACTACTTATCATGCTTGCTTTATTAAAGATGCTGAGTAATAAATATCATGCCACAGTAATCAATAGCTAGACTGGCTGCACAAAAATGCCAGTCTAGCCAGGTAATGAAACATATGAACTTGGCTTTGCCTGAAAATAACAGTAGACCATGCAAAGTCAATACAGGATGTCTCAAAATTGCTATAGTGTACCCCAGTCTCTGAGGGCCTTACACACACACATACACATGTGCATCCCCTTTCATCCACTGGTCACTCACACATACATCTCCTCTCACATATATTCACACTGCATGCACCACACAGGTATGCACCCACCCAGAAATTTCACACACAATCACATTCACACTCATTCACCCACCAGTCATTCACTTATATACCTTCTAGCACACACACTCACACTGACACCCCCCAACCCACCCAGAACATTCACATTCACACACACACACACTCACATTCCTACTCGCTCACCCACCAATCACTCACCCATAAACCTCTCACGTCTACTTGCATGCATTCTCCACACAGGAACACATCCACCCACCCATCCAGAACATTCAAACACACTATCACATTAATTCATACTCATTCACTCAAACACGTTCTCTCATATCCACCAAACTGCATTATTCACACAGGTATGTTCCCACCCAGAACATTCAAACACACACTATCACATTCCTACTCATTCACCTACTAGTCACTCACCAGTAAACCTTCTCTCACATCCACTGAAACCGCCTTCTCCAAACAGGCCTGCACCCACCCAGAACATTCAAACACACACTAATGCATTCCTATGCATTCCCCCACCAGTCACATACTCATACACCTTCTCTTACATCCACTCTGACTGCTTTCTCTGCACAGGCACACACCCAGAACATTCAAAAGCACAATATCACATTTCTTCTCATTTACTCACCACTCACTGACCCATAGCACATACATACATCTGACACTCACTTCGCACATGCAAAATACACATCACATTTTATAAAAAAAACAAGCCATCTTACCTATTTTTCCAGCTTCAGTCCATCACCCCAGACAGCCCTCTGCTCCTCCGTGCTGCTCACAAACCGGAACCAGGAACTTGACAGAGCTTCCTGGTTTCTGTGAGCTTCCTGGTTTCTGTATATGAGCCGAGAGGGAGGAGAAGGGGTAGGAGCTTTTGTGGTCAGCTCCAAACCCTACTGTGTGCCTCCTTCTAAGCCCCAGCCTAGCCTTAACCCTGATGGGTGAGGACTGGGCTGGGCCTCCCAGACCTGTTTGTTTTACTTTTTTAATATTGAGGTCACAAGGGAGACCGCATGAGTAGCAGCTGCAACAGGGGTCGCACCCAGCTGTGGCCCATGTGGTTGAAGCTGCGACCCCTAGTGACCCCCAAATGACATCCCTGTCTCAATTTAGAGATCAGTACCACTGAATATGGTGTTCAGATTTCAACAAGCAGTAATTGTCAGGAACTCGGATTGGTCTGGAAACGCTGGAGGCATTGATTGCCGTACGCGCGTTCCAGTCCTCACCCAATATGGCGGACGAGTCCTTATATTCTGACTCCTCCCACCAACCGACGCGTTGTATCTGTTTACCAATGCTACGGTTCGTGAGGAAACTTTGTCCGTGATTTTCCGCTTGCCTCTTCCCATCTTTTGCCTTTTCAGCCCTCCTGTTCCTTTTTATCGGAACGTCTACTTCCCCGTTGCCTTTTGTATACTCAATTTTCCTGCTATTTCCGAGTCCACTACCGTTGCTATCCTTTGCCACCTCCTGACATTCATGCCTTGTAGTTTGTTACTTACTTCCTACTTTTCTACTTACCTCGTATCCTCCTTTTCTGTCCGGTTCCATTCCTACGTTTCTTTGGATACTCTTCTGGATTCCTGTCTTCTTGCCTTATCTTTTGCTACGGGTTACTTTGTTTACAACGTCCTTGCTAATTTCTGCAGCCGGTCCCGGCACCTCATTTTCGTTTACTGAGCAGTCTCCCGCTCCGTAAGCATCTTCCTGTCTGCTTACCTTATTGCTTCTAGTTCTGTACTCGCTACTTGCGCTGACTGTCTCTCTCTCTCTATTCCACTTCCTTGTCACCTTTCCAATCAGATTTTTCATTGGCATCTTTTTATTATTGGAGCTTCCATTTCCAGCAATTCATCATACTCCTGTCCGAACTCTAAGGATTAATAGAGCCACTAACAAATATACCCTTGAATTCTACCAACGCCGACTGCCTTCCGGTCTTCAAGGAAGAGAATTACAGCCATTTGAACCCATCTGAACATACAGGGTTTTTTCCACCTTTGTGCTTTTTCCCTGAATTTAGGGCTGGCCCCCCGGGGTTCCCCGCGGACAGGGTTCTTTCTCTGCCAAGGTGGCCTCTGGAGGGGCCAGACCCTACCTGCACGAAAAGAAGATCAGGACACCCAAGAAAGAGACTCCCACTACACGAAGGGAACGAAAGAAGACCGAGACCATCCCAATAGAGTATATCTCTGAGGAGCCAGGTGAGGAGGAGGGGGAGGAAGTTCTTAAACTTGACGGTAATACTGCAACCACACATTTTGTTTAAGTTTTTCAGGGGCAATTGTCACATCAGCATAAGTTCCATCATGCAAACCAGTAGCTGTTTTTGGGTTGCTTCCCTGGAGGACTTTCAATAAAAGACAGTGCTGTATATTTCCCTGTAGCACAGGGTAAAGTATCAATAACCGTTCTGTCAATGGGCTGAAACCCGTGTCTCATGGCAGTGTGCAAGGTAGGAACAGATCGGAGACAGGAGAACATTTTAGGTATTGCTGTTGGCACGTACAGCCGTAGGAGGTGGGGTGCGTTAGGGGCAGTTTTGTCAGTACAAGAAAAATTGAATTCTTAAATGGCAGTATAAATTACCATGCCTCTTCAGGCAAGGCAACAACACATACAAGCTCAGAAAAAAACAGTATCTATGCACCTGGCTAATGTCATTACTGTAGGTTCCATGACCTCTAACCTGTTACTTTTATGTTCAATGCCTCTTCCAGTGCATGGGCTGCAATGGAGTCTCATATGCCGGGAGGATGCACTTTCCTTTATATACAGTACTTACAATCAGCATTAATAATGTTGGCTGAGAACTAATGCACCCTTTGCTGCAGTCCAAGTCAAAGTGTCTCAGTGGGAGAAGGGTGGGTGTTATGGTATATGGCATGAGATAATGGACATTTTTCTGACTCCATCTGACCTGAGACCTCCATGGGTCCCTTAGCTGTTTGCCCCTTACTAGGAGGATTGATAATTCAGGATACACCCGTGGGGATGAGCGGCGCAATGGTGGAACTATCAAAATTGGTGTTTATGATTAATGGTTGGAGGGTCTTGGGGGCAGGTTGGGACATGCATTTCTCTATATTATGGGGAGTCTCTCAAGCGATGTCTGATGATTAATATGCGTACACTACAATCACTTGCTCCTGTATGATTGCCGTGCTCAATGGTTGAACAATGTATACACACACACTGTTGCTGGTTATTAAATAAATTAATAAAAACACATCTTTTTTTAAAGTGTCGCAGTGGACATTCTAAGGTGACTATATTGATTTATTTGTGTATTAATATTTTGAGCTAGACAGTATATATTATTTGTTAGATGGTGTAAATGATCGAGCCTGCACAGCAAACTGATAATTATCCTTGTCCCTGGGGCGCAAGGCATAAGGTTCACCGAAAAGGACAGCCATCCCAGGAAGGCCAGGACACCAGGTGTCCCTGAGTCCCTGCTCTGTGCCCACATATTACACTGTAACTATTATCACAGTCTTTCAAACAGGCGCTACAGTAATGTATGCTATATCTCTCTCAGTAGGCACTAGCCAATTCACCTTAACTACCGACGGGGTGCCCAACATAAGGGTTCCTGTTTCACATACATTGTTAATCCACATTAATAGGAATGGAACATTTAAATGTGCACATATTTGCCCTTATTTTATCTGGTTTATAGGTTCACATGTCAACTGTTCTGTACACTGAATGAATACACCAGAGGAAGTGCCGGTGATAGAAAAAAAAATGAAATCTGGATATTCACAAATACAATCAAACCATGAATTTGTGATTACCTTGAAATATAATCCTTCATTAGGAATGGATCCTACATTGTCAATATTACATTATATAAAGGAATGCATAACCACATTAAATAATGCATAAATAATGAATAAAACAAAGTGCAATACACTCAGTAGTGTCTAGTGCATAAAGTGGAAAAATAACATTGGTTGAGAGGATCAACACCTCTTGCCAATGTTGATTGACATGTTAACCCAAACGTTGGGCCGCTTAGAAGGATTGAAACCAAGGTGCATGCCAGGTGCAGCTGGGAGCAGTCAACCAATGGCCCATCGACTCTCATAATGCTCCGAGTGCTTTGGTGAGAGCTGTGGACAGAGCATAAATGGTAAAGGAGCTTTGACTGCGTATGCAATACAAGCATCCACCTGGTGGTGAAATACACACCATCTTGGAAGCCCACGGCCTTGTATCAGATATACATTGGGGCCAAAAAAGTGGTAAGATGTGTTTTAGTGAGAGGGCCATTTTGGCCAGAAAAGAGTAATTTATGCAAACTTGCCTTTCAAATGCTGTAACCACTGTTTTTTTGCTCCTTTTTTACAATATTTGAATTTCATTTACATTAGGTTTTAGGTCTCGAGGCTTCTTTTTAATGCTTTTTAATGCTTTGTGTGTACTTGTTTTTTTTGTTACTTGTGTTTCATGTTGGATGGTCAGCACCACAATCTCTTCCATCAATGTTGGAAGGTTCAGTTATGGTAATGCGTTCAGGAATTGTCTCTGTGCTTGGATGTGTGAATGGGAAAACATTCCTCATGCTGAGCTATTGACAACATGTTCTTCCCGTCTTTGCTTTTCAGAAACCAGTGCACTGTTGCTGCATGGTTTGGAATGTTCTTTGTAAAACACCACTAGCCAATACAAAAAAAAAAACACATGAGAGAAATTAATCTCCTTTTATTTCAGCTTGATTGACTGTGATGTGTATTTAAACATTTAATGAACCTCGTAATTATTATTTAGTCAGACAATTGTCATCTTCTCTGCTAATCATTTGAACATAACCATTACTTTCTCTCAGACACTCACATATATTTTATTGAGCAATGACAACATAACAGATTATTTATACTATATTTAGGAATGTCAGTGTGTCTTTGTTTCTGAGACATAATACTGCCCCTATAACACTTTTTTTAAAATTTATTATTGAATATAGTTGAAATTACAACTTTTTCAATTTATACGTAATACAATTTCAAATTTTCAAATAGTATGAACAATAAAACAGACATTATTATACATTTACAGATAAACATCTTCCAAGTAGAAAAGTTTTTTACAAGAGTTCATGAATTAACATGTATGAAGATTAACAATGCGATTCATTTTCATTCCATGTTCAAGGCTTTTAAAAAGTTAATGGTAGCAATCCTTATGCTTATACATTCAGCTGCAGCTAGGGCGACCCATCTACTACTAGGATCCATTTGTGCAAAATACGCAAAGTGATTAACAAAATGAGTGCTTCTTAAACTCGAAAGGGCCGGACAGTCCAGTAATAAGTGTTGAAGAGTTTCAACAATAGCTGCATTTTGACAAAACCTACACCAATTGAGGTCTGAAGAGATTTGCTTTCTTCTTGATTTAACCTCCCGAGTAGGCCAAATGTTGAATCGCAACCGTAGGATGTCTAATCTAATAGCAGCAGAAGGAGCCAAACACAAGTAGGAAGTGGTGTCTCTATAGCGTTTAGGTCCAAATATTACAGAGTCACAATCTTTATAAGTTACGCACTTAACTCTAGTATCAATCTAGTCCATCATATATACTTTCTTCTTTGCTCGCTCCGGGTGAACTGTGAGAAGATCAAGCGATATATCAGCATTCACCATAATGGAGAGAACATTTGTGGACCAATGTTTTGGAAATACTTCTGATGAGTCAAGTAAATAACTAGAAATAGAAGATAGTGTAGAGGTATCTCGTGTAGAAAGCAAGCATTTATGCCAATTCTGTAAGGCAGATAATGAGATTAAGCCCAATTCATAGCGCATCAACACCCCGGGAATACATTGTGGTAGATGTAAAGTGGCACGCCAGAATTTAGCTTCTAATAAATTGAGAAAACCAGAGGGAATAATTAGCGTTTCTAAACTATAAAGAATAGTTGGGACAACATTTTGATTCCAATATACAAGGGCTGCTTTAATTGAAAATTTGCCATATTTGGAAACAATTATTCGTGTTTGACAGATTGCTATGGTTAACTTCTGTCATATCTTATTCAGCTGTGACTCTAATGTAGGGCAACCGGCAAAAATAAGGCCCAAATAGACATAATTTGGAACTATCTTTATGGGAATTCCCTCAATTTGCCATTCTAACAAATGCTTGCGTAGACCTTTAGGGACAAACGTGACAATCTGTGTTTTGGCAGTATTTACTACTAATTCATTTTCTTTGAAGTAGCAGCAAAGTGCTGACAAAAGGTTGCGTAAACCGTTAGGAGTTTTTGACACTAGAACAAGATCATCCGCATACCATAATGCAGTAATTTTGACAACGTTCAATTTAGGTGCATCAGCCATAAGTGCATAACACTTTAAATCTTCTCTGCGACGCCACCAAACAAGAGCATTATTGTTTCAGTGAATTTTGAAAAAAAGAGTTGCTATTCCTGTACTATAAGCATCAATGAACTTTCCAATTCCTTGCAGGGCACAGAATGAAGCCATGCTCTGGATACTAATCTGTCGCCTACACTTCCTCGTCATCTAGTTCCAAAACTGCAGAGGAAAACAATATCGAGTGTGTCTGAGAGACAGAAAAAAATGTGCATGACAGATGGCATATTGAAATGTAGGCTACATCATCAGATATCAAGATTTACATCAATAATTACACCTTTAACAATATATAAGGAGTTGACACATACACTATAATGCCAGCCCTTCAAGTTATTTTAGAATGCGTTTTGTAATGATTGAATGCCTTTTATACAATTGGTTTAATTAGAGTTTAAACAAAGGATCATTTTGGATGCATAAGGGCATAGGTGTTCTTGTTTTACTTCCAGGTATGGTCATGTGAATATAACCAAAGCGGCCAGCATTACATCAGCGAGCTCTATGAAAGAAAGCACAGCAATAACTGCTGTAACAAAAGAAAAAAGACATTTAATAGAAACTGAAGAAATTCGTGTTTTGAAAATGTCGAAAACCACTCATCTCATGTAAGCCCATCTGAATGAATTACTTCCCTTTGTTTGATTAATGTTGTATCAATCCTTAATGGATGTATAGGAAAGTGAATCCCCTCAATGGATGCATATTGCCTCTTGAAGAGGTTTCTTCACTTCCCCAAAGGAACAAAACATTTTTAGCCTACTGATTACCAACCCAGAATCTCCAATTAAGTCAAGGATTTTTTTTTTCAATTATATATTTACAAGTATTTGCAAAGAATGCAAAAGCATAGTTACAGTCAGATACCGCGCTTTGGCATATCTAGTAGATGTCTGTGGGCATATTGCGATGCAGTGTACTGTAACAGGCAGAGGCTCTATTGCGGCGCATTACTGTAATATATACATAGGTTTGGTGTGCTGGCAAATAAATATATTTATTTTTATTTTATTTTTTACATTTGTAAAGCGCACTGCAGCCCGGAGGCATAGAGGCTTCATTCAACATTCAAACACACACTAATGCATTCCTACTCATTCGCACACCAGTCACATACTCATACACCTTCTCTTACATCCACTCTGACTGCATTCTCTGCACAGGCACACAACCAGAACATTCAAAAGCACAATATCACATTTCTTCCCATTTACTCACCACTCACTGACCCATAGCACATACATACATCTGACACTCACTTCACACATGCAAAATACACATCACATTTTATAAAAAACAAGTCATCTTACCTATTTTTCCAGCTTCAGTCCATCACTCCAGACAGCCCTCTGCTCCTCCGTGCTGCTCACAAACAGGAACTTGAAAGAGCTTCCTGGTGTCTGTATATGAGCCGAGAGGATGCCGGAGGAGAAGGGGTTGGAGCTGTTGTGGTCAGCTCCAAACCCTACTGTGTGCCTCCTTCTAAGCCACAGCCTGGCCTTAACCCTGATGGGTGAGGACTGGGCTGGGCCTCCCAGACCTGTTTGTTTTACTTTTTTAATATTGGGGTCACAAGGGAGACTGCATGAGTAGCTGCTGTAACAGGGGTCGCACCCAGCTGTGACCCCTGTGGTTGAAGCTGCGACCCCTAGTGATCCCCAAATGACATCCCTGTCTCAATTTAGAGATCAGTACCACTGAATATGGTGTTCAGATTTCAACCAGCAGTCATACTGCAACCACCCATTTTGTTTAACTTTTTCAGGGGCAATTGTCACATCAGCATAAGTTCTATCATGCAAACCAGTAGCTGTTTTCGGGTTGCTTCCCTTGAGGACTTTCAATAAAAGACACTGCTGTATATTTCCCTGTAGCACAGGATAAAGTATCAATAACCGTTCTGTCAATGGGCTGAAACCTGTGTCTCATGGCAGTGTGCAAGGTAGGAACAGATCGGAGACATGAGAACATTTTAGGTATTGCTGTTGGCACGTACAGCCGTAGGAGGTGGGGTGCGTTAGGGGCAGTTTTGTCAGTACAATAAAAGTTGAATTCTTAAATGGCAGTATACATTACTATGCCTCTTCAGGCAAGGCAACAACACATACAAGTTCAGAAAAAAACAGTATCTATGCACCTGGCTAATGTCATTACTGTAGGTTCCATGACCTCTAACCTGTTACTTTTATGTTCAATGCCTCTTTCAGTGCATGGGCTGCAATGGAGTCTCATATGCCGGGAGGATGCACTTTCCTTTATATACAGTACTTACAATCAGCATTAATAATGTTGGCTGAGAACTAGTGCACCCTTTGCTGCAGTCCAAGTCAAAGTGTCTCAGTGGGAGAAGGGTAGGTGTTATGGTATATGGCATGAGATAATGGGCATTATGCTGACTCCATCTGACTTGAGACCTTCATGGGTCCCTTAGCTGTTTGCCCCTTACTAGGAGGATTGATAATTCAGGATGCACCCGTGGGGATGAGCGGCGCAATGATGGAACTATCAAAATTGGTGTTTATGATTCATGGTTGGAGGGTCTTGGGGGCAGGTTGGGACATGCATTTCTCTATATTATGGGGAGTCTCTCAAGCGATCTCTGATGATTAATATGCGTGCAATACAATCACTTGCTCCTGTATGATTGCCGTGCTCAATGGTTGAACAATGTATACACACACACTGTTGCTGGTTATTAAATAAATTAATAAAAACACATATTTTTTTAAAGTGTCGCAGTGGACATTCTAAGGTGACTATATTGATTTATTTGTGTATTAATATTTTGAGCTAGACGGTATATATTATTTGTTAGATGGTGTAAATGATCGTGTCTGCACAGCGAACTGATAATTATCCTTGTCCCTGGGGCGCAAGGCATAAGGTTCACTGAAAAAGACAGCCATCCCAGGAAGGCCAGGACACCAGGTGTCCCTGAGTCCCTGCTCTGTGCCCACATATTACACTGTAACTATTAGCACAGTCTTTCAAACAGGCTCTACAGTAATGTATGCTATATCTCTCTCAGTAGGCACTAGCCAATTCACCTTAACTACCGACGGGGTGCCCAACATAAGGGTTCCTGTTTCACATACATTGTTAATCCACATTAATAGGAATGGAACATTTAAATGTGCACATATTTGCCCTTATTTTATCTGGTTTATAGGTTCACATGTCAACTGTTCTGTACACTGAATGAATACACCAGAGGAAGTGCCAGTGATAGAAAAAAAACGAAATCTGGGTATTCACAAATACAATCAATCCATGAATTTGTGTTTACCTTGAAATATAATCCTTCATTAGGAATGGATCCTACATTGTCAATATTACATTATATAAAGGAATGCATAACCACAGTAAATAATGCATAAATAATAAATAAAACAAAGTGCAATACACTCAGTAGTGTCTAGTGCATAAAGTGGAAAAATAACATTGGTTGAGAGGATCAACACCTCTTGCTAATGTTGATTGACATGTTAACCCAAACGTTGGGCGGCTTAGAAGGATTGAAACCAAGGTGCATGCCAGGTGCAGCTGGGAGCAGTCAACCAATGGCCCATCGACTCTCATAATGCTCCGAGTGCTTTGGTGAGAGCTGTGGACAGAGCATAAATGGTAAAGGAGCTTTGACTGCGTATGCAATACAAGGATCCACCTGGTGGTGAAATACACACCATCTTGGAAGCCCACGGCCTTGTATCAGATATACATTGGGGCCAGAAAAGTGGTAAGATGTGTGTTAGTGAGAGGGCCATTTTGGCCAGAAAAGAGCAATTTATGCAAACTTGCCTCTCAAATGCTGTAACCACTGTTTTTTTGCTCCTTTTTTACAATATTTGAATTTCATTTACAGTAGGTTTTAGGTCTCGAGGCTTCTTTTTAATGCTTTGTGTGTACTTTTTTTTTTTTTACTTGTGTTTCATGTTGGAAGGTCAGCACCACAATCTCTTCCATTAATGTTTGAAGGTTCAGTTATGGTAATGCGTTCAAGAATTGTCTCTGTGCTTGGATGTGTGAATGGGAAAACATTCCTCATGCTGAGCTATTGACAACATGTTCTTCCCGTCTTTGCTTTTCAGAAACCAGTGCACTGTTGCTGCATGCTTTTGGAATGTTCTTTGTAAAACGCCACTAGCCAATACAAAAAAAAAAAAAACATGTGAGAAATTAATCTCCTTTTATTTCAGCTTGATTGACTGTGATGTGTATTTAAACATTTAATGAACCTCGTAAGTATTATTTAGTTAGACAATTGTCATTTTCTCTGCTAATCATTTGAACATAACCATTACTTTCTCTCAGACACTCACATATATTTTATTGAGCAATGACAACATAACAGATTATTTATACTATATGAAGGAATGTCAGTGTGTCTTTGTTTCTGAGACATAATACTGCCCCTATAACACTTTAAACCTTCTCTGCGACGCCACCGAACAAGAGCATCTTTGTTTCAGTGAATTTTGAAAACAAGAGATGCCATTCCTGTACTATAAGCATCAATGAACTTTCCAATTCCTTGCAGGGCACAGAATGAAGCCATGCTCTGGATACTAATCTGTCGCCTACACTTCCTCGTCATCTAGTTCCAAAACTGCAGAGGAAAACAATATCGAGTGTGTCTGAGAGACAGAAAAAAAATGTGCATGACAGATGGCATATTGAAATATAGGCTACATCATCAGATATCAAGATTTCCATCAATAATTACACCTTTAACAATATATAAGGAGTTGACACATACACTATAATGCCAGCCCTTCAAGTTATTTTAGAATGCGTTTTGTAATGATTGAATGCCTTTTATACAATTGGTTTAATTAGAGTTTAAACAAAGGATCATTTTGGATGCATAAGGGCATAGGTGTTCTTGTTTTACTTCCAGGTATGGTCATGTGAATATAACCAAAGCGGCCAGCATTACATCAGCGAGCTCTATGAAAGAAAGCACAGCAATAACTGCTGTAACAAAAGAAAAAAGACATTTAATAGAAACTGAAGAAATTCGTGTTTTGAAAATGTCGAAAACCACTCATCTCATGTAAGCCCATCTGAATGAATTCCTTCCCTTTGTTTGATTAATGTTGTATCAATCCTTAATGGATGTATAGGAAAGTGAACCCCCTCAATGGATGCATATTGCCTCTTGAAGAGGTTTCTTCACTTCCCCAAAGGAACAAAACATTTTTAGCCTACTGATTACCAACCCAGAATCTCCAATTAAGTCAAGGAATTTTTTTTTCAATGATATATTTACAAGTATTTGCAAAGAATGCAAGAGCATAGTTACAGTCAGATACCGCGCTTTGGCTTATATAGTAGATGTCTGTGGGCATATTGCGATGCAGTGTACTGTACAGGCAGAGGCTCTATGGCGGCGCATTACTGTAATATATACATAGGTTTGATATGCTGGCAAATAAATATATTTATTTTAATTTTATTTTTTACATTTGTAAAGCGCACTGCAGCCCGGAGGCATAGAGGCGCTGAAAGCAGTGCGTAGGAAGGCTTGATTAAGGGTTACAAAAAAGCCGCCCCAGAAGAGTTCTTAGAAAATACATACAGTGTTACAGATACATAGGTCCTAGGTAGCGGATAAGAACCAGGCACATTATTTGAAGAGACTAGTCTTGATGGCCTTGCGAAAGGCAGTGGGAGAGTCAAGTACTCTGATGTGCGGTGGAAGTGCGTCCCAGAGGGTGGCTGCCATGGTGGGGAAACTAGTGCCACCAGCACGTACTCTGCGCGTTTTTGGCACAGTTATCAACAGTTATCAAGTTGGATAGTTGAATGAACATTGATTTCGATAATTGTTAGACATATGGCTAATGGATTATATGATGGGTTTTTCAACCAAGGGAAGACTTCTTGTTTTTTGATACAAACTGTGCCTAAAACACTGAAGGCAAAAAAAGTGGTTAAAAAAAATGTTTTTCCATGCCAGAACAAGCACTGGTAGGCCGGTATGGAAGCTTGGATCCCATTGACAGGAATGACATGATAAAGGCTGCAGACACAGACGTTAGAAATGCATTGAAACAATATTATACATCATTGTACAATTTGAATGAAGGCTACACAGAAAACATATCAATCTTCTTACACTCCATTGATTTACCTACATGTGATGCAATTAATGCAGATGATCTGGAAAGTGCAATTAGTTAAGTGGAATTAAAAAAGTTATAAATGAGAAGAAAAATGGCAATTGCAGAAAATCACAAGCGGACCGAGGCCTGATTCTTATCTCCATGTAAAATGGGAAATCTGTCATTTCATAATGGAAAGACACATTCCTCATTTGCACGATAGTCCATGCCTGTGGAGCAAATGAAGCTCAAAATGAGGCCCCGAAAAATGCTCTTTCGCAACTTTCCCAAGAACTGTTTTACAACTGTTTGATTGAGTGGATGATTCTGAGGACCCGATACAGAGGTGCATGCAAACATAAAAAAGTGTTGTTTCATGGAGTAGCATCACTTTTCTTAAAAGCTGCATGTTCTGATAAACTAAGAATGTGGCATCTGGTCATCTAAGCCTCAGCTTTTGCATGTGCCTGATTTACAGCCTGACTACGACACTAGTGACCATCACGCTTTCAGGGCAGGCATTACAAGGGCAGTCACCCTTGCATAGCCCTTCTTTTGCAAGTTAAACAAAGGATTTAAAACATGGCACATGTGCAGTGTTAACATGTCTACACACATTTTTCCTTTAAAAGCTGGGGGTTTCCCTTGATGGCACAAGCATTTTTCTAATTTACTGAAGGCTCAACAAGACTTTAGTAAACAAGAACTGTGGCAGACTTTAAAATAATCTTTGTAATGACACTAGTATACGAGTTGCTCTCACAATGAAAGATGTTCTGAACCTTTGCAGCTGGAAAAGACAATAGCTACCCTGCAGTTATTCCACCCACATCCGAATTGTGGTGCTGCAAACTTGAGGTTAGAAAGTGGGTTTTCCACTCCAGTTTTTGTCACAGCTCAGAATCGGGCCCTCGGTGAAATGATGTCTACTTAGTGCAGTAGATATTTCAGAAGGTGAACCTTGTTACCCAACTAACTCCCCAGATGAACTGTTCTCTAATACTCTTTAATGACATGCAAGGTGCAAAGGTGGACTTGCCGCCATGTACCTATGAGAGAAGCCCACTAGTGTATTGGTAGCTTTATTTTGATTCTGATGTAGGCCGCCGCCGAAATGTGAAAGCCCAGCCTCAACCCTGGTGAATGGAAAAACACCAGTCACAACAAACATGATGCAGAACTGTGCGAACACTGGTAAGAGGTGGCAGAGATCGCTTCAGATGGCAACAGTGAAGGCTACAGTTCATGGTGCTTATTCCACAGCTGGCAAAAAACGTAGCAGGCACGGGCCACAGGAATAAGACATTTACAGATTGTGAGGAACAAAGCAGGCAAGAAGCACAGAAGCAGTAAGAGCCTGAGGAATGAGACTAGAACGAAGGCTCGCATGGTAGGAGAGGGTCAGGAGTGTTTAAGAAAGTTAGGATTGGCGATATACCGGGAGAACACAAGCAACAGCCCGAAGCAATGAGAGCAGGCATTAACAGTGAAGAAAACAATGAAGAAACAAAAATACAGTTGTCATGGTGGATGTGGGTGTGTGTATGAGGTGCCCTTGGTAATTGCTGCAACACAGTCCACCTGCGGATTTGCTGCTAGGCGTGTTACTCTAGGGATTACTTTTGGACAAGACTGGGCAGGGAAAAGGGACATAAACATGAATAGGACACACTCATATATGAAAGTACCCACTGACCATCCTCACTACTCTAAGCCAGCACCCAACTGACTCACTTGGAACATTCCTGGACAAACATACATCAATGTTCTGACAAGCTGTCACTCAATCACTCTGACATTCTATGGAAAGCTGGATGACCAGCAGACATATGAGACAGAGACCTACCATAACCACAGTGTTGATCCTGCTGGAAGGTGTGAATCATTAAGTTGTGATCTCCTCGAAAGGTTTGGGCCCTGCCCACATCAAGCATCATCATGACCTCACCATATGACCCAAGTGCTGAACTGCACAGGCATAGACCAATCTTGGAGGACCCCGACAGTCGCACCTAGAGATGTTCATGGCAGTATGTTGTGTTCTACTTGGTTGTTGTGTTCCAGAACCTCGGTGGTTCTGGAACACAGAGCAGTTGAAGGGGGGCTTAGGCTAGGTGCCTGCTGTTCTCCGTCTTCAACTCAATAAATTCTCTTTAAGCATACCTTCCATGTTATCAGCGACGTCGAGGATGGGATACTGCTTCAAACAAAGGAGCGGACAAGAAAGAGAAGCAGGCACTGCAGCAGAGAAAGGAGCAGTTGAAAATCCACCCACCAGCAAGGTCAGAGGGGCGCAGAGCAACCCGCATGAATAGTGAAGGGTGGAGGACGAACTACAGGGAGGAATACAATATAAAAAAAGTGGGAAATGGAAGCACGAGTGAGCAAAGTTGCGCTCATGAGTGCCTTCCCCACAAGAAGTGACGTACAACGTCCTCCTCCTCCACCAGCCAAGTATTGTGACACGCTGCCTAGCAACACAGCACATCACATGTCTGCATGAGCCCCAAGCCGAGCAACAAGAAGGAAATAGAACAGTGATTTCCAGCGCTGAATGAACGGAGGTTCCCAGCGCTGAACGAAGCTCTCATAAAGGATACAAGCAACGTGCAGGATTCATATAAAGAGGTGATTACAGGCCAGGAAATTTAAGGCACCCTAATTGAAAGAGCAAAAAAAAATAAAAGAGAATACAACAAGCTTCACAGCATTTAAATACAATGTGAAAACACTTCCTACAGAATACAAAAAAAAATAGCCTTTGAGGTGCAAAATTAATAGAAACAACAAAGTGCAATAATCAAGCAAGTCCAACCATGGCTGCAGCAATACCTCCTCCACCCCATGTTCCTGTCAGAACCAGGAACACTACCAATAAGATGAGAGACGTGGACATTTTATTTTAGACTAACATTGTGTCCATGGGGGTGGGTGGGTGGTACAAGTTCAACCTTTCTGGGAAACAAGCGCTGTTATTGCACAATCTGCACCCACAGGGGCGTACTGTTTTTGATGGCCTCCCAGAGCCACAACATGAAGGAGCAGGAGGGCTTGATGAGTTCACATTGGCTGTAAAGGAAATGAGTATTTTGAGGCAAGGAAAAATGTAACTTTCAAAAGACACATTTTTGAAAGGACCCAAGACCCGTCAGAACAAGTAGAAGTTTATGTGGCTGTGTTAAGGACATTCAGCCACACTTGTGAATTCGGCAGTCTAACTTGTTGATTCGTGATCAACTGGTGAGATGAACTTGCAATCCCAGGGTGCAATAAAAGTTACTGGCAAAAGACATGACCCTGGAGCAAGCAGTAGAACTAACCAGGAGTATTGAACAGACAATGCAATATATGAAGGACATTAAATTAGAAATTATCAAGAAGTGTGTGCTGTGAATCCAAAAAAACCCATAAAGAACAAGAAAAGAGTGGATAGGACACAAGTGCTTCAGAAATGGCAACCCTAGATATTCTTCAACCATTGTGTTCTGCCCAGTGGGAAATGGGGAGTGTATCAAATGCAGATGCAAAGGGCATTTTGTACACAAGTGCAATGAGTCTGCCATTAGTGCCATGGAGCACAAACTAAACCATGGTGAACAGGACAGTGCTCCACATTCCCTGGGTGGCAAGAGCAAGCCGTGACATATTTTTGACATATCGGCGATGTCTGGGGGAGCAGGAGGTCCTGTGGATGTATTTCAAATTGATAGCTCGAAGTTTTTAATGAAGGTAGATTTGGCCTCCCCTTGGATCAGTGTATCAGAGGACACATTTACAAGCACTCTGTTGAGAGATTTGCAGGAATTAATGCCACCTCTGGTACAACCTTGTGGTTATGGTGAAAGTGAAATAGAGTTGCTAGGCAAATGTCAAGGGCTTGTAGGCTATAAAGGTAGAGAATGCGTAGCAAACATTTTGGTGGCAAAGAAAGGATCGTCCCTGCTAGGATGGGCAGAGCAGAGGAAGTTAGGAGTTTGTATTTAGGCTAATGCACCCTTTCCATTGGCGATAGCGGAAGTGGATGAAAGGTGCACCGCAGAATTTCCCAAGGTATTTTCAGAAAATCTGCGGAAGTTAAATGACTTTGCATTAAGTTGAAAAGGTGCGAACAGTTGCACACAAAATGAAGCAACAATTGCATGAGGCATTAGATGGTCTTCTTCAGAGAGGTGTGATAGAACATGTTTGAAGTGGGAGAATGGGAGAAAAGACTCCCCCCAATCTTCTCACGCCCCTGGCCTAGAGGATCGCGACCCAGACACCCACCACGAGATGAATTTGCCTATCTACCAGATGACCAAATACCCTGGTACAGGAACATACGGATATGCCCACCAGCCTGCCCAACAGCCTGCCCTGCTCAAGCCGACACTTGCGGCATGGATGAACTCGACTAAACCCTTCAACAGTAAGGAAATACATCGTTAAAGATGCCATGATGACCTAGCCAACTGTCAAGACCACCCATGTAACCACGCACACTAGACACCCCCACACCAATCCACACGAAGAACATACTCAGTGCTATGACGTAGGTGACGGACACACCCACTGACGCGTATCTTTATTATTTTTCACATAGGTTTTTTGAAATGCAGAAACGCAAGACGCACAAAGCACTCATCTAAATGGTTGCTGACGCTTCTCCTAATCCTTGCATTGTGATGAAAATACAACGAAGACATGATACCGCCTATGAAGCATTGTGATACCGCAGCTTAAGTGCCGTGCATTAAACATCCCCACCTATGCACCAGGCCGAAGTAGGCCGCAAGCAAGAGCATCCACGAACATTGGACGAGCAAGAGTACAATTGCTGACCCTGCAGAACGAGCCCCGCGAGAACTGACAGCCAAGGGAGCGATGTTGCAACTCACATGCTACCAGCCGACGCCAAGGTCACACCTGCAAGCAAAGCCAGACACGCAGTGGAAAATACAACTTTAAATGTGGAGAATTCTGCCTCAACCACGGTCTCTCCTCACGTGGCCAAACCTGACAGGGTGCCAGACCCAGAAAGGAGAAGTCGCCTGGGTCCCACGTTTGAGACACAGGCTGCAACAATGAAATTACCCAATGGACACCTACAGCGATGGGAATGGTCTGCTCTCAGGCATATGAGTAAATCCACGCATTGTCTGCACGAACACATAGTTACATATTGTTGCAAATGACAGGTACACCGCGAGCTGGGAACAATGATGGTCCCAGGCTGGGGGGCTCGCGAGTGGACCAATCAGAACATGGGACACTCATCACTGACGCCATTAACCTTAGCCAATCATTAGGGGTCTTTGTGTAACAATTTTCAAGTATCTAATAGAAGGGACAACCCAAGTATACCACCTGACTGACCCTTAACCACTAACAGCGTTCTCTATATGTATGCTATACTAACCCTACCACTCGAGGAACCAATCCAGAGTGGCGATAGGTTTTTTGCTAACTTTCCCAGGTGACGCAAGTAGTGCGTCATACTGAAGCAAAAAGGGGCCTGCGAGCCCCACGAATTTCGAGAGTCTGGACGGACGCGTACGATCCTAGACCTATCCCTGCCGTTATTCAATAAACAGCAGAACCACCTTGCTTCTTGTGTGTCTCATACTCATTTTTGGGATACGCGGGAGGAGTTGGGGCCTCCCAGCCCGGAGGTCCGCGGAAGGCCCAGCCGACCCCGGGAGAAACCCCCCGCAGTGCCTCCAACTTGTGATAGGGTATAGTGACACTAAGATCGTCAGCTGTGGTAGACGTCTCCTTTTCCGTAGGTCATGCTGTCGCTGTTCTTCCAATGGCCCTGTCGGTAATGCTAGGGCGGGTCTGGAGTTTGCAGATCTTCACGTCGTGTAGGTGATTCCAAGCACGCTTATCCTGCAACTTCACTGCTCTCGTAGATACCTCCTCTACCAAGTGGGGACCAGTGAAGCGTGGGCTGTTCCACCTTCTATTGAAGTTGCAGAGTAGCACGTGGTCACCTTTAGCAATTTTGCACAGTCTTTCCTTTTCCAATTCTTTGTCGGTGTCTTCTTGTTGGTAACTCTTAGACCCGCCCTGCGTGCGCTCGAGCTGTTGAGACACAAACGCTACACTAGTAATCAAAGAAGACACACATTGGTACATTTCATCACCAAGAACAGTTGCAGTGTTTTCATAGTCTGTGAATGCTCTTGATGTTGACGTTAGAGGAAGGCGCATTTGACGTCCGGTCACCACCTCGTGAGGAGTGAGGTGGTGGTCAGACCCTGGTCTATTCCTTAGTTCAAATAGAGCTAGCGGAAGACAATACAGCCAACTCTTCTTTGTTGTTTGCTGTATCTTTGCGATTGCCTCCTTCAATAGGCCATTCAGGCGTTCACATATACTGTTGGCCTGCGGGTGATATGCACACGCAAATTTATGCTTGATGTTTAGTAAGGACGTGATGAGCTGAAACATTTCATTAGCGAAGTGTGGGCCGTTATCTGACCGCAGTACTTCGCACACTCCCCATCTGGGGAAAACCTCCCTCACTAGAAATTTAGCTGCTCTGAATGCATCCGCATGTGAGCAGGGTCCTGCCTCAATCCACCTGGAGAATGGGCATACCACTACAATCATATACTTATTTCTTTGACATACGTTGATCATATCAACGTAATCAATATGAATGTGCAGGAAGGGTCCCTCTGGTCGGGGTATAGTACCTTTTATCACTTGCAGCGTGTGACCGGCCGTAAACTGTTGACATGTAAGGCAATTGCTGATAAAATTTGTTACATGAGAATTTAACTCGGGGCAGAACCAATCTTCCCTAATTCGTGCTGCAATAACTTCCTTCCCTGTATGAGCTGGGTGATGGAGCTTGCCCAGGGCGGTGTTCAACAGTGCCAATGGCATGACCATCTTTCCAGTGTTACCCTGATGCCATAGTGCGTCAGTTGGCGACATTGTACATCCTCTTTTTACCCATACTTCCTTTTCTGCCATTGGTGCGGCCGCCTGTAATTCCATTATCTGTGTGGCTGGGAGATGGGTGTACCCTTCTTTCATCAACATCTCTTTAGCTATCCCCCTCCCTCTCCCTCTCTCTGACTCTGGGGGGTTCCATATTTCACCAAAATACGCAGCATACTTGGCATGTGCGTCTGCTGCTTCATTCCCTTTTGAGATATGATCTTCTCCATTAGTGTGTGCAGGATATTTGACCAAAGCTAGTTCTTGGGGATTATTTATTACTTCAATTAATTCAGCTAACAAGAGTGTCCCTGAGTCCCTGCTCTGTGCCCACATATTACACTGTAACTATTAGCACAGTCTTTCAAACAGGCTCTACAGTAATGTATGCTATATCTCTCTCAGTAGGCACTAGCCAATTCACCTTAACTACCGACGGGGTGCCCAACATAAGGGTTCCTGTTTCACATACATTGTTAATCCACATTAATAGGAATGGAACATTTAAATGTGCACATATTTGCCCTTATTTTATCTGGTTTATAGGTTCACATGTCAACTGTTCTGTACACTGAATGAATACACCAGAGGAAGTGCCAGTGATAGAAAAAAAAACGAAATCTGGGTATTCACAAATACAATCAATCCATGAATTTGTGTTTACCTTGAAATATAATCCTTCATTAGGAATGGATCCTACATTGTCAATATTACATTATATAAAGGAATGCATAACCACAGTAAATAATGCATAAATAATACATAAAACAAAGTGCAATACACTCAGTAGTGTCTAGTGCATAAAGTGGAAAAATAACATTGGTTGAGAGGATCAACACCTCTTGCTAATGTTGATTGACATGTTAACCCAAACGTTGGGCGGCTTAGAAGGATTGAAACCAAGGTGCATGCCAGGTGCAGCTGGGAGCAGTCAACCAATGGCCCATCGACTCTCATAATGCTCCGAGTGCTTTGGTGAGAGCTGTGGACAGAGCATAAATGGTAAAGGAGCTTTGACTGCGTATGCAATACAAGGATCCACCTGGTGGTGAAATACACACCATCTTGGAAGCCCACGGCCTTGTATCAGATATACATTGGGGCCAGAAAAGTGGTAAGATGTGTGTTAGTGAGAGGGCCATTTTGGCCAGAAAAGAGCAATTTATGCAAACTTGCCTCTCAAATGCTGTAACCACTGTTTTTTTGCTCCTTTTTTACAATATTTGAATTTCATTTACAGTAGGTTTTAGGTCTCGAGGCTTCTTTTTAATGCTTTGTGTGTACTTTTTTTATTTACTTGTGTTTCATGTTGGAAGGTCAGCACCACAATCTCTTCCATTAATGTTTGAAGGTTCAGTTATGGTAATGCGTTCAAGAATTGTCTCTGTGCTTGGATGTGTGAATGGGAAAACATTCCTCATGCTGAGCTATTGACAACATGTTCTTCCCGTCTTTGCTTTTCAGAAACCAGTGCACTGTTGCTGCATGCTTTTGGAATGTTCTTTGTAAAACGCCACTAGCCAATACAAAAAAAAAAAAACATGTGAGAAATTAATCTCCTTTTATTTCAGCTTGATTGACTGTGATGTGTATTTAAACATTTAATGAACCTCGTAAGTATTATTTAGTTAGACAATTGTCATTTTCTCTGCTAATCATTTGAACATAACCATTACTTTCTCTCAGACACTCACATATATTTTATTGAGCAATGACAACATAACAGATTATTTATACTATATGAAGGAATGTCAGTGTGTCTTTGTTTCTGAGACATAATACTGCCCCTATAACACTTTAAACCTTCTCTGCGACGCCACCGAACAAGAGCATCTTTGTTTCAGTGAATTTTGAAAAAAAGAGATGCCATTCCTGTACTATAAGCATCAATGAACTTTCCAATTCCTTGCAGGGCACAGAATGAAGCCATGCTCTGGATACTAATCTGTCGCCTACACTTCCTCGTCATCTAGTTCCAAAACTGCAGAGGAAAACAATATCGAGTGTGTCTGAGAGACAGAAAAAAAATGTGCATGACAGATGGCATATTGAAATGTAGGCTACATCATCAGATATCAAGATTTCCATCAATAATTACACCTTTTACAATATATAAGGAGTTGACACATACACTATAATGCCAGCCCTTCAAGTTATTTTAGAATGCGTTTTGTAATGATTGAATGCCTTTTATACAATTGGTTTAATTAGAGTTTAAACAAAGGATCATTTTGGATGCATAAGGGCATAGGTGTTCTTGTTTTACTTCCAGGTATGGTCATGTGAATATAACCAAAGCGGCCAGCATTACATCAGCGAGCTCTATGAAAGAAAGCACAGCAATAACTGCTGTAATAAAAGAAAAAAGACATTTAATAGAAACTGAAGAAATTTGTGTTTTGAAAATGTCGAAAACCACTCATCTCATGTAAGCCCATCTGAATGTATTCCTTCCCTTTGTTTGATTAATGTTGTATCAATCCTTAATGGATGTATAGGAAAGTGAACCCCCTCAATGGATGCATATTGCCTCTTGAAGAGGTTTCTTCACTTCCCCAAAGGAACAAAACATTTTTAGCCTACTGATTACCAACCCAGAATCTCCAATTAAGTCAAGGAATTTTTTTTTCAATGATATATTTACAAGTATTTGCAAAGAATGCAAGAGCATAGTTACAGTCAGATACCGCGCTTTGGCTTATATAGTAGATGTCTGTGGGCATATTGCGATGCAGTGTACTGTACAGGCAGAGGCTCTATGGCGGCGCATTACTGTAATATATACATAGGTTTGATATGCTGGCAAATAAATATATTTATTTTAATTTTATTTTTTACATTTGTAAAGCGCACTGCAGCCCGGAGGCATAGAGGCGCTGAAAGCAGTGCGTAGGAAGGCTTGATTAAGGGTTACAAAAAAGCCGCCCCAGAAGAGTTCTTAGAAAATACATACAGTGTTACAGATACATAGGTCCTAGGTAGCGGACAAGAACCAGGCACATTATTTGAAGAGACTAGTCTTGATGGCCTTGCGAAAGGCAGTGGGAGAGTCAAGTACTCTGATGTGCGGTGGAAGTGCGTCCCAGAGGGTGGCTGCCATGGTGGGGAAACTAGTGCCACCAGCACGTACTCTGCGCGTTTTTGGCACAGTTATCAACAGTTATCAAGTTGGATAGTTGAATGAACATTGATTTCGATAATTGTTAGACATATGGCTAATGGATTATATGATGGGTTTTTCAACCAAGGGAAGACTTCTTGTTTTTTTATACAAACTGTGCCTAAAACACTGAAGGCAAAAAAAGTGGTTAAAAAAAATGTTTTTCCATGCCAGAACAAGCACTGGTAGGCCGGTATGGAAGCTTGGATCCCATTGACAGGAATGACATGATAAAGGCTGCAGACACAGACGTTAGAAATGCATTGAAACAATATTATACATCATTGTACAATTTGAATGAAGGCTACACAGAAAACATATCAATCTTCTTACACTCCATTGATTTACCTACATGTGATGCAATTAATGCAGATGATCTGGAAAGTGCAATTAGTTAAGTGGAATTTAAAAAGTTATAAATGAGAAGAAAAATGGCAATTGCAGAAAATCACAAGCGGACCGAGGCCTGATTCTGATCTCCATGTAAAATGGGAAATCTGTCATTTCATAATGGAAAGACACATTCCTCATTTGCACGATAGTCCATGCCTGTGGAGCAAATGAAGCTCAAAATGAGGCCCCGAAAAATGCTCTTTCGCAACTTTCCCAAGAACTGTTTTACAACTGTTTGATTGAGTGGATGATTCTGAGGACCCGATACAGAGGTGCATGCAAACATAAAAAAGTGTTGTTTCATGGAGTAGCATCACTTTTCTTAAAAGCTGCATGTTCTGATAAACTAAGAATGTGGCATCTGGTCATCTAAGCCTCAGCTTTTGCATGTGCCTGATTTACAGCCTGACTACGACACTAGTGACCATCACGCTTTCAGGGCAGGCATTACAAGGGCAGTCACCCTTGCATAGCCCTTCTTTTGCAAGTTAAACAAAGGATTTAAAACATGGCACATGTGCAGTGTTAACATGTCTACACACATTTTTCCTTTAAAAGCTGGGGGTTTCCCTTGATGGCACCAGCATTTTTCTAATTTACTGAAGGCTCAACAAGACTTTAGTAAACAAGAACAGTGGCAGACTTTAAAATAATCTTTGTAATGACACTAGTATACGAGTTGCTCTCACAATGAAAGACAATAGCTACCCTGCAGTTATTCCACCCACATCCGAATTGTGGTGCTGCAAACTTGAGGTTAGAAAGTGGGTTTTCCATTCCAGTTTTTGTCACAGCTCAGAATCGGGCCCTCGGTGAAATGATGTCTACTTAGTGCAGTAGATATTTCAGAAGGTGAACCTTGTTACCCAACTAACTCCCCAGATGAACTGTTCTCTAATACTCTTTAATGACATGCAAGGTGCAAAGGTGGACTTGCCGCCATGTACCTATGAGAGAAGCCCACTTGTGTATTGGTAGCTTTACTTTGATTCTGATGTAGGCCGCCGCCGAAATGTGAGAGCCCAGCCTCAACCCTGGTGAATGGAAAAACACCAGTCACAACAAACATGATGCAGAACTGTGCGAACACTGGTAAGAGGTGGCAGAGATCGCTTCAGATGACAACAGTGAAGGCTACAGTTCATGGTGCTTATTCCACAGCTGGCAAAAAACGTAGCAGGCACGGGCCACAGGAATAAGAAATTTACAGATTGTGAGGAACAAAGCAGGCAAGAAGCACAGAAGCAGAAAGAGCCTGAGGAATGAGACTAGAACGAAGGCTCGCATGGTAGGAGAGGGTCAGGAGTGTTTAAGAAAGTTAGGATTGGCGATATACCGGGAGAACACAAGCAACAGCCCGAAGCAATGAGAGCAGGCATTAACAGTGAAGAAAACAATGAAGAAACAAAAATACAGTTGTCATGGTGGATGTGGGTGTGTGTATGAGGTGCCCTTGGTAATTGCTGCAACACAGTCCACCTGCGGATTTGCTGCTAGGCGTGTTACTCTAGGGATTACTTTTGGACAAGACTGGGCAGGGAAAAGGGACATAAACATGAATAGGACACACTCATATATGAAAGTACCCACTGACCATCCTCACTACTCTAAGCCAGCACCCAACTGACTCACTTGGAACATTCCTGGACAAACATACATCAATGTTCTGACAAGCTGTCACTCAATCACTCTGACATTCTATGGAAAGCTGGATGACCAGCAGACATATGAGACAGAGACCTACCATAACCACAGTGTTGATCCTGCTGGAAGGTGTGAATCATTAAGTTGTGATCTCCTCGAAAGGTTTGGGCCCTGCCCACATCAAGCATCATCATGACCTCACCATATGGAGGTTCCCAGCGCTGAACGAAGCTCTCATAAAGGATACAAGCAACGTGCAGGATTCATATAAAGAGGTGATTACAGGCCAGGAAATTTAAGGCACCCTAATTGAAAGAGCAAAAAAAAAGAAAAGAGAATACAACAAGCTTCACAGCATTTAAATACAATGTGAAAACACTTCCTACAGAATACAAAAAAAAATAGCCTTTGAGGTGCAAAATTAATAGAAACAACAAAGTGCAATAATCAAGCAAGTCCAACCATGGCTGCAGCAATACCTCCTCCACCCCATGTTCCTGTCAGAACCAGGAACACTACCAATAAGATGGGAGACGTGGACATTTTATTTTAGACTAACATTGTGTCCATGGGGGTGGGTGGGTGGTACAAGTTCAACCTTTCTGGGAAACAAGCGCTGTTATTGCACAATCTGCACCCAGAGGGGCGTACTGTTTTTGATGGCCTCCCAGAGCCACAACATGAAGGAGCAGGAGGGCTTGATGAGTTCACATTGGCTGTAAAGGAAATGAGTATTTTGAGGCAAGGAAAAATGTAACTTTCAAAAGACACATTTTTGAAAGGACCCAAGACCCGTCAGAACAAGTAGAAGTTTATGTGGCTGTGTTGAGGACATTCAGCCACACTTGTGAATTCGGCAGTCTAACTTGTTGATTTGCGATCAACTGGTGAGATGAACTTGCAATCCCAGGGTGCAATAAAAGTTACTGGCAAAAGACATGACCCTGGAGCAAGCAGTAGAACTAACCAGGAGTATTGAACAGACAATGCAATATATGAAGGACATTAAATTAGAAATTATCAAGAAGTGTGTGCTGTGAATCCAAAAAAACCCATAAAGAACAAGAAAAGAGTGGATAGGACACAAGTGCTTCAGAAATGGCAACCCTAGATATTCTTCAACCAGTGTGTTCTGCCCAGTGGGAAATGGGGAGTGTATCAAATGCAGATGCAAAGGGCATTTTGTACACATGTGCAATGAGTCTGCCATTAGTGCCATGGAGCACAAACTAAACCATGGTGAACAGGACAGTGCTCCACATTCCCTGGGTGGAAAGAGCAAGCCGTGACATATTTTTGACATATCGGCGATGTCTGGGGGAGCAGGAGGTCCTGTGGATGTATTTCAAATTGATAGCTTGAAGTTTTTAATGAAGGTAGATTTGGCCTCCCCTTGGATCAGTGTATCAGAGGACACATTTACAAGCACTCTGTTGAGAGATTTGCAGGAATTAATGCCACCTCTGGTACAACCTTGTGGTTATGGTGAAAGTGAAATAGAGTTGCTAGGCAAATGTCAAGGGCTTGTAGGCTATAAAGGTAGAGAATGCGTAGCAAACATTTTGGTGGCAAAGAAAGGATTGTCCCTGCTAGGATGGGCAGAGCAGAGGAAGTTAGGAGTTTGTATTTAGGCTAATGCACCCTTTCCATTGGCGATAGCGGAAGTGGATGAAAGGTGCACTGCAGAATTTCCCAAGGTATTTTCAGAAAATCTGCGGAAGTTAAATGACTTTGCATTAAGTTGAAAAGGTGCGACCAGTTGCACACAAAATGAAGCAACAATTGCATGAGGCATTAGATGGTCTTCTTCAGAGAGGTGTGATAGAACGTGTTTGAAGTGGGAGAATGGGAGAAAAGACTCCCCCCAATCTCCTCACGCCCCTGGCCTAGAGGATCGCAACCCAGACACCCACCACGAGA
Organism: Ambystoma mexicanum; assembly: GCF_040938575.1. Classification (NCBI taxonomy): domain Eukaryota; kingdom Metazoa; phylum Chordata; class Amphibia; order Caudata; family Ambystomatidae; genus Ambystoma; species Ambystoma mexicanum. The sequence goes on from NC_090941.1 coordinate 256,782,272, forward strand.
TGAATTTGCCTATCTACCAGACGACCAAATACCCTGGTACAGGAACATACGGATATGCCCACCAGCCTGCCCAACAGCCTGCCCTGCTCAAGCCGACACTTGCGGCATGGATGAACTCGACTAAACCCTTCAACAGTAAGGAAATACATCGTTAGAGATGCCATCACGACCTAGCCAACTGTCAAGACCACCCGTGTAACCACGCACACTAGACACCCCCACACCAATCCACACGAAGAACATACTCAGTGCTATGACGTAGGTGACGGACACACCCACTGACGCGCATCTTTATTATTTTTCACATAGGTTTTTTGAAATGCAGAAACGCAAGACGCACAAAGCACTCACCTAAATGGTTGCTGACGCTTCTCCTAATCATTGCATTGTGATGAAAATACAACGAAGACATGATACCGCCTATGAAGCATTGTGATACCGCAGCTTAAGTGCCGTGCATTAAACATCCCCACCTATGCACCAGGCCGAAGTAGGCCGCAAGCAAGAGCCTCCACGAACATTGGACGAGCAAGAGTACAATTGCTGACCCTGCAGAACGAGCCCCGCGAGAACTGACAGCCAAGGGAGCGATGTTGCAACTCGCATGCTACCAGCCGACGCCAAGGTCACACCTGCAAGCAAAGCCAGACACGCAGTGGAAAATACAACTTTAAATGTGGAGAATTCTGCCTCAACCACGGTCTCTCCTCACGTGGCCAAACCTGACAGGGTGCCAGACCCAGAAAGGAGAAGTCGCCTGGGTCCCACGTTTGAGACACAGGCTGCAACAATGAAATGACCCAATGGACACCTACAGCGATCGGAATGGTCTGCTCTCAGGCATATGAGTAAATCCACGCATTGTCTGCACGAACACATAGTTACATATTGTTGCAAATGACAGGTACACCGCGAGCTGGGAACAATGATGGTCCCAGGCTGGGGGGCTCGCAAGTGGACCAATCAGAACATGGGACACTCATCACTGACGCCATTAACCTTAGCCAATCATTAGGGGTCTTTGTGTAACAATTTTCAAGTATCTAATAGAAGGGACAACCCAAGTATACCACCTGACTGACCCTTAACCACTAACAGCGTTCTCTATACGTATGCTATACTAACCCTACCACTCGAGGAACCAATCCAGAGTGGCGATAGGTTTTTTGCTAACTTTCCCAGGTGATGCAAGTAGCGCGTCATACTGAAGCAAAAAGGGGCCTGCGAGCCCCATGAATTTCGAGAGTCTGGACGGACGCATACGATCCTAGACCCATCCCTGCCGTTATTCAATAAACAGCAGAACCACCTTGCTTCTTGTGTGTGTCTCATACTCATTTTTGGGATACGCGGGAGGAGTTGGGGCCTCCCAGCCCGGAGGTCCGCGGAAGGCCCAGCCGACCCCGGGAGAAACCCCCCGCAGTGCCTCCAACTTGTGATAGGGTATAGTGACACTAAGATCGTCAGCTGTGGTAGACGTCTCCTTTTCCGTAGGTCATGCTGTCGCTGTTCTTCCAATGGCCCTGTCGGTAACGCTAGGGCGGGTCTGGAGTTTGCAGATCTTCATGTCGTGTAGGTGATTCCAAGCACGCTTATCCTGCAACTTCACTGCTCTCGTAGATACCTCCTCTACCAAGTGGGGACCAGTGAAGCGTGGGCTGTTCCACCTTCTATTGAAGTTGCGGAGTAGCACGTGGTCACCTTTAGCAATTTTGCACAGTCTTTCCTTTTCCAATTCTTTGTCGGTATCTTCTTGTTGGTAACTCTTAGACCCGCCCTGCGTGCGCTCGAGCTGTTGAGACACAAACGCTACACTAGTAATCAAAGAAGACACATATTGGTACATTTCATCACCAAGAACAGTTGCAGTGTTTTCATAGTCTGTGAATGCTCTTGATGTTGGCGTTAGAGGAAGGCGCATTTGACGTCCGGTCACCACCTCGTGAGGAGTGAGGTGGTGGTCAGACCCTGGTCTATTCCTTAGTTCAAAAAGAGCTAGCGGAAGACAATACAGCCAACTCTTCTTTGTTGTTTGCTGTATCTTTGCGATTGCCTCCTTCAATAGGCCATTCAGGCGTTCACATATACCGTTGGCCTGCGGGTGATATGCACACGCAAATTTATGCTTGATGTTTAGTAAGGACGTGATGTGCTGAAACATTTCATTAGCGAAGTGTGGGCAGTTATCTGACCGCAGTACTTCGCACACTCCCCATCTGGGGAAAACCTCCCTCACTAGAAATTTAGCTGCTCTGAATGCATCCGCATGTGAGCAGGGTCCTGCCTCAATCCACCTGGAGAATGGGCATACCACTACAATCATATACTTATTTCCTTGACATACGTTGATCATATCAACGTAATCAATATGAATGTGCAGGAAGGGTCCCTCTGGCCGGGGTATAGTACCTTTTATCACTTGTAGCGTGTGACCGGCCGTAAACTGTTGACATGTAAGGCAATTGCTGATAAAATTTGTTACATGAGAATTTAACTCGGGGCAGAACCAATCTTCCCTAATTCGTGCTGCAGTAACTTCCTTCCCTGTATGAGCTGGGTGATGGAGCTGGCCCAGGGCGGTGTTCAACAGTGCCAATGGCATGACCATCTTTCCAGTGTTACCCTGATGCCATAGTGCGTCAGTTGGCGACATTGTACATCCTCTTTTTACCCATACTTCCTTTTCTGCCATTGGTGCGGCCGCCTGTAATTCCATTATCTGTGTGGCTGGGAGATGGGTGTACCCTTCTTTCATCAACATCTCTTTAGCTATCCCCCTCCCTCTCCCTCTCTCTGACTCTGGGGGGTTCCATATTTCACCAAAATACGCAGCATACTTGGCATGTGCGTCTGCTGCTTCATTCCCTTTTGAGATATGATCTTCTCCATTAGTGTGTGCGGGATATTTGACCAAAGCTAGTTCTTGGGGATTATTTATTACTTCAATTAATTCAGCTAACAAGAGAGCATGTTGCACTGGGGTTCCGTCAGCTCTCCTAAACCCCCTTCTCTGCCATTTTGTCAACCCAGAGTAGACAGTTGATGTGACCTATGGGCTGTCAGAATATATAGTAACTATTTTGTCAAAGCTTTCCTTCAACGCCAAGATCAGTGCAACCAATTCTGCTGCTTGAGCAGAATAATGCTGTGGTAACTGTACACATTTCACAACGACACACACCAATTCTTCTGTCATTTTTACAACTGCTGCCCCAGTCCTCCTTATCCCATCACTCTGGTCTATTGTCGATGACCCATCAATGAACAAGAGCTCGCCTCCATTTAGCGCATCCTCTTCAACTTTTCTAGTACGTGAGTACATTTCAGTAGTCTGTGTACAATCATGAGCATAGTCACCTTCCTCAATAACTTCCGCTATAAACCTTGCAGGATTAACTGTGCTGCATCTAACAATAGATAGTTCTGGTCTAGATAAGATGATCTCATAACCTGACGCCCTCTGCGTGGTTAGTGTGGACTTAGGTTTGTTCAATATTGCAAATAGTGCATGCTCCACAAATAGTGTGGTTGGGCACCCCATTGTAATAGATGATGATTTCTCTACCGCGAAGGCAGCTGCGGCAAGGCCTTGTTCACAAGGGAAGTGACCTAACATAACAGGGTCCAAGTGACCGCTGTAAAATGCTATTGGCTTGTATCCCATGCTTGTTTTCTGAGCCAATACTGCTTTCATTACTGCTGAGTCACAATGTGAAACGATAAAGAACTGTTGTTCATAATCTGGGGTGGCCAGTACCGGAGCAGTTGATATTGCGTGTTTCAATTCGTCAAATGCTTCCTTCATTTCCATTGTCCACCCCAATTTTTTCTCCCCTTTGTTTGCTTCTCTCAATGCTTCAAGTAGGGGTCCTATGTATGAGCTGTAATCAAAAACCCATGCTCTGCAGTAGTTGCACAATCCCAGGAACTGTTGCAGCTCCCTCACTGTTTTTGGCAATGGCGTGTTTGATATAGCCTGTGCTCTTTGTGGAGCAATTTTTCTTCCGTGTTGGGATATCAGTTGACCAATGTATAATGCCTGTTCCTGACAGTACTGTAACTTTTCTTTGTCTACCTTGTAACCCTTTTCAGCCAATATTGTCAGCATTTTCAATGAGTCCTCCCTGCACCTTTTTTCGCTTGTGCTGCAAATTATTATGTCGTCAACATATTGCAGCACCGTACTTTCCAATTCAACGTTTCCCAAGTCCATCTGTATTACTCTGTTGAAAATTGAGGGTGACTCGCAGTACCCTTTTGTGTTTCTGTACGTGAAGCTTGTCAAGTCTTGTGAATCTGGATGCAGGGGTATTGAGAAAAAGGCATTTTTGAGGTCAATCACTGTAAATCGTGAGGCCTCTGCTGGAATTCCACATAATATGGTGGCCGGGTTTGCTGCTATGGGGTATTCTGCTTTTACAATGTTGTTCAAGGGCCTGAGGTCCTGGATGAAACGCCAAGACCCTTCTTTAGCTTTGCGCACCGGATACACGGCCGTGTTACATGGTGATTCTGATGGTACCAGTATGCCGTTATTTATTAGGGCCGTTATTGTTTCGTATATGCCCTCATCTGCCTCTTTTGATAGTGGGTATTGCTTCACTTAAGGGAGTATTGCACCCTTTTTCAGTTTTATTCTTACTCCCCCGATGCTCTTTATGCAACCCACGTCATAGGGACTAGTGGTCCACAGTGATGTTGTAACTTTTGCCATATCTTCCTCGTAAAAGGGAACTGGGGTAGATGCGGGTGCTTCAAGTGCCATGGCGATTTTCTGTGCCACTTGCTTGTATGTCACTCTTAGACATATATCCACACTCATCATAAATACCATTTCACCCTCTTCCTTGTCTTCTGAAAAGAGCTCCTCATCTGACACCTGGGTGAGCCTGCATCCCTCAGCCAGCGCTATCACTGCCCTCCATGCTCTTTCTTCCCGGTCTTGGGCATGTACTGTGATATAATCAGCAGTCGCTATAATGCTCTCGATGCTCACTGAAAATATCTTTCCTTCTGGTTCATTGGCTGGTGTTTCAGGTCTGAACAGATATGCTGCTGGCCTCCTCCAGATCTTCCCTTCTATTCCTGGCATCCATGCGAATGCCATGTCTGTTCCGTACTGGAACAGTTCGCCATCTACTGGCTCAGCCCGGGTCACTGTCTGCCCACAGTATGCTTGCATAATTTGCCGTGCAGTGAGCATGTTTATTCCAGGGGTGTAACAAATTATGCCGTCCTCCGTGAAGGAGATTGTCATATTCAACCTGCTCATTATGTCTCTCCCAAGTATGTTTACTGGCGACTCCCTTGAATATAGGAGCGGGACGGACATGTCATAATCCCCTATTGATAAGGAGATGTTATCAGTAAAGGGAACCAACCCCCTAGCCCCAGAGAATCCTTGGGTGTTCATGGCCTCACCTGACATCTTAAATTTACCCTCCCTTATGCAAGACCGGGTTGCCCCAGTATCAACAAGGAATGATAATTTCTTGTCACCTATCGTTACCTCAATGCGTGGTTCCTCCGCACTATTAGGTGTTATCGACAGGATGGGACACACCAAGGACGTCTGTGGGCTGTCCTATTGTGGGTATAATGATTGACCACTTCCTGTGTAAGGGTTGTGTCCCAGGACCGTCACCCTTCCCAGTTGTGTTTGCTGTAGTTGTGTATTGGTGGAGGTTACCTTATGGTCCTGAATTTGAGTGGGCTGCTGTACTTGCTGCACTTGGGGTTGTTGTGATATCGCTACCTGTTGTTGCGGTAGTGAATATGTCTGTTGCTGTTGTGTTACTAACTGTTGCTGCGCACTGCCCTGTTGCAGTGCCTGCTGTTGTTGGTGACCCTGCTGTTCCCTTGTAGGCCCTGTTGTCCCTGTTCTCCCCACGCTGGTGTGGAGGGTCTCATTCTACATGTGCGTCACATGTGTCCTAACAATCCACAAATCCAACATACGGGTGGTTCCCTGGTCTGCCATGGGAAACTTCCTGAATTGTCCTGATATACTGGTTGCCCAGTGGGGTAGAAGCTTCTGAATCCTCCCCCTTGCTGTTGTGCGTTATAGCCGTATCCCCTCCCCCTCATCATTCCTCCCCTTCCCCTGTTGTAATTATAATATCCAGCTCCTGATGTCGAGTATCCTCCTCCCATATTAGTCGTGTATGGTGGGGGAGGTGGCAGCTGTTGTGCTATAATCTGTGGTGACTGTATTTAAGAGGGATCTTGTGCGGCCACTACTTGCGTGGGGTTTGGTGTCATTGTTGTAGGTGTAGTCATTGTTGTAGGTGTAGTTATTAGTACACCTTCCATCGTGTACTTAGTAAGTTTTTTCTGCACTAATTTAGCCTCTTCCGCTTTCCTATCTTCTTCCTTTTGTTTCATCTTTTCTTGCCATGTCCTACAATGATGTACTATCGTCAGTTGTATTTCCGGCCAAGCCTTTGCTTCCATCCCCACTACTTTCTTCAATTGTTTCTGCACCGCCTAAAGGGAGCCCTTGTATTAGTATGTGGTAAAATATTGCTGGTGTCTTGTCCCACTGCTCTCTAGTTTCCATACGCCACTTTTCTTGAATTTCCTGGATATAATCAACAGGATCTTCGTTCTCACGCATCTTGCGTGATGTAATTTCTCCTATGTCTGATGTGTCTGGGTATTGTACCCTCAGTGCTTGCCATAATGCATGTCTGCAGTTTGCGAATGCCGCCCCGTCGTGTGATGTGTTTGTTATTGTGACCCCGGGAAAGCCTGCTCTCTTCCAGATGTCATCTGCTGCATCCCCCAATATTGATATTAGTAGGCCCTTCATGTCTCCTACTGCCAGTTTCTGCCCTGCAGTGTGTTTTTCCATCTCATATATCCATTTCCCTGCACCTTCATTTAGTGATGGGAGCCTGCACTTTATATTTTCCTTGTCTGCATGCTTCCAAGGGACGTATTGTGGTCTAACCCCTCCTCTCTCCAAAAGTGGCATTAGGTTGTGTCCTATCTGACCCCCGGGTTTCCCGGTGTTGAGTCCGTATACCCCTCCTCTTCTTCCGTGTCGTCTACATCATCTGTTATGTCCATATTTCCCCTGCTTGTAGCTGTTTCCCCTCCATCTCTTCCCCTCCGTTTATCATTTACTTTATTTGATGTGGGCGTGTGTATTCGTTCTTCCTGCCTGCGTCCAGGGAGATCTCTAAGCCTGCCAGCGTAGGGTGTGTGTTCGTGATGGGCGGGTGTGGGTGTAGGTGGACATGTTGCACGTGATGAGTGCGGGGTGGTGGAACATGTTGGACGGGTTGATGAGGGTGTAGCTGCACTTATGTGCCTTCCCTCCATTCCTTGCTCTTCTCCCTCACTTCCCCCCAGTTCTTCCTTCCTTCTGCAGGCCCATGGTGATTCCCTGTTGGTTCGGGTGATGTACAATTTATCTAAGCTTTCCCTTTCCCTATTTCTTCCTTCTCTCTCCATTCCTTCTTCTTCCTCGCTGCAAAAGTCATCCAGGAGCGACAACCCCAAATCTGTCTTTTTCCCCCGAATCGTCACTGTTTTTAAATCTATTAAATCCGTTCCTCCCGTTTCTTCTATAACAATTGCTCCCCTTTGTGCTGATGTTGTTGCTACTTCTGTGTCCCTGCGTACATATTTCCTTATTTCACTCTCCCCTCTCCTATCTCCTCTTTCCCGTTCTCTTTTCTCTACTGTCTCTCCACCCATTTCCTCTCTTTTCTTTTTTAATTCCTCCATTACTTCACTACTCATCTTTTCCAATAGCCTTTCCTCTTCTCTCCTCCTTTCCCATCTCTCTCTTTCCCGTTCTAATATGCTTTCTATCATCCTCCCTTCTTCGTATTTCTTTGTCGTTTCTGATAGTATTTTCCTCTTCCATATTTCCATTTCCTTTTCTTTTTCTTCTTCCTCCCTTTTCTTGTTGCGCTGTGCTGCTCGAGATACCCTTTCTGCTGCTGCCTTCACCCTTTCAGCTTCCCTCTTTCGTTCTTCAGTTCGTTCCCTCATTTTTTCCAAATCATTCTTACTTTCTTTCCTCTCTCGTCTTCTCTCTCTTACCTCCCTTTCAAGCTGTTTGATTAGTGCATTTTGCTCATTCCTTAACTCCGCTAATCGTTCCTCCAAAATCTCTTCTTCTTCTCGTAACAGCTCTTCCTCCTTTCTTTTCCCCCTTCCCCTTTCATCTTGCTCTTACTGTCATTGTCCTCGTTCATTTTCCTTACTACCTCCTTCTCTTCTCCTGTTAATGAACCTCGCAATTTTAATAACACCTGTGCAGCTACCCACTCATCGTGTCCTATTGCTGCAATTTGTTCTTCGCTAGTCTTCCCCTCCCCTGCGGGCATCTTCGTATAGGTTGACCCTACCGTACTTGTTGCCCCCCTCCCGTGTAGCCACCTGTAGCTGTATATGGTGGTGGGCTGTATGCTGGGTTCGAATACCCCTCAACCGCCCTTAATTGTTCTCTAACTATTTCTCTTCGAGAAATAGTTAGAGAACAATTAAGGGCGGTTGAGGGGTATTTGAACCCAGCATACAGCCCACCACCATATACAGCTACAGGTGGCTACACGGGAGGGGGGCAACAAGTACGGTAGGGTCAAGTACGGTAGTTCCGTTATAGGATATAACCCCCCTTCCTCCTTTTTCACTACTTTCGCTAGGGGCATGTCGTCGCCCTGTTCCTTTTTTATTTCTGTTTCGTTTACTTTGCTACTCTTTTCTCCTCCCTCTTGTCCTTTCCCCGTGCACTGTGTGCCTTCACTCTCTTTTTCCCCAGTCTGTTCTTCCTCCTTAACCTTCTTCTCCTCCTTTGTTTCCCCCACAGTGAACATTCTGTTTGGTCCTGGTTAAACACCTCCACATGGTGTGTCAACTTCTTCCCCTTGTATGTGTTATGTAGATGGGTCAATGGTGAGTGTTGGACATATGGGTCGAAACTGCCATTAGGCGGCCAGGGTGTCGTCATTTTATTGTCCGTCCCCTGTGTCCATTCTATGCTGTATTTAATCAGTTTCTCCCTATGGGGTGACAGTGTTTTACATATATGCTGTATTGGGGTAGAGAGGGTGTTCCCCCACCCTCCCGATCCTGTCCCGTATGACATGGTAGTACTGTTTTGTTATTCTCCCTCGATATGGTGGTGGTTACCTTGCTAATAATGAACGCTATACCATTTCAGATGTTTTACCTGGCCCTGTAATTTTGGGGACTTGCGATCGTCCGCTAAAAGAAAATAATAAAATATAGCATTTGCAACCATATATTCTTTTTCTGTCTTTTCTTCTTTCACCTAACACCGTTAAGGCCCCTCTACGGCCGGGGCGCACGTAGCCCCCTGCGGCTGTGTGCCCTGTGTGACGTGCTTATACAGCCGTCCCACTTTATTTCACCCTTCCTCCTCTTTCCTCACTTGTCGTGGCCGGTGTTCTCCGTGCGCGGTCACGTCCCTCTCTCCACCTTGCCCCGATATAATCGTTACCGTTTACCTCCGTGCCCACTCCCTTACCACTATTCTCTTCCCCACCACTCTTCAACAATGCTTTGTGCTCGAGGTATCCTATGAAAGCCCTACTGGTGACGTCACCGACCTCTTCCAAAACTACCGGTAAGTTCTTTTCATGTTTTAAAAGTTCGAAATAAGTTTGCTATTTATCCCCGTTAACCCGACAGCTGTCCTCTTGTCACGCCTGGAACAAGGTAACCAACAATATAATCAGACTGCGCACGCTGCGTCACCTCGCGTGTGATACGCCCCTCAACAGGAGGGCTTAACCAGCCAATTATCTTCCATATTAGGCAACCAGCTAGCTACTGCCTACAGGAAAATGTCATCTATCTATCGAGTTTCTCTGCTCGATCAATAGGGATCCTCATCTACTCATTGATCAATAATCGCCAATTCGTAGGAAACCGCACACACACACACACACCCTTACAGGTGGTCGCGTCCTAGGCCAATCAGTGTCTACGAGCGGCCGCACGAGATGTTTTCGTGCTCCGCCCACCCTTCTTCGTAGCGTAGCGGACTGCTCTCGCACTTGTCCGGCTACCATTCACTTCACCGTCAACACTAATTTATCAAATCTTCGCTGCGCACCTTGGTAACACCTCCCACCTCCCGTATTCTATTCCTCCCCCCTCCCTCACAATTTCACATTGCTTGTTGGGTGTGGCATACTCACTAAGTTCTCTTGATGCGGGGCCGCTCGACTGCGTGCACCCCTCCAAGCGGCTCGCCACCTCCCCTCGTCTGGACCACGTCTGGACACTCGCCAACCGCGGGCGGGATACTTCTCAACCGGCTCCCGAGGGCCAATATCCGGATTGCGCTGTACGGTCTTCTTGCAGTTCCGCAATGGTCCTGTAGTCCTCAAAAAGGGGGCAGCGGCAGAGGGGGCCGCGCCGCCGGGCCTCCTCGCAACGAAAGTACTCGGAAAAATAAAATAAAAGGCAGATCTTAAACAGATCTCAGCAGTGCCTCCAACTTGTCAGGGGGTTTCTCCTGGGGTCGGCTGGTCCTTCCACGGACCTCCGGGCTGGGAGGCCTCAACTCCTCCCGCGTATCCCAAAAATGAGTATGAGACACACACAAGAAGCAAGGTGGTTCAGCTGTTTATTGAATAACGGCAGGGATGGGTCTAGGATCGTACACGTCCATCCAGACTCTCAAAATTTGTGAGGCTCGCAGGCCCCTTTTTGCCTCAGTATGACGCGCTACTTGCGTCACCTGGGAAAGTTAGCAAAAAACCTATCGCCACTCTGGATTGGTTCCTCGAGTGGTAGGGTTAGTATAGCATACGTATAGAGAACCCTGTTAGTGGTTAAGGGTCAGTCAGGTGGTATACTTGGGTTGTCCCTTCTATTAGATACTTGAAAATTGTTACACAAAGACCCCTAATGATTGGCTAAGGTTAATGGCGTCAGTGATGAGTGTCCCATGTTCTGATTGGTCCACTCGCGAGCCCCCCAGCCTGGGACCATCATTGTTCCCAGCTCGCGGTGTACCTGTCATTTGCAACAATATGTAACTATGTGTTCGTGCAGACAATGCGTGGATTTGCTCATATGCCTGAGAGCAGACCATTCCCATCGCTGTAGGTGTCCATTGGGTCATTTCATTGTTGCAGCCTGTGTCTCAAACGTGGGACCCAGGCGACTTCTCCTTTCTGGGTCTGGCACCCTGTCAGGTTTGGCTTGGTCACGTGAGGAGAGACCGTGGTTGAGGCAGAATTCTGCACATTTAAAGTTGTATTTTCCACTGCGTGTCTGGCTTTGCTTGCAGGTGTGACCTTGGCGTCGGCTGGTAGCATGCGAGTTGCAACATCGATCCCTTGGCTGTCAGTTCTCGCTGGGCTCGTTCTGCAGGGTCAGCAATTGTACTCTTGCTCGTCCAATGTTCGTGGAGGCTCTTGCTTGCGGCCTACTTGGGCCTGGTGCATAGGTGGGGATGTTTAATGCACGGCACTTAAGCTGCGGTATCACATTGCTTCATAGGCGGTATCATGTCTTCGTTGTATTTTCATCACAATGCAAGGAATAGGACAAGCGTCAGCAAGCATTTAGATGAGTGCTTTGTGCGTCTTGCGTTTCTGCATTTCAAAAAACCTATGTGAAAAATAATAAAGATGCACGTCAGTGGGTGTGTCCGTCACCTACGTCATAGCACTGAGTATGTTCTTCGTGTGGATTGGTGTGGGGGTGTCCAGTGTGCGTGGTTACATGGGTGGTCTTGACAGTTGGCTAGGTCGTCATGGCATCTCTAACGATGTATTTCCTTACTGTTGAAGGGTTTAGTCGAGTTCATCCATGCCGCAAGTGTCGGCTTGAGCAGGGCAGGCTGTTGGGCAGGCTGGTGGGCATATCCGTATGTTCCTGTACCAGGGTATTTGGTCGTCTGGTAGATAGGCAAATTCATCTCGTGGTGGGTGTCTGGGTCGCGATCCTCTAGGCCAGGGGCGCGAGGAGATTGGGGGGAGTCTTTTCTCCCATTCTCCCACTTCATGTTCATGGTACGGAATGGTTATCCCTTGTGGTCCTAGTGGTGAAAAACAATGGGAAGATTTGTTTGTGCGTTGACTTGAGAGAGCTTAACAAGAACATCTTAGTGGAAAGGGACCCTTTACTGGTCATATCGGAAGTACTATCTGTGTTGGGATATTCTGACTGGTTCAGGATCATGGATCTATCAGCAGCTTATCACCAAGTGCTGTTGTCTCAAGAGGGCCAGGATGTCACAGCATTCATCACACCAGAGAACTTTCAAATACCTAAGGATGCCTTTTGGTTTAGCATAGGATGCAGCTGTCTTTCAGAGAGTGATGGAAAAGGTGTTAGAGGGAATCACCAATGTGATTGTGATCCAAGATGATATTATGATGTTTGGTGATTGCATGTAACAACATGATAGAGCATTGAAGTGTGTGTTGGGGAAGCTGGGTGAGGCTGGTCTGATGATACAGCGCAGTCAATGTAAAATTGGAGTGCGTGAAGTACAATATTTGGGGCACAGGATCTCGGCTCAGTTCATTTCTCCCAAGCACAGTCTGGTGGAAAGCATAAGTAAGGCTCCAGCGCCACAGGATAAAGATCTATTATTGTTGTTCATGGGAATGGCAGAGTTCTATCATAAATTTGTCAATAATTTTGCAGTTATTTCCACACCATTAAGAGCATTGCTAAAGAAAGGTACCATGTTCCAGTGGTTGGATGGATGTAAAGAAGCTTTTCAAAAGGATAAAGTAAGGACTAGCTAAGGCATCTTCTTTAGGTGGATTTATGAGTGGTCGGGCGATGGTGTTGACAGTAGATGCTAGCCTGCCGGGTTTGGGAGCATCGTTCTCACAGGTAGATGGTAGGTAAGAGGAGCATATGATTGCATTTGCGTCTAGACTATTAAAAGTTGCTGAGAATAATTATTCAGTTATGGAAAGCGAGGCTTTAGCAGTTTTTTGGGATGTAATGCACTTTATATTTTTCTTGTCGGGCCCAAGTTTCATGGTAAAAACAGACCACAGACTGTTAGTGCAAATGTTAGCTGGAGGGGGCTGGTCGACTAGAATTTCCAAATGGACGTTAGGATTACAAAACTATGATTTTGTGTTATGTCCCGGGCAAGGAGAATATAATGGTGGATTGCATCTCACGTCTTACTGTGGGGCTTGACAGTGAAGTTGTAGGGAAGGTGCAGGAAGATGAGATGGTTGTGGATAACATTGAGCAAGGCACTTTAGATGGAAAGGATTGGAAGGTAGTGGAAAGAGAAGACACAGTACACAATAAGGTGAAGGAATGGATTGTGGAAATTTGGTCTGGTAGGAATGAAGTAGAGAAGAAGTTTGATTGGTTCTATGAGGTGAGGAATAAATTGTGTTTGTTGGGATGCAGAGAAAGGCTCAGGCGGGGGGAAAAGTAATTTCTCCTGAGGGTAAAAAGAGGGACAAACTTATTGATATTGCTACCCAAGGATATTGTGGCATGAAAAGTGCAAAAAGGGTGTTAAGACAGAGTTACTGGTGGCCAGTTATGGATAGCAGAGTGGATAGGAAGATAATAAAATGTGGGGTTTGTCTGGCAAGTGACAAGTGCAAGGTGGTACAGGAGACACCACTGCATCCTCCGTGGGTACCTGAAGAGCCAAAGCATAAAGTGGGTGTGGACTTGATGGGTCTGATTCAGGGGTTAGATGAAGGCATCCAATTTATTGTGGTTTTGGTGGATTATCATTTGAGGTGGATTGATTGGAAAGGGTTAAAGGAGGCTATGACAGCAAAGTCAGTGTTGTTTTTTGTGGAGGTTTTTTTTATGAAGGGGTTCCCACATAAATTGTGATGGATACTGTTGTGCAATTTTGTTCAGACACTGTGAGGACGTTTTTGTTCCGGTTCATCATTTTGCACAAGCACACTGTGTTATATCATCCCTGGGCAAATGTGTTGGTGAAGGGGGCAAATAGGTTTCTGAAGGGAGATATTCAGTTGGCCATGAGTTCAGGAAAACTGTGGGGTAAGGGTTTGAGGGAACTGGTGTGGAGCAATTTTGCTATGCATCACTCGGTCACAAGAGTATCCCCTTTTTTCTTGTTAAAAGGACGTCAACAAGGTACCAAGTTATGTCCAGGCTGGATAGGGATGGCTTGTAGTGTGAATGCTAATCGCAAAGAAGTGATGAAATTGGTGGGAAGGCTCAAGCTCAATACAAAAGAGTGTTTGATTAGGATTCCAAGGTAAAGGAATGGGAATGGATGGTTGGAGCTTCTGTGCTTATTAAGAATCCCAGATATGGCCTCAAAACTGGAAAGTAAATGCCTTGGTCTGAAATGGATTGCGGCATTGAGAGATGGTGTGCTGATTTTGGATGGTGAAGTGTGGTCAAAAGGTAGGTTGGTGTTGAGCAAGGAACAAGGTCAAGAAGGGGAGAGTAGTGGTGAAGGATGTACGGTGATGGAAGGGGAACTTGAAAGGAATACTGTGCTGGAGGGTGAAAGCGTAAGTAGTGAGTGTTATGGTGGAAGTATTACGGTGATGGAAGGGGGACATGTTGGTGGAAAAATCAGGACATTACCTGTCAAGTTTAGGGATTTCCATTGTATTTAATGGTGCTCTTTTGAGGCTGTCATTTCACTTTTTACTTCTTGGGTTGTCATGCATTGTTAAAGGGGGTTTTAATTGGGGTGTTTTATGTTCTTCATTCACGGTTAGGGGGCAAGATGTGTTGTGTTCCACTTGGGTGTTGTGATCCAGAACCTTGGTGGTTCTGGAACACAGAGCAGTTGCAAGGGAGCTTGGGCTAGGTGCCTGCTGCTCTCCGTAATATACCTTCTGTGTGCTGTGTGTCAGCAACATATCACAGTGCCCATTTGCAAGTGTAGTCCTTGCAATGATGTGTTTCCAGACCTGTGCCCTTGCTTGTCTGAGCCATACAATGCGAGGTGCCAGAATGGACACAGGCAACATTTGAATGTGAGGGCCGTCACGTAGGCCAGTGTCTGACACAGGAAGAACAGACAAGTAATCAGTCATCTTTTCGGATCAAAAGGCACTGGGTTCTGCTAAACACACTGCACTCAGAATCTTGCAATCCACAAAAAAACTGAGTGTTAAATCATGTTTCAAGTCACATTTATTGGTACTTGTATCAGCCATCTTGTCTTTGTTCAGTAGAAACATGTATTCATTAAAAGGAACAATGAACATATAAACATGTGAAACAAAGATTTCTATGGGGAAGAAAATGAAAATACAGCATTGAAAGGAGCTAAATAACTCTACACCTTCATTTTCTAATGGCAAAGGAGACTGTATTCTTCACGCGGGAAGAGAGCTCGGAATTGAAGGACCATTTGCAAAACATTTACAAATTATATTGGGAAATGGAATTGGGTAAACCGTTACTGAAGATCCCTTCCAGTTCTACTCCTTTGGCTTCTTTACCTTCTGCTATCTCATTCCCTTGGGCTCAGATATCCACTTCATCAGTCGTTCCTGATATAGGTCTTTTTCTTGACTCAGATGTTTCTTTTACCCATCATATTTCACTTTCTGCTCCTATCGATTCCACCTATATAGCAGCCGGAAAGCCCATTTGTTTATGACTTTCAAAGCCACAAAATAATTGGTGTCTGCTTTAATTTTCTCATGACATTTTTATTGCTCTTCTGCACTTTTCGGACTTCCTATCTCTCGTTTAGCTCCACTGAAATCTTTATTTCATTCCTCTATCCATGTTTTATGTCAACTAACTCCTCTGGATTCTATTTCTTCCTCTCTGGCTCAACTTAGATGGCTTTCTTTTCATAACCATCTAAAGTTAAATTTTGTATGCCTGGACTTTAAAGCTCTTTATGGTCTTGCTCCTCCTTACCTTTCCTCACTTGTCTCTTTCTATCTTCCTTCACGTCTGTCGTGAGATACAAAGTGTCATATTTCCATATTAGGGACTTAGATGGCTGCATTACCAGCTAAAACCAATAGTGTATACAAAGTATGTGCTAAATGCTGAAAGTAATGTGTTGGTAGCACCTCCATTACACATCAGTGAGCTACAAGGAATATGCAGGCCTAGTAAGGGTGTAAGGTTACATTATGCATTGTGCTTAGACAGGCAGGGCAGAGGCCCCTGTTTGGTAGCTAATAGAGACTTGTATTGGAGGGTTTGGAGCATTAGATAGCCAATCTTTGAAGCACTATAGACACAGCTAGGATTTCAGCTTCTCTTAGAATATGCTGTCTTTGCAACTGTGGCACTGCTGTGCGTGGTAAACAAATCCTATTTCACATGAGAAGGCCTGGTAAGGCCTTGCACACACACTGATAGGACATTCCTGTGCTTTCCCAGAGGGGCTCCAAGTAGGGAGGGGCAGAGAAGGGAGCACATTGGAAATGTATTGAGCTGGGTTTTTTCCATAAGTAAACTTGTTGTCTTATGATAGAATGTGCGGGGATAGTGCGTCACGTTGACTGACAGCACAAGGTTACAAAAATGCATCCCCACATGACTCAGGTGGGAGATCCATCCACGGACTGGCTTCGAGCAAGAGTGAGGGCCCGGAACATGATAAGGTTCTTTGCAGCACCTTGCAGCACTGTTATCTGTGAGCGGGGCTGGCAGCAGTTAGCTTAAGATGACCCAGGTCTCCTAGCACTGATTAATGATACCATCTCAAGGGACGTAAGACTGTGTTTCTCTAATGAGCTTTGTAATCTTCTCTAACTTGAACTCCACATTGCTGCTAAATTTACTGTTATGTTATATTATGCTATATGTCTAATAAATTCTAAATTTTTACTGAAGGTGTCATTTCTTACGCATGAGTTCATTGCTCAGCATGAGCGGACCTGTAATTTGCGTGGAATTGGGTGATTTATGCTAATAAGGGCTGGTCTCGAGGTAGAAACACCCATTTTCAAGACAGGGTCCTCTACGGTCTGACTCTCACATCCATCTTGTAGTTCCCTCTCCTCCTTGAGATCAATCTCATTTTTGGTATTTTTCTCTCCTTGCACCGGTAAATTGGAATACTCTCCCTCTCTCCATTCTATTACTGTTTATTCTTCCTTTCGGGTGTCTCTTTGATCCCATCTGCTTTCATCTGGCTAGTGAGGACTTTTTACAATTATTGAAATACTTTGTGTTTTTAATATTGACTCCATTGTTTTGTACGGTCTTTTGATCCTATGTACTGCGCTATGGCGTAAGGTGATATATAAAATAAAATACAAAATACAAGAGGAAAACAATATGAAGGGAGGAAATTGGTAATGTTCAATGTTCTACTGCTCCTTAGTCTATTCATTTGGATATCTCTGACATCAGTTCACTTCAGCAGAGATTTACAATTTAGACTGGTATTATCCTTTTCAGTGAATCATGTTTAACTAATGTTTATGGCACAAGCAAGTAAAGTACAGCCGTATGTTGGCTCTCATTCTAGAATGTGGATGCTTGTTAGGCTCTTTATGACCTGTATTCCAGATTATGTTCAATCCTTCTTTGCCTTTCACATTGGCCAGAATAATAATGCAAGGTGGCTCTGGTGGCTCGTGCTTTGTAAGCTACATTGCTAATAATAAGATCCTATTTTGGATTATCTGGGAATGGATTTGCACATTTAATATTGACATTTCATATTCGGATGTAACTATGTTACAAATTGTACAGGTCAGGATAAATGATAAGGCCATTGCAGTCATCTGGGGAGTGCTATGGGTAACGCTTCATTTCAGTCTGCTTCAGTTACATTTCCTGCATGTTTAGTATATTCTGCTGTACTATGGCGATTGGACTGATAGTGGCAACGGTCTTTATGACATGGTGGCCTTTTTTGAGTTTGAGGGGTATGTTTGTGTCTGTTTGGCGAGGTCATTTATTTTCTTAGGTAAGTGATACAGTGGGGTTATTTGGAATGAGGGACATACTCTGGAGAGCTTTAAAGAAGGTGGGAGTTGTAGTTAAGCAATAGTTCCCATAGGGGACATGCCTACACACCATTAAGTGCCTTGAAAGCCCAACTTTATCATCCTGAGTGATGCAAGGACAATTAAGGAGGACTGCATTACAGCTAACAATACGTACCCCCACCCCTCACAGGTGCTGATGCTTATAGCACCCATGGCAGGCTATGCTTACTCGGGAAACCGCAGTTAAGAATCTTTTGTTGGCCAAAAAGAAAAGGAAAGTCATTTTGTGCGGCCTGCAGTGGCCCAGCTACTCTGTATAGTCATGGAACCTAGCAGGGCTTTGGGATGCTGTACCAAAAGCAGGGAAGGAAATGTGCTGGTTGCCAGAGAGGGTTGGAGAACCGCCCACCTCCTTCAAAAGATGAGGTAAGCACGCTGTTTGAAAGAGTGTAAGACCCATCCAGCCCATGCCGAACATGAGAATGATGATGGACAACTGCTTAAGAAGAACACTAGTACATTACATTGATAGTAAGCAGATAGGTGCAAGAGAGAAAGTTCATAAGTGAGAGCGCCAATAGACCTGCATGCCTGATGAAGCCATATACACAGGTTGGATAGAACCAGTTGACTGATGTTGAAGACTGGAGTTGTGGTTTAAAGGAGCCTGTGAGTCTAGAAGCAAAACTAAATATTCATTTCATTCAATTTGTAGAATGAAGAACTTCTGGACAAGCATGGTTTAATAGTACCTAGAATTCTGATTGCCTGTGATGCCCTGAACATTCTGAAAATGGTGAAAATGGTGCTAAAATGGACTTAGTACTTGTAACAATGATGTAGGGAGAGAATGCTCTGAATGTTAGCACTGACTCTGAATTTTAACTATGCTCTGAATTTTAGCTACGGCTCCACTTTTCAACAAGGATTAAAACTGACCCCAGTAGTGAGTAAGGGTGTGAGAGGCTGAATCTAGTATATGTCAGCATTGTGGATGTATAAAGCAGATGTCAGCTAAAAGGTGAATTTGGTTTTGATACTGCACAACACAATTTTTTTTTTAAATTTGTTTAGTTGTATACAACCTTTCAAATATTTTATACATATGAACATAAAATTCATTTCATTACAATACATTTCATTTACAATTGAGCTCTTAATTAAATTAGCACTTTAAACAACATGATTTTAGCATTTTACTCCTCATCACAGTTATGGACTGAGTTGCATTGAAGCATAAACACTAACAATTACTAATCCCCATCTCCTAACCTCTAACATGCCCCCTATTAATATTCAGGTTAGATCTGTTCATGACTTTTGTGTACAAACTTTTTTGCAGACTGTTAAACTGAATATGAAGGCATCTGGGCTGTGCAATGTTAACTGGAAGTGTAAGAAATAAGCATGGAGAATTAGCCTTGTTTCTGTAGTAAATGATAAGTGGCTCAAAGTAGGCCTTTTGTTCAATTTGCCGAACTGGAATGCAGCACAGGGCAATGTGGCACTCTACATCTGTGTTGATGCCATTCCAAACAGTTTGGGTTAATCATGTCCTCTGGAAATTTTTGGAGGGTGGTTGATTGAAAGGGAGGTGGTTCTGATAGAGAATGACATCATAGAGAAAGGTAGGCACCTTCACATGTTATGTAAGTAAAATGTGTATCCATGGGCAGTCTCAGGCAGAGTGTTTAAAAAGTCATAGAGGAGGCTGACTCGCTCTCTTTTGGAGCTGGTGCACCGTCTATTGCTCAAGGATCTGGAGAACACACTGTCCCTGGGTGTGTGCAGCATTTGTTGAGAGGCAGGCTGGCGAAAATACTTTGTGGACTCCTTCCAGGCTCAGAGAGGAGTGAAGCAAATAAGGGTCAGATAGACTGAGGTCGCACGCAGTCTGGGGCGCACATAGTCAAGCATTATTCTTGTTGAGTTTAGGAAAATTTGAGAGGCGTGTAATTTTAAGAATGATGTCATGAAATTAACAAATGTGTGTGTTATTTGAGGGCACTGAAAGAGTGCATTTTGAAAAGTTACAGAATAGAAAGATAAGCGCATATTTTTAAACATAGTTAGCTGTTTTCATATTCTTCTCCATTAATGTGACAGAATTCAGATGTCACAGTAGTTTATAGTCTGCCAAGATCATTTGAGAAGTTCAAGGTCAATTTTAGCAGAACTCTAGGCATTTATCGCAAATACAGTTTTATGAAACCCATTGTGGGAAAGGCTCAGTTACTGCAGAGATGAACATCTTGAAGCCTAATTATAGCAAGGTTCATTCCTTGCAGAGAGAATAACTGCAAATGAGTTGTGTTTTGAAAGTTTCATTTTCACATTTCAATTACAGATTTGAAATGTCATGTGAACATTGCGTATTGCACATTTTGTTTTTGTATTTTGCATATTGCTAACTTCTGATAAAGAATCCAAGAGAAAGTTGAATTAGCCTCAGAGTACTTATCATGTGGTATGGTCTTTTTTAGTTGCACAGGTAACTGTGTAAAACAAGTGATAGTTGCAATTTAACGTAGGCAGTCACTTCATATTGCTGTTTGTGGTAAAATACAAAGCAAAGTTGGTTACTGTAAATTGCGTTCTCCTCAGGTGCTCTGTATAAATGACAGTATTTCGTATACATGGTAAATATATTCTGAGAAACCTCCAAAAAGGCATAACGTGGTATTGTAAATAAATACTGAAAGGAGATACAATTATGATCTGGAGTGTACTAAGTCCAGTCTTGGCTCACCGTTAGTGATCCTGCTAAAAGAAAAATCAGCCAGTTCCCTATAACTATACTCACCACTATACAACAAAATACCCCAAGAAGCTTGCCACAAAATTCCACAATATACCTCTGACAGAAATGGTGTGTTCGCCGGGAAATGGCAAAGTAAATACTGGCCGTGGCCTCGCATAGTATAGCATAGCCATATTGTGCACTACTAATTCTCTGAGCTAGAGCTGTGAGGTAGCAACTGTGCTGCGTGCACATTGATTTTAGTATTGTCAGTGTCACTAACACCACCATGCCTGAGATTCAAGCTGATTTTTCTGAATCATCACAGATCCATAAAGCTGCGAGGGGAAGACTGTGAGGACATTAGCAAGTTGCAATGTGATTTAGATGCAGAACGAGAGCGATTGCTATAAATGGAAAAACATGGGGAGTTGGACACGCAATTGCAGGCCAAATATACTCAATTTAGTTCCCGGCTGGCTCAGAGACCCACACGATTTGCTGAAAGTGAGGAAGAGTTAATTAATTTAAAATCAGTATTGGATGATGTAAGACTGGACAAAGATATTTCGCTATTGCAGAAATTCAGACCCTTATAAAAGATAATAGTGAAAAAGATAAGGAATTCCATGCCATGGAACAGGAAATATTTAAATTATTGGATGAGAATGTAGAAAACATTAAAGCAGTTGACCATTGTCAGGCACAGATTAAAGATTTGCAAGGAATAATCACTAAAGTCAGGGATGAGAATTCTAATTGTTTCCACGAAGCACAGCAGCTTGATAGCCAGTGAAGAGAATTGAAACAGCAAATCTTTATTTTAAGTCTCAAGAAAAGTGGCAGTGCACCACGTTTACTGAAGCTGAATTTAATCACAGTCAAATCCAGGAATATTATCCAGCAGCTGTCCACATGACCAGGCCTGGTTATGATCCAATATTAGGGCCTGAATCACCCAAAACTGGTCACACACATTCTCACCCACAAGAATACAAGAGTGAGGGACAAAAGGCACATTGCAGAATGCACCATATATCAAGTCTATCAAAACTCTGGTACTTTCACCTCACATTAGATGTGTCTTCTGCCAACGCTATTCATGGCCTAAAGGAACAGGAAAATGTATCATAGGCAGATTTTGAGAAAGAAATTAGACACCTATTCTCGCCTTATCAGTCTATACAGCAAACCTAGACAGCTGCTTATAGAATGTCTGCAAAACCAAAGGAATCTTCTCACCAGTTCTTTCAAAATTTAAAAACGGCATTCTCACATTTTGATTTGACATTTAGCCCTAACTCAGTAGAATTCAAAACTGCTTATTTCTATGTGCTTCAAAAGGAAATTGTCTCCCAATTATTCTGTGAATTTGACAGGGAAAACCATTAGAATGGGCAATTGAACAGGCAACCAAACTGTATGAGGTAATATTCAAGGAGAAAACGAGGAAATAAAATCAAAGACTAAAGAATCCACACCAGCGATTTTAGAAGTGAAGTCTGTAAAGGTGCCACTAGAATCAGCCCAAACTCAGGCAAACTGAGGCAAATAATGACATGACACATAATTAAAGGGGTGTAGCTCAATAGAGAACACCACCCCAAACACCTATGCTCCAATCCATTAATTCCAGCAATACAAATTCTTATATCAATCCTCGGTACCTTGATAATTCTTCCAGAGTGGGGTTTCACCATGATATGCCAGGCCTAAATAACAATCAAATATATATATATATATATGGGCATCAGGAAAGACCAAGGCATGTGGATAGTTTACTTGAAAATGGAAATCAGCATAGGGAACAATCTCCACTAAATGAAAGACAAAATATGAATGATATACTTTGCCAATGGTTATATGTGATTTTACCGACAGACATTAAAGAGTGACAAATTTAATTGCGGACAAAATACTGAAAAACACCAATGTTTTATTTTTTATTTGGTGGGGTCCTCCCTAAATCCCCATGTTTTACCGTTATAATGCCCCCAATCCCATCTCGACCCATTGTATCCCCTTTACCCCACTACCCTTTTATTTAATGTTTTTAGTGTTTTTTCTGTATTAAAGCCCTCTGTGAAATGTACTACTCTGTAATGTTTTCAGTAAATTGACTGTGTACCCTCGCCAATGTATTCAATTCCCACCATAGGACGACCATGGTCAAAGAATGTCCACCCCACGTTCCCCACCTCCTGTGTCACGAAAAAATTCATGGGAAACACAAACACAAACAGAACTGGTCTAATCAAGGTAAATTCAACTATTACCGGCCCAGACCACAAAGAGAGGAATTCAGAGACATGGACAGATTTCAATGCCTAGAGTCCCAGGTTAAAATGTTGTCTGAGCAAATGCGGAAAGTATGTGCAGTTCAAAAACAACAACCAAATGAAAGTGCAGAAGATCATAGGAGTGATATTGTGTGTAGTTGCAACAAGTGACCAGCTAGTCATCTCTGCCATGATGAGAACACAGATACCCATGAATTACATTTGAATAAGAACAATGAGTTGCCTAGCTAGTTAAAACAAGAAACCACATGAATGAAAGTGAAAGAGGTAAAATTAACACACACAAAAAGGGAGTGTGGTTTAATTTGGATTTCAACCACGCAATTCAGGCGTGTGAAAATGAAGAGCAAAAAGGAGAGGATGTACAAGAAAAACCCAAAGAAGAGAGAGGTAGATTTAAAAAGAATATGCAATGTAAAAATGAAACACTAAACGAAGAGTCAGGATTGACAACTAGTTTACCATCACAGAAGTAAGAAACCCCCAAAAGGCAGATGCAGGTCAGTTACCTGAGGAATATTTTGAACCACAGGTATTCCTGGAGACAGAAAGGACAGCCACTTTGTAAAATGCAGGTACATGTCATACTTCAGAAACTGATATGCTGACATCTGAAACTTGTAGAAGTACACAGCCAATAGAGTCCAGCTTGGAGGTAAGTGGAGAGGACCCAGACAATGAGGAAAGCACAATGAGAGATTGGGGTGTGAACATTAGTGGTCCCAAGTCAATGGGGCAGTCAGGGCTACAAATTAAATGGGTTCTGAGTCAGGGAAAATAGAAAAATAAATGGGCAAAAAGAGGGTAAAATGTCATTTGATATGCCCCTTTGCCCAGCAAAAAGCCAGGCTTGTTTGAGAAACGTAAGTCATGAGATCAGTATAAATTTACACTTTGTATGCATACTAGAAGAATTTGAGGACATATACCATGCTCCCATCGTAGTTGAGAAAGAAATGTAATGTATTGCAATGATTGACACAGGTGCCCAAACAACAATGGCAAAGGAACTAATGCAGAACATCAAAACTATGTAAAGGTAAGACAGAGTGAAGGCCCTGTGCACAATTTCAATGGGGAAGAAATACCATTGAAGGTGTCACTGAGGTTGACATAAAGATAGGAAAGCACAGGATGAGACAGGAAGTGTTGGTCACACACACATTAATGAAATACCCTTCCTGATAGGGACACATTGCATGAGGAGACTGTTGCCCCTCATTGATGGGGTAAATGGGGTATTGTGGTCCTTAGCCAAAAAAACATTGAAACCTAAGACAATAATGGCCCAAAGCAACAGCATAAAAGAATGCCACACCATTGCTGAATCAGAAAGTGCAGTGGAAGTATATCTTCAGAATGGCTGTGTGCCAAGTGTCACTGTCATTCTCATATGCCAGGATGAAATGCGAAGAGAAAAAGAGAAGCCATCTTTGGAGATTAATTTGGACCTTAATAAAAACTGGCAAACAGAAATAGATGAAAACACTTTGCACTTTGCAAATGAAAAAACATGTAAGCCAAATACGACTCCAGAGTCAGATCAGGAAAATTGCATTTCAACAATTGCAGAAATACACATGGGAGAAGGGCAGCCATGGATTCTTATCCATGTAAATGGGCATTCTGGAATCATTGAAGCCACTTTGGTGCTTGAGCAGGAAAATAGTTTAATTAATGAAAAGGACAGAGAGGAGATCACACATTCAACCCAAAATCAAAAATCAACAGACCTTTGGCCTAGAGCACCCTGAATTGGGACAAAGGATTATGGGAAGATGCATGCTAAAGATTACAATTGGCTCAAAAAGCATTCATCACAATGTGTGGATTGTGAGTGGAACACACAATCATTTCTATTTGGGAAATCACATCATGCACAGAACGTGTATGGATTTTTCCTATTCATGTGCTGATCCCAGTTAGTTTTGCCTGTAAAGAAAAGCAGTTTGAACTAGCCATTGACTGAGTCCTCTGTGCCTTCTGGGGGAGGGTGTTAGGCTCTCCGAGGTCTGTGAACTTCCAGTGACCCTCTGGCAAGCCTGTCATGGTTACGGGCCTGGGTTCCACTTTCAGAACCCATTCATGTTTAATTCATGGTGACAGATGGGGAAGGCAGGCAGGAACGGTATTGGTGAGGGCTTGGAGAGTTAGAAGCATCTCACCAAAGATACCTCAGTATCCAGTTAAACTGAAAAGGACTTCATGTTTCCTCCAACATGGATCAGTGAGTGTCAGCCCAAAGCAAGCTGCACGTTCTTGTCTCTGAGCGTGGCCACCTATATAAGCCACGCCCAGAGACCAGCCTGTGCTTCGTGTGAATTCTGTATCACACGCTTACCTCGGTTACCTGTGTTTCCTGGAACTTACCCATTACCTCGTTTGGCCTCGCGATCATCGGCACCGGGAAAAGAAAAAAGAACAAGCGAATAGCAGCAGGCTCCTTTACCAGAGTAATATTTCCCTGTGACCTGTTCCTTCTACGGCATACCGGCACCTGGAAAAAAAGAAGGAACAAGTGAACAACAGTGGGGCCCGCACCAGTACTCTGCTACACTTGCGGCCACCTGCGGGAGTCACAGCTCGGGATCCGCCCACAGCAACTCACCTCTGGTGTGCTGTCTTCATCCCAAACAGCATTTGATCTCGCCGACTCCTCCAGCTGCCCAGCACTGTAGCGACTCCCGGAACTCCTGCAGAAAAGACAAAAGGTACAATTAGGAACTTTTCACATGTCACGTGACCTCCTCATCTCAACTCTTACGAACTATGCTGTAACACTAGCATATTAGACCCAGTGAGGTAACTGGGTATTTTGGCATGCAATACTTACCAAACTACAGTATCACTCAACAAGGTTGGCACCCGAATCCAGTGAGCCAACTGGCTTCTCTGAACTCTTTCTCAGCACAAGAAACCCAGTGCAGCAACTGGTTCCTAGAGACATTGATCTGAAGCAGAAGTTATAAGGATAAGGACTCCAGGACATTAGTCGCTCTCAGCGACCATCACTGCCTGACCACTTCATCTTCACATACAGCAGTGATCACATTCAACCCTCTGCCAAGCGAAGCAAAAAGGCCCACAGGGTACCAGACACAGCACCTCTGCAAGTGCAGGATGGAGAGCCCACCATATTGAAAAGAAAGGTGAGCCATTCGCCAGTCAGGGGCAAACTAAACTCTGAGACCAAGGAGCAGGGAAGGCATGGCTCTGGGTTTCCCTCCACTACACCACCCTAACCTATCACTTCTTTGACTGGTCCTCCTTCCAACGGCCTTGAGCAGAGTAGGAATTGGGGAAGTGCCAGTGGACTCCATCGCTCCTGCAGAGATTCAGGTAAGCGTGACAAAACCTGTGAATTCGTCCCATCAAGTTGGTAACAGAAGTGATGGTTGGCTGCGCCAGCCCGGCACCAGGTTGTCTCCTTCGCGGAGGTTGCAGGACCCTCAGACATTTCAAGAAGACAGGAAAATGCATGCCTTTAAAAGACTGCCAGGAGCCCCTTGGAATTCATCCTGCCCAAAGTCAGAGAGTTGTCCAGGCAGACCAGTACAGGGAGGGAAGCGCCTTGAGGAAGAGTCGGCAGCTGAGGAATGCCAGCAGACCACGGAGTGTAAGTATTGACCCAGTCTAACAGCAACTGTGGTAGGGTATTAAGTATTGTGCATTATTGTTTAGTAGTGTCAAGTATTGCCTAGCATTGTCAAAATAGTAGGGACAGGAGCGGAGGTTGAAGACCCTTTTCTATGTTTAGGGTACATTTGGTTCTAAAGGTCAAAGGTTCTGATGAATAACCTAGACTATTGACTTGAGGGCTTGGATGACAGAAGATATGTAAATATTGGTATTCCTGTGGGTTGGGCATTTTAGCTTGAGTCCTCGATGAAGGTATCCCCATAAGGGTTAGCAAGGGATCTGGCCTAGGCTGCAGAAGGTGAGTTGACTGGTTACATCTCCTGGAGCAAGACATTCCACACACTAGGCAATGCAGCAGGTGCAGTTCGACCACAAGAGAATATTGGCATACTCCACCTGGAGGTGAGAAGACCGCTGTGAGGTTTTTGTGTGGTTTGGGAGTAACAGGTTATTACAGTGTGTGCGCTGTAGTAAATCTTGTTGTGTTGCCTAGATTGATAGTTTGGTGACATCAACCTTAGATTTACACATAGGACACAGAGAGCATGAGACGGTGAGGAGCTAGCATTGGAAACTTGGGACTGGCAGAGGTGAACAAGCAGGGGTGCCCTGAAGGTGCATGTGCAAGCTTGTGGGTGTGCCTGGGAAACACCAGAAAACCTGACTATTCAATTTAATATAAAACCCCAAGAAATAATGGACACAAAAGCACAGGAACACTAGTTGCATGTGAAAGTGAACCCGAGAAACAAACAAAAATTTCAAGTAATGTTAGTATAAAAACAATGTAACATTTTAGTAAAATATTTAGTAATTGGCAATTGTGTTATTGGTCAAATCAATGCCATACTTTTAGCAGTATAAAATAATAACTTGTTAGTTCATGTGAGCATTATAACAAGCAATGTCACATTTTAGTAAACTACATAGTACATTTTAACTTTAATATTTGTAATATAAGGTTAATAGATAAATAGCTATGAACTTAAATAATACTTATAGTAACTGTATAAAACCTTTTATTTATGTTGTACAAGTCGCTGCAGATCTGCTTTTAGGAAGTTCCACAAATATTCCACCTTACGAAGAATGAACTACAAATATGAAGATGCAAGTGTTCACCAACCATGACCATATAACAACATATATAAACATATAAAATGCATACTGTTAATGCCAACACTAGCAAGCAATACTCAATTTAATGAGCTAATGTCAAAAAAAGAAAGGCAACCCATACTGCATATCGACTCCACTGATAATCTAGAAGTGCACGGCATGACACTACCTATGTGTCAACAAGCAACAGCATTAGCAAACAGCTTAGAAATATCTATCTCCAACACAGCTGGATTTGAATTCTAAAACGTACAGTTGTTGGCTTCCAAATATATCCACATTGTCAGTCCAGAAAAAGTAGACATCCCTCAATCATAAGGCAATGTACTTTGTTGGCCGGAGACCAACTGCCTCATGTGTTCAGTATTAGAAATATATAGCCATAAGCTTGACTAAAGTGCGGCCATTTTAAGGTGACTGAAATTGCCATTATGTTTTCTCTAACGTTTGCCTTTTGCTTTCTGTTAAAACTGCTTTGCTGAAAACTTATTCTGCTCTACTAGTGCATAAGGCAAGACCACGAGAGACATGTTGAAACATAACGCAGCAACCCAGACAGAAATTCCTGGACTCCTCCCTCACAAGTCCTTGGAAGAAAGCAGCAAGGCATTCTTAATCTGTGCACAGGTGCCAGCTAGTCTCTTTAATACAGTAGAAATGTAAGAAGCGAACATTAAATGGCGTGAATTATGCTTTTCTTTGCAGCCCCCCTTTCCTGAGCTCTGTAGAGCCCTGGAGAGCAAGTTGAACCCCAGTACATGAATAGAAACTAGGTGATAGCAAGGCCTGGAATGTGTCTCTCCCCTGCACGCAGCTTGCTTGCAAAAACAGAAGTATTGTGTTCTTTAAAACAAAGACTTGTGTCTGTAGGCTCGCAAAATTGCAAACTGTTGCTAAATGAATGTTTGAAGGTGTCATACTCGTCCCAATTGTCAATCATCGGACCCAGTTCAAAGAACATACAATATGGGCGGTATTGAACGTGTCACCACTGATATAAGTTGCTTGTTTTGTATATATGTAACTGTTGTACAATTCTCTCTCTCTTGCGTTCCCCGAGGTCTGGAAACACACGTCGCGGGGCGTGGGACCCAGTTGGCCAACTGAGACTATTTGATTTCCAATAACGCCTAGCTTTTGAGAATACACCTCGTGTCTGTCGTATCAGTTTGTGTGTGGTAATTGTGCCTTGTTTCCATACGCCAGGGTCCCTCAGGGGCACCTTCAAGATGGCACCAAAATAGGGACCCTCCCCCACTTGTTCCATCGTGTACGTTGTAAAATAAGGAAGGCGGACAGAACGGCGAGGACGGGATGATCGAGCCGGGATCAAGAGGTGTTCGGGGCGCCCCTGTGAATTAGTGATGAGAGACTCCTTTGCAGATCTGAACACAACTGATTCCTGATCGACGTGCCCGGCCAGGGAACAAGGAGACGAGGGTCCTGAAAAGAGGCAGAGTAAGCCAAGATACGCAGACACAACGTCATTGGTTGCGTCAGTATACGGACGAATTGCGTCTTGAGAGACGACTTGACTGATCAGGTGAGTCGTGCCCTGATTCAAAGTAACCCTGATATTGGTTGAGAGTTGATTTTGCAAAATCAAACACCCAGCGTAAGATTGATTAGCCGAGGGTAAGGTTAAAACATGCCTGGGGTATTGTCCACTTTAGCAGGATTTTTCCGCTGCGGTAGCCAATCTTTGGAAACTGGGCAGGTTGCGCCACCCATTGGGTCGCCGGCGTATGAGATGTATGTGAAATATGTTGTAGGTGCGATAATGTTTTGTGAGACTTGGCATAGGCAAACCAGAAAAGAGGAAGATCTTCAGTGGCCGAATCATGGGAGTTTTGAGATTACGAGAATAGATAACTTGGAGAAGGTGTTGATGAAAAAGAAAACACGCCCTGCAGCATTTGATATCCTCAGGGACTGGAGGAGGGAAGCTATGGTTCGTTGGAGAAGTAGAGAGAAACATGGGCGCAGGCATAACTCGAAAGCAGAGAGAGTGAAAGAAAAGGAGGAGGAGGAGTGAAACGATAGTTGGAGAAAGTCAAATAGACACGATCAGTTGAGTATAAAAAAAATATACCCACAACGAGAGTTGCATTCATCAGATGAATTGATAAATAAAATATTGACTGATACAAAGCAAGGCCCAAGGGGAGAGACTAAAAAGACTGCGTCAGTGACTATTGCTCATCCCCACCAGTTGCTCAGCCCCTCCCTACTGATCAAATCCCAGCACAGCCACAGACCACACAATCAGCGCCTCCGATTACCCAGCCAGTGCTGCAACAGTCACTTCCCATTCCCGTTGTCCCATCCGCACCTCCCTCCCTAGAGATTGTTTCTGTCCCATCTGCCCCTCCAATAATTGAGCTTGAATTCATTGAGACGAGAGAGGGGACCAGACAAAGTGGATGCGCGAAAGTGACCCGTAGTGCAATCAGCAAGGAGAGAAAATGAGAGTTGCAAGAACAGGCAGAGATGTATATGAATGGGAATGATGAGATGTCAACGCTAGCTTCGATATCTGATTTCAGGAGGAGCAATGAAAGACAGGTATTGTTGGAATGCATGGGGGAATATTTAACAGCGAGATGGAAACAGTTAATTGGAAGGCTACTGCCGCAACAGTTGTTGGATTTGAATGCATTATCACGTTGTAGAGAGACAAATGAAGAAATAAGGGAGCATGTGGGCCGACTTTTTGAATTTAAGAATGAACTTGATGATGAATATGCTGAAATGTTTGCCACACCAGGGTATGGGAGTAAAGATATTATGAGAGATAGGAAGGAAGCGGCGGTGTCATATATACAGCAGCGATTTTTACCATCGCCAAGTCAGACAGGCGATAAACTAAAAGTATGTATACGAGAGGCGTTAAAATGGATTTCAGATCCTAGTATCCCCACAATGGAGATACATGAGATATTTATGAACACCCCTTGCCAATGAAAATAGAAGCACTATGAACAATGGTTGAGGTGCTACTTCAGCAAGTGGCGGGACACAATAGAGGGAGAGGGAATGCACAAGGCAGAGGTAATTTGAACATACATGGAGGGCCTCTGGGATTAAATCAGTCTGCGTACTGCAGGGAGGAAGGTCACTGGCGAGCGCAATATCAACATTTACAAAATCGAAATTGGTATGGCCAGAGAAGACAGCACAGGGGGCATCCAGGAACACATGGGCAGAATAGAAACAACATGCAGCAGCACCAAAATAGCCAAGGAAATGGTACCCAAAAAGCAGAACCAAGCCCAGAATCAAACTGCTCTTACCCAGAATCAGAGCCATCAAAACACGCAAAATGGGAATAGAGGAAGGGGTGGGAACATTTTTGACACCCAATCAAATACATACTACAGCAATAGTAGTGATTACACATCGGATGATGTGGTGTTCCCTTAATAGGACAGCCCAAGACAGGGGTCGGAACCAATTCCTATTCCCGTGAATCAGAAAGGACCCTACGTAGAAATGAAAGTCGGGAATAGAGAGCATAGCTTTCTCGTAGATACGGGGCACAAAAGTGCTCGATAGATCATCACTAGGTTCCAGAAATACCACTGTCAGGGCAAAGAAATATTTCAGTAGGGTTCGCAGGTACCCCAGTAATAAATCCAGTGTCCCAACCAGTAGAAGTGACGTTAGGTCCATTCACTGAATATTGTCCATTTCTCTTAACAGAAAACTGTGGGGAAAACCTTTTGAGGTTACATCTATTGAAAAAACTGAGTCTACCAGTATCTGAATTTGTGTCCAAGCCTTTGCCAGGAGAATTGAGTGAAGTGCCAACTTGTATATGGGCAGTGAATGACAATGATGTGGGATGCTTGAAGATGGAGTCAGTAAAAATTGTTCTAAAAGAAGGAGTAACGTTACCGCGTATTCCACAGTGCAAAATTTCAGCACAAGGAGAGAAAGGATTGAAAAGCATTGTTTTGGATTTGGTAAAATTGGAGGTGATTAAAGAGATTACAGGCAGTACATGTAACAGTCCCATTCTTCCGGTGTATAAGAAAGGAGGTAATGAGGTACCATATTGTTTCATAATTGATCTGTGTGCATTAAACAAAGTAGTAGATCCTCAATTCCCATTGGTTCCAGATGTCACCACAATCTTGACAATGATGCCTTCCTCGGCAGAGTACTTTAGTGTGATTGATTTGAAAAATGGCTTCTTTAGCATTCCAGTACACAAGGAAAGTAGATATCTGTTTGCCTTCACGTTAGGAGGAGGATCATTTACATTCACGCGCATTCCACAGGGCTACACAGAGAGTCCGAGTATTTACAGCAGAGCATTGAAAGAACAGCTAGATATGCTAGAATTACCAGCAGGTTGTGTATTATTACAGTATATAGATGACTTATTGATCGCTGCAGATACAGAAGAGATTTGTACAAGAGCACTGTGTTACTGTTAACACATTTAGCAGCATATGGACATAAAGTAAGCTTAAAGAAATTCCAATATTGTCGTAAGGAGGTGGCTTATTTGGGCTACCTACTTTCGAAAGAAGGGAGAAGACTGACCCCGGAAAGAATAGAGAGCATTTCTGGTATGCCTATTCCAAAAACACAGAAAGGAGTCAGAGCTATAATAGTCATGGCTTCCTATTGCTGGCAGTGGATTGCAAACTTTGCATTTATTGTGAAGCCAATGGTGGCATTGACAAAAAAGGATGCTCTGGTGCCTTTTCAGTGGAATGAAGAATGTCAGAGAGCATTTGATCTGCTCAAAACTGCATTCTGTTCTGCTCCAGTTTTGGACACACCAAATTATGAGAACATTTTCTGATTGTTGAGGTGTAGCGCTTAGAATCCTGCAGAATTAATGCCACTGCCCACGGAAGAACTTGGTGAAAATGAATCACCTCCCCATGATTGCTTAATGGTTACTGAGGAAGAAACAAAGGGAAGAATTGATTTAAGAGATACCCCACAAAAAGAGCCAGATGGAGAACTGTTTTGTGACGGCTCCTGTTTTAAATTACCATATGGCACATCAACTGCTGCCTATGCTATCACCACGTTGAAGAGTATTGTAGAAAGCAAGAGAATCCCCTACAGCTCTGCACAAGCAGCAGAGATAATAGCTTTAACTAGAGCCTGTGATATTTCTAAAACTTTGAGTGTAAACAAATATACTGACAGCCAATATGCCTTTGGCGTGGTTCATAACTTTGGCCGACTTTGGGCTGAAAGGGGTTTCTTGACATCACATGGAGCCAGGATTCAACATGGCCCTTTGATTGCACGATTACTGTCTGCACTTACGTGTCCGAAGCGCCTAGCAATAGTAAAATGCGAGGCACATAGAAAAGTAACATGCAAAGTGGGAGAGAGAAGGAAACGCATTTGCAGACTGGATTGCGAAGCAAGCTGCCACTGATTTGAATACTAAAATGTTGACAGTCCAGTCTGTGGAAGTGCCCTGCATGATAGAGAATGGAATTGCTACTGTCAAAGAGATGCAGGCAGAAGCCCCTGCTGACGAAATACGAGGGTGAGCTGAGGGCTCTGCTGAATTAGATCTAGAAGGTTGCTGGGTGGACAAGAAGAGTAAAAATTGGATGCTGCCCAACTCCTATGTAACTGCAATGGTCACGATGGCCCACAGCCCTACTCATATTTGTGCCAAAAAGATAGTCCAGCATCTAGCCACAGTATGGGAGAACACACATATAAAGAAAAATGTTGAGAGGATGGTCCAGAATTGTATCACGTGCCTGCAGCACAATTTGGGGAAGGGAACAATGACTCCAATAGGCAGTTTTGGCCCTCCCTCTATGCCATTTGAGGTAATCCATTTTGATTTTGTAGAAATGGAGGGATGCCAAAACTTGAATTATGTCCTAGTGGTTATATGTGCATTCAGTAAATAGGTGAAAGCATATCCATTAAAAGGCTGTACCGCCATGAGCACGGCAAAAGTAATGTTGAAGGAGTACTTCTCCCATTTTGGTCTGCCCCGTGTCATATGGTCAGATAATGGTCCGCATTTTGTGGGCACAGTGATATTACAGATTTGCGCAGGTCTTCAGATTGACAAGAGATTCCATTGTTCTAGGCACCCCATGAGTGCCGGTCTTATTGAACGTCACAACGGCATTTTGAAGGCCAAAATAAGTAAAATGTGTGCAGGAAGCAAATTAAGCTGGGTAGACGCATTACCACTAGCGTTACTGTGCATGCGCACATCTGTGCAGGCAAGAACTGGGCTCTCCCCATATGAAACAGTGATGGGGAGAGCGGCGAATGTTTGGTGTGCACCGCAGCCAAAGCGGTTAAGGGAGCTTGAATACCCTGTTCTCAGCATTTATTGTAATCTGTTAATTCAAAAATTGCATTTGATTCATCAGCAGGTGCAGGAGGCATTACCAATCAGGTACACTGGTCCGTGGCATACACTGGAGCTAGGCGAGTGGGTGCTGATCAAGAACTTTGAGAGGAAAACATCGCTCGCACCAAGGTGGCATGAACCCTATCTGATACTTTTGACAACCCAGACAGCCATCCGCGTGGACGGAAAAACTGCCTGATCGAGATGACTAGAAAAAGACAGCGGTCCCAGAAACGAAAGAAACGGTTGCCAGTTCTTTGCCAAAAAATCTGCCTGATCCTGAAACGAAACCTGAAAAGATTGCTGTAAAAGAGGAAGGGCAAAGAGTGCCCCAACGTTGTCCAGCAGAATCTGCACCATTGCTGGCTGACACAAAACGTGTACCACTTTTGCACCCACCATCATCTTCCATTGTGCCATAGGCCGACTCCGCGCTCGAGTCTGGAAGTGCACCTGCACTATTGATTAATCAAACAATACCAGGAGCAAGATGGTATAATTTGCAGAACCGGAAGAAGGAGTGATCAAATCTTCACTTCTTTTGAACTTTGTTGCCTCTGTTTCCTATTGTGGATGAAGTAGGAACCAGAGGCCTAGAGGAGAGCGGCGTGAGGGTTGTGCAAATCGGACAGCCCAAGAACGAGGCTCCTCAGTGCTAAAAAAAAATCCATGTGCAGATCAACCCTCCCGGACAAGAGGGGCTCACATGGTACGAGGGCAATTGATAATTGCTCTGGAGTTCTTTGAGCAATGTGCAGATGCACAGAGATCTTGCCCAATGTATTGCAATCCAGGCTGCTAAGAACTGGCAGAATAGACTGTTGACAATTACCAAACTTATTGACATTCAAACGAGTGCAACAACAAGAGATATTCACGACAAACATTGTCAGAGAAGAAGAAGAAAGCGAGAGAAAAATGCCAGAACAAGCCTTTGCCCCCTCCTGCACCACTGCTGATAATGAGTTAAACATAGAGACTGGAAGGTTACACAAAAAAGAATTGCCAAAAAAATTGTATGCTGATCTTAAGAATAGTAATGTGCATAATGAGTATATTAGCCCCAATAATGACCGTATTGGTATTATGGTATTTGGAAGAAATACACCGCTTAGAAATACTCTTGCCAGTTGAAAACATCTCCACTACCTAAAACCCGGTCCATGTGATTACTTATACTTTGTCCCCAATGGAAGAAAGACACAGGGAAGGTTATGGGAATAACACATTACTGCAATAATGAATATGACTCACTCAATATTGAGAAAGAATAATTGCTTTGTATGTGCCCACTTGCCACAGCATGGTGGTCAGGGAATTGGTTGGTATGTGCAGCCCCTGCCATTGAGTTCTGCATGTTACGCATCACTGAGTGCATTATATTATGGGAAATAGAACGAAAGTGAAACTGGTCAATTAGATAGAACAAATATGAATGAATTCAAAGAGATTATTATGAAACCAATATGTTCTATATTTCACAATACACGGCCGATCACACCAGTAGTGATGCGACAAGACAGACTATTTGTGCCCTATAAATCATCTGTAATCATGTTTCAAATGAACCCAGAAGGAAATAAAGATACAGTGCCCCCCTCCTATCCAGTAAATTACAGTCCACGCTCTGTCCTCTTTTGCCTGA
This sequence comes from Ambystoma mexicanum, assembly GCF_040938575.1. Taxonomy (NCBI): domain Eukaryota; kingdom Metazoa; phylum Chordata; class Amphibia; order Caudata; family Ambystomatidae; genus Ambystoma; species Ambystoma mexicanum. Next base: position 256,817,970 of record NC_090941.1, read on the forward strand.
GAAAGAAGGGTTCCTATTTGGTGGGGACATTCACTAGATGTATGAATATAGCATTCCTTGATAAGGAGGTAGAGCCAGTTTATGTAGGAGATCCTGTTTATTTAATATGTGGAGAAAAAGCATATCCATGGTTACCTAGAAACTGTGAAGGTACTTGTTACTTAGGATTCCTGTTCCCTGGGGTATTCCTTTCAAAAACAGCAGACATAGCCAAATTGGCCAGGTCAAGACCACGGTGGCATGAGGAAGGAGGTTTAATCGCAGAGGACATAGCAAAATCATTCATACCATTTTGGGGCCAAGCAATACATTTGTATAATATAAGACAACTGTCCAGAATACTAGAGAAAACGATAAATGGGACAACAGATATATTATACAATATGACACTAGAGGAAAAAGGAATTAGATTAATGACACTCCAAAATAGAATGGCTCTTGATCTAATCCTGGTTGATCGTGCGGAATTTGCAAAATCGTGGGATCAGCGTGTTGCGTATTTGTAAGTGACTCCTCCCCTACGATATTCGAAGCGATAAGAAAGTTGCACGTTTTAAGCTCTGACCTTCACCCCCCTGAAGGAAGTTGGGATTTAAACATAAGCGCCTGGTTTTGGGAGATATTATACTCATGGGGATGGAAATTATTTGCGATCCTAGTAGCAGTACTAGGAATATTCATAACATGTTGTTGTTGCATACACTGCTTACCCATAATATGTACCGAAATAAGCGAGGAGTGTGTACAGATGGTAGAAAAAAAGAGCACTACTAAATCAAGTACTCACGGTAATGATGAATTAAAGACAGTAAAATAATTAATGTCAATCAATATTGATGACAATAAGGAGGAGACCAGTAGTGTACAAGATTCAGAATCAGAATCAGATACTTGGTCGGAAGAGGATGCAATGTACGGATGAGGCATTTGGCACACGGCCAAAAGGAGGGTTTGTCAGTCCAGAAAAAGTAGACACCCCTCAATCATAAGGCAATGTACTTTTTTGCCCGGAGACCAACCGCCTCATGTGTTCAGTACTAGAAATATATAGCCATAAGATTGACTAAAGTGCAGCCATTTTAAGGTGACTGAAATCACCATTTTGTTTTCTCTAAAGTTTGCCTTTTGCGTTCGGTTAAAACTGCTTTGCTGAAAACTTATTCTGCTCCACTAGTGCATAACGCAAGGCCACGAGAGACATGTTGAAACATAACGCAGCAACCCAGACAGAAATGCCCGGTCTCCTCCCTCACAAGTCCTTGGAAGTGAGCAGCAAGGCATTCTTAATCAGTACACAGGTGCCAGCTAGTCTCGTTAATACAGTAGAAATGTAAGAAGGGAACATTAAATGGCTTGAATTATGCTCTTCTTTGCGGCCCCCCTTTCCTGTGCCCTGTAGAGCCCTGGGGAGCAAGTTGACCCCAGTACACAAATAGAAACAAGGAGATAGCAAGGCCTGGAATGTGTCTCTCCTCTACATGCAGCTTGTTTGCAAAAACAGAAGCATTGTGTTCTTTAAAACAAAGACTTGTGTCTGTAGGCTCGCAAAATTGCAAACTGTTGCTAAATGAATGTGTGAAGGTGTCATACTCGTCACAATTGTCAATCATCGGACCCAGTTCAAAGGACATACAATATGGGCAGTATTGAATGTGTCACCACTGATTGTAAGATGATTGTTTTGTATATATGTAACTGTTGTACGATTCTCTCTCTCTTGCTTCCCCCGAGGTCTGGAAACACACGTCGCGGGTGTGGGACCCAGTTGGCCAACTGAGACTATTTGCTTTGCAATAAACTCTAGATTTTGGGAATACAACCTTGTGTCTGGCTTATCAGTTTGTGTGTGGTGATTGTGCCTTGTTTCCATATACGAGGGTCCCTCAGGGGCCCCTTCAAGACCAACAACAACAACATTCATTTTGTCAACATCCACTTTGACAGTCTTGCAGAAGTTAAAATAATGGGCTGCACAATGGCATGATTCCTTCTTTTCAAAGAAATGTAGATACATAGAAAACAATTCTCTGTCTCTTGCATATGTGTCACCATTCACAAATCGTAAGTTCCAATCCTAGATCGCGCATTGATTGACATTGGCAGCACAGGCTTTAAAAAAAAGAAGAAAAAAATAAAGAATGATGTGTTCTTTAATGTCTATTCGGGGAACATCAGAGCCAAGGCTTGGGTTTGTGACCGAGAGCCTCATTAATCGGATTCTATGTCTATAGAAATGTTTTAGTTGGAACGGCGGTCTGACTGATGGTCCTTATTATCCCTATCCTACTCCAAGATGGTGGGCTGATGCAGCCATTATTTTTCAAAGTGGCAGCTGTTGCTCAGAATAATTTTAGACCTGGTACATGACATCAGTAATCATACGCAATTCAATTCCTAATGTGATTACTTTTTGCGGCGGTAGCGGTGAACCTGACTGCAACATCGCTATCGCCCCAATCCAAGAAGGCAGCTCAATGTAGCCCTACCGATTACTTCCAGGTCATTTGTAGAAGTTTAAAAGAACGCTTTTACAGGTTCGCTGATTTTGAGAGTGGGTGCACAGCGAGCTGCCAGGGAGGTCAGGTGAGATTTATATTTGTTTGACTAGGGAATCACTCATGTACCATGAGTTTTCATTTCACAAGTGAAGGGTTGCTTTTAACATTGTCCTTCCTTCTTTCTTTTGTTTTCTCTAATACCCCCATGGGCTCCCAACAGAGTTGAGAGCTACTCAATTGTGGCTAATATAATGTACTGAAAATAGGTATGCCAATCAGAGAGGGTATATGCAGGGTTCCCTATAAGTAGGTGTTGGGGGCATTTAATTGATTGAAAGCTTTTTTTTCTCCAATTTGAGTACACTTTAAGTTCCCACAAGTGGGAGATCAGAACACAGTCAAGGTAGGCGGACATGATAATTGATCATGCCATTCCCTAACAAGTCACAAACAATGGCTCACTGTAGATTTATCTAAGTGCACCCTAATCTATACAAGCAGCTGGATCTTCATAGATATGGGACTTTTGCTGCATGATTGCTCATGTGTTATGATGTCTTGGCTCTGGTGTCACCCACTTGGGTACTATAAATATGGGAAACTATGTTTAACTGGTTTACATGGTGGAGTCTCACTCCTAACATTAGTTGTACCTTGAAAGTTTGACTAAAAATGTTTTTTTAAAAAAATCAATTAACAATTAATTATGTGTACCCTTACTGTGTGTTATGTCTTTTTTTCTCCCTGCTATGGATTGTTGGTGACTTTGGTGACTATGTTGACGTCAACTCATGAATGGTAAAATGGTTTCATTTTAATATTGTGAATTTAATTTCTGGTCCACCTTACATTCTTACATGCACCTATTTGCCCCAATTTTCTATTTCTGGTGCATTTAACTAATTTTGACTTTTCATATTTTTGTGTTATGTACATTAACTGTCTGTATATTTGATATCTATATATCAGCCTGGAAGAAGACCTGTGGTCGAAATAACGTGTCAAATTTTTTAACTTTCATTAAAATATTCCCTGCATCTAAACTTAACGTGTATGCGCATTGTGGTTGTGAATCCATTGTACATACATTCCTTGTTGGTTACCCTGGGCATAGGGTCCAAATCATCACAACTACCTGCTGCATCTTTATTAGAGAAACAACCAATTGTGAACCCTGAATTAGAGGGTTAGTATTTATATAGCTCAAGTTATAGCACTGACAAGCGCTTTGTGGTTGAAGTCTTATGCCATACAATTATTGTTGTAATTTATCTAGCAGTGAACCACAGCAACAGTCTCATGTCACTTACTGCGGAATATCTGTTGAACTGTAATGATGATATTCAAGCACTTTTTGCACCACATTGGTCTACGTTCAACCCCTTCAAATGCATCACGCCTCAAAATGAAGAGTTAAGTCATACATTTCTTAGATTAGAAAGACTAAGTATAAGGGAAATAAACACATTTTGGGAACGAACAACTCTCAAACATAAAACAAAATATGATTCACAGGGGTCTTAGGATTCTGATTTTATTGGATTTTGAAAATCAATTAGACAGTGATTTAGCAACCCAATGGGAAGAAAACCTCTTGACTAGTTCAAATACCATTATAATACTACTCATTGAGCATGCTGAACATGAACAGACACAGATTATTGCACACATTGATGTCTTAAACAAGAGATTGAAGCTACTGATACCTCTCCAGCTTCAAAGGAAAAGAATTACAAAACAATGTTTTCCATCCTGCGTCAGCATCAGGACGAGGTTAAACTAAGAAATTCTGTACATTTTTGAGAGATGACTGTGATTATAGAAATTACAGAGTTTATACTTATCAGCCCAAATACAATGATGTATCTAGACCACAGACTAACAGTGTGCCCTCATCATAAGCTAGCTCAGATATAGAGAGCAAGCCTGATATCCAAACAGCGAGCACAAGTAAATCAGGTTCCATAATTTTGAGTGAAACTGGAAACTAGACCGTCCCACCGGCCACTGCACACTCTTTTTTGAAGCAAATCTTCTGCTTCAAGAAAGGAAATCGGAGGTCGCTTTCAAAACAGGTCTGGTTCCAAGACCCCGTTGTCACAAGTACTATAACACCGGCCACAAATTCAGGGGCTGTAGAGGTGGGAAGCAACACAGGAGGAAACTGTCCTCTGACTGACTGTCCAGTCATTTGAGCTTCACAGTTGAAACAGTTGAATAAGAGCAGACAACCAATTTAGTCTATAAATTGTTCTCTTACCAGCTCACCCCACAGGAAGTGACCGTACTGAATAAAGGCCTATCTTTTGCACTGTCAACATTCTACAACTATGTAGATATTCAAATTGATTTGTTAAATTTGTTCGGAAATTAAAGTTGAAAAAATAATTTGCAACCCAAGTAAAACAATTTGTGTCATCTGAAATTCATTGTACCCCTTCTAGTATATCTATGCAAACGCTGTTATCTACTCATGTGTTGGCTTCACAGGAAGATAGGGCGGGCAAACCAGAACTTACTGTGCCAGATGTGTGAAATGAATTGAACATTGAACAACAAAACATGGCCATTCAAGAATTATTGAGTAAATCTCGTTTTACCCCAATATTCACGGGTGAAAATGTGATAGACCCCTTCCATAAAGCTGTCACCAGAGATAAATTATTCAATCTAACTTCCTCTGAATCCAAGGCTGTCAAACAATTATTAGGAACCAACGCTCTTATTATTAAGGATGCCGACAAAGGCGGTAATGTAGTCATCCTAGATAAGCCGGACTACAGACAAATGGTGGTCAATCATCTTACCCCACTAGGCTGTTATACAGTGTTACCATCTAACCCTATGAGAAATATTGCATCACTGGCATGTCAGTTGATCCTTAAAGATCACAAAAAGGGTTACAAACTGATGTTAAAAAAACTACTTCTGGTGCTGTCACAACCCACTATCCCAACTATCTATTTCCTTCCAAATATCCACACAGACTATGATCGAATTCCAGAAAGTAGGCCGATAATGAGTGGAAAGGGGTGGGTAACTGAACCTTTATCACAATACATTAATGAATGTCTGATTCCAGATGTTGAACACTTACCGACACTTCCGAGACATTATGCATGTTCTACAAATATTCAATGCATTACAAATGGTTGACAACCAATATTTGGGCACATAAATACTTACCATACAACATGACCTAGCAATAGAGAGTGTGAAATGCATATTCAGGGGCAAGTCAGGCTCTTTCTATGAGCATATAGAGATGGTGAAAGAACTACTTACATTTGCATTAGATAACAATGTGTTACTATTCAATGGATCATTCTACAAATAGAAGGTGGGTATTGCCGTGGGAGCCAGTTATTCTCCAGCTTTAGCTAACATATCCAAGCATCAATTTCATCAACGCTGTGTTTCAGTCATTCATATGATGTTATATTGATGTTATTATGATGTGAACTGGCACAGTAAGAGTTTTAGCAGATTTTGTCACATATTTCAATCCAAATAACCGGGGACCTGTGCTTTACCCACACATTAAGCATATACAGCATAGACTTCTTGGTCCTTAGAATCACAATTACTCCGACTGGCTTCATGATGCATACCTTTACAAAAACCACATCAGTAAATTCAGTGCTACACACCATGGGTTGTCATAAAAAAAATCTGTCATTAAAAACATACAAAAAGGTGAATAGATAAGAGCCAAACGTAACTGTATTTGGGAATGTGATTATGGGATTGAATGTGAAAACATCAGACAAAGATTGTGGCAAGAGGCTACTCATCTGCAATATTAGATGCAGCACAACATGAGATCAACCAGCTGGGGAGAGTTTATTTGCTTACTCCTGAATCTGAAGATCATGCTATGAGTCCCAGAACACTCAGATTTATCACCAGGTACAATTCAGACAGCCAGCTTCTGTATCATAGTCTTTAAAAAAAAAAACTGTCGATTTGTTGAAACACCTTGATACCAAACCACTTATCACATGCAGCAAAGCTCCTACATTGAGGACTTTATTATGCCCTTCATTCATGAGGGATACACTGCAGACTGGAGATTGGTTATATAAAATGTGCAAGGGGGGGCTTCCATAAATGTGGCGGCTCCTCAATGTAACCTTTGAAACAAATGAGATTAACTATTGAAATGCAGGCACTCAACGTGTCAACAGTCATCATTTGTAATTCCAAATTTGTGTTTTTTTTAAATAATGTGTATTTGCTGTTCTCATTTTATAGGCAGGACAATTTGGGCTCTAAAAGTTAGGATTCATTAACATATGAGTATTATTTCCACTCAAGATGCCAAATAACCATTGGCCTTGCATTGGCAAAGATATTCTCAAATGGAAAACACTAAAGACTTGAGTTTTGTAGGAATGATACAAGCTCTCTCACCACATCGGTGTGGGAAACGGGAACTCATGTTGAGGCAATTAGAGTCTCGCCTTATCTGCAAATATAGGACACTCCATTGTGGTCTAAACACATACCATGAATTTTCTGTGTTCTTGTGACTATGTATATGCATATATGCAATCAGAGATCCATGTGTGTCAGGAATGAAAGTTAGAATGAGACACTGTGCACAATGAAATTATACTGTAACAATGTCCATACATTGGGTTTTAAAAACATGCCATTAAACTTTGTATGTAAACTGTCTGCCCTGCTCCTTGCAGTTTCTTCAGTGCATGATGTTGTTGCATTAATTAAGACTTCAATGTAGATCTACGTGGTGGGTAGCTATACATGATTATGTTCATGTAGATCTGCATACATTAACAGTTTTGTCAAATATACACATAAAATTAAAAAAATAAAAAATGTTAACAAACATTATGGGGCTCATTACGAGTCTGGTGTTAAAAAATTGGTGTTACTGTGATGGTGGTCCTACCGGGTCTGCCACTGCCTGGTGCCGGAAACAAGGTAGGATTACGGCTTGCCGACTGCACGCATCCCTTATCCGCGGAACCCATGACACTGTCATCATGGTAACACTGGTGTAGACGGGTGTACTGTCACCAGTGTTGGCGGTGCATCCGCCTCTGCCGCGTGCATGCCAGACCTAGTGGCACCGAGTATAAGCAGCTGGAAACACCGGAACCAGAAATAACGTGATCGCCAGAACGAGAAAGAGGCTGGCGGCGATTACAAAAATCACAATCCACTGCAATCTCCCTGTACCAGAATCCATCCAGCCTTAGTGAGTGGCCCAACACATACAGGAATGAAACAAAAGTGTGTTCCCGTGTAAATAGTATTAGGCAACTGATTTAAAAGCTACTAGCAATTACTCTACTGGTAGCTGTCACGAATAAATCATATAATTTAATCAAGAAATGATCATATACCACCTAACATACTTTGCTTGTGCAGTATATATTATTATTGACACAAAACAACAAAGACATAGTAATGCAAGCAAAAGTGTAGTTGTTTATCAATAAAGAGAAAGCAAACTATGAAGCTTGTGTAAATTATATTTGATTACATCATTGCTTCTTGAAGAAAATAATGAAAAATGTCACCAAAAAAGTTATAAATATTTACGGAATTTACAACATCTTGGTAATATACACATACATTTAACTTTGAAAGGAAATAAACATAAAAGCTAAATATAACAGATCACGCTCAGTATGACAGCAGCCTAGGTCTGTCAATGAGGCTAAATGTGCTGAATAGGTCATAAAACTGACTATAGCTAACTGTCCCTAGCTCAATTAAGGCTAGTATTGTTGGCATTTTCATGTGGCACAATCAAACCAAACATGTTAATGTTAATGTTAATGTTAAAGGACATTTGTACCGCGCACTATCACCACCGGAGTGGTCCCCTGACGCTCTGGCGGCTCTGAAAGAGGAGGGGAGGTTGAGTTCGTGAGATGAAGCAGGAAAAGTGCAAGAGAGCAGTGATGTGCTGTTGGCGGCCTCAGCCCGGTGGGTCCGTTGGCTGGGCCTTGGGTGTTTGCGGCCGGTAGTGTTGTGTACTGTTGTGCAAGAGTATGTGTGTTTTTGTTTTGTTTTTGCAATGTAGTGAAGTTTGTGCGGTTTGTTGTGCTGTAGGTTTTGGTTGTGTTTGGTTTGGGGTTTGAGAGATGTATGTAGAAATGGAAATTGTTAGTAGGGTTGGTTAGTTTGCGTCTCTATCCTAGTTGAGGCGCTCGGCTTGCGTAGTCTCCCCTGATGCGGCTCTGCCCTGATCTGGGTCTGACTGGCTTACAAGGTTCCTTACTCCTCTGGCCCCCACCTCTAACATGCTCTCTCATAGCTCCCCTTATCCTCACTTCATACTCCTGTGGCTAGTACACCTGCCAATGTCAACCTCTCAGGTAGTGTGGTGATTTCCAGTATCTCGACAATTCCACACCACTGTGGTACCTGGTGATAACTAAGGGGCGGGCGAAAGTGTTGTGGGATTGTCTGGGGTAGTTGACTCAGTCTCCGTGCATGCCGCCTGTGTTCCTGTCTATCCGGTAGAAAAAAGGCTTGATAAATTTAAATTACAGGACACATGACAGTGCAGTTTTAAATGTATTAAGGTTAATCATGAAGCTGAAAAAATGTACATAAGGCTGAAACATTTCTAGTCTATCTGTTTTATGACCTATTGGCACATTTAGCCTCATAGACAGACCTAGGCTGCTGTCATACTGAGCGTGATTTGTTATATTTAGCTTTTCTCTTTTATTTCCTTTCAAAGTTAAATGTATGTGTATATTACCAAGATGTTGTAAGTTCTGTAAATATTTGTAACTTTCTTTGTGAAATTTTTCATTATTTTCTTCAAGAAGCAATGATGTAATCAAATATAGTTTACACAAGCTTTATAATTTGCTTTCTCTTGATAAACAACTACACTTTTGCTTGCATTACTATGTCTTTGTTGTTTTGTGTCAATAATAATATATACTGCACAAGCAAAGTATGTTAGGTGGTATATGATAATTTATTTACTAAATTATATGATGTGCTTGTGACAGCTACCAGTAGAGTAATTGCTAGTAGCTTTTCAATCAGTTGCATAATACTATTTACATGGGAACACTTTAGTTTCATTCCAGTCTTCCACTCCACTTAGTTCCCGGGGTATCTGGAATTCCTCTTTGTTTTCCCAACACATATGGGGACATGACATCAACAATTCCCCAAACCCACCAGTGGAAGCCACGCTTCAGTAAGGCAGAGCTCACAATGCTGGTGGGGCACATAGTGGCCATTGCAGGGGAGCTTTTCTCTGCAGACCAGAGGTGCAGGACGCAGCTCTGGTGCAATACTATATGGGCAGAAGCAGCCCAGAAGGTGACAGCTGTGCGTGTGACAGCATGTAGAGTAAAAGACTGCCACAAGTGGTGGGATGACCTCCGGCTAAGGGTATGGAACCTGCTGGCTGCACACCAGTGTAAATGCACATCCACAGGTGGCGGACCACCCTCACCACTGAAGCTGCTTCCATGGGAGGACAAGTGCGACAGTGTGCTCTATCTGGAGGGCATCAAAATAGTCAGTGCAGCAGAGGCAGGAGCTCGGACAGCTGTCGAGGCTGGTGAGTACATAAAGTACACAAATATGAAGCTCACTCAAGCAAATCCTGCCCCTCCTCTACCATCAATGCACATAAATGCCCATAGCACGGTCTGCATCACCCCGACCACACCCAGTACTCCCATAACCCCCCCACTGAATACAGTTCAAAGCAAGTCACATGCCCTGCCCCCAAGTATGACCCATACACAACCACATGACAATGCACCACACATGACTGTGTGATTGCGTGTGAACTGACACTATGGTTCATGTAAGTAGACCGCCCAGCAGGTCCAGCAAACACATGAGTATGGCCCATTACAGTGGCTGCCAGGGATGCAGCGGCCAACATGCATGTCTGTGGCAGGTGCTGTGGTCCTGGCAGGCTGAATTGCCATGTAATCACTGCCACCATCAACAACATCGGCACTGCACATGCCTACCCACACAAATTGGACTGTTTGGACTCAATGCGAATGTGAATCAACAACATCCTGCTACCTGACTTCCCGGTGCCTGGACTTCGATCATCCCAGTTGCTCTGTTAAGTCAGCATATGTACATTGGTAATGGCTCCAGTAGCAAGGTGCTGGTAGCACTGGCATGGTCAATACAGGTACCATAATGATCACAGTGTCACCTGCACACTGCAGCACACACACCCATGCAGGGACACCCATATACAGCTGCATGTACAGCATGGCTACGGCGTAGGCCACACACACAGCCACCCCCCAAACCCGCACATGTGAACACAGAAGAACAGCTCTTCATCAAGACCAAATGACAATATCAGAAAACATAGTTCACAAAGGTGACAATGTGTATCCTGGTCATGAGTATTGCATATGTGACTGCCATGTTGCCACTGCCAGCACATTACAACACTGGTACGCCCGCACCTGCACCGACACATGGGCACACATTGATTGTGGAGTGCATGTTACTCACATGAACCTGACAGCCCTACCATGAAAACACTACACACATCCTGACCAGGCAACCAGTTCACACATCGACTCCAGGCATGCCCCCCCAACAACCTTTGCAACACATCCCAAATATCTTCACATGGGCAGCCATGCATGGCACTACCCACAGACCAATGTGCGTGTACATGTGAGCATACCCAGCACAGCTGTTTCACATGTGCTGTTTGCACAGTGCCTGAAGCTGAGTCAACACAATCCATGCATGAGACAGACATACCATGCATCAATGCCTGCACCCACAATGTAATATAGCTTGATTACCATGTTGCATGTAATTGTACAATACTCATTCAGTCAGTCACCTAACGGCATGCCTTTCATTCACCCACAGGAACATCATCTGACATGGATGGCGGTCAAACAGGAACATCAAGGGACAGCGGACGTGCAAGGCCCACAGCACAATGTCCCTCAACCACTGCTGCAAGCACCTTAGCCATCAAGGCAGTTACAACTGCAATGGTACACCACACAGAGTTGGAAGACACCCCTGCTTCCCCTGTGACACAGGCAGCCCCTCTGTCTGTCCCACCTGCTGCCCCCATGACACATACAGCCACATGTGCATTCCCACATGGACATGTAGCACCACCACCCCACCAGGCCGAGTCGCATGGCACAGACAGCAGTGCTGGGGATGGGCCTGTTGAGGCAGGCGGAAACAGCGGCGAGGACACTGAGCACAAACCAGACAGCGGCGAGGACACTGAGCACAAGCCAGATGTATTGGGCACATTAAGCCCCATGATCCCCAGAAGTCCCATGCGCTCGCCCAACCCATCACACCAGGAGCTTAAAGCATGTCTCCAACAGATGGAGGAGTGCCAGGACACACTGACCACACTGATGCAGCAGCACTTAGAGGAGTCACAGCTTCAGAGGGAGAGCAACCAGGCTATTGGGCGCTCGGTTTCCCATCCCATGGGTTCCGGCTGGGTTTATTCGCCATTCCTTTTTGTAAAAGTCTCACGTGTTTTTCTCTGCGCACCAAACCACGTTTGGTTCCTTTCTTCACCGTCCTTTTACTGGCTTCTACACAGAAGCCCTCCTTAGGATGTGAGGGAGGTGTATAGGACTCCCTGCACAGGGTCTCCTTGGAGACCCATGTCACACTCTGGTCTGATGGGATGTGGTGACTGTCCCTGCGGGACAGCCACCCTGCTATGTGATTGACAGCCAGGCTGTGTGAATGGGGGAAAACTGCATAAAAAGCAGGTCTCTGGGTCTGGAAAGGCAGAGTCACCACTGGAACGCAAGAACCGAAGAGGAGCTGACAGAAGAGGACCCCTACAATGACTGAACCGCCTGGTGAAGTCCTGCTGCACGTCCGAATCTTCATACTCCAATGACAGGGAAGATCTGCAAAGAATCGTCTCCCCTTGAGCTGGTGGGACCAACCAGTTCACCGAAACTCCAAGCAAGGCTCCCTTCTCTGGCCGAATTTGCTGTACTGAGCTACAGTGAACCGGATAGCCAGGAAGTATGGACCCTGCTTGCGTTTTAAGGAGGCACCTTTTATTTGTTGCTTTGCTCTGCTGCTGGTTTCTTCCATGGCAGTGCTGGACCCTCCAGGTTTCCTTCTCCGTGTCAGTCCAACAGTCGCTTCAGGAACCATGAGCCTGCAGTACCTGCCAGGAACGTCCGCCTCAGCTACAGCCTTCTTCTCCATTTAAGGTACTGTTCAAATCTGGGTGTTCGTTTCGTCCAGCCACTGTGAAATTGCGTGAAACTTTTTGCCAATCCGAGGGCTTGTCCTTCTCTCTTCTTTAAACTAACTTTTCTGCTGACCAACTTCGTCCGGAACTCTTGGCAAAGACTTACCCGCAAACTACCCCGAACTGTGTGATCTTGAGCAAAAGACTCTGACCCATTCACTTTGGGCCAGGCCCTGTTTGAATCTAATTTTCTCACTGTAGTTCCTTTTTCTAGATTTCCCTGCTTACTTACTTGTTGGCGTTACTCAATTTCTGCCTAAATTTGTCTTTCCCTCCCTTTTAAATTGCTGGAGTCCCATTTTGCTCACACTTCATTTTGAGCCTAACTTGTCCAGAATCTATTGGGTGTGGTGTAGTGTATTAAGAGTGTGATTTTTCAACTGCTTTACTTTGCTGAAATGTTTTTCAACTGATGTATAAATAAATGTATATTCTTTTACTCAGAAACCTTGAGTCAGTGTTTGTTTGAATCATACTAATTGCTGTCCTTTGCGTAACTATTGATAGTCCTCACTTACTCTTGAGATAAGTCGGGCTACTCAGCCATCGCTACCACTTTACTGTGTATTACAGGTTTGTACCAAAGGTGAATTTGTACTGTCACTTGTAGTCTTAATTGTGTGTGGTGTTCCCAAAGGGTACTGCATATAATTCTGCCTAACAGCAACCAGCTCCACATGAGTGCGATCTAACGCACCAATGCAATTGAGCATGCCTGCAAGGGCATGGAAGGCCCCTTTGGTGGCATGACCTAATCAGGGGTTCAGAGTACAGCAATGTGGTCTGCCACATGGCGCAGCAGTGCATCTGGTACGTGGAACAAAATCCTGGAAAAACAGGGTTGTGGCAACCCGTGCAGCTCACCCATGGTGTGCTGGTGTGTGCCGGTTGAAAGTAAGTGCAATACCGACACTATCTTCAGAAAGGATGGAATTGCAGTCTGTATGTTCATCATGCGGCTGATATCTCCATTATTGTTGGTGACTATTGATATTATGATCTCTCTGTCAAGCCGGTACCAGGTGTGGATTTGGCTTGGGGTCAGGTTCTAGGGTGAGGGCCTGATGCAGGGTATTGATGGCTGCCTGCGGGGTGGTACCTTCTGCACATTTATGTTAGGCATGGCCAACTGGTTACTCATTCGCCTCCTGTGCCTGCACCGCCTCCTCTGCCTCTCTGCTTCATCCTAAATACCTCCTTACATGTTTCCTAGCCCAATTGCTGTAACAGCGATGGCCAGCATGGTGGTGTTGGGAGGTGTGTTGGGTGTGGGTGTGGTCCTTTTGTACATTCCCAGTGGTGAATGGTCTGCAGCTGGGCTAATTTACTACAACTGTGGCCTGTTATTGCTCACCTGGTACTGTTTAACACTTGGTCCACAGTGCCTGTATTACAGGAGCAGTGGTCATGGTGCTTCTGCCATTTTTATGGTATTGTATATGTGTAGACAGAACTCCGAATGTGCACATACTACCGCTGTGCCGGCAATTCAGGGATGTCTGGCGACTTGTTCTTCTGTTTTCCATCACAGTGCTACTGGGTGCAGTAGCACCCTGGGGGTCACTTTGCAGTGACGGTGTTTCCGCACTTCTGACTTGGAATGTGCAGGTATGAAAAACGGTGCCGGTACAGTGCTACCAGCACTGCTATTTCGGACCGGCATACTTGTAATGAGGCTCTATGTGTTCTTTAACATCTATTTGGGGAACATCAGAGTCAAGGCTTGGGCTTATGACCCAGAGCCTCACTAATGAGAAACTATGTATTTGGAAAGAGTTTAGTTTGAACAGCGGTCTGACTGATGGTCCTTGTTATCCCTATCCCATTCCAGTATGGTGGGCTGGTGCAGCCTAGCTAATATTTTTCAAAGTGGCAGCAATTGCTCTGAATAACATTAGAGCTTGTATATGACATCATTAATCATACGCAGTTCAATTCCGAAAGTGAATACTTTGTGTGGTGGTAGCGGTGAACCCGACTGCAACATTGCTATCACCACAATCCAAGATGGCAGCTCAATGTGGGCCTACCAATTACTTCCGGGTCATTTGTAGCAGTTTAAACGAATGCTGTTACAGCACAGCTGCCCCCTGAGAGTGGATGCACGGCAAGCTTTATATTTGTATGGATAGGGAATCACTCATGTACTTTTGAGTTTTCATTTCACAAGTGAAAGGTTACTTTTAAAATTGCCCTTCCTTTTTTCTTTTGTGTTCTCTAATACCCGAATGGGCTTCGGACAGAATTGAGAGCTACGCAATTGCGGCTAATATAATTTACTGAAAACAGGTATGCCAATTAGAGAGGGTGTATACAAGGTTCCTTATAAGTAAGCTTTTGTTGTTTCAATTTTAGTATACTTTAAGTTCCCACAAGTGGGATAGCAAAACACAGTCAAGGTAGGCGGACATGATCATTGATTGTGCCATTCCCTAACAAGTCACACACAATGGCTCACTGAAGATATATCTAAGTGCACCCATATCTATACAATCAGCTGGATCTTCATAGATATGGGATTTTCACTGCATGATTGACCATGCGGTATGATGTCTTGGCTCTGGTGTCACCCACTTGGGTGCTATAAATATGGCAAACTATTTTTAATTGGTGTACATGGTGGAGTCCCATTCTTAACATTAGTTGTACCTTGAAAGGTTGACTAAAAATGGTAATTTTATCAATTAAAAATGAATTATGTGTACCCTTACCATGTTTTATGTCTTTTTTTTCTCCCTGCTATGGATTGTTGGTGACTTTTGTGACTAAGTTGATGTCAACTCATGAATGGTAAAATTGTTTCATTGTAATATTTTGAATTTAATTATTGGTCCACCTTACATCCTTACCTGCACCTATTTAAATTGATTTTTATTTTTGGTGCATTCAACCAATTTTGACTTTTCCTATTTATGTATTTGTTGTGTACATAACTGTCTGTGATATTTGATAAGTATATAACATGCTGGAAGAAGACCTTGTGGTGAAAACACTTGTCGGCTGTTTTCACGGTCATTAAAATATTCCATTCATCTAAACTTAACGTGTATGCGCAGTGTGGTTCTGAATCCATTGTACTTACAGTATTTAAAGAAGGTTTGAGTTCTGTAGCACTTTCACGTTTATGTACACTCAAAGGTCTATTCCTATTCAACTGTGAAACAAACAAGTCAATGCTGACATTCCTTGTATCCTAGAATACAACAGGCTATGTGCACTGTACACCCCCATCTGCATATGTACCCTGTACCTCAAAAAGATAAACCTTTAAAAACAAAAGTAATACAAACAGAACCTATAATTGATCTCCCAACAATACCACCAAAGAAACAAAAAAACAACTGATACTCCATCAAGCAATACAACCACAGTGCACATCCATCAGAAGACAGAAAGACAAATATTGCTTCTCAAAAAACTAGTACAAACCCATCAAATGACACATAGACACACCTCTCTGGTCCATTTAAATTTAGCAGCACCACTGGACTAAATTGATATGCAAATGTTGCACTCAATCTTCTCTTCCAGTTGCCTTCAATTGTTCAAAACATTTTATACATTGTATATGTTTATAAATGCCTGTCCTTCATCCAAATGCCACATATAATTCTGACAATACTTGCACAGTCTCAGGTATAAGGCAATAATGGTTCTACTGCGTAGGAATGGTAATATTCACCATAAACATACTAGAAGTTCCTCAGGAATGTCTAATGTACTTACCAAAAGTAAAAGAAAGCAAAAATATATCTATAAATGAAATCCTCCAGATGACATACACATGGACACATACATGTTGTTACTGCAACCATGTTTCACAAGAGGACATCCCCAATGAACGATTTGTGGATGTATGCATACCAAATTGTAAATCCATTCCATTTCACTAGCTTCTGGAAAATGCAAATCATGGCATATTATTCACTTTTTACAATTCAGACAATCGTTCCACCATACAAATAAGCTTGCATAGCCAATATCTGATACTAAGTCTTTCAAGGTACAATGCAGATGGTACCAAAAACAACTGTAAGCTTACTCGCTTCACACCCGGCCAAGCATCTCTTTGCAAAGAAACCTTCACAACAGTAGGCCTAATCAACCGCACTGGTGCCACAACCACTGCAGGCCACTATACTGTATATGTCAAAAAGAAAAGAAGTAGTTGGTTTGAATGTAACTATTTGCAGAGAAAGAACCAAAGATTCTACCTTCATTACTACCACAAAATAATGCAACCATATAACAAGTGCGTCCAATACATGCTGAAATAAGAAAACTCACCCAGAGCCCCCTCCCATTTCAAGTGATATCCGCGGACACCAAAATTGACTGCAGAATCTGTGGCATCTGCAGACCCTTTCTTGTTCTATAAAACAGCTCCATATTATCTTTATTCCACTCCCTCACCCTTCCCAGTTCCTCTTTCCATCACCAAATAACCCCAAATATGTTTTCCACACTTTTTCCCCACTGCGATGTTCGCGGTCAGAATCAGCTGCCCGTGAATCCAACATAGTGCTGTTTCCAAAAATATGGCGCACCTCACTATCCAATCAGTGGATGTGTCATTGGCCTGTCAGTGGAGTGAATAGGGAAGTGAGCCCAGGGACTGGACCCAGATATCACTAATTTCCTTTTACCTACTTTTTGGCCATTTAAAAAAAAAGCTACTGAACAGATTTACACCAACTTTACAAAAGCACGCTTTCAGAACCAAGCCGCAGCTCCCGGTTTAAATTTGGTGAATGTCCGTCCAGCAGTTTGGGAGGTAGGCGTGAGCAAAATTATTTTTCCATTGCATCTATGGGCTATTTTGGGACCCCCCGATAACTTTGCTTCCCCCCAGATGAAACCTCACCAAACTTTGCAATATCAACCTGAGGGGAACATATACTATTTTTGCAAAGTCTGGTGAGAATTCGTCCAGGGGGGACATAATTATAAGACGACCAAAAGGTGTTCTTCCTATGCGTTGCACAACTTAACCATACCTACACGGCCGCTACCGCAGACTGTATAATACAGGGGACACGGTTGAAAACTGTAGCCAGTGGAAAAGGTCAAAATCTATGGTTGGTAGCCTGTTGTGATCACTGTCCATAACTGAAGGCCATGACTAGTAACCATTCATGTGTTCAAATATGTTTAGCCATGCACAATGACTTTGGCTGAAGGCCATGCTTAATGCCAGTTACTGTTGTGATGTAATTAATGATATCATCAGTGATGTGATCTGTGATGTCATCATTGTGGTCATGGGCTGCGCAATGTATGTGCAATGTTTAATTGGCTTTAGCTGAATTTCAGGGATTTTGTTGTGTTAAGTTCTCACCTTAACATCCCAGCAACTACAGTTTTCTACTTGTATTTCAAAGGTTTTGTTACAATGTATTGCGCACCTCAATGTCCCTGCAAATAAAGTTTTTTCCTTGAAAGAGTTTTGTTATTCCATACATAGTTGACCTCAATAATACAGACAAATGGGCTAATGAAAATTATGTATCATGTCTACAAATTAAAATAAAAAGAAACTGTGCAACCACATTCCCCCCAAATAAACTTGTTCATAACCAATGTTGTTTGCATATGTGCTTAACTTATTAAAGTGTTTACATTTATATGTAATGTTGATGAATTGAAATTTATTGAATCATTACCTTAACTGTGTACAAAGACTATAGTCAATATATCTTAAAATAAATCTTTACAAGACTCCTGCCCACATATGTATATACACAAGCTAAAATAACAAAAACTGACAAAGTATAAAGCACAAGATAAAGGGCAAAGCTCTAGGAAGAGGAAAGGTAAAAAAAGAATGGATACAGCAAGGAACATCTTTTAAAAGTTCCTGAAGGCTTACAAAGAGGTTCACCCACCAAGAGACAAAAGGCAATGATAGGAAACAGTAAAGAGGTGCTTGGGAGAGGGTACAACCACGGTTATGTGATATAATGAACCACAATTTGTTTTCTGTACACGCGGGCATGCACAAACGTAATTACTTGTTCACACCTATATCATAGACCAATCGCCTCAATCAATGCGAAGTCTCACTTACACAGAGCCATAGCCATGTTGAGGAGAGGTTCAATCTCTTTGAAAACTGCATTGATGCGGCTAGATGGCTTCACACATTTTTGTAACAGGTAGTCGGATCATGTAACAGTTTTGCATTTCCACTATATATATATTGAATGTGTTCATTTTTCTAATGTTATCAAGTAGACAGTTTAAAGTACAATTAGTACCCGACAAGGGATAATCGGATTGTTACAAGCAATCTGATTGGCCCCACTAGGTCCTTAGCATCCAGACAAGGCACCCGTTCACCACTAAATACCTTGGTGTTTGTTCTGAGATTCACTGCCATGGAAAAAGAGAAGGGACTAGATGCACTCCCTTCTCCCTTTCCAAGTGGCTATGTTCTTTGGTTTTTTTCTTCTATCGTTTTATGGTCATCATGGTAAGGGACAAGAGACTATGGGCCTCATTACGAGTCCGGCGATAGCTGTGCCGGTAGAACTGTCAGTCTACTGCTGTATTCGTGATGATTTACCACCGTCCGACATCCCAGAAACACCATGGCATTACAGCCCCTGTGGTCCGGTAGGTCAGGCGGCAGTAACTGTTAGTCCCCATTCGAGTCCCATAAGACTCAATGAGAATGGGGACCATGGAAGCACCGGCACCGTTAATAACGGTGCTGGTGCTTCCATGAAAGTCTGTGGGCGGGTGCCGTTCCACCTGCTATGGCAGACCTGGCAGGCAGGAAGGCAACCCGCCCACAGACTTGTACTTTACCGATCCAGAAACAACAGTGCTGGTAAGTTCACGGGCGCTGTTGTTTCCGGACCAGCAAAGTTGTAATGAGGCTCTCTATGTAGTTCCTTCTCCTGTTCCATAGCAGCCATCTGCTTTGCTTAGTTTTTTTTAACTGTTTTAAATGGCCGCCAATCAAGAGGGAGAACAGACTTTATATCCCATTTTTTCATTTGTGAAATGCTGTAGTGTCCTCATCCGAATAGACTCCATTAGCACCCTGGGATGGAGTGGATGAAGACTTCCAGCAGATGCATTGCATTAGAAAGAAACGATCCTGGGAATGCTTCTCACTCATCCAAGTGGCACTGTTGGAAGTCTTCATGAAAGGTCTCCTCTCTGAACCTCTCTAGCATTTCTAAGAGTGCCAACTGCTGCCAGTGTTTGAAGACTCTGGCTGTTGCTAACAGCACCGTTAATGGGTGGAGGTTGAGTCTGCACAACTACAGTTCACAGCTTCAGTTAAGATATAAGACCACATTTGATCCAAACTAGGCTGTAGGCCAGTATGGTCCAGACCATCTCATGCAATTTCCAATATGCATCATCCACAAAATCCCAGGAGACTTGCACCAGATGATTATCATAATTGATGTTCCCAAGCTTTCTGATGGAACAATAGAACGGCCACATTGTAGCGTTTTCTTGCACAATGTTAGACATATTCAAATGTCCAACTGGTGACAAGAATATAAAATAACTAAAATGACAACTCTAAAAAGACAATGCCACAAAAAATGTAGCCCCCTCTCTGAACCTCTAGCATTTCTATTAACTCATCAAATGCAGTGTTCGTTACCAGTGTTTGAAGACTCTGGCTGTTGGGAGCAGCACCTTTAATGGGCGTAGGTTCATTTTGCAAAACCACCGCTCACATCTACGGTGAAGATATAAGATCAAATATTAGCCAAAAAAGGCTGCAGCCCATTATGGGCCAAACTATCTTGTGCAATTTCCAATATGCCTCAACCACATTATTCCAGAAGACCTGCACCAGAGGATTTATTATGATTGATGTTCCATAGGTTTCTGACGGAACATTAGAAGAGCCACATTTTAGTGTTTTCTTGAACAATGTTAGACATGTTTAAATGTCCAACTGGTAAGGAAATCATACAATAACAAAAATGACAACTCTATAAAGACAATGTCACAAAAATTGTAGCCACCTCTCTAAACCGCTATAGCATTTCTAATAACTTTTTAAATAGAGTGTTTCAATGCTGCAGGTGTTTAAAGACTCTGGATGTTGCTAGCAGTACCTTTACTGGGTAAATGTTGATTATGCACAACCACTACTCACAGTGACACTGAAGATATAAGCCAAAAAAGGCTGCAGCCAGGATCGTCCAGACCATCTCATTCAATTTCCAATGCACATCATCTGGGGAAACCCAAACCAAATGATTTATCATGATTAATGTTCCCAAGCTTTCTGATGGAACATTAGAAGGGGAACATTTTAATGTTTCCTTGCACAATGCTAGATATATTAAAATGTCCAGTTGGTGAGCAAAACATAAATGAACAAAAATGACAACTCTAAAAAGACAACACCACAAAATAACAAAAATGAAAACCCCTGAAAAGACAATGCACAAAAAATGAAGCCTCCTCTCTGAACCTCTGGCCTTTATAAGGACTCTTCTAATACAGTGTAACAGTACTACAGGTTCTTGAAGTCTCTTGTTGTTGCTGACAGCAGCTTTAATGGGTCAAAGTTGATTCTGCACAACAACTGCTCACACCTATCAAGATATAAGACACATATAAGCTGAAAAAGGCTGCAGCCTGAGTAAAATCATTAATGAGGTATTAACTTTTCTCAATCCTTACTTACACCACCTCCTACAGCTACCCATTGGTAGCATAGATCACAGATAACACTAATAACTTAGACATTGTCAGATGGTAAAACTGGAACATGTGGAGTTGACACTGCTGCCAAAGTCGAGGGTTCATTAACTGTTGGTGGTGTTGCACTGGTGGAATTACCTACTGGGCATGGTGCCAATTTCCATGAATGTAACACATCAGCCCTAAATATTTTTATTTTGCAGTGCGCATTCAATTTCCAATACACTTTATCCACATCATTCTAGGAGACTCACACCACATGATTTATTATGATTCATGTTCCCAATATGTGTCACAAAACATTACAAGGACTATGTCTTACTGTTTTCTTGCACAATGTACGCTGAACATCCTGTGCATCCTTTTTAAATCATGGCCTATAATCAGTGCACAGGAATCTACTGTAAATAAAAAACATCACTACTGCTGCTGTTCTCAAACTAAATAAAGACACTATTACTTTTCCATTCTAATGAGCCACAGAGCAAAGGGGGCATTCCTGCATCAGTTAATGTCCACAGTCTTTATTAAAGCCCTCACGTTGGTCGGACCTGTAACTATGAGCATGCTAAATATTCACCTTAACTCCATGGAAGAACTAGTGTGCCTAGTAAACTGGCATTCACAATTGCCACTATGTATGTATCAAGTAGCAGTAGAGTAAAAATAACATTAACACAAAATCAGTGTGTGTCCTATATTAAACGTTTGGACATGGAAACTTCTAATAAACCATCCCACAATTTTTCTACCTCTAATTTGTGTTCTGAAATTGGATTGCTAAGCACATGCTGCACCTGCACTTATTAGGGCATTTTGCACCAGAAAATACATTCCATTTTTAGTTCACATAATAGCAGTACATACAACTAATACCATTCCTATAGTCTCCATGAATATATATTTAAAAATAAAACCAATCACACATTTTCATGAAAATAAACACTTGGTTTCACACACAAATATACACATGAGGACAATGCATTTGCTTGTATAGATAACCACACACTAACCCACTTCAGCAAACCAAATCTGTGTTAAAGCACACACATTCTCAGATCAAGCCACACCAGCAAAAGAAAATCTTTTTAAAACAAACACATTTTCATATCACCACAAAGAGCACTTCAACACGCACCATAAGCGATTATAAAATCAAAAGTCTACTGCATGTGATCATTCTTATATTTTGAGTGCAGAAAGTATACTTAACAATTCTACATAATGCACCTCACTGAAATTAATTTTCTTTCCTAATAAACAACTTCCAACAATTATTCCCACCCATTTTCTACATGTACAGCAGGACCACTTCATTGTTAAGAACTACAGTAAAAACATTTTAAAAAAGAGCGCCATTATCTACATATTATCAAATAAAACTTTAAACAAAACAATGACAAACAACCTATTACTGCAGTCATATTTTATGACAGGTAACATGAACTGCACAGTGTGAGTTTTGCAGTCAAAATGACAAAAGTAGACAACATGGGGAGTTTCATACATTCCAAAATCATAACCAGAAAAAGAGGACTATATTCTAACAAACCTAATACAATGGCTGACACCTATTCACTGCAACCTAGCACAAAGAAGTACACATTTACACCATTGACACCAGCCAATTAGAAACACTGAAAAACATACAAAACCTTGCCTCATCATCACTTATAGCCGTGAATATTTAACACAGCTACATAGCTTACTAGTAGACGTGGCTACGTGTACATTGTGTACAAACTAAAATCCAAACTAAGCCAATCTTAAAAACATCAAATAAAACAAGACAACACCTAAGCACACAAAATAACACACACAGATACAATTCTGTGCTTAATCATCCACATAACAATATGATTAATGCAAAGAAAATGCAAGTTTACATATGCAGCTATAAATATAACCGCTCCTTCGAACACAACCAATACAAAGACAAAATGGGTTATAACACATATGCAAGTGCTATTTATACACGCAGTTAAAGAAAAACCCATACATGTGCATTTTACTGATAGCTACGGTTATTTGCAAAAACTATGACTTAAAAACATGTATTTCCACTCCCCGAACTCCAAATAAGGTTCCCTAACACGCATACTAGGCCCCCTCCACTCCCCATGGTGGTCCTACACTCCCCTGGTCTCCCCCAATCCCCCAAAACAATCAATGCATCTATAGCTGGCGGATACGTCAAGGCGCATAAAAACAAATGCATAAAAAGCTTGCACGATCAACAAATGCACGTACAGAGCTACGATGAATGTACCATATGTTGCAGCAGTGATCGTGGGACACCGCAGGAGAAGGAGGATGGCCAGGGCGCAGATTTTTCTACTTGGGACCAGCTTTTTGGGATGCCTGATGACCAGGTCTATCGCAGGTATAGGTTTCCACCTCATATCATATTAGACCTCGTCACGGAGTGGAAGGATAACCTTACATCACCCACCCTGTGCTCCCAAGCACTGATCCCTTGGAAAAGGTGCTCATATAGAAGAGGGACTATGCCACTACCACCATGCCAAACTAGACATCTAATTGCCTGTGTGTCAAAGAACCGTGCCATATGTCTGTTAAATACTCAGACAGACTGTGCTATGGTATGTAATGTCAAATGAGACAGATAAATGGCCAATACATAATACAGGTGACTCAATGATGCATGCAACAAGCACAAAAATAACACCTGCTCATAGAGCTCCATAATATTCTGGACAGGGACAGCAATTCTATACTTAACTATACTACACT
Organism: Ambystoma mexicanum; assembly: GCF_040938575.1. NCBI lineage: Eukaryota > Metazoa > Chordata > Amphibia > Caudata > Ambystomatidae > Ambystoma > Ambystoma mexicanum. The sequence continues at coordinate 256,842,162 of NC_090941.1, forward strand.
ATCAACAGTGCATGTAACAGTGAATCTGCCGGACAGTGATTCATCATATTTTCACAAGTGCATCAATATTCCATCGTGCAGGGACCGAGGACAAGGTGGAACGGACACCGTACCTGCATGGTGCAATCGGGAGGAGCAAGAGCACAGATGTTCAGAGGGGTGTGGTATTCAGAGGGTGGTAATAAGTTCAGGGGTGGTTCAAGTGCAACTATTCAGTGGATGCTTGGGTTAGTGCAGAGAGATGCAACTCTCTCTGGTCATTCCCCAAGTGCAGTGATGATGACACTAGTCCACGTCACAGAGGCAACTGGGGTTGACAGGTGCATGTGAGACCCTGAGGCACATCAAGCAGACATTCATCATGCAGCAGGACAGAAGGAATGGAGAGAGTGAGAGAGCAGAGGGATTGCTCACCAGGGAAAAGGGAGAGAATTGAATTGATTGTTTATTTGCACTGCGCCTATACACAACGTTTTTCAAAGTGCATTCAAGGAGGGAGGGAACATGGGAGAATACAGTTACATTCTTACAAGTCCTTGAAACAATGCAGAATGTGAAAAATAATCAGCCTAGCAACATTTGAGATAGTGCAAGGAACTATAAGGGAGGTGGGAGGGGTGAAATGAGACAAAACAAGAGGTTGTATTACTATGCCTGATGACATTGATGTAGTGCCGGAATTTAAAGAGGGGAGGTGTGGGGAGGACTGGAGGGCAGGTGGACGAGAAAGACAGGTGGCTGCAATTACTATGGCTGACGGCAATTGAGGTAGTGCCAGAATTTAACAGAAGAGGGGAGGGGAGGAGGCATAAGGGATGAGGGAGGAGGGAGGAGTAGGAGCACAAAACAAGAGACCAACATACTAGGCCAGACAAACTGTCAGAGGAGTGCTGGAGGGGAGGGGTAGGAAAAGAACAAAGGAGGGGGGACACAGACAAGCAACTATCATACAAACCAGGAGGCAGGTATGAAAAGCAAAGTGCTAGAGAACAGATAGGGGAGAAAGGGGGGTAAAAACACATCATCAAGGGAGACCAGAAGGGAGTAGGGGCACAAACAACCAAAATGGGGGGCAGGGTGGGTGAGGGGCACACACACAGCCATTATGGGAGAAAGGGGGTTGAGGGGCACACATACAGCCATCACAGGGGCAACGGGGATGAAGGGCACACACACCACCATCACAGGGGGCAAGTGGTTGAGAGGCACACAACAGCCATCACGGGAGCAAGGGGGGTGAGGGACACACACACAGCCATCACAGAGGGCAAGGGGAGTGAGGGGCACACACACAGCCATGACGGGGGGGCAAAGGGGATGAGGGGCACACATACAGCGATCACAGAGGGCAAGGGGGTGAGAGACACACACATAGCCATCAGAGGGGTAAGGGGGGTGAGGGGTACACACAAAGCCATGACGGGGGCAAGGGTGTGAGGGGCACACACACAGCCATCACAGGGGGCAAGAGGGTGAGGGACACACACATAGCCAACATGGGGGACAAAGGGGGACAAACAGTTGACCATGCTACACATTCACAACCAACCATGAAAGGTAGACACAGTCAGAAAGCACAGTTATCACAATCAGTAAACAGTGTCCCCAGCAATTCATCAGATTAACAAGACCATAACCATCATTGGCATCCCCCCTGGGTGAGTAAAACCACCCACAAGAAATAGTGACAGAGGTAAAGGTTAGTAAAGCCAGAGTGAACATACACAGTGTCCCGTTCCCATGCTAACACCACCAAAGTGTCAGCAAATGTCATGCACTCACCTGTCCGTGGAACTCACCTGCTATGTATACGATGCACACGATCGGGAGACGCTCTACCTAAATGAAAGCAATACAGAGTAACAGCAAAATATGCATGCAGATTCATGATAACAGTTGACACCAGAAAGAAAATATGCATACAAAACGAAGTGCAGGTGCCATACAGGGTGACACAGGGTGAATGGCCATTGACACTGTACAGGAGTAAAGTGTACCAAACCAGAGCGAGGTAGAGAGATAGTGGCACAGAGAGTTACTAACAAGGAAATGAGAGATGAAGGAGTCCATTGCCTGGTTTGCCATTGTACAATGACATGCTGCACAGCACAGTCGGTGTGCCCATTGAGGTATCCACATAGGTAGCTTACACAGTGACGTGAGCTCCAATCACATTACCACAACACCATATGAGCATGAAAAGGACATGTAAGAGAACCGATCCATGCAGAAAAGATGACCAATAATGAAGCATGCCCAACATCCAAGACAGTGCACATGCTTACCACATAACTGTGTCTGAATGTTGTAAATCCAACATGACCTTCACCAATACGTGTGTTTCCTAACTTGTTAAAGGAACGACATTGTCTGGTGGAGGGCATGAGGCATGTGGACTTTGAATGGTGCAGGATGTCTCATCCGGGACAGCAGTCACCGCCACATCACGGATTACTAGAACAAAATAGGCGGACATATTAAAACAACCATTGTGCAGTAGAATTGACACAGCACACACATGTCATGGAAAAACAAAGCTATGATTACCTGCACATGCCACCCGGTGCACCCCCATGACTTCACTAGACATGCCTGCACGTACACCACTGCACATGTATAGTCCATGAGAAGTTAATGGCACACCTCCAGGGCAATCAATGCAAAAAATAACAAAGACCACAACCAGGAAAGGGCAAAACAAAATATGACATGCCAACATCTGGTCAGGGTGGGTGGAAAACAAAGAAAAAAATGTTTCTCTTGGCCCGGGGAGTCCACTCAGGAGGGAGGAGGGGCAGGGTGCACATCAACACCCACACATGTGGATGTTGAAAAAAATGATTCCCTCCATGGGTACATGGACCGCACGGCTATCATGGATTGGGAGGCCTGTAGCAGCTGTCACCACCATCCTGTGTAGAATGCAAAGGTGGTAGTGGTAAGGGAAGTTGACCACGTATGTCCCCGGCCTGGTCCTCCATAGCAGAAGCCAGTTCCTCCGAGCTGGTATGAGTCAACAGTTGCATCTGCTATTCATACTGTGTACAGTGGGCCGCCACTAGCACTTTCATTGAAGCTCCGAGGGCCAGAAACTCTTGTCTCAGGGCTTCCCTGTGGGACTGGCCTCTAGGAAGCACCCTGTTGCTGTGCAGCACAATGCATGGACTGCTCCCACACGCTCTCCCCAGCCACGACACGTCCACCACCTGCCAGACCCAAGGCAGCATGGCCCATGATGTGAAGCTGCTGTCTGTGGCTGCAGGACTGCATCTCTCCCTTGGTCATCCATCCCAGGACTGGAGTGGAGTGTGGCATTGCAGTCGTAACTAGCACAGATGGACGTGGCACCTTGCAGATGCACATACTACATCAGCATATCACTTTATGTACTCACCTCCGACAGCATAGAGGAATAGACATCCGATTCACCACCAGAGCTACTGGTATAATTGGAGGTGGACTCATACTGATACATGCGCCGGATGGACCGTAGCACTAGTGGATTCTCATGGGCTGCCACAACAAGTCCTCCACTGGTGCTCTCTCGGGGCTCCGACTCCCGTTCCTCCCCTACCTCCTCCCCTGAATCTTGTGGCTCATCACCTGCGCATGGAAACATAAAGACATGAAGAATCCTGTTAATTGCATCTACTACATGCATTGTAATCACAATGTTGTCCTGCAACACAATTCCATGCATGTTAACATGCCATCATTTTAATACACACACTATATACAAAACTCCCTGAAATCATGGCTTATGCAGACTTGCCACCACATCCCATGTCCCTGACCATGGAAGCACTGCAGAAATTGCCAACAGACATCTGTGGTGTCCCAGGTGTGTGATGTGGAGAGAGTGATAACATGTGCTAGGAGATAGGAAGAGGGGACAGTGACACACAAGAGGGACAGGACCATGCACCCATAGGGGGTATGTTGAGTGTGGCAGGTCAACATGGAAGACTCCAGACAAATATCTTACAAGGGCTCAGTGCCATAGCTGCGGCAGGGATTTGCACAGTGTAGTAAAATGTTATGTCACTCATGGCACAATATTCCGCCCACTGACAGTGTTCATGGAAGATATGGGTAGCCTGAAACCACCTATGGACATGGGTGGATGGAATTTCTACTACATACAGTGCATGATGTGTAGCATGTGCGTCAGACACAAGCAATTGACTGGCATAGCTGAGTCACTAACATCACTGATGTACATATCCAAATGCCACGTTGTTTTGGCATGCTGGAAATGTCTTTTAGTATCTGACGGTTGTGGATGACTACTGTCTAAAAGCCATGTTCAAACAATGTGCAGCACACGGGTTGTATGCACTCTGAAGTACACTAAGCATGGGTCAGTACATCATCAATTGGTTCACTCATGGCATTCATACAAATGCAGGCAGAAGTGCTACACAATCATACAAATGTATTTAATCTGCATACATATTCAGGATGCACACGGTTCATCACTAACCAGACATTTCCTTGTAATCTGGCAGGCCTCCCACGCCTTGGACCTGATCCACATGAATAAACTCGCTTATGGCCTCTTCATGTGGCGTGAGATCCTGCTCCTGTCGTGACCCACCTCCTGCCACCAGAGCAGAAGCAAGGTTGGCAACCAGCTGCGATTTGGTTCGACGGTGGAGGTCATTCCACTGCTTCATGACCTCACGAGCAGTGTGCCTTTCATTCCCCAAGGTGTTGATGCCATTCATTACTCACGGTCAGTGGATCATACGATGAGCCGGCCTATGTGTGCTCCCTTGCCACGTGCACATGTCATGGTGGTGGTTGTGCACGTAGTCCACAAGAAACTTGAGTTCATCTTCATTGAAGTTCTTCTTCCTCGACATGGTGGTCTCCTTTACCATGCTTTGGGATTGAGCCTTTTCTTGTTCTGCACACTTCTGCCTCTTGGAAGGTGGTGAAGACCCTCTGTGACTGGGACCACTCAGGGCATTAGAGGCAGGACTACTAGAGGCCTGGGCCATGCCATCACCCACTCTTGGTGGGTAATTTACTGGCCCTTCAGGTCCCTCAACATGGCAGCTGGGTCCAGGGCATTTAACTTTAAGTCCCTTCCCCTTGGACACACGGACATCAGCTGCCCCTGCGTGTCTGTGTCCCTGGGGGGGGGGAGACAACAGATACTACAGTTGCTCCCTGACCCTGGTTGTTTGGGACAGGAGGTGCCCCTCCAGGTGCCTCAACCTGGGAGCTTGGGAGAGCAGATGACTCTGCAGATCCCTGACCCAGAGTGCTGGGGTCAGGTGCTTTGCGGGCACATCCCTTCCCCTTGGACACACAGACATCAGCTTCCCCTGCATGTGCGTGTCCCTCGGGGGGGCGACAACAGATGCTGCTGTTGCTCCCTGACCCTGGGTTTTGGGGACAGGCGCTGCCCCTGCAGCTTCCTGACCCTGGGTGTTGGGGAGAGCATCATCGCCTGCAGCTCCCTGACACTGGGTGCAGGGGACAGAAGCATCACCTGCAGCTCCATGACCCTACTGGGGGTGGTGCACAACTCTCCCTGCACGTCCCTGACCCTGGCCACCTCTGCCACCTTTCCCTCTTGGGGCCTTCCCACCCATGGTACAGATGAATTTGACAATGGTAGGCCCAACAAGCAATTGTCCTGGGCAATAGGAGTGAGGGGGCAGGGTACGTGATGTAAAACGTACTAGTGTGGTCCAGCAAGGCTCAATATTACCCCTGGTGAAAGAATGAACGGGCGCATAACGCACAGGCACCCCAAAAATCAAAGATGCATGTACACAGCCCCTCGGTAGCTCCCGTGAAAAGAAAAAGTGAAATGCAATACGCTGTGGCCCCCAGCAACACAAAAAATGCATATGTGAAGCCCACGAATGCCACTGTGATGTTAAAAATAGGGGTATGCAATACACAGGGGCACCCAGAGTATGAATAATGTGTACACAACTCACCGTTAGCCTCACAAACAAAAATACATATGTGTGTGTGTACGGAGGCAAATCCCCCACCAAAAAAAGAACTTAGCACTGTCACAGTAGTGAACAAAATGCATGGCGCCCCAAAAAAGTCCACATGTCTGTCCACTCCAACTCACACGTGCAGTGTAATGTTCTCCTAGCCACTCCTTTATCCTGAATATGAATGCCAACACCCAACGGACAGCGCGTGTCACGCAACTTATGCGATTAGGTCTTTTCCTCTGATTTCAAGGGTACGCGCTAATTTCACACGTGCGGAGTAACCCTCACTCTGTTTCCGGTTGCCCACGCGAGAAACACAGAAGACCCACGATCCTGCCTGTGAGCCTTTTTACCTGCTTCCTACTGCCCTGAGCTGCCTCCTACAAGCCATCTGCTGCTGCCTGCCCCCTGTGTGTGCCTGTTGCCCACCTGCCCTGCAATTTTAGTGCCTGCTGTCAAGCCATTGCCAGTGCTCCTGCCCATGGCCCTGTGACCACCTCAGCTTATCCCGTAGACTCCCAGCATGCCATTCCATCACCACTGCTCACCAGCCCAGCCCCAGGACCACCTTGCCCACCCACACCTGCCTCAGGGGTTGCCTTGTCTCAACCAACATCTTCCAAGGTTAGTGGCAACCCCATGGCAGTGAAGCAGAGGGCTGTCAACTTCACAGCCAGGGAAGTTGAAATCCTGGTGGAGCATGTCCTGTGGCATTATGATGCGCTCTTCCATGGACCATGGCAAGTCGGCAAGGAAGAACGGAAGCTGATCTGGGACCAGATCGTGGGTGCCATCAACAAGAAGGGGGTGGCACCCCATGACTACCACCACGTGGACAAGCGCTAGGAGGACCTCATATTCAGGACCCACAGCAAGGCCCTGTTCTTCCTCCAGACTGGTGCCAAACAGGGGGGAGAGGGAGCGCAAGGGCTGGATTAACACCACTGACATGCGAGTCCTGGAGAAATTCTACCCAGCGCTGCACACCCAGAGAAGCGATTGCAGTTCCGTCTTGAGTCTTCAGGTGAGTGTCCATGTGTTTCTGCCTCCACAGTGCATGTGCATGTTGATGTATGGTGGGAATATGCACCTTGGCCTTACAGCAAGTATGTCTCTTTTACAGATGTCTGTGTGCATGTCCCAGACAGTGCTCTACATGTGTTCTATGAACCATGTGTAATGTCAATGGTCTTACTTTTGCATTGTGTGTTGTACTACAGCATTTCACAACATGCACATGGTTTGTCACATATGTCTGATATGTGCTCGGGTGAGAGGTGTGACAGATAGGTGGTGTTGTCGACATCATGAGCATGCATGATGTTCATGTGGATGTGTCTAAGATGTGACTGTATGACTGGCCATCACTCCTGGATGGATGTAATAGGTGAATTTCAATGTGTGACCTAGGGCCTCATTACGACCTCAGCGGTAGCCATGCCGCTATTGGCGGCATGGCTGCCGCCAAAATCGCGCCTGGGTCCGGGTTCCGAGTTTGGAGGGCCCAGTAATTCTTCCCTCCAGGAACCCGGCCCGGACCTTCCCCATTCCCATTTCAGCCCCCATAGGGCTGAATGGGAATGGGAGAAGGAGCAAACAACGGGCCAATTACGAGTGGCCCGTTGTTTGCTCCCTCTTCCCCTCGCGGGACCCGGTAACGATGCCTGGTTTTACCTGGCGTCCTTACCAGGTCCAGCCAGGGGACCTCGTAATGTGGCAGAACGGGTTTAACGGGTCCGCTTCCTTTTGCGGAGCCCGTTAACCCATTCCGCCAGGGTCGTAATGAGGCCCCTAGTCTTGTAGTCTGATTGCTGTTGAGGGGACTCTGATGTGATAGATCAGTGCACTGCTTAAGGACTGTCAGGTGATGTGTGTGCATGACATGAATATGGCCAATGACGCATGTGTGTAGCATGCGCAATTGATAGGTTGTGACAGTGCCATGTCCACTGATGTGATTGTCTGTTGTGAAGGACAGACATGTACCTGTGTGTTGTGGAGGATGATGATGGTTGTAACCTTTAGCAGTGTACTTCATGTGCATATTTTTTTGTGCCAAACGCCCATCGGTGCAGTACCCTGATGTTTGTGTTCTATGTCTCCTTGTCCACAGTTGTGTTTGAAGAAGAGGGTGGAGAAGATGCTGTGTAGCAAGGCAGCAGAAATGCCTCCACCGGGCAGAGACGCAAGGCCCAGTCATGCCCCTTGGACACGACATCTTTGGAAAGCAAGGAGACTGGTGCTGTGTCTCAATCATCAGCCATAGTTGCAGGGGGTAGGTCCAAGAGAGCGAAGGTGGTTGTGGACTCCTCGCCAGCGGGGGAGACAGGTGAGCACACACAGGGGCCATCCATTGCAGAACATGCTGTGGAGGCATCCAGGTTAGAGGGGGAGGAGGAGGACGAGGAGAACGGGGCCATATTAACCCGGTCCAGGAAGTAAATGTAGACCTCAGAATGAGGATGTCTTCCGTGTTTGTGCGATACGGGCAGCAAATACGGGCAGATATGCAGCAGGCTCTGGAGACAAGAGTCGCCATTGCCAGGGTGGAGATTGCACTGTGTCGGGCAGAGAGGCAAGCCCAGTGCCAGTGTACATAGTTCTGTAGGTGTAAGTTTCCTTTAATAATTTATTTGTTTTGGAGTGGACTCTGGACTATCCTCCATGTTTTCTTGTAAATAGATTTTTGGGTGTGTTTGAGGTGTTTCATGAATGATTTTATAGATTTTTTTAGTGTAAATATTTTTGATACATGTGGGCATTTATTTCATTTTCTATTTTTACATGGACATATTTTAAGATCACGATTTATGATTCATTATTTTTTATAGTGTGTATGATTTAAAAATAACTGGTTTGGTAGTTCATTTAGTAGCCATGATCCTGCCCATTGTTTGTCATGTGTGTGGTTGCTTACTTGCATGTGTTATGTTTGTGTTATTTTGCGGGGTGGGTATACACATGGGGTGGACCAGTGGTGGTGTGTGAGGTGGGATTTTGTGTGTGCACCAGCAAATGGAATTTCATTTCACATGTGCAGCATGACTGTTTTCTTGACCTCACTGTGTTTGTGAGTGAGGTGGGTGGAGTGAGTGTGGGAGTGTTACATGTTCAGTATATTTGCAAATGATTTGCTTGATGCTGTGCAACACACAGGTAGTGCGTTCCCCTTCACCAGCATGTGTTTTTGCAGTTACCATCACCTCTGGTGTTGGTCAACCTCTTGCACTGGGATACACTATTGGCATTTCATGGTATTTACACATTGGCTGCCCATTGCAGCTGCCTCGGTGCGTGGTGCGCTGTCTGATTGCCTTGTCCTTCACACATGGGCATACCCGTGATTTGTTTGTTAGGGATTCTTTCCTAGGAATTGCAGCTCAACGAAGGTCATACTGTGGGACACCTGGATATTTTTTGTTCATGTGACCCACATTGAGGGTGGTTTGGATTCTGTAATTGGTGCACAATTTGTCCCTGGGTATTGATGCCATGACATTGTCACAAGGCCGTCAGGCACTCACTTTTGCATTAATTTGTTACATGTGTATGTTGGGAGATGGTTGTGTACAGCTATTCTGTTGGCCCAGCTGACACACTCATGGATGTGGCCCGGATGAATGGATTCATTGTTTTTTTGCAGTACACATGTTCCGGTGGATAGTCTGGCAGGTGTCACTACACGACAGTCAGGGTGCACGACACACAATGGATGGAGTGATGATGTGTCACTATGTCAGGGTTTATCATGCAGGGGATGTCCCATGTGGAGGGGGCTGTCTGCAGGGTAGCATCACAGTTGATGGGGGCTGGGGTGGGGGTATCCCATGTGGAGGGGGCTGCCTGCAGGGTGGGGTCATGTGTGATGGAGGCTGGGGTGTCCCATGTGGAGGGGGCTGCCTGCAGGGTGGAGTCATGGGTGATGGTGGCTGGGGTGTCCCATGTGGAAGGAGCTGCCTGCACGGTGATGTCATGGGTGATGGGGCCTGGGGTGTTCCATGTGGAGGGGGCTGCCTGCAGGGTGGGGTCATGGGTGATGGGGGCTGGAGTGGGGGTGTCCCATGTGGAGGGGGCTGCCTGCAGCATGGCATCATGGGTGATGGGTCTGGGGTGGGGGTGTCCCATGTGGATGGAGCTGCCTGCAGGGTGGCATCACAGGTGATGGGGGCTGGGGTGGGGGTGTGCCACCTGGAGGGGCTGCCTGCTACAGATTGCAAGAGTGTTGAAGCGCCATTTGGCTGGTGGTAGGCCGGGCCTTGCGTGGGAGGGCACACATTTTCTAGGGGGTGCGCACAGGGTTCATGGGGTGTTTTTGCGCAATTATGCTGGGGTGCAGACGGGGATCGTGTGGTGTTTTCACGCAATTGTGCTGGGGTGTTGGTGGGGATTGCAAGGGGTTTTCACGCAATTGCTGGTGTGAAGAAAGGGATCGCTGTTGTTTTTGCGCATTTACACTGGGGTGCGGCTGGGGATTGCTAGGGGTTTTTGTGCAATTACGCTGGGGTGCGGCTGGGGATTGCTAGGGGTTTTTGTGCAATTACGCTGGGGTGCGGCTGGGGATTGCTAGGGGTTTTTGTGCAATTACACTGGGGTGCGGCTGGGGATTGCTAGGGGTTTTTGTGCAATTACGCTGGGGTGCGGATGGGGATCGTGGGCTGTTTTTGCACGATTATGCTTGGGTGTTGCTGGGGATTGCGTGGGGTTTTCAAGCAATTACGCTGGGGATCACAAGTCACTAGGGGGGCTGTATGCTGGTGCAGGGATGGTGTCGAGGATTGCACCGTGTTGGGCATTTCACTTGATTTTTACTGTGCGTGGGATGTGGGGGCATTACTGGCACAGCTTGCTTTTACTTGTGCCACAGCTACTGATACCTTAGGAAATCCATAAATATGTGTGCCGCGCAAAGATTTCTGTGCACCACGGCAGGCGCACACTCCTTCTTGGCACGCATACCTTGTGCCTTTTCTGTGCCAGATTCTATGAATCGGGCCTTTTAGTGTACCCCAAAACAGTCCTTTTAAGGACTACTTATATATACATATAAATACACAAATACAATAAAATAAGTTTTTTATATTATACCCGCGGTTGCAGTTCATTGACTTTGATCATAACGGTGGTTACAAAAATTGGCAAAAAAAGGGACCTCACTTCAGGTTTTATACTACAATAAAACTTAAAAGATCAAACATTACAACACGACTCGTACTTATGTAAAGTAGCTAAAGGTAAAGAAAGCAGAGAATAATAGATAAAAGGAAAACTGGGTAGGCATACATTTCACATCCACACAATATAATGCCATAAGTGAGAATAGACAACCTAAAATGCATTGTATGGGCCATCTAAAACTTGAGTATGATTGCTCCTTTTTATATTCATTTTGTTAAACTATGTTCGTCTCTTTTTATCAAAGTCTCACATATACAAAAGTCTAAAAACACACAGCCAAAATAAAATATACTCCCAAATACCTACCAGGTTACTTACCATTGACCTTTTCCACCCCTGATGTCACTATAGCTAACTTTAAAAGAAAAGAAAAATTGATATGGCACAGAACTACTCCTACCCGTCGATATCTGTTGTCCTTCGTAGCCTCGGATATAATGGAAAAACGTCTGGAAAGAAAAAATCCTTCCCTACCGCCCCAGCACTTCATCAAGTGCCCCCCTCATATGTGCCAGTTCCCACCACTCCTCAGATGGCCTCCTCACCTCCCATGCCATCTCCTGAGTCCCCCACAACGGATGCTGTTTCTGTGACACAGTTTGCTTTCAGATGTCAGCTATTTGCGGTTAGAGCCGAGGCTACTGATAGATTTGTGTTACAAACTCAGTCTCTGGACCCCCTCCAACTCCCATATTTCACTTGGTGCCCTCTAGTCACCCATCCCACCTCTAGCCTGATGGCATTTGCCTGTTTTTTGGGTTGCAAATAGCTTTTTTTCTGCATTTCATCTTCCCATATCCTCTCTTGCATCGAGAGGAAAACAAGAAAGCGGTCATTTCATTTCTAAAAATCCCAGTTTCGAGTACATACCCTACATTTCTGGGAAGAGGCACCTCGTTCTCAATCAAATATTTAGAAAACTACTGCACGGAATAACCCCAAACCATGCATGGATCGAGAGTCAAGGCATTGTGCCCAAGTTGTTTTGGACCTGGTCCAAATCCGTCGAGCGGTTTGGGCTGTGCGCTTTGGCAAAAATGGACCTTGTTTGTCGATGGGAAAATGAATTGGAAGTAAGCCACACTTAACTTTTTTTATGCTTAATAACTCAAATATTTTAACAAATCTTTACGAAAATGTGCAGTCTGGGGGGCTCGCAGGTTTTAATCACTTTCGAATTTTCATTCAAATCTGTTATTGCAATCAAAAGTTATTAACAATAGCATTTTGAGGGGTTGCGATGGAGTCCGACTCACCTTGACCATAGGGGGTCTATCGCCGCCCTATAACATATATTTATATACTAAAGAGGACAACTATATAAATATCCAAAATTAAAGTGGTCAGGTAGGGCAGCGGGCTGGGGAAGCTCCGTCTTGAGCAAGTAAAAGAAGTTGTAAGCTGAGCTTTCATGAGATCCACAGTTGGGCTAGCTTTGATTGTAAAGGACAGTGGGTTCCAGTGAAGGTGGCAAGTAGAGAGAAAGAGTGCAAGCAAAAGTAGGCACATGGATGGCATGGAGCACTGAGTCTGGGTGCAGAGGAGGATCAGTGGGAACAAGATGGTGAGTGAATTTAGATATACTTAGACAGCTACTGAGGAGCAAGACCATTGATAGCGATGTTGACTATGAGAAATAACTTGAATAAGGAGCAATTGTGTGGGGAGGGTCAACCAGATTGGTATTTGTAGAAATGGGGAAGGTCTTGGTAGGTTGTAGAGAGTGCTGGTAGCAAAGTTGAAGAATGTGTCTAGTGGTGCAAAGGAATAGATAGGAAGGCCAAGGAGTAGGATTCTGAAGTAGTCATGTTTGCTGAGCATGAGGGTAGAGATTAGGGTTTTTATAGAATGGCTCGTAAGAAAAGGAAGCATTTTCTGAATGTTGAGGAAGTTAATATTAGCATCAGAGGCATTTTTAGTGATTCATTTTTGCAGTTAGAGAACACTATCAAAGAGAACCAAAAATAGCAAGTCGTGGGCAGTGGTGCAAGAAGGTGTGGCTGAAAGGAGAGAATAGCGGTGAGGGATGGCATTGAAAGCCAGTGAGAGATGGCTTCTGTATTTAAAAGTTTAGCTTGAGGCTGCAGATAGCCATCCAGTGATCAATTACACTCCATTCTGAGATGGCTATGTTGAAGTAGGGAAAGGAGGAAAATATTTGAGTGCCATCAGGAAGAAGGTGGTAGTGAAAGACAAAGCATAGGGTAAGTCTTCCTTGGAGATTGTAAAGGATTGACATTTCAGGTAGAAGCCAATCCAGGCAAGATCATATTTGTCAAACCCCAGGTCCTGGAGAGTGAGTAGGAAAGAAAAGGGATGTTTAGTGTTGAAAGAAGCAGAGAGGTATAAAAGGATGAGTATAGAGGAGAGTTTTGAGTGGTGGTGAGATTTAGAGAGAAAGCTGAAGGCATGAATGAGTAACATCTTTGGGAGTGCTACATCAGAAGTCAGATCAAGAGGAACTCAAAGACCATTATCCTCAAGGTACTTAGTGATCTGGTTGAAGACGACTCGCTCAAAGACCTTTGAGTAATATGGAAGGAAACAAAGTGGGTGTTAATTTGCTGGGATGTTTTGGTCAGCAGAGGGATTCTTCAATAGAGGTAGATGAGTTGCAGATTTGAAGGAGACAGGGAAGAGTCCAGTGGAGAGCAAGGTTAAAGAGCTCAGGGAGATAATGACAAGTAATTAAGATTAGGACTTTGACCAATTGGTGAGCAAAAGGCTTGCTAGGAGCGCAAGATGGGTCATTGTTGCAAACAATGAGTGCTAATTCAATAGGAGAGGTAGGGGAAAAGTAGTTGAGAGCAGAAGAATTGGTGCAAAAAGTGGTAAGAGAACATGAGTTGGGAAAGGAGAGAGTTGAGGGAAGTGCTGTGAGTTTTAGAAATTGTAGAGGAAAAGTAGTGAGCAAAGTCATTAGCAGAAAGGAATGAGGCCATGAATCTTTGCTTCGGTGGTGTGTGCATGCCTTGGAGGGCAGATACAAGTTTGTGGGGGTCATTGCAAAGGCAAGATAGATGGGTTTGTGAAGTAGGAAGATTTTGCAGATTTCATTACAAAGATGAGACTAATAAGGGGTATTTTTGTAGGCAAGGAGTAGAATAGGGGTCTGTAATTTGTGCCAGCCTCATATGTCATGGGGCATGTTTGTTTTGAGGATCTGAATGTCAGAGCTGATCCAAGGCCTAGGAGGGCGACGGGAGGGTGGGAATGTGTTAACAGGATGGTGTAGGTCAAATGGAGTTATAAATGCATATTGAAAGTGAGGCAAAACATGGTCAATGGAAGAGGCATGAATAGGGGAGAGAGACAGGGGAGAGATCTCTTACCTCATCAAGTCCTGCCTGAACTTCCTTAAAGTCATTGGAGAGGGTCGGAAGTGGAGGGGCCAAGTTGATAAAGTGAATGATGGAGTGATCAAAGAGAAAGGGCTCAATGGAGAGGTCAGAGCAGGCAAGTGAATTAGAGAGAATGACAAGCTCCAGAGAATTCCCACCAGAGTGGGCAGGCTGTCCATGGATGGAGTAGGGGGAAGGGTTGGATAGGCGGTAGTTAAGTTCAAGGAATGTGACTGGAGAGGGCTTGGGAAGGTTAAAATGTCTGGCCCTGTGGGTTATGCGCTATCTTCCCAGATGAGCGTCCTGAGCATTCCGCTCTGAAAACCGTCTTGTTTTGCATGGGCTTCATCCCTTACTGGGCTGTGCAAGAATCAACTACCAAATACTACTGAAATGCCAGCTACACATCAACAAATCCACTTAAAAATGGCTGACTCGACTCATCTTGCCGAAGCACCTGAAGCTCCTGGGCAACCCGGTCAGACTCCCAATACCACTTATTGGCCAATCCTGCCTCATATACCGGATGTCGAGGGATGCCAGCAGGGGTTGCCGGCCCCCAAGAAAGGCCCTCTATCTAGGCTGATGCAGACATTCCCTGTCTGGCCCTGTCAGGCCATCGATGGCAGGATCCACTCACACTAAATAAGGTACAGTTCCTCCATTGCTACTAATCTACGCTACACTGCATCAAGCCCACACCCTTTCACATCACCTGAAACACAACTCATGATCAGCCTCCTGCCGGGTTATACCTAGAGACTTAGTGCCAAGCCTACAAACAACCCCTCACCCACAACCCGCCGTATTATGCTACCCTCTCTGAAGGACAAGCCTTGCCGCTAAGCACAAACAGCCACTCAGCACCAGGGCACCACCACTCTGGCTAAGGAAGGCACAGCTTCAAGCACGCACCTGATTTATACCCTCTATCTTCTATAACACTCAACCACCAACTCGATACACACGCTGCAAATATGACCGCAATGCCACATGCCCACCCACACTACTTGATGCTCCCGACTTGCCACAAAATAACCCACATGGAAAGAACGTAAAGAGAACACTCCTCTATACTACGCCACAGAAACTATGCCAACTATGCTGCATGATGAACCCCAAAGAGAGCGCAAATACCTTTTACAAGACTATTCCAATGACACTATATGCCCCCAAAAATGAAGCCTACCACCTGGGATGCGCCTGACTTCATGGCAACCCCACTAGATGATACCCCTGGATTACGACCACCTGATCCATGCTAGGCTCCTGAAATGCAGACTACCGCCCCATGTGATGACCCTGGATTGCCGCTGAATATTCCATGTGAAACCTCAGACATGCTCTCAATTTATCCATGTGATGCCCTTGTAATGCTGCCAATTATTCCAACTGCTCCATATGTGCCCCTGCAATTCTGCCAATTGTTCCATATGATGCCCTAGAATTAATACCAATTGTTCCAACTGTTCCATGTGATGCCCATGTGATGCTGCCAATCGTTCCATATGATGCACCTGTAATGCTGACAATTGTTCCAACTGCTCCATGTGATGCCCCTGAAATGCTGTCAAATGTTCCAAGTGCTCCCTGTGATGCCCTGAAATACTGTCAAATGTTCCAAGTGCTCCTTGTGATGCCCATGAAATGCTGCCAGTCACCCTACATAAACCCCCTGATTTTACAGCAGCTACTCTATCCGATGCCCCCGAAATGTCACAATCTCCCCATGTGCAACCACACAACCCCTACCCACATCAACTTCCTATACACAACAACACAGACCAGCAACCAAACGCCAAACGAAAACAGCACCACCTACCACCTCTCTGAAAGGTTCCTTAGCCAATGCTAGATCTCTATCCGCACATACCCTAGACATCACAGACCTCATCATCTCACAAGACCTCGATCTCCTAGCAATATCAGCTTGCCTACTTAACTGCACATGCTTCTGCATTATGTACTTGTCAAGCAATCAGCACCCTGATGCCTCAGGATTTGGTACACATTACAAATGTTACATAAATAAATATATACATAAAATCCCCCAACATGACACTGGTAATGTGGCTAGGAAGTGACTCAAGGAGAAGTTTCAGTTCAGGGAAGAAAGTGTTGAATGGACCAGGAGATCAATAGAGAGCCAGACAATTAGAGGTGCAGGAAGAAGTTGAACAATGGCATAATGAAACAAGGAAGAGGTGATGTAACACAGGGTAGCACAGCAGTTTTAAATGTGTTAATTGTGTTGATAGCTGCAAGTGTAGCAGAGTCATGAGGAGACAGAAGATCTGCAGTGAACAGAGAGTCAATGGGTGGAAGGAACTTATTTGGGAAAGCAGGAGTTAGGTAACGGGTGAGCACCACCAAGTCCTGGCTTGAGCAGGGTTTTAGGCCCTAGGCCCTTTCCAGCCCTAAAAGGCCCAAGCAGAGAGTGGCCAGTTGCTGCTCCTGGCCATTGGTTGCAGATGCCCGGCCTGAATGCCCAGGGAAGACTGAACAATGAAGGCAGTGTGTCATATGGTAATGTTTATTTGTAAAGCACCTGCACACAAGACAAGTGTTTCAAAGTGCTCAAGGAGGGAGGGAACACAGGGAAAAAACAACAGTCATTCAGAGTCCTGAATATCTGAATGATACAAGTCTGCAAAGACAGAGTAAGTGCATATAATACAATTAACAGTGTAGACAACAGCAAATGGGTCTGTTGGCAATTCTGCAGTTTTTCCAAGTGTATTGAGGCGCCACCATGCAAGTAGGGGAGACACGGAATATAGAGAGACGATCGTCAAGACATGGTATGTTCAGATTGTTGAGTGCACAGACGGTACAGGAGAGAGGGGGGGACAACTGCAGGGGTGGGGGAGAGGAATCCAAGTGCGCCCACTCAGTCAGAAACCTGGATCAGTGCTGAGAGATGCCATGACCATGGGCCATTGACCAAGTGCAGTAGCGATGAGGCAAGAGCAGGCCTGCAGGCAAGTGTGAAAGGACTGGCGAGTGTGCCAGGGATGTGTGAGACTTTGAGGTACACCCAGCGGCCAGTCAGCAGGCTGTGTGGAAAAGGAGGGAGAGAAGGATAGAGTGGAGAGAGAGGATTAGCAGGGTAGAGGGAGAGAGAAGGAAGAGGAGAAGAGAAATGTCTTAAGGAGTTTCTGGAACTTAATGAGATCAGGCTCAAGGCGGAGGGTGGCAGGCACGCTATTCCAGAGGGAGACCCCTGCTGAGGATAAAGATCTCCCTCCAAATTTCTGCTTGGAGAACAGGCTCACTTGCAGAAGGTTGAAGGTAAATGAGCGGAGGGCTCCAGAGGGACAGTATTTAGGTAGGCATCATTGCAGATAGGTAGGTCCCAGACCCCATAAAGCCTTGTGGACAATGCAGAGGGTCTTGAACTTGATCCTTGCAGCCACAGGGAGCCAGTGGAATTATTTCAGCACCAGAGAGATGCAGTCCCTTGGCTTGAGGCCAAGGATAAGTCTTGCGGTTCTAATCTGAATGAGTTTCAGAGGGTGCAGAGGCAGGGAGGTTGAGAAAGAGGCTGTGTCAATAGTCCAGCCTTGACAGATCCAGGGCTCTGGAGGCAGTGAGCCACTGGGGGAAAGTGAGAAAAGGAAGAGTACCTCTAAGGAGGTGCAGCTGTTAGTTGGACTCGTAGGTGGGTGCAGGCGCAGGGCCATGGGAGGCCGGCCAGAGTGAGAGTGGGAAAGCTGGAGCAAGAGTCCCAAAGCGAACAATCTCAGTCTTACTGGCATTGAGGCAAAGGTCATTTGCAGCTCATAATTGCGGACAGACATTCAGATATGAGTGAGGTAGAGGAGTTGGCTGAGGGTAGCCTGAAGGAGAGTTGCGTGTCTTCTGCATAACACTAGAAGTAGGTTAACCACGCCAGAGCCTGACCTGTGATTCCCTGGGTGTCACAGAGACGTGCAATAGTCAGCCTCTCCAGGAGTTTGCCCAGGAAACGGATAAGAGAGATGGGGTGGCAATTTGCAGGAATGGAGGGGTCAGCAAAGAGTTTCTTAAGCAGAGGATGTACAATGGATTGCTTAAGAGAAGCTGTGAAAACTCCAGTGGCAAAAGAGAGATTGCAGAGGTCAGGCAAGACTGGAGTGAGAGAGTCGATGTTGTATTTAATGGTTTTTGAGGGGCAGGTGTCCACCTATTTGGATGAGGCCTTCATAGACAGGACTTGTATGGCGACCTCATCAGGTGTGATCTGAGTGAGTGAAGAGAAGCGAAGTGGTGGAGGGGCCAAGTGAGGCTCCAGAGGTGTTGGTGTATGATGTGGTGTGGAGGTGACAGAGGAAAGAATGTCTTGGGTTTTAGTGGTGAATTGTGCAGCCAGGGCTGAACAAAGGTCCTGGGGGAGTGTGATAGAAGAGGAGGCTTTTGCAGGATTTGGCAGTCCCTTACAGATTTTGAAAAGTTTGGCCGTGTTGTTTGATACTGCGGAGATGCAGGCTCGAATAAAGACTCTTTTCTTGGTGTGGATGCCGAGTCAAAATTGCCTTTGAAGGAGGCAGCAGGCCAGTTTGTCAGAGGGTCCACCTGATGCACTCCATTTCCGCTCAGCTGCAGTACACTTGCATTTGAGGGCAGCCAGATCAGAGTCGTACCAAGAGTTGCGTTTTTTTTTAAGGCTTCAGTCGAACATCCATGACAGGGGCAAGAGTATCAAATGCGTTAGAGATAAGAGAGATTGAAGTTATTGAGAGTTGTGTCAGGGTGTGTGTCAGAGGCGGAGAGTAGGTGGAGGCAAAGACAGCCGCTGTCACTCTTTTCATGGGTCTGTTGACTTTGAAACTGAGTGGCTGTGCTGGGTGTGCCGATGCAAGAATAGAGGAGATCTTCAAGTGTGAAGAGAGAAGAGAGTGGTCTGTCCAGGAGTGAGAGGTTGTGAGAGGGTTAGAGAGAGGGATTTCAGTAGAGATCGGAGCAAGGATGACCTCCCAGCGGGTGCCACTATTAACAGGAGAAGAGGCGATAGGAGAGAGAAAGGCAACCATGTACCGGGTCCATAGGTCAGGTGAGGTAACAACAAAGAGGAAGTCTGTGAGAATCTCTCTGGCAAAGGTGTCAGCAATAGGAAGACATGGTTTGGAGCCCAGTATGTCCTTCTTAAGTTTCTTACAGACATATTTAGTGATAGGAGAGTGATAGGAAATAGAGAGGAAGTTAGAGAAGATAGGAGAGATAGATAGTGACATAGTTAGCTGCAATTGTGAGGAGGAAACATGCCAGGCTGATGGACTGAGGCACATGGAGGGGCGGTGCGGGGCAAAAGCACAGGGGTTGGGGGAAGAAGCTATGAGGAGGGCACAGAGGACAAGGTAGGAAGTGCAGGACATTAGTGCAGGATGATAAGGAAGGAGGCATAGCTCAAATTAATTTCAAGCAAAAACTGGCACTTTCGATGCAGGAAGGAGGCACAGCTAAAAACGATTTTCACGCATACAGGCAGTTTCAGTAAAGGAAGGAGGAACAGCTAAAACGATTGTCAAGCAAACATGCACTTTCAATCCAGGAAGGAGGCACAGCTGAAGACAATTTTCAAGCAAACAGGCAGTTTCAGTGCAGGAATGAGGCACAGCTATACACGATTTTCAAGCATATAGGCAGTTTCAGTGCAGGAAGGAGGCACAGATAAACAATTTAGAAGCAACACAAACTTTGAATGGCACAGGAAGTGCAGTACGGCAACACAGTAGCTGGTGAAGTGAGTCACAATGAGTGAAGGCAGAGAGCAGAGTCACTGTAGAGCATGGGGCAATTGCAAAGTTGAGACTTGGAAGGCAGAGGTGAAGAGATTCAATGGGGCTGAGGCAGCCACTGAACTCACTTTATAGAGCAAGTCGGGAAGAAAGTCAGGCAGAGCATTGAATGTGAATATAATCCTCAGAAGCATATTGACTGATGATGTCAGGAAAGTGCAGCCTGGACCATGGTGAGGCACTGATAGGGACAGATAGGCCCTTTCGATGTGGGCCTTAGGAGAAAAGGCCGCCTCCCGGTTGCTGTGATTGGTTAATGACAACCAAGCCAGCCAATGGGAGGGGAGCATGCTCGGGTAACAGGGTGCTTACTGAGGCCTAATGTGTGGGCAGCCATCTTAACATGGCCATAAATTCAGGGCGCATAGTACAAAGAAAAACGACCACCTGGAAACCAATCATAATGCTATAGATGGCTTCCACACTTGCATGCAGTGTTCTGGGTATTGTAGGCCCAGTGAGATGGCGCATAGGGCCATCTGCTGTTTTTATTTTACTACTCTGGTCTCCTTAATTGATTAGGTTTCCTTTCTTGGACCTGCCATTTCTTTCCTCTCACTCCGTTCAGAGATATGTGCAACTAAATTCATGACGTTAAATCCTTGCAAAGGTACCTATGTTTATTAGCCTTTTATTAGCCTTTTGAGATCTACAAGCATAGTAATGTTAAGCTTCATAATACTAGCACATAGCAACCCATCAATTAGCGGTTGGAGGGATTTGACACATAGTGCTAGATTTTCTTCAGAATAATAGCAGAATTAATTGGGCCTGTCGAGTATCTTGCATCTAGTTTGTGTGTTAGTTTAGACATATGGATAACATATAGGATGTGATGTATTCCCCTGTCCACTCTTTGTACAGTCAGAACTGTTTACATTTCTGCACAACACTTTTATTAACTTTTTTGAATAACTGGTGGGATTATTACTCAGTCAGATCTCATCAGATAATGTTTTCACTAATCTAAGGTCTAACTCTTGTCTGTTCCCTACAGCACCTGTTGCTAAAATAGTCACCTTCCAGTCATTGTCAGCCACGGGATACACAAATAAATCAATTACAAAGACATTAACCCAGGCAGCCAGATACAAAGTTATGAATTGCTAATATTATACTATCAAAACCCTCATGAAATGCCTGCATCCATGTTAATTAGAAGATGCATTTACGTGCATATCTTATTTGAAAACATTAATTCATTATCAATTCAATGCAGGAAGGTTTTCAACATTCTTTAGCTTTAAATGCGAATCTATTGCATGCTGTTATTTAGGATAAATTGTTATAGATAGCACGGATGTCATTTCACCAAAATGCCATGGGTAGCGGAAGTGACATCAATGTAATTTGACCCCACGCCAAAGTGATGTCACGGGAAGCGATGGAACACGACCTTTCACCCCTTGACAAAACATGAAGTGGCATCACATATTATTGTGTATATTATTGTGCCTAAGTACAGTACGAAAAATATGGTTACAATATCACTATAATGTGATATACATTTCATACAAGAATGGATCGACCATATTTAGCGTTAAGATCAGTATCTATAGGCCCATATTACCAAATTACTGTGAATGCAAGCAGACGTCCATGGCCAAATGATAATGATGTGTTATTATATAGCACTTACGCGTAAGTGCTTCATATAGAACAAATATAACTACAATATCACCCAACCTGGGTTGGTACTCATATATCAACCTCAGAAGGATGAAAGGATGAATTGAGGTGTTTAAGAACAGACTAGATCAGTAACTCACCCGCTGAAGTGTACCTGAAAAAAAACCTTTAATGAGTCTAGCAATTATTGTATAGAACTCCAGAAAGACAAATTATGTGGTATTCCTATTCTTTCTTATTTAGGGTCACTGCTGAAAGTGTTAGACTTGCGGAACCCCTGTTCTTTTCTTTTGTGCTTTTTTTAAAAAGAGGCCTGACAAGAATGTTAGCCATTCCACAAGCAAAGAGCCACATGGCGCTGGCCACAGCCCAGGAGCTTGCTTTTTTTGTTGTAAAGTTTTTTTGTTGTACATTTTATTTTAAGGGTAGCAAGGGAGACCTCAGGGGTTGCAGTTGCAACCCCTGGCCACCCCTAAATAACTTCCCTGATAGTTCAATAATAGCAATGTTTATTCATTGAAACGTTTTTCTTCTTTGCTAGTAGGAACATGACGAAAATAACAACAGAAACACAATTATTCCCAAATCAGACAATTGTCATTGCTAAGTATAATTAAAGGTATTGGGCCTCATTACGAGAATTGCGGAATGGGTTAACAGGCTCCGCAAATGGTGGCGGGCCAGTTAACACCATTCTGCAACATTACGAGTTCCCCTCGCGGGACCCGGTAAGGACGCCTGGTAAAACAAGGCGTCATTACCGGGTTACCGGGTCCCGCAAGGGGGCCAGGGAGCTAACAACGGGCAGGTCGTAATCGGCCCATTGTTAGCTCCTGCTCCCATTCCCACTGAGCCCTATGGGGGCTCGAATGGGAATGGGGAAGGTTTGGACCCGTGTTTCCTAAGGGAGGAATTACCAGGCCCTCCAAACTCGGAATGGCCCCATTAAGGGAACACGGACCCGGTTTTGGTGGCAGCTATGCCGCTAATAGCGGCATGGCTACCGCCATACCCGTAATGAGGCCTATTGTCTGAAATGTAGGTGGAAAGTCACAAATATTTAGACAGATCCCGTTTCACTAAAGGATTTTTTGGAAAGGGGCTATTCTAAAATAAATTACATAGTCCTGAGATTGAGTGACTGATACTTGCTTGTTTGGCACTCATCAAAATATACATTTGTAGGAATATTCTAACAACATATGTAAACATGAGTACATAATATTCGAAACTTCAGGAAGCATACTGAATCATTGTTCTATGTTTAATCCTATTTCACTATTTGGAGGCAACTTTACTTATCTTACTGTTCAGAGCCCAAATTACAAAGCATTTGCTCCGGTGCTAGAATTTGAGCAAATGCTTAGATAATACGAAATGGATAGAACAGATTTGTATGATCTAAAAATGTTTTCACTAGTGCACATACGAATCAGATATTTGTTTAACTGTGTGCTTCTTCACATAAAAATCATTGACTATACTACCATTCAGTTGCATGTTACATAGCAAATATAGTGAACAAAACAGTCTGATACATTTTTGCCCTATCTGTGCCCCCCAGGTCTGCACTAAGGCAGCACCCACAAGTCCTCATCCCAGTAAATCCACTCATCTCTACTGCCCATTCTTACATTAAGAAAGAATCATTGCGTCCTCATCCCGTTACCTCCACTAATCTCTACCCCCAATACAACATTAAGGCATCACCCACAAGCCCTAGTCCAAGTACCACCACTAATCTCCGTGCCCAGTCCTACATTAAGGCAGCACCCAAAAGCCCTCATGCCGGTATCTCCTCGAATCTGTCTGGCCAAATCCTCATCACTCTACTCCTGCTCCTCTCCTCACAGTACTTGCCCAACAAGGGGAACCCTCGCATTCATACACCCAAATACACATCACTGCAATGGCCACTGTTCTATTGCACAGTGCTGGCACCAGGTGTTGGATGAAATGTCAAATGTTTG
Organism: Ambystoma mexicanum; assembly: GCF_040938575.1. Lineage (NCBI taxonomy): Eukaryota > Metazoa > Chordata > Amphibia > Caudata > Ambystomatidae > Ambystoma > Ambystoma mexicanum. The sequence continues at coordinate 256,866,020 of NC_090941.1, forward strand.
AGTGAAATCCTTCTGAATCTGCTTGCTGCGGAGGTCCATAATGAACCTCCACCCAGCTTAGTAGGCCTCATCCACTCGCACGTAATTAGCCTACAACACTTTTGACAATAGCTCAGCTCACTGGATGCCCCCTCCATACCCCTTTCACTTAGGAACACAACAATTGGACTCCCACTGATGTAGTAATCTTGTTGGCTAGTTAACACACAGAACTGTATCCTGGCTCACACTCCGTATCTGTTGGGAAAATGGCAAAGTCAGATACCCAACAGTAATGGATCCCCAAACCCACTCACACACCCTCAAAGGTGCTGAACTGGCTTACAGGACTTTCTCAGTATGATGGTGGTGTCAAACGTACAATGTTTGTAAATGCAGGGACACTTGGCAGCTAATAACCATGTTCACCCATGGACCAGTTTAGTGTTGAGAATTTATCTTCCTCAACACTTCAGACCTGTGTCTTCCATGAACTACACCTGAAAGAAATCCTCCTCCAACATGATAACTTGGAAGCAGTGCTGGAGGTGTCAGGATAGTCACTGCTTCCTTGACTTCCCCTTGGATCACACTCAGCTGCACAATAACTGACAACCACACGGTACGTATGGCTACACTGCTCCAAGTAATATAGTTCTTTTGTGAGGTGGGGAGCACATTGATTCAAATGGATCCAACATCCATTTGTATAATCCACAATGTTAATAAGCTAAATCTCTTGTGGAAATGTGAGCACATCCACATAGACAACCAAGTGCCAAAGGGCCACCAAAACTGTAGTGGCAGCATAAATGACCAGTATGTGGAAAAACAAGCAATCTGGAGAAGTGATAGTGCAGGGGTGAATGAGATGTCTCCAGATTCCTCAAATATCCTAGCCCCGGAGGACATCTGGACAGACGCCTAAACAAATGTGTACCCATCCTCAATAAGAGACCCAAAGATCTTCATTAAAAAAAACATCTATCACAAAATGTCTACCCACCTCACCACCAGTAGACACATAATTCAAAACATAATCAGCCACCACTGATACATACATCGAAACAAACATGTAATGCTACTGCACCATAAATGGCATCAGTCAACCATACCGTTCTACCCTCACCATTGCAATGCCCCCTTATCTATTGCTGAAACCCATGTCTACATGGCCACATGGGCAAATCAGTCTAGTGCCCCCTTGCAGACTTCAAATAACCCCCACCATTATTCAACACCCATGCAAACATTTATAAAGGAAGTGCAATGGCAACCACAGCGTACATGGGTGACACACCCATGCACATGAATTAATAAATTGCCTGTATGACAAAGCACGGAAGGTGCTAAGCAAAAGATGTGTTGCCTAGACACATCAAACTCGTGCAACTCTGAACATGTCACCTTCCTACATCAACCATAGTCCACATTTGTGCTTTGGCTATGAAGGCATTGTACTAAACATCACACTCACCTGAAGCATGTACCCATGTCCCCCTGAAAATCGGCCACTAGTACTATGAGCCTCAGAGTGTTCTCTAAAACCACTTGACAGCCAGAGGACATACTCAGCTGGAAATCATGCGATAATCAATGCTGCACATGCCCAAAGAAGCACACATACACCAGTAAACCAAATCATGCTGCACATTGAACAAAGAGATGGTAGAATGTTCAAATGAATATTATAATATGAATGTATTAATGCAAAACTATGTACAAATATGGATCATGACAAATCTAAAATGCACCAAAATAAATAGAAGAAAAGGAAACTTATTATCACAAAACTATGTATATGAGTCAGTGGGCTAGTTCATTGAAATTTCTGACAATCCCTGTGCCAAGGATGATTATCCCTCAACATCCATCTCTTGCAGGTAGGCCTTTGTTGTCTCATGGAGGGCATGCATGGCCTCCCTCTTCCTTGATTCTGTGTCCTCCACTGCATTGCAAAACTCCTCAAGAATGGCAGCCTCATGTGCCCACTGCCTCTCCTCATCCTGCTGTCTCAGGTATTCCACCTGCAAATACAACAGGGTATGTATGCGCCCTCTTGCCTCTTGCCTCACTTGCTGGATGTATGTTCCTTGTTGCCTCCTGCTGGCAGCTATTCTACCACAGATTTTCCTCCTCATTACCAACATCTCCTCCTGTCTGGAAATGCATCTGTGGCACAGGTACTCCATCTGATTGGATGACAGGCTGTTTCAGGGGCCTACCGCCCCTGCCCTGTGATTCCTTGAGGTAATTTCTGCATGAGTAGACGTTGGCCTCAAGAGAATTCTGCTTTCAAGACCTAGTTTCCTTGAGTAAATCTCTACATTAAGAGTTGTTGGCATCAAGGGCCAACCACTGCCAAGAGATGGATTCCTTGCGGCAAACTCTCAACATGCAGTTGGAGATGTCAAGGGTCAGCATGCATGCTGACTCTAGCTGCTGGATATACCCATCATCAGCCCCTTGCTGGAATTGGGTCCCTCATGCATGCATGCCTCTCACGAGTGGCCCTAGATAATGAGGACCAGAATTTGGACATCCATGCTCAGAATGCACTTTCCCTGGAACCACCACACAGAGGATGTGACTGTCCATGTTCCCACATACATCAAAATCATCAAGGAAATCAAAAACCCAACATCGTACAACAATGTGTCATACCATAACAATCCCTATGTGACAACATCACAAACCACCTAAGAAAAAAAGAGGAGCAATTCAACAGACCATCGAAGCAAGCAGTGCAATAATACACACACATCTGAAAATAGAAACCAGAACAGCACCAACCAGCATAACACTCGAGCAATTTGGACCTATAAATGAGGAAACCTTCAACAAACCTATTAAAGAAACCAACATCGTAGATCCCCTAGTGGCCCATGACTACCAGCCATCTTCAAAGAAATCCTCAACCACATAGCATCATACTTCCAGCTACTAATGATCCTATTCCTAAACAAAGGAATAGTACCTAAAACTTTCAAATCTGCATACAACAAGCCCCTCCTAAAAAACTAAACAGGAAATTTGGAAGACCGCACCAACTACAGACGTATGCCAAACCTACCCTTCCCAGCAAAAAATACTTGAGAAGCACATCTACCAAATACTGCTCAATCATGAAGAAAAGAATGAAACATCAACCATTCCCAAGTCAGCTTGCGATCCTTGAGAGGAATGGAATCAGCACTTCTATCCATATGGGACTACCTATAAATATACACAGACAACAGCACCCAATCAACTCTCATACTACTAGACATATTAGCCGTCCTTGACACAATCAGACACACAACACTAATTCACATACTGGAGGAATGCAGCATCAAAGACTCTGCTCTGCAATGACTAACATCTTTCCTCACCGACTGAATGGAAAGAACATGATTGGGTCTCAAAACACATTGCGTAAAGGTGCTTTATAAATATCCAATAAAGAAATGCAAATAAAAATACTTACCGCCATTTACATCTAACACCAAAAATATCACATGTGATGTACCACAAGGATCCAGCCTCTCCCCAATTCTCTTCAACATCTACATGTCCCCCTTAATGAAACTCATTCAAACCCATGGACTGTCTACAACTTCGCAGATAATACCCACCTCAATGTCAAGATAACCTCAACCCAAGACCCAAACAACACCCTCAACAAATGCCTCACAGACATATTCACCTGGACGACAATCAACAATCTCAAACTAAACCCAAACAAAACTGAAACAATGAAACCCCCAGAGGATAAATCAACACACACACACACACACACACACACACAAATGAGCTGGACAACATGCCTGGGAACTCAACCAGAGTCATACCCCCTGATAAACAATCTGGGAATACTCATGGACAACAGACTCTCATAAGTCAACACAATAGCAAATAAATGCTTCTACCTCCTGAGACTAATTAGAGGGATACTACCATAACTCACCTTCCTACACAGAACTCTTGCAATCATCTATGTGGTTTTATCAAGACTAGACTACGCAAACAGCGTTTACCTTGGAGTGTCAGACCACCTCACCAAAAAACTCCATCACATCCAAAATAGGACAGCAAGGCAGCTCCTGCGACTAAACAGTAGAGAACACATGACACCAGCCCCATGAAGCCAATACTGGCTTCCAGTATAAAAACACACCCAAAACCCTCTACATAGTGCATAAATCACTAAATGGACAGTAGGTCAAATTTCTCCAAGCCAAATTCAACTGCTACCAACGGGGAAGAAACCTAAAATCGAGCAACTACATTCTCCCATTTGATTGCCAAACTATGGAACTTGTTACCAAAAAAAATAAGAACAACGGAAGATCAGCTAACCTTAAAAAATGACTGAAAACCTGTTCATTCAATTCACAGAGACAATTCACCCTGGACCCAAAGCAATTGTGGGACAGTACAGATACAGGAACCAGCAAAAAACAACCACTAAATACTAACCACCCCATGCTCCTTGCTCTTCTGCCACATACCTCCCATGTACCACACACACCCAAAGGGTTAGCAATACTATACACAAACCACTCAAGCCACACATCCACCACAAGAAGAAACAGCCCCAAAAAACAAAAAACTCTGCCACTGGACATTACCCATATGGATACAGCAAGCCTAGTGTACACACTGCAAGCACACTTAGAAAGCCAACATGCATAGATGCCAATTTCTCCTGGTTCTGCAAACATCAACAGAAGAGCACAACCTCTTTCCTATCCCTCTTCCTTCACTAACCTACCCTGCCCACTTTCCTACAGAGCCACATGTGTACCTGAGACCATGCAGATGGTAGCAGTGTGCAGTACAAATCAACAAAAGATACCCATGTCCTCTTGCCACCAGCACCCCTTCTTTATTTGCCCTGATGTCCAGAACTGTGTTGATCGAGTGTGGACTGTATTTATCTTTTACTCATGACAGGGCCATAGGAATCTAGGGGGCAGTGACTCAACTCCCTATGCTACTGGGCACATTATTGAGCTGGGGGACTGTATATTCCCATGCATTAATGTCTGGAGGAGTCTCACTGAATATCTAAAGACTTACCTCGATTTATGAGAAAATTGTTCAGCGTTTGTTGATTATATAATATGAGTACATTCAGTGTTGCATGGGAAAAACTGTGGGATTACAGAGTTGGAGAGTGTTATGGTTTGGTTATGAAAAAAAAAAGTATAATTGTTATCTTTATACCTTTTGAGTTTACTTTGAATTGTGTTTTGAGTACACGCTACTGCATCAAATAAGTGGTGTCATTTATACCATATATATAAACAAACATAGCTTTGAACATGGTTCTGTGTTGTTCATATAGAGTTGATTAACTGGTTTGTTTTGCAAAGCATTTATAATGTTATGAATTGAACTAGGTGTAGCATCCCCACAGGAGTGCATTTGGGTCTCCTACTGGCAACAGCGGGCTCAATTATTTTGTATTCTCTTTATTCTCTCCTTGGCCAGAGCGTTGTAACCCAGTTGCACCTGAAATAATATTAAGAAAACAAATATGCTATAAAAATGGGTTACTGAACTGACAATTTGACAATTCTGTGCTCCTCATACACTCTTTGGACTCTATATTTGAGCCACCAGCCTAAGCTGTTCTTTTGGAAGTCTGGAGGACTTCACAAGGTAAGGCCTTGTCTCTCTGGCCATCCACCTTGTATCAGAGAGGAACAGAACACATCTGAAACTCAATCAGGATGGCTAGAAATATTGCACAATGGTGGTGGAGGAAAAAGCAGTATGGCAGGAAAAAACATCCACAGTAATCCAATCAGGTGAAGTCGCTGGATGCAACAGGGATACAACAAAGAAGTCATAGATCGTTTGATGAAGTTCCAAGGACAAGACAGCTCTGCAGAATATCCAAAGAGGAGAACAAGTTGAACATAGAATGGCAGCAGGTAAAAAGGGAACAAACCCAGCGCCACTTAGCGAGGCTCTGAGGACAATGTAGGACGTAACTGATAGGAATGAAGGTAAGAGGGTGCCAGGATAGCAAGGATAAATGGGACAGGAAAATAGCATCCATTCTTGGAGAAATGGAGCGTTGATATGCACTAAGGCTATCCACAGCCCCAAAGAAGTAGCTTTCTGATTTCCACATTGGGAGGGATAGATTAGAGGCATGTTGACATGTGCATAACTAGATGGCTGACAACAGTCAGTGCTTGCCACCGTGGGGACCATGATGGAAGTAACACGTGATGATCTTCCAGGGAAGCCTCCCACAGATAGTAGCAGCATGCCCCCTTCCAGGCCTCACCCCATGCCCCCTTGATCCACCTTGGAAGGGTATCTCAGATGAAAATGACAGAGAAGACAAGGAGCAGAGATGTTCTGGGCAGGTTTCCAGGACCTGTCACATGGTCCTTATCACTCTCAATTGATTAGGCACTGCAGTTTGCCTTGATCGTAGCAGGAGTCATAGATGTTTGATACCTCATATTAAGGTGTTCCTGATCTGAAGATTGGGGAAGGAAGTGGCAGACTCTTAGCTGTAAGCCTACTTTCCACAAATTCTCGAAGCAGGGACACATAAAAACTATGATGGATCTAATCCGAGGACAGGGCCAATTGCAGTCACTAAGTAAGCATATTAAACTTTCTTGTGATCTGAAAAGAGCCAAAGTACTTTGATGCTAATTTGGTTGCAGACAGTTTTGCAGGTAGGTATATCGCAGCCAGCCAGACACAGTCACCCACTTGGTAGACAGGTTCTTGAGAACGGCGTGCGTTGGCGGCTACCTTCATTCTTTGCCTAGCTTCTCTTTAAAGGTTCAATGACTGACTATGGCCAAATTGATTGATTTTAGCATGGAGCTATAGATAGAATAGATATTTCCTCCTTAACATGTAAAGGGAAAGTCTGTATGTCTTCCAAAGAGAAGTGTTACCAAGGGAATTGGTCACAGACAATGGGGTCAAGCTTGTCTCAAGGGAGATGGAAACATTTCTAAAGGAAAATAATGTCCACCAGATAAAGGGGGCGCAACATCATCCTCAAGCAAATGGCCTGGTGAAACGCACAAACTGGTTTATCAAAGGGGCCATGCAGTTAGCCACAGCAGCAGGATTAGACCCACATAGCACAATTAAGGAAGCCGTGGCGGCCCACCATCTCACCCCAATGGGATATCAAATATATCACTGTTCTGCCTCCACAGAGGTTGGAGCGCAGCTTCCACCTTAGTCCCACCATTGCTGTTAACAATAAGGGAAGACACCACAATGGACATGGAGGAATTAGTTTGGCGAATGAGGGGAAGAAAAATTGCATAAAAATGTGGAACGACAAGAGGAGAGCTGCACAGCAAAGCTTTGTCCAAGCAGGTGACCTTATCCAAATTAAACTGTCACATAGAGAACCAGTGATGGGATCAATGTTTAGTCGACTAGTAAAGGTCTATAAGCGAGGGAGCAATCATGTTTTCACCTAAGATGGATGGAAATGAAACTTAGTTAGGGTAGCCCTACATGAAAAGAGAACAGCAGAAAGGCACAGTCCATCAGTTCAGGACCATGATAGTGTTGCGAGATGTTCTGGTGGTGACAAGTCACTAGCTGAACAGCGACCTCAACAGGTGATAGAGCAGTCTGAAGGAATCCAAGCTCAAAAAGGGAACAGTCAGAGGAGGGGTGAATTTATTTATTGTTTATTTATATAGAGCTTATACACGGGTGAAGTGCCTCAAAGCGCTTCAAGATGGGAAGGTAACAAGGGAATACAGTAATCATTCTTAGGACTTGAAGATTCCGAATGATCTAAACAGAGAAAACAGCATACTAAGACTGACAAAATGTCTCCTAGTGCAAGTGCATGAAGCAGCACAGTTGAGACAAAGCTCAGGAAGGGGAGATGGAAAACAATGGGGGGGGCAGGACTGACAAACTAAATGGTCTTAGTAAATGTAGGTGATGCATGCGTACAGATGGGGGGATGCAGGGCCAAGGGAGGCAGGCCAGTGAGAAAGTGGGAAAGCGGGAGCAGGCGTCCCAATGGGGACAATCTCTGTCTTACTGGCATTCAGACATAGATTGATAGCAGCACACCAAGCCTGAATTGCAGATAGACAGTCAGGGATGAGCACTGAGGAGGCAGCCGAGGATAGCCTGAAAGAGAGCTGCATCTCATCAGCATTACACTGAAAGTTAGAGGTAAAGTTTGAGATCCTGTGGGCCATGGGGACCATGTAGATATTAAAGCACCAGGGGGAAAGGTTAGATCGATGGGGTACACTTCAAGTAGACAGAGTGATAGAGGAGAGAAAGGCCCAGAGTAAAGTACTGTGGGAAGGAACAGCGGAGATGGAAACCTCACCACGCAAGGGAGAGTTAGAAGGACTCACCCACAAAGAGAAAGGAGAAGACCTGGACATTTTGCAGACAATGTGATGGAATAACTATTTGTTGCTCAACAAAAGGAGGTATGTGGAGTCAGCAAACTCACAAGAAATCACGCCTGACCTCTCGCTAGAAGACGCAAGCCGACACGAGGCGGGGACTACCGGCAAAGTGCATTCGGAGTGTGGGAGCAGCAAAGGATGCCACGGCAGGCCCGGCGCTCCTCCTGACACTGGCCTAAATATTGACTGCAGCTGTGCATTGCCACACCTTGCACCACCCCATATAGATGATCAGTCCCCAGCTCAAGCATAGTAAGAGCCAGTACCTGTTTAATGAGCAAGTTGGCAATAAAGCCACCCTGTTTCAAGTACTCTGTGTTTGCATGTTCTTTGAGTGGGCCACAACATATTCCTTATGCCTTAAGAGTGGCCAGCAGCCCAGCTCTAGTATGAGACATCAAAGAAGATACCTCTTGGTAGTTTCTTCTACAATCAATACTCCTAGGCTGAAACTCATATCTTGGAACACCAGGGGATTCCACCATCTTTCACGGCCTAGCAACTTAAATCTGGCTGAGTTCGACTTAATTAACCTTCAGGTGACGTGGTTGAGGAAGTCACCAACGTTGGATGGCTTCGATTTATCTATTGTCTGGGCTGTGAAAGGTGACCTTGGGCGTTCATCAGCGGGTTTACTCGCTGCAGTGAAAAGGGCAGCACTTTGAAACTTTTGAAATCAGTGTCACCAAACTTTTATATTCAAGAAAATATGATCGCTTGGGAACCTGACTCACCATTGTCAGGTAATGCCATTTCTTCCAGGATCTTGATTATCAATGTTTACTGGAATCCAGCGATGATTTTGGATGATTTATTCATTGCCTTAATTTCCTCCAGACTGGACGACTTCTACACAAATCAGGAGTCTACATATCTCATCATCTGTGGCGATCTTAACATCCCTGATATTGTGCAAAGAAAACAAGTCCACCTCTGGAACCGTGATGACCCGAAATATGCCAGACGCGACAAGTGTAACATACTTATGAACTCAAGAGCCATGCACCTTCTTAACGGGAACACTGCGGGGGACATCCCCGCTCAGCCGACCTGGCAAGGTAGGGGTCTACCTCCATTTTAGACTATATGTATGTGTCCACAAATGTTCTTCCCTTGGTGCACAGCTTCCAGATAATTACCACCCCTCAGAGCGACCACAACCCCCTCCTCCTAGAATGGTGAACTCCTAGCCCCTTAGTTCATGACTATACGCCAATTGTGGTTGACTCTTGTAACAAGGGTCTCAGCTTAAGGATGACGTCGGCAAAAGTCTGAGCTTTATCTTCTACGTTTGTTAAAGCTATATCTACGGTTGAATATTCTCCACTGTTGGAAGAATTTAGCTCCCACTGCCACAACATCTGGTTGTCAAGTGTTTGATCCAGTTTGTGTGTCGAAAATAATATGGGTCCGAAAATTGCGGCGGATTGCATAAAAGAAAACAACTCAACCAAAGCACTTAATGATGCAAGGATAGCCCTGCTCAACTACAAAAACTGGCTCTGTTCATCTAAGCACCTAAGATACCAGAAAGATACTGAGGCAATTCTGAGAACTTTGGCGGGTAGAGATCCCCGAGATTTTTGGTCACTTATCAAATTGAACAAAACCTCCCCAACGGCAGATCAATCCAATCCTATTGACGAGGAATCATAGATAAACCATGTTGCTAGGCTTTATATACTGACCATGGCCAGAGGGCAGCAAAGTTGCTTCCTATGATCCTGGGCCCATGGGCTACAAACCTTAACATCAACAGAATTATGGCCTGCATCATGGAACTAGTGATCCCCTGTGTACTGGGTCCTGACAGCCTTACGAACATCATGCTTCAGGAGCACCCAGAGGACTGGGCTCAGTTCATAGTGTCCCTGATCGGTCAGATTGCTGCGAGTCATCAAATACCGAGCTCATGGAGGAGGCGATAGTGGTTCCAATCCACAAAAAGGAGGATTGGAAGGATCCAAAGAACTATCGCCCTATAACCCTCCTCGACGTTATCGGCAAATTGTTTGGAATGATTCTCCTGGACCATTTTCATGCCTGGTGCAGGGCCACCGGCACCTATGACCACTTCCAGTGTGGATTTGTGAAAGGCCTGGGCACGGCGGTCAACATCTTCCTGCTGCAGGTTTTGAAAGAAACTGCCCGGCAATGAACATTTTAATTCTACATGGTATTTGTGGACCTTGTGCAGGCATTTGACCAGGAAGACAGTGGTCTGCTTTGGTCAAAAATGGAGAAGAAGAACTTCCTGTTAGCCATCTTGGAACCCATCAAGGCCATGCACTCTGACACCACCTTGAGAGTCAGACTAAACCAGGCAGGTCTCCTGTCTAAAGAAATCAAGACTCTGAGAGGGGTGAAATAGGGGTGCCCGATGGCACCTGCCCTCTTTAACTTTTACCTGGAGGATATGCCCGACACTTTCCAAACCACAAGATCATTCCCTCCCAAAGGTGGGTGGTGTCCACTTCTCGGAATTGCTCTATGCCGATGACGTAGTGCTCATTGACCAGACTTCGTTGGGCCTACAGAGGCAACTCAATGACCTCCATAATTACATCACTCAGAACGGGATCGATATCAATAAAGGCAAGACCAAAACCATGAGTTTTGGTTTGTCCATCAAAACCAAAAACCGGTTTTCCTGGCAAATCGGTGGTGAGAAGATCGAGAACGTGGACTCATTCAGATATATAGGGGTCTGGCTGAGCAATTGAAAATCGGAACCCCCAATGCTATCCCACTTGGTGGGAAAAATGAAATCATTGACCTGCCAGGCATGTGCTATAAATAGAAAATTTGGATGCTTTTCCATTCTACCTGCTATCCGATTTTACAAAGCGAATGTCATCCCTATGCTAACCTACGGTGCTGACACTATGTTGTCCATTTTAGATCCTTTCTGGGCTCGCCTTGAAGGGCTCTTTTGGAAGCAAGCTCTTTGGCTTCCAAAATCTACCCCGATCACCATTCTCCGTGGAGAACTGGGTCTCTCTTCACTGAGATGTTCGGTTACCTTGAATAGACTGGCATTGTTCAGCAAATGTTTCTCCTCATCAAGATCCCCAATTTTAGAATTGATCTACAATGAAACAAAACAACATCACAACCCATCCTTGCAGGATTAGTTTCAAGACATGACCAGTTGTTTGAATACCATTGGCAGTCGACTTGAACAACTCTTGACCAATCCAAATCAGGTGAAATCAAAACTGAAAACTTTTGACTGGATTCAAACTCGGCAAGGGACACATTTCTTCGAGCTCAGATGAATTTATATCCCACACATGAGATCCAGGCAATACGTGGTCTGTCGAAAGACAATAACTGTTGGTTTCGCGGAAATACTGACGAGACTGAAACACTGATGCATATTGTTACCAGATGTCCTGGGCTAAGAGACCTTTGTACTATCTACTTTAGACATCTCTTTTCTGACCACACTGCTTCTGATCCTCTTGCTTGGTGGCCACTGCTGATTGGTGGTTCGAAATTTAGGCATGTAACAGCCCTGTTTCAATTTGTCAAGAGAATATCGTTTGAAAATGGCATAGCTAGCTGATTTGACTTAATTTGTTCTGTTTCTTTTTTTTCTCTCTGTGTTTTTCAGGTTTTAATGTTCATAATTGAGATGCATTGCTAAAAAATAGTTTTACAATTTTAAATGCAATAAACAAATAAAAATAAAGAGTGGCCAGGGAGATGAGGATGCTCTAAAGTAAAGAACCCTCCGGCGTTATGTTGATGTGGTGATGTCACGCGACTTTTGCTTCCTTCAAGCGGGGTCGGCAAACAAATGGAGTGCCGTCTCACCTAATCTGTGCTGCAGTGCCGGGAACAATTGATGCTGCTAAAACTGCTGACGCTGCCTCTCAGCATAGTTGGGCTAAACTGCGTACAGTCTTCATGTCGGGCGGGAGGTCCAAATAAAACACAGGGACGTCATTTGGGGGTTGCCAGGGGTCGCAGTAGTGACCCCTTGAGGTCTCCCTTGCTACCCCTGTGGTCTCCATTGCTACCCCTAGAAAAAAATATATATATTTTTTTAAACCTTTTTTTATAATGTAAGCTCCTGGACTGTGGTCAGTGTCATATGGCTCTTTATTATTGGAGTGGCAGATTATCTTGTGCAGGCCTCTTAAAAAAACGTGGTTCCACAGGTGTATCACTTTGAGCAGTGATGCTAAATAACAAAGAATAGGAATAACACATAATTTGTCTTTCTGGAATTCTATCCAATAATTGCTAGACCCATAAAGGTTTATTTCAGGCACACCTCAGGCGGCGAGTCACTGATTTAGCCTGTTCTTAAACACCTCAACTCAGCCTTTCACCCTTATGAGGTCGATAAATGAGTACCAACACAGGCTGGGTGAAATTAAAATGAAGTCCCTGATAAAACAACAACAAAAAAGTACTTATGGTTGCTGATTGTGGCAGTTTCGGAGATCGAGCGTCCCTCCCAGTGCGGTGGCAGAATGCCTCTTGCCAGCAAGAAAAAGAAAAAAGAATGCAGAGTTCCAGTGTTCATTGAACAGTGTTTTCTGTTTTTGCTGCAAGAGATGTCATCTAACTGGTGGTGCAGTGTGCTGCTAAGTGTGAAGCTTAGTGTGAAGCTTTGGTTAGGGAGTTACGTCACAACTTCTAATTGAAACGTTTGTAAAGTACTTTCCATTCCTTAGATGTGCCATGACAGAAAGTGTAGTTGTATGCCAAATGTTTAGTGCAACAACATTTGAGGATTTTCAGAAGTGACAGCTGCAAGGAGTCAGCATTTGACTTTTAATACTTAATGGGTTTAGAAGTGTGTTTAGAGTACAGTTAAGAGCGTGTGGTTTAAATGTACTGCTTGAGTGTCTTTTCATGAGGGGATATGCATGGTGTTTGTAGTTATAGCTGCAGGTAGTCAGAAATAGTTTTGTAGTGTACTATAACCGTTTTTGAGGATTTTCAGCTACAGCTGTATGAAGCAGTGTTGCATTATCAGGAGGTTATTATATTCCCTGTAGTGAGCTTTTGTATCTGCTTGTTAGTACGAACTCATTTTCAGGAATTGCAGGTTGGAGGCATGGACTTGCAGCTGTGACGTCTCCGACATTTTTTGTTCAAACATTGTGAGGTGCGTGAGTTGGAGAAAATGCTGTGCTTCAGGTTGGGTGTCTTGTTCTAAGTTGTGAGTTGAGGGAATCGACTTTTCTTTTTTGTTGCATCAGAGATGGATGGATGGATGATTTTTCTATTGGGGTTTGCACTGTTGTCATGGGAAGACTTTGGTGGTATATATGTTGTTTGCATTGTTGTCAAGGAGTAATTCAGTGGTATGTATGGGGTGTGCACTGTTGTCAAGGAGGATTTCAGTGGCATGTGTGTGGCTATAGCTTTGTGTACGGTGTGTGAAGGATGTGGGAAGTACGCTTGCCAGATTCCAGCATGCACACTGTTTCTGGCTTGGTTGGGGATGCCCGCCTGTCATTAGGAGTTATGGATTTTAAGGAATAAAATGTCTTTTGGAGGTGTTTTGGAAATGACTGTGTAAAGCCAACTTCCCGAGTTTGCCATTTGGTGGTTTAAAATGTCCTTTGGGTGTTTCTGGTCAGCCTTGCCAACCCCTTGATTCTGGCTTGGTGTGAGTGTAGGTTGGTCAGTTGTGACTCCTTCACATCTTGCCAATGGGAACTTTGGCCAGTGCGGTTTCTTTGGTAGTGCTAATTTGCCTGGCCAGCAAGTTAAGTTTTGTTGATGGTATCTTGAGCGTGGTATGGTAATAGACCTTGCTGTGTAGGTTTGCAGTTGGTTGAGCCTCTGTGTGATCTGTTTGTCTTGTGCATGGTAGTGGGTGTGCTTGAGTCTGACTGTTCATTTGCCTTCCTTCTGGGTGAGTGCTTTCCACCATGGGTGTGAGTGAACCTCAAGGTGTATTGTAAAGTAAGAAGGTAGGGTCTTGATGCAGGAATGTACTTCATAAGTAGTTTATTTAGTTACAGGAAATCAGGTTTAATCAATTCATCAAGTATCAATAATCAAGGAGCTAAGATCTTATGGGAGAGCCCACCAGCTCCCACCGCTCAGGCTACATCTGCATCAACTGCCCAGGTCAGACCTCCAAACAAGCATAAACATTCTTCTCAGTCACACAGCATTCCACACTGACATCAATTTTGATTTTTGCATTTATAACGTGCATGTGACCGACCAAACCGTACATGCATTGCTCACATGCAACATGCATACAGGTAAAGAAGCCAGATACAACACATATTTCACTCTTGGACATGTAACACACAAACACCAACATTGTGATTGAATAAGACACAACACACGTCTGTTTGTTTACCATGTGACAAAACCAGAACAACCGGAAAAGGGCTCTGGAGACATTGAGTTTCTGGGGGAAGGTGGGGAAAGAGAAAATTCCCCTGAAGAGGTGCAAATGAAAGTGGGCCTTCTTGGCAAGGTCCGTGATGTGAGGAGAGAAGGAGAGAGAGGAGTCAAAGATGACACAGGGTTTTTTGCCTCTTAGGAGGGTAAGGAGAGGGGGCAAATGGAGGGCAGTCAGAGAGAGGGAGGGAAGGAGCAAGCAGGGGTCCCAATGAGAAGGATCTCTGTCTTTTACATTACATTATTTGTATTGCGCACTGTGGACCCTCAGGCATAAAGGCTCAGATAAATTAACAAGCAAGGTTATGAAAAACATTTAGCTCACGGTGATAGGTGAGCTAAAACGAGACTGTGGCAGAGTGAGAATTAGGCTAGAAAATTAAGCAAACAGATCTGTTTTTAGGTCTTTCTTAAAGACTGACAACGATCTATGGAATCTTAAAGTTTTAGCTAATTGATTCCAAAGTTTTGAAGCAGCCAAACAGAATGCCCCCTTCTTGGTTTAGAAGTCCTGCATCTTGGATGAACCAGCAAGTTCTGTCCACTAGACCTCAGCATTCTGCCGTTAACTTTGTCAATGATGGAATGGTAGCCCATTCTACAAGAGTGATCGCTGCTACAACAGTGTTCCTGTCTGGTGTGTCCCTGCTGGCCATTTGTAGGGCTGTTAGTGGAGGTCGCCGCACACCTTGACTAAATTCAACTGCATCGACAGGGATTCCAGGGAGGAGTCTGAGTCGGCCAAGCAGTGCTGTGCAACCTTTTCGCTTGAAGGTGAGCCTGGTGAGGAGGTAAGAGATTGCTTCTGTTGAGCCTTGCCACCTTCCATGGTTGTGCATTTGTGTAATGTTAAGTATTCTTTATGCTCCTACGTCCCGTCCCCTTTCCTCCATACTTATGGGACATTCCTCCGTCCTGTGCGACAGGAGTGGAGCACTTTGTGAAAAGCATCACATTTTTCAAAAATGTGTCCTTCCTCTCTTTTTACGTGGGGTACCGCACGAGGCCGTAACCCAGCTCTCCCTAGCTCCACCCAGCCCATCGCCCATCAGTCCTTTTCTCCACACGATTGGGACTGGATGCACTTGCATCTTTGGGGGATTTTTTCCTTCCGGTGTCTGTCTACCTCTTACCCTCTGCATCGTCCATAAGGCTTTCTCTCGGGGTCATCTTCGACTCCACACTCTCCTTCTCTCCTCAAATCTGATTTCTCTAAGAAGTCATACTACCAGCTGCACCTCTTCAGAGGTATTCTTCCTTTCCTCTCCTTCCCCCAGAAGCTCACTGTGTCCAGAGCCCTGGTTCTCTCTAGGCTGGACTATTGCAACAGTCTCTATATTAATCTGCCTGCCTCTACTCTCTGCCCTCTGCAACTTATCCAAAACAGAACTGCGAGACTTGTCCTTGACCTCAAGCCCAGGGATCGTACCTCTCCAGGACTGAAATCTCTGCACTGGCTCCCAGTGGCTGCAAGGATTAAGTTCAAAACCCTCTGTATCATCCACAAGGCCTTCTGGGACCTGGGGGCGTAATACCTTCAACTCTCACTTCCCAAATACCTTCCTTCTCGGGCTCTTCGCTCATCTGCCTCTGACTCCCTCAGGGTCAGTCGCTTCTCCAAGCAACGAGTTGGTGGTTGATCTCTCTCTTAACCAGGGGCCTCCCTCTGGAACAGCCTTCCTGCCTCCCTAAAACATGTGGATAACCATCTCTGGTTCCAGAAACACATCAAAACCTTCTTCTTTGCTTCTGCTTTCTCTGCCTCTCTACCCTTTTGAAATTCCTGACTGAAACTTCACTGGTTGCCTGGGCACACGTTCTGATCTTGGGGCCAGGCCCCGCTTTTGTGCACCTGCCCTGGCCCCCTGTTAACACCCACACCTGGGGACTGTTTTCTGTACCCCTACACTCCCCCTACCAGCACTTATGTCTGCTCTTAGCCTGCACTTGCCACCATCTGGTCTCTTTTATTTATCTTATTTATTCTTCTATCCCATGCACTGCACTTTTCCCCTCTCCCTTCCCCACAGGCACTTTCCCTTTCTCCCGACCCATGCACTCGTGCTATCTGAATGACACCTGGCCTAGTAGGATTGTTGTCTGTCTCCCCACTGTTTCCCCTCCCTTGCCTCGTCATGCCTTGAAACACTTGTGTATAAGTGCGTTATAAATGCCATATCATATATATCATATGACATATATCATAATCCTGCAGATATGGTGGCATAATCCCTTGTCTACATGTAAATGTTATAATGTGAATCCTGTAAGTTTCACAAGCCTAAATAGGAAGCCAGTGAAGAGACAGTCTGGCCTCCGTTACATGATCTCTACGTGAGAAGCCCAGCACTACTCTTACCGGCCTGTTTTGAAAGGTCTGTAGCCTGTAAAGATCACATTTACAGATACCGGCCAGTAATCTGCTGCAGTCATCCATCTTCGTGGCAATGATGGCTCTGGCGATTGTCTCTGCGCTAGCTTGAGTGAAAAGGGGCTTAAGGTGGTGAAGCAATTTAATGTAATTAGCTGAAAAATAAACAACACTAGTGATGTGAGCACTCATGGTTAATGGCTGGTCAAGAATCACACCCAAAATCTTAGGTTTAGGGACTGGCGTAATACAATTAGCCTCTAACCGTAAAAAGAGCCAAAATTATTATCCAACTTTTTTATGGTGACTGAACTCCCCACTATCATAAGTTCAGTTTGCTTTTGTTAAGAGCCAGGTTGTTGTTAAGCATCCAGTTCTCAATTATGCCTAAGATTCTGTTCAACTCAAGTTTGTTCTGTGCATGACAGCCTGAGAGCAGGACGACACATTGTGTGTCGTACGCGTAAGTCGAAAACATAATCCCCTCTCCTTCTAACTCAGAAAAGAAAGGAGTCATGAATATATTGTAGAGGCACAGGGATGTGCTGGCTCCCTAGGGTACACCAAAGTGGACTGGAATGGGTGATGCCTCAGGTATTTCTGAGCATACTCTGCTGACTCCATTCTCCAAGAAGGATGCAATCCACGAGACCGCCAGAGGTGAGAAATTAGCCACCTCTGAGATTCTAGACATAAAAATCGAATGATCGACCAAGTCAAACGCCGCAAACTGGTGGAGCAAGACTAGCAGAGAGAGACCATTTTTCTAGACCCTCCAGCAATTTAGACTTTAACTTCAGTAGAGACGTCTCGGTACCAAAGTGCCGCCGGAAGCCTGATTAATGCACATTCAGAATAGGGTACAGATTTAGGTGTTCTGAGATCTGACCATACGCAACCTTATCCAGTATTTTCAGCAAGAACAGTGTATTAGAGATTGGGCGGTAGTCAAAGGGTTACACCTAGCAAGTCCGGCTTTTTACAGTATAGGCGTAACCATGGTATGTTTCAAATCGTCAGGTAACTTGCCTCCGCACAATGAAGCATTAACAAAAGTACAAATTGCCTTAGTGAATAGGGGAGGACAAGTTTGTATTATCAGAGTGGTGCAAGAATCCCCTTTACATTGGATGGGTTTTAGTTTTTCAATGACTTGCTGTAAGGATTCCTCTGTAATTGGATGGAAGTTGAATTGAGGAATCGTTGAATTACATGGGAGGGGCTTCTGGTGCTCACTAGTAGCCTTTGCAAGTAAATCCTTCTTTCTTTGCAGCATACCACACTGAATCTGTTGCTGGCATAACATTGCTGTTATACCCAGGAGTTTGTTATGCATGCTATCGTTTATGCACTGGCACCAGGAGGTGTCCCTAATTTCCAGTTGGTCAGTTGGAAGCGGGACTGCCTCCTGCTCGTTGAGGATTTTAAAAATGTCCTTTAAATCTGATGCAGCATTAGCTATTCTTATGTTGTGGAAATTCTGTTTGGCCTCCAGTATAGCTAATTTGTAGTCCTTTGCTAAGATCTTGTAGGAATGCTGACAGGCGGGTTCAGAGCAGATTTCCAAGAGTAAAAGGCCTTGAGCACTAAGGCTTTGAACTTTGTAAGCTCAGCCGTGAACCAAGGTTGACTTTTCGAATCTTCATTCTTCTGTTTCTTAGGTTTCAGTCTCACTAAAATGTTAGAGATAATGTCCATGTTGACAGATGCGATGACATGGCTAGAAGTGAAGTGTCTGGCAAGAAACTAAGTTTCCTGTCCAGTAAAGGCGCAATATTATCCAGTGTAAGGCGTTTTAAATTGCGTGAAAGAGAATATACATTAGACAGGTTCCTAAGTTTCAGAGGAAACAGAACAGATAGTGAGAAATGAATAAAAGCGTAATCTGACCAAGGACAAGAGTGTAATGGAGACATCATATCAGGTAGTATTGAGAGTAAATAACAAATCAAGAGTGTGTCCAAGTACATGGGTTGGTTCAGTCAATTGCTGAAAGAAACCTAAGTCTGATAGTGATTGTTGTAACTCAATGGCATGGGAATCTTCTGCATCGCTTAGCCAAAGGTTAAAGTCGCCCAAGTTGATAAAGCGAGAATGGGGTTTAAGCTGAGGTAGCACAAGATTATAAAGTGCTTCAGTCCAGCTATCCTTCAGAGAGGGTGGGCGATAGAGAAGTAGAATATTGACTGTGGATTCCGTGTTGATACCAATATTAATATATAAGGTGTCAATTTCTTTCAAGATTACACCTGGGACTTTCCATATAGAAAAATTGTCTCTTAAGATGAATGCCACACCACGCCCTCTACCTTCCTGTCTGTCCTTGCGTATCATAACATAACCCCTTGGAATTGCAAGATTGAGACTAGGACCAGCGGTCTTACTGGCATTAAGGCAGAGATCGTTATCAGTTCCCAATGCCGGAATAGCAGATAGTCATTCAGGAATGAGAGAGGAAAAGGAGGAGGCAGAGGAGGGAAGCTTGAAGGAGAGCTGCATGTCATCTGCATAACACAGGATGTTAGGAGAGAAGGTGATATAAAATGGGCTAGAGAGGCCAGGTAGCTGGTGAAAAGACAAAGCGAGATGGTAGAGCCCTGAGGGCACTGCAGGTGGAGACTGAGATGGATGAGAGACTAGGGCTCAGTTGAACCTGGGAAGGTTGGTCAGAGAGGAAGGAGGTCAACTAGTCCAGAGCCAAGTCAGTGATATCAAGGGTATCACAGAGCTGATGTATAATGTTGGCATGATTGACCATATCAAAGGCAGAGGCAAGGTCAGAAAGGATGAGAATGGAAGGAGAGTTGGAATCAAGATTAGAGAGCAAGTCTTCACTGGTGTTCCTGAGTGCAGTTTCCGTGCCTCTGGAAGTTCTGAAGCCAGTCTGGTGGTTGTGGAGAAAACCAACAGATTCAGTGTGGTGGATACGTTGGGAGATAGCCAGTTTCACCAATAGTTTGCCCAGGAAAAGATTAAGGGAGTGAGGGTGACAGTTAGCCAGACAGGAATGGTCGACAGAAGGCTTTTTGAGGAGAGGGTGCACAAGGGTGTGCTTGAGGATAGAGGAGAAGGATCCAGTGGAAAATGATTTATTGCAGAAAACAACCAAGGCAGGAGCAAGGGAGACAATGTTGTCCTTGATAGTTCTAGAGGAGCAGGGGAGCACCTGTTTGGATGAGACTATCGTAGGGCATGCTTATCTAGTAACCTCATCAGATGATATGGCGAAGAAAGAGGAGAGTAGGAGGGAAGCTGGATTGGGACCAAGGGAGGCCTGAGAGTGCATGAGGGAGAAGGGAGTGGTATACAGGAGAGTGAGGACAGGATGTTCTGAGTTTTAGTGATAAAATGAGAGGCCAGTGCAGTGCAGGCTCCTCTGTGCACCAGCCATCCTCCAGGGTGCCTTCCAGGCCACATTCGAGCATGGCCCCCTTTGCACCAGCCCCACAATTCCTGTCTGGTTGAGCTAATGTCCCTGCCCAAGGTGGGAGTCCCTTCAACATCAGATGAGGTGGTCGCTGTGCCTAGCGCGGCACCATATATACACAGGCAGGGCCAGCAATCACCTCAGGGAAGTGCTTTTGCTGTACGAACCCAATGACAGTCATCAGTTCAGAGGGCTTTCCTACACAGCTTACAGTCTGCACAACCGCAGCAGGTGGCAATCATGAGGAGGCAGATTATCCCAGGAGACACTGCCCTGAGGAAGTATGTGAAACAACTGCGGCAGGAGGATCATAGTCGGGCCATGCAGACTTTGTCCTCTGTGATTCCAGGGGCAGTTGGTGGCAGAGCGGCAGTGGGCAAGGGGGGCTTCAGTGATGGTGGCCAGTGCTGAGGTGGCACTGTGGCAAGCGTGGAGGTTGGCTGTCATTCTGGAGGTAACTTCTATGTCGGCAGAGGAGGTGAAGCAGCATATGCTGGCCACACTGCAAGCCTCCAGGCAACAACAGAGGCCCACCTGAGGGAGGAGGATATTGCTTGTGACTCAGCCCTGTTGAAGCTTTGTCTGAGATTGGGGAGGACTAGTCTGCTGCCTGTGTAAATAGTTGTTTAGGAATAGGTTTCATTTTATTTATTTTATTTGCATTCCCTATACTTTTATGAGATTCCTTCAATTTTATTATGTATATATTTCACATTTATTACAGGATTTACATCAGTTGATTCCACGCTTTGTGTAGTCTATTTGTCTGTCTATATATTCCATTTTGTAATGTTCTCCCAGTGCATCTGTTCATTGTCGGTTATGTGTATTGTGCCCTCACTGTTTGTGTCATGTTGATGCTGCCATGTTTGCTGGGGGAGGGATGTACATGTGCCTGACATGTGGGGTGTGGACACCAGACAGCTCGAGGGTGCGCTGGATGATTTTCATATTCCTTCCATTTGCAGGGGCACTGCATGTTTGTCATCAGTGTTTTTGGTGTTGTTGGCATGAAGGCTTCAGTGTGTGTGTGTGTGTGTGATGGTGTACATACAGGTATGGTTGTATTATTGTGTGGATGTCTCATGATGATTGTTGTAGTCTCTCATTGGGGATGGACAACCACCTGTTCATGTGCATTGCCACATGTTACACATGTTTTCATTGTGTGTTGTATCAGGTGTCATCTGTATTGCCTCTGCACATTTGTTACTGGAGGTGGTGTTTCTTTTGAATTGTTTTCATTTCAGGTCCACTGTTGTTCATCTGTTCCCTAGGCACATGGCTGGGATTGTGTTTGTGCCCACACTCTCTTCACTGTTGTAAGTATTTGGCATTGTCAGTGCTGCGGTGGGAAGTGGGCTCACTGTGGTGGATTGGTGGCCTGAACACATCACTTGTGCATTTGACATTTGATTGCTGTGTCACTTCCGTTTCATGGTCATACATATGCAGTCACGCACTGCCTGCTCTCATGTCATGCACCATCTATGCCACTGGAATCCCGGGAGGATATCTCAGTGGCAACGTGCACAACTTTGAAGCAAGACGACACGAAGCAACACAAGTTCGATCCCCGGGTCCGCGTTTAGAAACCTCTGGGTGTTTAACCGCGTTATAAATACGCAACTAAGACAAAAATAAAAATCAATTACGCAACTAAAAAACGAAAACAATTCCTGTAACAGCACTTCGATGCCTGCGGGCTGTGTGAGCGCTTTAAAAATGTAAATAAATAAATGAATCCCATGATTTCTGTTTCAGTGTGGTGGCACACAGTTTCCGCCACATTTCCTGTCTCACTGTGTCATACACTCTCTGACTGGCTTCCCATCACCCATGCACAGGACTGTCATGTTTTTGGCTGCCTTTGCCACCCCTACCATCCCGGCTACCTTTGCACGGACTGTAATGCACCCAGTCATTCTTTGTTGATATATGCAAAATATAATTCTGTGTACTTTTGTCCTCCGCAGGCATTCACTTGCTGTGTTTTGAGGCAATTGCGATGACACAAGGTCATTTACACATGCCACTTTGCATTGCATTCACATGTTACAGGTACATGGGGTGGCCACACTATAGGTGATGCAACAGTATGCTGTCCAGTTGAGATGCTGCAGATTCGGTCTACCAGGCAGTGACAGGAGATGCTCCAGTCCTGGATTCAACAAGACTGCTGCCAGTTAATCGTGTTGGTGGAGGACATTTGGCAGGTCTAATTCAGGGTGGAAGCAGACCAGCGAGGTTGAGGTAAGTTGCAGCTCCACATTTGACTGGTAGAGAGGCAGACTGTCAGGGTGCTGGGGGTAGTGTTGGAGGTGAGACGGGCTGGTGGGTGGTGTCAGGACTTGAGGGGGCTGTCTGAGGGTAGTGGCGGAGGTCAGCAATGTGTGGGGAGGGAGTGTACTGTCAGGGTTCTGCCTGGGAGTTGTGGCAGGGGTGAGGGGGGCTAGTGGGTGGTAGTAGGACTTGAGGGACTGCCTGTGGCAATGGCAGAGGTGAGAGGTGCTGGTGGGTGGTCTCTGGACTTGTGGAAACTGCCTGGGGGTAGTGGCAGAGGTCAGGTGGGTGTGGGGGGGGGGTGTACTGTAAGGGTGCTGCCTGGGGGTAGTGGCAGAAGTGAGGGAGGCTGGTGGGTGGTGATAGGACTTGAGGGGGTTGACAGGGGGTAGCGATGGAGGTGAGGGGGCTGATTGCTGGTGTCAGGACTTGAGGGGGCTGACTGGGGTAGTGGTGGAGGTGAGAGTGTCTGGTGGGTGATGTCAGAACTTGATGGGGCTGCCTGAGGGTAGTGGCTGAGGTGAGGGGGGCTGGTGGGTGGTGTCAGGACTTGAGGGGGCTACCTGGAGGTAGTGCAGAGGTTAGGGGTTTGTGGCGAGGTGAGTGTTCTGTCAGGGTGCTGCCTGGGGTAGTGCTAGAGTTAAGGGGAGCTAGTTGGTGGTGTCAGGACTTGAGGGGACTTCCTGGGGTAGTGGCATAGATGAGAGGGGCTGGTGGGTGGTGTCAGGTCTTGAGGGGTTGCATGGAGTAGTAGTGGAGATCAGGAGTGTGTCGGAAAGGGTGTGTACTGTCAGGGTGCTGAGTGGGGTAGTGGCATAGGTCAAGGGGGCTGGTGGGTGATGGCAGGACTTGAGGGGGGATGCCCGTGTTAGTAGCAAAAGTGAGGGGGATGGTGGGTGGTGTCAAGACTTGAGGGGGCTACCTGGGGGTAGTGGTGGAGGTGAGGTAGGCTGGTGGGTGGTATCAGTACTTGAGGGGGTTGCCTGGGGGTAGTGGTAGTGGTTGAGGTGAGGTGTGTGTTACGAGGGAGGGTCTACTGTTAGGGTGCTGCCTGGGGGTAGGGGCAGAGGTGAGGGGGCTGGTGGGTGGTGTCAGGACTTGAAAAGTCTGCCTGGGCTAGTGGTAGAGGTGAGGGGGCTGGTGGGTGGTGTCAGGAGTTGAGGGGGCTGCCTGGGGGTAGGGGCAGAGGTGAGCTGGGCTGATGGATGGTGTCAGGGCTTGAGGGAGCTGCCTGGGGGTGGTTACAGAGGTTGGAGTTGTGTGGGGAGGGGGGTGTACTGTCAGGCTGCTGCCTGGGGGTATTGACAGAAGTGAGGGGGGCTGGTAGGTGTTGTCAGGATTTGAGGGGGCTGCCTGGGTGTAGTGGCAGAGGTGAGCAAGGCTGGTGGGTGGTGTCAGGACTTAAGGTGGCTGCATGGGGGCAGTTAGAGAGATTGGGGGTGTGTGAGGAGGGGGCTGTACTGTCAGGGTGCTGCCTGGGGTAGTAACAGAGGTGAAGGGGGATAGTGGGTGGTGTCAGGACTTGAGGTGACTGCCTGGGGTAGTGTTGGATGTCAGGTGGAGCTAGTGGGTGGTGTCAGGACTTGAGGGGCCTGCCTGGGGTAGTGGCAGAGGTGAGGGGAGCTGGTGGGTGGTGTCAGGACTTGAGGGGGCTGCCGGGAGTAGTGGCAGGGGTGAGCAGGACTGGCGGGTAGTGTGAGGACTTGAGGGGGCTGCTTTGATTTAGGGGCATAAGCCAGCGGTTTGGCTGAATTGGGAGTATGGGGGATGGACTGGAGTTTTGCCGGGGTGCATCTGTGACTTACGGGGTACTACGCGCAGTATCGCCGGGGTGCAGCCATGACTTACAGGGTAGGAGCCAGTACTTATGGGGGAACGTGCGCAGTTTTGCCTTGGTGCAGCCGTTTCTTACAGGGGACAGCGCGCAGTTTAGCAGGAGTGCAGACTTGACTTACGGCGGACCACACGCTTTTTCACAGGGGTGCAGCCTTGACCTACCGGGGACTGCATGCAGCTTTGCCAGGCTGCTGGATGGTGGGGCAAAGATGGATGTGAAGGTAGGCACAAAGGCTGATCTTCGGCAATGGTTTATGTTTGCATGCAGGCATGTTGTGTGCCTTCCTGACCCCACGCGGTTTTCTTTGCGCGTAAGGTTACTTTGCAGTTTGATATCCATGAATACGTAAAACGTGCAAAGAGACTTTTGGCACAGTTCAGTATGAAGTTTTTATTTGCAGAGTTCTTATCAGGGTCTTTACACTTTTTCTATAACTCAGGCCCATAGAGTACATTCATTTCATAATAAAGATGCAAAAAATCCATGCAGACAAAAGTGCATTAAAAACATCTTTGTCAGATAGGCCTTCTCTGTCTACAACCACAGACTCTGGAAGCTCTCGTCAATATAAGATTCTCGCCCTCTCACTTCTTAATTTCAAGAAGGAGCTCCAGGCCCTCTTCTTCAAGGAGTGGCTCCTCCCTAACACCTCTGTCCACACTACCCACCTAACCTGAGACTGGGTGATCTGCTCCCGCTGTTTCCTCCCCTTGTTACTTCTAGATCATTGCTGCCAAATTGCTTGCCCTCATTCGCCCCATTTTTAGTGCCCGGCTTACGTGTAACACTGCTTTCCTCACTGTTTATTTACCCACTGTGAATTTACCCATATGGCTTGGAGAGCACTCCCTTGCTCCTAAAGCTAGGTCTGAGGTCAATAAATACACGAATCCTAAATAGTACATACTCAGGGATTTAGCACCGATTCCAATGTGTTAAATCCATGTGTAGGGCTTACGTGATGCATTTTTGGATGATGCTTAAAAAGCATGCATAACCTTTTCACACATGGAAGTTCTGCATGTTTTTATGATCCAGCGACTTGGAAAAGGAGTGGCAATATGTTCTAGCAAAAGAGAAACCCTGCTGGAATGGAAGCCATACCTTGCACATCACATCAGTCAAAGAAGGAACATCTTCAATCTGGCAGATCTGAGATGAAAAGCAGTGATCCATTTCAACAATCCTGCATGATTTGTGATGCAAGATGGTGCATTAATTTACAAACATCCGCAAACGTATGCAAGCTTGGTTTTTTAAAAAAAATAAAAAACACACATCTTTCTCATAGCTATTGAGCTAAAGAAGGCCTGCAAGTGACCGGCACATTTGTGGGCCATTGCTGTTATCATTAATTGTGAATTGTCTGGTGATTCGCATTCCCTTTTGTGGATGGTATGGTGCCGTGAGTCTTTGTACTAGCGTTTGCATGCTTTACAGAAACAGCTGAAAGCCTGAGATGTCAGAAAACGAAAACAGAAGTCTATAATTGAGCAATTCATGTTTCAGGCAGTGGTGTCATGTCTTGAAGAAAAGCAACATCTGTGTAATTACGCTAGAGTTCACAAACATAAACACAAAGCCAATCCACTTTTCCTCATCAAGGGAAGCAATACCATGTTAAAACTGTACATACATAATAAATGTGAGCAGGTTCTTAAAACGCAAGCACGAGCATATTTTCTAATTAAAGCTACATTGCAAACTGGGACACACGGTGATGTAAATAGTTTTATGTCAAATTCGGTCAGAATTTGCTTTTAGATTCTAAAAACTGTACACATCCTGTTGGTGTCCTTACTGACCTCCTCTAAGCCAATCAGAATGTTTACATTGCAGTCACTAACTACTGGTGTTGACTGGATTCTGGATATTCTGCCTTCAAAAGCACACAGGGGAACCAACAAGGCAATTTCCAGACAAGAGTTTTGTCAACAAGGCTCTTCCTCTTTGGGAGGTGTCTTTGTTGCTGCAGCATGCTATTTAACGCAACAATAAGAAAGCTAAAACATGGCAAAATGCTTTCACTTTCTTATAGAGAAACTGTTTACTAGTACATGACCCCTGATGCATCTTTCTGTTAATCCCTTTCCCATTTAAACACGTTTGCAATTTAAATGCTTAACTTATGAAAGCACATATCTATATTGGTACACACAGTTCTGGGAATCACGAATTAGGCGTAAGCAAAGAAGTACATATATATCATTTGGTTTTGTTTTATTACAGATGTCCACATCTTTTAAAGTGGCCGGGTAAATGAGTATCTGTTTGACCCACGGTCCAGCGGCCATACATAGCATTGTAATATATAACCATAACTTTATTTTTTTGTTTTTTCTGTTTTCCTATTTACATGCTTTTGTTTTGTTTTGGCATCGGGTACATATATGCACATTTTTTATCTTGTTAATGTTTATTTTTATTGTACTTGATTGTTCATGTGTGTTTATTATTGTATAATGGGCGTTGTGATTAAATTACTGAAGAGGGACATCATTTCGAAAGGCATTGGTGATTCTTGGACACCTTTCGATGTATACTGTCTTTTATGAAGCAATAAAAAAGACACTGGGATATTTTATATGGACTTATGAACTATAAATCACCAAATGTATAAGAAGAAACAACGTCAATATTAGAACGCATATTTAGTTGCAACTTTCTACCAGGGCAAAGCGTGAGCGTATCACTAGTTAAGGCGCAATCCTTAACTTTCAGGTGTATATTCTATATCCTTTTTTAAATACTACACAATAAAAAAAAAAGAATTTGCTAACTCAGTTTGTCTATTTTCTTCACTGACTATTAAAGTAACGTTTTTACTTAACCATCAAATTCCAAAACATGTATGTCCAAAACGATTTGCTTATAGCATTATAGACCTTGGGAGGGGTCATTAACACTTGGGATAATGACACGTTCCCATTTTATGGCCCTTTACATTGCCTTGGGCAATGGCATGGTGGTGTGTCATTATTCCACGATAATGACCCCTACCTCAGGATATATATCACACTTTTATGTGGTACATCAACAACATTGACACATTAAAATAAGCAACAGGTGCGTTTTGAAGCTCACACAAGATAGTTTAATCTGGAAGAGTGTCAACTGAAAGGCAATCATCACCCATAAAGAACCACATGGAGGGACTGATTTACAAAAACGTTTTACAATGGTGCAATCTCATTGAAAAACACTGTGTAAATCAGACCCAAAGTAGCGCCAACCGACTTCCCATTCCTAAGCATTGACTTTAACACATTTTCTGTGAACACACAAACCAGGAAGACAAATAAATAACGTTTTCGTTTTTATTATAGGCTGTTCATAAAACCCCCATTGTCAACATTGTTAAAATCAATCACATATTGAGAACCTTCGAGGGTGGCTTGTGCAATCATATCTTGCACTATGGAAATATCATCCCTTGTTTTGACTACTACCTACCTTCAAAAGCATCGCAGCACATTGCAAACACTGTCCGATTTACATAGCTGCTAAAATATCTCATCCTTATTATGACAGCCCATCAAATGATAACTCCCCTCAGAAGGACTGCATTGCTTTCCATTAAGCCCTCTTAGCTAGAGGGTTGAGTGAAGAGATTGACAATACGAACCTATTTAAATTGCTCTTCATGCCGTTGTGTGTGTCGGGAGCTATACTTTACTCTTAACTGCACTTCTGTTGTCTAGGAAACCCCTTTCGCGTTCACGTACGAAGCATTGACAGTCACGCCTGTTCCGATAGAATAGCTAATTTGCTAGATCCTCGTCCAGCAAATTTGCATGAGCTGGCATTTCTATGAGTTCAGAAATAAATTGAATTATCGATATGAACAAATTAATTTCCATGATAAGTGGACGCCTCTATATATTATAATTTGGATGATTATTTTTGGGGGGATTTATTATAGGACATCCATTATTAAATAGCTTTATATACAAATGTACAAAATATCCATAACATTCAATTAAAAGACATTAATAAATGTACGTATATACAGGATCATTATTGGCTAGTCAACAATGCATTAATCGCATGCCCATAACAGACAGTACAGTTGATTATATAAATATAGTTTTTCAAAAAATTAATTACATAATGTACCTATGTTAAGGAACTAGTGGAAGCAAATACAGTTTTGATCACCATTCTGCTCATAATCCTTTCATTGAGTCGTCTACATTTTGTTTATATTTATGTGTGATTGATAACCCTTCTTGCTCATGTTTTAGTTCTTCTTAACATCATATAATTACTATAGTTATTATTTTAATTATTATCACTATTGTTATTATTACTATTAATAGTGGTAGTAGTGGCAGCAGTAGTAGTATTAGTAGTAGTAATAATAGTAGGGGTAGCGGTAGTAATAGTATTGATAGCAGATGAGTTCAAGTCACCAGTGGTCTACTGTTTTAGAGTACACTTGCACATTACTTTGCTGAGCTTTGCAGGTAGTAAGCGATAAACCACAACACATACAACTTGCCTCCTGGTAGCTACCGAGTAGTGATGCACAGTGAGTTCAAGTCAACTCTTGCAGTGTTTCACTCTATTGAACTGCTCTTGAGGAGGAGCATTAGGGCCTAATTCACAACATATTTTTACAGTGACACAAAGACCCTTTCCCGTCATCACTTTCCCCTCCCCGCATAGCACTCCCACTCATGGTGTGGTTAGGACAGCTGGGCATAAATATGTGTGCAAAATGCACATGGAAACCCCCCAAAAATGCCTGGCTCCACAACATGCATGTTGTACCCCTAACAATGTCCGTCTCTGCGCACAGCACGAATTGTGCATTGCACCACCTAACTATCTTGGTATACGTGCATGACAGGAAATGTGCTATGCATTCAACCCCTAAATGTCTCAGTTTCCGCACATACAAGGAGATGCACTTTGCACCCTCTAAATGCCTGGGGTTTGATACAAGCAAGGGAGCACAAGGCATATGCAGCGTTAGGCATGTAGGCACGCAGCAGGTGCCATGTAAATTACGCGCTTAGGCACCTTGCTCTGATCTACACAGTGCTGCCATGTGAATTAATGGGGGACAACTCTTCCTCCTTCCTCGTGCCATTTATTGCCTCCTCCTGCCCTAGATGTCCTCCAAACACCTCATCATCTTCTTCTGATACTGTGTGAGTGCCTGCTGACCACAAGCACTGCCTTGAAGTGTCTGCTATTTCCCTATTGCCTGTTCCCCAGGGGGACGCTAAATCTGGTGCTCAGTGGTCATCTCAGGGAGTGAAGGCACTGGATGAGGAAAGAGACCTGTAACAACATAGGACATTGGTTTGGACCAGCTAAAGGAATCAGTCGTACAGAGTATACATACGAGAATCAGTGTAGAATGCGATCTGCACCTGTATGTGGGACGCTAAAGCAGCCCACAACACCACATATATAAAAAACGATCATATCAGTTTACTCCACTGCACATGTCTGCATGTCCAGTCCTCTAACTCTGAATGCCCAGTAGGGGCAATGGCCCTGTCATGACGGAATAAAAATAAGAAAAAAGTGTCCACCTTGGACGGGGGTGCAAATCAAATAGAGTCCATCCTGGATGAGGACAAAACATAAAATACGGGGGTTGAAATTAAATAGAGTTCCAATGGATGGAGACAAAACATAAAATTGTCTTGAGGGTGACTTCAGGGCGACTGCCTTATAGATGATGCAGCAAGACTTGAAGGTGATTTGTGCATACAATGGGAGTCAGTGAAGGTCGAGTAGGGCTGGGGTGATGTGATCATATATGCGTAGACTCTTGATGAGGCATGCAGCCGCGAGTAGCGCACTTCTCAGGGGCCCAAGGGAGGACAATGGGAGTCTTTGAGGAGGGCATTGACCCCATTCACGTGGGATAGGACCAGTGCTTGAACAGTGTATCTAAAGCTGTCCAGAGGGAGGAAGGGCCTGACATTCCTCAGGAGGTAGAGCTGTGTATTGGTGCAGCAGTGAAATTCTTTATACAATGATATGTACTGTGAGATCAATGTTAACCACACACAAACATCACACATCCACCTCCTGAAATGTAGAACATGTGATAGAAGTGACCATTGTAGCATTACTGCATTACCAATGGTTATGTGAGGAGGACCTCAGCCAACTGTACCAAAACATTTGACAGCATATCATGCACATACAACATGCACGCAAGGCAATCAATGATGGGGCTGCATAAGTGTCCATGCCTCGCACGCTGTTAGGCAAGATTGTATGCAGTACCCTGTGGTAGAATGCACCAGCCTTTTCCTCTTGCCAATATTTAACCTAACCTTTGGTATACATCTGTACTACAAATGTTGGTAGAGGGACTGACTAGCCAGGCTTATCTCAAGAAGGGTCATTGTGAGCTGTAGGGTTGCAACATAGAGTTTCACAGTGACAAGTATCCAAATAACACTTACACTCAAGGTTTCTTGATTAAACAACATTTATTCATTTAACAGTCAGTTTGAATAAGCCTTTTTTAGAAGGGAGCAAATATGTAACAATTAAGTATACTACAAAATACACACTCTCAGTTTCAATACATCAGTAGATACCCTTTTGGGATGACACATAGACACTTCCTACACCCTGAGGTGACTTCAATAACTAGGACTCTGTGGACATTGATTTATCACTGGTACATTTAGAGCAATACTGAGTTTGGTGTCAAAAGGAAAAGGTTAGGGAAGGAAACAATGGTTAACTCGTTTCTCAAACAGGTAAGCAGTTTTGAACCCACCAATGCAATGTAGATTAACCCTTTCCCAGCTATACAAGTAAAGAATGTATGACTTTATGGAGGGACAGATCGAACACAAAGTCAGCGGTTAGAAGAGTCATCAGGGAGCCAGGACAGCCAATGTCAATTGAGCAAAGTCTAGGTGAGTTGAGGTACTTCTTGAAGGTAAGTACACATTATTGAACAATGTTATAGAGAGTTTGTAGAAAAATAAATCACTGTTGGGCCACAAGCTGGGAGGCTTGTGATGGGTAAAGCTGCAAGCAACTCTGCAGAAGGCAGCAAATGCAAGTCTCAACTGAGAGCAAGCAAGCTACCCAACAAGAGGTAAGTATATCTCAGTTCACAGTACCTTAGGTATGAAGAAATGGCTTCCACCTGGCTTCTGTTCCTGTTGTAGTATGGAAGATCCTGTTGTTCCTGGGCCTCAGTCATTGGGGAAAGAGGGAGGACATCTGGGGACTCCTGCACTATGATTTTTAGGTCCGCGAAAGCAATGGACAAAGTTGAGATCAGCAGCACTTTGCTGTTTCAACTTTTCATGAATAGCACCACCATGGTTCTTGGACACCTTGTGGACTTTTCTTGCTTCTGGTGCCCAGCAGTCTTTTGAGGTGGCTCAGGCTTGGTCAGCCCTGATTCAAGGGAGTCCTGAGGATCTTCCTGGAGCTTGGGTCTCACTTAAAAATGATGCACTGGATTCAGGTGTTCCTGTCCCCTAGCACTTGGTTCCTGCAACAGCAATGGAAGTACAGCCAGCAGAGAGAGGGTTTCCAGTCGAGTACGTCTTGGGGTTGATTGGTCCCACCAGCCCAAAGGGAGAAGTCGTCCTTTGCAGGGCTTCTTTAGTCGAGAGGAATTCTAAGCTTTTGCACTGCAGCAGGGCATCACTGGGTAAACCAACGGTCCAGGAGTTGCAGCAAGCTTCTCTTCCAAGTACTTCCTTTGTCCAGTGTTCGACTCTGCCTTCCTTGCAAACGACCTCACCTTTTATGCAAGTCTCTCCCATTAATTTGCAGCCAAGCTATTACTCACACAACAGGGTGGCTGTCCAGCCAGCCGGCCAATCACTTTTGGGTGCATTCCTGAAACCAAGGATACTAAGCACAGGGAGTTTTGGGTACCTCCCTCGCTTCCTGCCCTGCCAGACACGCTGGAGCCAGAGGCAGGCTTCAGCGGTCAACCCCGCCAAAGACAAAATGAACAAAGACACCAAACCTGGTTTGGCGCACAAAGTAAATCTCAAGAAGGACCTTCACAACTAGAAATGGCAAAAAAAGAATACTGGGGCCATTTTGACAACATGGGAACCCATGGGTGCAATACTGCAGCTGCGAACGCAGCCCGCGGTAAAAACACACAATGGTAGGAAAAGGTAAACCACTGCCACCAGCCATTAATTGTAGAAAGAGTACATAAAAAGGTTACTTGAGAAAATAGACAAAGGTGATGCTCAGTAACCCCTCGAGCACTCTATGTAAGATAGTGTGTGCTGGGTCTACAAAGGTACAAAAGGTAAGTAAAGCCAATTTCACATTACTGCTCTTGAACACAGTATTTTAACCAAGAGAAGGTATTTAAACCTTTGGGAAATCTAAATAACTTCCCTGTGCCACTGCACTGAAGGTGCTGTCTGTCACAATGTAAAAAGATGATGCCTATGGAGTTTGGCAGACTCCAAAATCAAAAGAAACAGTGTTCAAAAACAAATAAAAATACACGAGAGAGTGCAAAAAAGGTCTCACTCTCTCCAGGATAAGAATGAAAAGTCCTAAAGTCCAGCAAAGTAGCTGGGGGTCTTTAAGGTAGAAGGGAATGAGCACATTCTGAGAATTCTCCCTAACACATGCCAACCACCTGCTCACTGCTGACAAATCCACTTGTAACCTCTTCAAATGGGCAGAGGCCACATTGCTGCTGTTCTTCCCCTTTGTCTGTCACAAGACGTCCTCCATCCTCTTGTGGACCACTACCACAGTGTGCCTCTCCATGCCACAGACATTGATGTGGTCTGTGACCTCCTGCCACATCCTCTACCATTGGGTAATAGGAAGGGTACATCCAGCCTAAGGTCCAGGTTGTCCTGGTGTTCAGCAATGTAATCAGTGAGGATTGTTAGTTGCTCGTCTGAAAAACACTTCTTCCTTGGTGACCTTTCCACCTCGACATATGCCTCTTCGTGGGTTGCTGCCTAATCCTGCTCTTCAGTTTGGCCCCTCTTGCCACTGCTGTACCTAGGCTCACTACCATGCTTAGCAGGTGGACCTTTTATCTGCCCTCTTTTCCGTCATCATTTTCCCCTCTCTGTGTAGCCCTCCCACTCATGATGTGGTTAGGACAGCTAGCCATAAATTAGGGTGCAAAATCCACCTCAAAGCCCCCCCAAAAATGCCTGGCACCACAAAGTGCATGTTGTACCCCTAACAATGTCAGTCTCTGCGCACAGCAGGAATTGTGCATTGCACCCCCTAACTATCTCGCTATCTGCGCAAGACAGAAAATGCATTACGCGTTCAACCCCTAAGTGTCTCAGTCTCCACACTTGCCAGGAAATGCACTTTGCATGCCCTAATTGTCTAGGGGGTTGACGCACACAAGGGAGCACAAGGCATATGCAGCATTAGGAACATAGGCACGCAGTGGGTGGCTTGTAAATTACGTGCTTAGTCCCCTTCCTCTGATCTTCACACTGCTGCCTCGAGAATTCATGGAGGACATCTCTTTCACCTTCCTCGTGCCATTTATTGCTGTCTCCTGCCCTAGATTTTCTCCCAAAACCTCACCATCTCCTTCTGCCTGATAGTGTGTGAGTGCCTGCTAACCATCAGCACTGCCTTGGAGTCTCTGCTATTTCTCTGTGGCTCACCTTGTCGAACGGGAAAACATATCATACCCGCTAGATCGTGTGTGTATATATATTGGCCTAGGCCAAGTCGTTCTGCGAGGAAATCCGCGTTGCAAGGTCCTGACATTAAAATCTGTGTTAGCCGCCATTTTAGGTTCATCCGCCATTTTAGATTCTCTCTCTAAAGTCACCCTGTGTCCTAAAATGGTAGACAGTGTCATTCTGAATGTAACATGGCCGTCTTGACCTCTGTGTACAAGCTAATATGTAACCTGCCTGCAGGCCAAATGTTAGGGTCAAGCACTGTGACCTTGTCCTTCGTTGACCTATGTATAGAGGATTACCTGAGCCAACGAAGCTAATCCATGAGCACATGTTAAACATAATGTAGTCAAATACTGATATGTGAACACTTGTTTAAACTACATTGCATAAAGATATATGCGAAGGATCAATGTGAAATCCGAAGACATATTCTTGCTATTGTAACTTGTTGTGAATATATTAGAAATAATCCATGAGCATATAGATGCATGAATTTAGATGTTAACTTGGCACGAACCCTAGATCTGTGATGTATTTACTTGTAGGTGGGCTGGACATCATGTTTTGGACTGTATAAAAGGTGCGACTATTCTAATGTACAGCCCCACTCACTGAGCACACCGAACAGGGCTGGAGTTTGCTGTGATGTACTGAGGGCCTGATAGCTATCTGTTGCTTTGTCCTTTGAAACTGTTCAGTATAGAATAGAGATCTCTGTATCTTTCTTTGTAACCCGCGTTTTGTGTATTTCCTTTTGAGGTACTCAGCCTCGATATCTTATTTTTTGCTTTCACAACCTGTCAGGGTCTGTGACCATCTAATCTGCCATCTTGGGACTTTCACCCTCTGTTCCACTACCACAGCTCCACAGCATGCATTATCAGGGCCCAGCTGCACCCCACCCGCTTCAGGGAGAGCCATTTCTGCTACATCGATTAGCAGCCACAAGGTGAGGCTAAGGGTTGTCAACTTCACAGCCACTGAAGTTGGCATCCTGGGTGAGCATGTCCTGACCCATTATGATACCCTATTCAAACAGCTGCAGCAGCTTAGGACGTGTGGACTTCAGAATATCTGGAAGGGAATCATGGTTGCTATCAACACAGAGGGAGTGGTAGTCCATACCACTGACTACACCAAGAATCACGGAGACAACCTCAGGATCCGCAGCCAGGCAGAGGGCAAGGCGGCCCTCGAGGCAGGTACCACCGGGGAGGTGCACCCAGCAGGCTGCCATCGCGAGTCACCTCTTCTCCTCTGTTTTCCTGGAGAGGGTTAAACCAGCTGTCCATGCCCAGGTCCTTGACCTGCAGGAACAGATCCAAGCTGCTGGATAATACCCACATGGCTAACTTCCCCACAGTGTTTGTGTGTCCTGCATAGGTATGTATGATTTGAGGTAATTGCTTCTGTACACAGCATGTGAGTAGCCCAAATCCTAACTGGCATTCAGCCTCATGCCGATGCTGGGTGTGTGTGTGTGTGATGCATGACATCTGTGAAGTGGACAGGCATAGGCATGTCCACTGTCAGTTATTAGTGAGAAAGTGTACTCATCTGCTGGCAATGGCCTGAACACGAGTTGGGCAGCATCCCGACTTGAATTCTTGGACAGCAGGCTGCCTGGCAAGCAAGAGAACCTCAAATGACTTGCATTTCAAAGGCAGGGCAGCCTGTCCATCTGCCTCAGCCGTTGTTGCAGGCAAGTACTTTAATTTATTTTTAAATGTTTTTATTGGCATTTATAGTGTACAGAAACAGTTCACTGCATCATGTAGCATATACACAAGGTAATTTAACATCAACAATAACTTGTGTAATAATAACAAATAGTCAGTCTTCACTTCCGAATTTACTCATGGGGTCTCCCATCTCGGTTTCCCAGTATACTCCGGCCTTTGGGGTGTGCCTTAGATTCATAGAGGCCCCTTGTTACAGATCAAACTGCCTTGTTGTTGGGGCACAATTTATCAACAATTCCTGGTTACCATGTGTGTGGACTCAGGCCATTCACGCTGGTTTATCGTCTGATGGGTGAAACATGTCCCAGATAAGGGTTTTCCAGGCTTCATAGGCAAGGCTTGCGTCTCCATCTGCTTCATCTACTCCATCACCCCACACCCTAGTTTCCGCCCCTGACCAGTGATCCAGTTTGCTGTGCCACCTGGCATATCGTGGTCCCCTGGCTGCTTTCCAAGCCATCACAATGGCCCCTTTAGCCAGCACGCAAATCATATCCATAAATTTAATGACATGCCTAGCCTTACTTATTCTCGGGTAGGCCCCCAGGAGGCATTCTTTTGGTGACCACTCATATCTCACCACTCTTGCCTTTCTGCAAGCTTGTTCAATCCTGGTCCAAAATGTCCATATCTTTGGGGACCCCCAGAACATGTGTAACATTCCAGCCCCCTCCGACCCACAACAAGGGCATAGTGGGTTTGTACTTTTGCTAAATTTGGCTATCCTGCTCGATGTCATATAAGTCCTGTACAGGATATTCAGTTGAATCAGCCTAAATCAGGAATTTTGTGACACTTTAGTGGGGGTATAGTAGGATACTATCCCATCCCTTCTCCGTTAAATTGATTCCTAGGTCCGCCTCCCACCACTGCCTGAACATGTCGCTTTTAAGGTTGGGCCAGTCTGAGAGTTGGGCTTAGAGCCTAGACACTGGTTTCCACCCATCACCCAGTTTATGCAATAATGTCAGCACCGGATTGGCCTCTTGTTCCTCCGGCCACTCTTTCCATTTCACTTGTGCCACCTTCCTGATATCTCGGTACCACAGAAACTGCCCATTAGGCATCCCCTCCCTTTCCATCATGGATTCAAACTCCTTAAAGACCCCCTCCTCATATGTATCCTCCCAGGTATAAATGCCATATCCCTCCCATCTCCTTACCGGTGCCAGGTCTGCCTTGTTTTCACAGACATCCACCACTATCGGAGTCTCAGGGGAGTAAGGCTGTGTGCGCCCCGTTAGTTTTAGGGCCCTGTCCCAAACTCTCCTACCCAGCTGTACAGTCATGGGAGCCTTCTCTAGGCATCTCGACAGTACCTACTGGCTGTCTCAGCAGCCCCGTTTCCGAAGTGACGTCATCCGCAAGCCACTTGGCCGTAAAGCTGAGTTGAGCTTCTAGGTAATATCTCTCGAAATCTGGTAGTTGTACTCCACCTGCCTTACATGGTAACATTAGCGTTCTTAGGGACAGTCTGTGTCTGGCAGGACCCCACAATAGCTTCCTTAGCAGCTCCTCCAATAGCTGAAAAAAGGAGGCTGGTATATAATAATGAACGTTGTGGAAAATATACAGGAATCGAAACAGTACTATCATTTTACCAACTGCAACCCAACCCATCACTCATAGCGGTAATCTAGACCAGAACTTTGTGGACCTCCGGAGCCCTTGCACCGCCAAAAGGGTGTTACCTCCGTGTGTCTGTTGAGGTGTGTGCCAGATGTTTACTCCCAAATATCTGAACGAGTGCAGCCTCCACTAAAGCCCCACATTTGGGAGGTCTTCTTCCTTTCTCCCTGCCAGCCCGGCCAGTGGGAATATGCATGACTCCTCCATACTAAAGGAGATCCCAGATACTTGCGCAAAGTTCTCCAGCACCTCTAATATTGTGGGTACATTGAGGTGTTGGTCTCTCAAGTGTAGTAGTATGTCATCCGCATATAACAAAACTACATGGTACGCTCCCCACAACCTAATGCATGCATCAAAGAATTGTTTCCTGATGAATATAGCTATTGGTTGTAACCCCAATACATAGAGCATTGGCGATAGCGGGCATCCTTGCCTGGTGCCCCTTTGTATGTCCCTTAGTGCTGATGCCACTCGCCCAGTCTTTACCCTAGCCAGCAGTGACTCATAGAGAATCATCACCCACTGAATAAAGTAGTCGCCCAAGCCGAATTGTCTTAAAGTAGCGAGAAGCCATTCCCAATATATGGAGTCAAACACTTTTATAGCCTCTAGGGAAATTACTGCGAGCTGTTCTTGTGACTCTGTTGTTTGCCCTATAATATGTTGCAGTATGTGTAGGTTAGCCTCTGTGATTCGACCTGGTATGCACCCATTTTGGTTCTCATGTACTATGGTCCCTATAACTTTTGATAATCGCTTGGCCACGATCTCTATATCATAGTTAAGCATTATTAATGGTCTGTACGATCTGCACTCCATTGCTGGTTTCCCAGGTTTAGGTATCGGGACCACCAATGTCTGCCTCATGCTCTTCGGCAGCATCCCTGTTTCGTATGACTCTCTGAATAACTCCTGAAGCACCGGTGCTAGTTCCGTGTTATGTGACTTGTAGAACTCCAGGAGCAATCCATCACTCCCGGGGATCTACTGGTGGCTAATGCTTTAATCGCATCATTTATATCCTCGACCGTTAGTTCCCCATTCACCATATCTCGCTGAGCGCCATCCAGTGCAGTGAGCCCTGTCTCTTCTAGCGCATCCAAGATATCACACTGGGGTACCATTGCTTCATGGCGGTACAATTGGGAATAGAAGCATTTAAATGCCTCGTTGATTTCTGATTGTGACGTGTGCACCAGGCCCGCTGGGTATTTAATTTCAGTGATTAAGTGTTTGGGATTTTCCCTTTTGCACAGCCACGACAACAGCCTACCTGGTTTGTCCCCCTCCGAATGTGCCCTGGTGGTCTTTACAATGTAGTCAAACTTAGCTAGCCTAGCCCAGCCACTCTGGCAGCTGTCTCTAGCTTCTGATAATTCCTTTTCTGCCTCCCTTGTTTCCTGTGCGTTCGCTTCCATTTGTCTGCATCTATCTCCTTTGAAATTAGCCGAAAAGGCACAGCACTATTTATCCATGTGTAGACCCCTCGTCCGAATTTGGGGTACCCTGCTCAAAAGCCTTGCCCTCCCCACCTTTCCACCACCCCGGCGCTATCCTCGACAGTAAGGTGCATTTCCTGCAGCAGTGCAATGGAGACCCATTTCCTCCTCAGGGCCAATTTAATCCTATTCCTGCGCATATAGCTGCCCATCCCCCTGGCATTCCATGTCAGCACCCTTATGTCAGCCGCCATCGCTGTTCGGTACTACCCAGTTCAGCATGCCTTGTGCCCCATGTCCCCTTGCATCTATTACTGTGAAGACTGTATAACATTTCAAACAACAATAAACTAAACTTAACCAACTGCACCCAGCAGATGCGCCACACTGGCAACGCTCGGGTGCCCCCGCTCATCTTGGCCTTTCCGGGGCATCTTGAGTGGGTTATGGTGCATCAGCAACAGCTGGCACCAGTCCTTTCTCAAGGGAGTACCTTCTGGCTCAGGTCCAGCAGTTCAGCAGCTCCCCCATCCTTCGAGTAAACTGTGGCTTAGTCGTCGCAAATTTAAGTGTCCAATCATGGTCGTCAGGGTGTCTCCCCCTTTAGTTCGAATGTGGGGACTATGGTGCGTCTTCTTCTCCCCCAGCCATTTTATTATGTTCCAGCCACATGCTGGCCGTCGCCGGTGTCTCCAGGAAAATTGCTCTCCCTTTATGTATCACTTTGAGCCTGGATGGGTACATCGACAGGTACTTGAGGTTCAGCTGCCACAGTCTGGCTTTGATCAGGACAAAAGAGTTTCTGGCTCTTTGTACTGCTGGGGTGTAGTCTGGATATATGGTAATTTTAGCGTTATCTCTTGTAATTGCGTCCCCTTCCCTTGAGAAACGTAATATGACTTCCCTATCCTGGAAGTTCAGGATCCTTGCTATTATCAGGCGAGGATGTGATCCAGGTGGTGGCTTCTTTTGCAGGGTCCGGTGGGCCCTTTCAACCACGAACCCCTTTGAGAGCCGGCCAGCACCTATCTCCTGCTGTAGCTGAGTTTATAGAAAGTTTGTAGGATTGGGTCCTTCCATGCCCTCCGGAATTCCAAGCAGGCACACGTTGTTGCACCTAAACCGCCCTTCAGTGTCTTCCACTCTTTCTTCCAGGACCTTGTTTTGTCTTTGAAGTTCCTGCACTCTAATTTGTACATCCTTCAATGCCTCGGCCGTTTCTCATTGTCCAGACTCTGTGATGGTTATGCTCTCAGTGAGATTGCGCATATCCTGCTGCATCAGCTGCATGTCCAATTTTACTTCTTCTATTTTAGTGTCAATGAAAGAGTGTAGCCCAGCTATGGCCGCCAGCACCTGTTTGTCCTTACTGTTTTCATCCGTCTGCGGTTGATCTGAGCAAGCCCCTTTTGCTTCTTGTCTTTGTTCCTTTGGTCTAGCCACAGCAAATGACTCCATGATGTTAGTCTTGTTCTTTCCCTTGGGCTGAGACATACCCATCAACGATGTGTTGGGGGCGGCGCCGAGCCTCCAGCAAGCGCAGTGACCTGTCTGATGTGGGGGTCCACTTGCTAATCTGCCCATACCTCTACTTCCTTACTAGCACTTAATTTCCTGGGTATGTTGAGAACCACCCAAAAATTAATGTTGAATGTCCACTTAGTCACTGGCTTGTGCTGGGCTGTCGGCCTTTTTGTTGTATACAGGCATTCAAGTTACTTCGCCTCCCCGGGTGGCTCCCATGTGGATCCTGTGGGCACAGTGGATCAGGCGGCTTAAGTTTGTGGTGTATGTTGCCGCTAGTGTACCTGCTCCTGTCCCCTGTTCTCAGTTGGAGGTGCAGTGCAGTGGGGGGATAGCACCCACTGGTGTGCGCGTTTGTCACTTTGCTGAGTTACTCCCAGTGCAACTAATACAAACAGCGCCCGGCTCTGATGCCGCAGCCAAGCGCAGTTTAACTTATGGTTCTGCCACTTGTCCCAGCCAGCACACACTGCACTGGTGCGCGTCTGCCCAGCCCACCGCGTCCTTCGTCTGGGGGGTAATATGCACACCCACCTCGGGGGAGCTCCCCCTCCCTGTGATGATGTTCTTGACAGCTCGTGATCTCTGGGTGGGTCGTGTCACCTGCCGTTCCAATGATATCGTTCTCTGGTCTTTGTGCAAATTCCCCCTGCAGGTTAACCTCCCATTCAGTTTGCCGCCCCAGATGAACTAGATTCACACAGTGTTAATGTGGCTCAGGGTGCCTCCGT
This sequence comes from Ambystoma mexicanum, assembly GCF_040938575.1. Classification (NCBI taxonomy): domain Eukaryota; kingdom Metazoa; phylum Chordata; class Amphibia; order Caudata; family Ambystomatidae; genus Ambystoma; species Ambystoma mexicanum. Next base: position 256,907,439 of record NC_090941.1, read on the forward strand.
CGTTACGCCAGGCTCAGATTTTCACCCCGCCAGAGTGTCACTGTAGTACTGGCAGCCACCCCTCAGGGCCCACAACCCAATCTTGCAGCCAGTTCTCTTTGTACCTTCTTGTATCAGTGGCACATGGGGCGTGTTGCTCACTTTCAGGTGTTCACCACCTCATGCCACTCATAGCGGGCCATGCTCCTTTGACATGCAGATGTGTAGGGTGCTGTATTAATCCACCAGTGTAGGTTCCGTTCTCGTGTCCAGCTTGCAGGGTCCCCACCTCGCAACGCTGTTGCTTGCCTTGCGTGTGTGTTCACGGCAATGGATAATCCCTCGCGCCTCAGTTCGCTCTGCACTTTCCCTCATGGCGATCCGCATAGTGCCTCGCTCTGCAGCAGAATCCTCAGGGCCTTCTTCAGCAGTGACAGGTGCGCCGCAAGCTCCTCCACTCCCACTCTGTCGTACTTCCCCCAGGGTCTTAACTCTCCATCCACCCAGGTCCTGCACAAGTGGCACCGTCCGTGTTCCTTGGCGTAACCGACTCCTATCTGGCTTCTATCTGCTGCATCCGCAGTCATTCTCCAGGCACACCCGCACGTTGCTCTGTTGGGCCCGACAGTGCAGTCTTGTTACTCCCAGCCTCACCACTTTCAGCAAGGTGTGTGCAGGATCAGGAAGGTGTGTGTCGGTGGCAGTGGTTATCTCCTCAGCCGCTCGCAGTTCAATGGGCTGCTTCACAGTGACCAGCCCCTCCTTTCACTCAAACGGATGTCACAGCGCCGCCTGCCATTTTGAGTGCCCTGGGGTTTCAGTTAAACAGTTTTGTTCAGCCGCTTGCTGGCTCCGATTCTCATAGGATTTTCACCAGGGGGATACAGGATCGTTTGGTTTGTGTGGTCAGTCGTCTTTCTTTATATAACCATTGCCGTGTGTTCCGAGGATCGATGCTAGGATCAGGACTGGTGCTCCACTTCGGTTCCTTAGCCCATGAGCTCAGGCCACGCCCCCAGGCAAGTACCTGAAACACACCTTAGGATTATGTTGACTCAAGAGCATGTCTGCCTCAGTGAGTGCCTCCTTACATGGGTGGCTCGCCCCTCTGAGCAGAACAAAAGACGAGCAGCCCGGCAGTTCCCCAGTATTCATGTCAGAGTGGAATGAGGTGAGCTGGCCACAGGGCCTGGCCACCACACAGTGGGTGCAGGCCCACGTGAGCCAGGCCCTTGCTTTTCTCCACTGAGCTTGCTTTTTTCACAGCAGTTCGGGATGAAGGTCATTCTGCAGGGTGCTTCCCAACCCTTCCCCATGTCTGTGGTGGAGGTGTGTAGCAGCTGCCCCTGCTCATGCATGTTGTGCCTGGGCCCAGCCTCTCACTCCCACCCCTCCAGCTGTGCCGTTGGCACTCAAGTAACCCACCTGGCCCCCCAACCTGCAGCTTTGGGGCATGCTCTGATGCTCGGGTCACACTAACCCAGGTGAGAAGGTTTGCCAGAGGCCAGCCACCTGACTACAGACTCAGATTAGACGTGGCTACCCATTGATTTTAAGTGTATTACAGATGGAGGGAAATTAAATGACCAGGATTCCCTCAGTAACTGCAATTGAAGAGGCATGTGCCCAGTATAAAATTCTAATCCAGCAGCAGATGCAGGGAATGTGGCGTACAATGGACAAGTCCCCAGCATTACAGAGGTAACAGAAGGCCTTCTGATCAGGGCTCAATGTGTGGATGGTGTTGTCTGGTGGCAGAGCCCAGCACAGTGTTGGTGGCTTAGGGCCAAGACCCTGGATGGCGGCTTAAGGCTGGCTAAACTTCATGGCCGCAGAGCCATCTGTTCCTTTGGCCATAGCCAAATGGCCATCTGGCTGCAGCTGGCCTGGCTATCTCTCACATTTGTCATCAGCCAAGCTCCATGGAATCCACATTGAGCAGGCATAATAATCTGTGGTAAGTGTTTCCCTGTGGGACGGACTTGTGGCATGGGAGCCAAAAGGACTCATCCATGCTCAGACTGGGGCACCAGAGCAAGTGAGTAGCAACAAGTTTGGCTGCAGTGGGAGAGGCCAAGCATGCCCAGCTGATGAAGGCCCAGGCGGGACACAGGCTCCGGTAGGAGTCCCAAGGAAGAGCTATTGGGGTTCCGCAAGGCAGTCAGGATCCCGAGGCCTCTCGGGAGTGCGGACTACAGGGCATCAAAAGCAGAGCCCAGACCACTAGGGTTGTGGCCCACACTTGGGTGCTGCTGGCTAGAGCATAGCTGTCAAGTTCCCTGTTCCATGCATGAATCCTCATCCCAGTCCTGTTTGTATTCTTTACCACACTGTATGTTTATGCAAGCAGACGAGGTGATATTGCGAGCCCTGCTATAGTGCAACTGAAACATGTGCCCAGGTGCACATGGCCCTGCCTGCAGGACACATTTGAATCACTGCAGCCTTGGTATTGTGATGTGGACTGATTTTTTACCATATGCATGTAGCTATACTTCAATGTGCTGCGTTCACATATGTGTGTCTCGTAATCGTGACTCATCATTGTCCAAATACTTGTGTGACTGTATTCATTCTGATGGCAGGGAAAGGCCGTGTGTGTGTGGCAGTTGATGGTTGACTAATGCTGACTTCATGCTACTGTTACTATTGTCTATACCACACATACATTGTTACTGTTGACTGATGTCTATGTTCTTTGTTTTCTTTTTCACAGTTGCTGTGGTCGGTGAAGAGGGTACAAGCTGTGCTGTGGGGATGAAACCTAGGGACAAGTCCTCCAGACCCAGGTACAGTTGTGTCCACAGAGGGCAATTTGGCTGTGGGATATTTGCAAAAATTCGGCAAGGCTGCTCACTGTAGGTCCCAGGATAACATTGTCGGACAGGGTTGTTTTGACATAGCAACAATGGGGCCCCAAAGCATGGAGACCTCTCTGCAGACCTCAGGGTTGATAAGGGAGGAGGATATTGCAGCCCAGCTCACAGTGTCAGGTGAGGTTTCCGAGGGGAGTGTGCAGGCTGCACACCTGATCCTGAGACAGGAGGATGTGCAGTCCACTGTAAAGGGGTCAGCACAACCTCCTGTCCGAGGGCCATCTGCTGCAGCACTACCCACGTTCAACGATGGCTCCACTCAGACCAAGGCCGCACTTCCAGTTGATATGGCCATCCAGGTTGAGGTGCTGCCCCTACTGATAGGTGTTTTGAGGTGGAATGCTTAGATGAGTGATGCTATGCAAGCATTTCATCAGCAGATGGTTCATCTCTTGCCACAATTGTCATAGCACTCTCCTCACATATGCCCAAGTTATCCTCCACTGAGGCCTCCATGTCAGCTACCGTTATGGCCTACTGTGCACCTATTCCCCCATTGCACAGTCTAGATGTTCCAGAGTCCCAGTGGAGGTGGAAATCCATACTTGGCAGAAGTGTTTAGGTATATCAAGGTCTGGGGTTCATTCTGCACATTCACCATTCAGACCATTTACCATTCAGACCACCCAGGGCCTAATGAACCCTCCCCGGTATACAGATGGGGGACACAGCCAAGGGCAAGTTATAACTGTCCTTTATTTTCCATAACAGACAGGGATCATACAGGAAATAGGGAAATCTCCGGCAATCACAGCTCCCGAGCCCATGTCAGGGGCTTTTGTTGCATTGTGGCATCACAGTTAGGGCTCTTCCACAAAAACCTAAGAGCATACACAAGTGGATGGTTGGGGTGGTATTGCCTAAAGACAGTACATATAGTTGTTAGCTGATTGGTCCTCACATGTCAGGTGGCTTCGCCTTTCCCGAAAACTATTACATTGTTGCAGGGTCTCAGGATTGCCATTGGCCTGTGCCCTTTTCCCCCACCTCTGGATTTGTGTTCCCTGATTGGCTAGAGCGGGCCTCCCGAGGCATGGAACCCAGCTCTGTTCTCAGCTCTCCGTGTACCTTCTCAAGGTGATGAGAAAGACTAGGTGTCCTGTGAGAAACCTGAAGGTGTCTCCCTAGCTAGTCCCCGGGGAACTGTCATCGAGGTGGCCAGGACACGGCCATTGCTATTGGATCCAGTTCCTGGGGGTGGACTGGTTAGGGAGGATCACCTGGTTGGGGGGTCCTCTGGGAGTGGAAGTGGGACACCAATGGGTGTTAAACTGTGTCCCCCTTCCTTCAATACCTCTTGCCGATCCTACCACATTGGACCGTCAAAAGCACTGCCCTGCCCTTTCCTAACACAAAAACTTTCATACAGCGGACTAACACCAGAGCCGGTTACCTGACATGTCCAAAACAAGGGCCAGATAAAGTCCAGCAATTGGCGAGAATCACACAAACCTGACAGTCCTTTCACTTTGTCACAGTTATAAAAGGTGGAGCAAGAGAGCACAGTATGAGGAAGGCAGACTGCACAATGAGACAGCTATTCAGACCCGGCAGTTCAAGAGGAGGAAAAAGGCAGAAAATATTGAGAGATACAACCCTGCCTTTTTCGACAAAGCCCTCTGCTGAAAGAAACACGATACCGAGGACAATAGCCCAAGTGTGCTGCAGCAGATGTCAAAGGTACATTGAGCGTAACAACACTGATAAGCCGGAGCGAAGGAGACTCCTGCTTACATGGTACCGGCCTTGACTCCAGTAAAGACGAAGGCCAAGCAGTTCATCACAGCCGGTGAGTCGAGGGGAAAACCGATAAGAGCTGGGCTGTGGTGAATGAAAGTCGCAAAGTGGCAAAGTGAGAGAAGTTCAAAGAACTGTAAAATTTTAAAGGGGAGACCAGCTGCAGAAGGGCACCGGCACCACATGGGTGTTGCTCCAAAAAACCTGGTCGATAACCATCTGAGTGAAACTACAGACACCAGAAGGCCGTAGGAGTGCTGCCAATATAGGACAAAGTGGTCATACAGGAGGTCAAGCAAAATCCCTGTTCAATTAAAAGCCTTTGACCTAAGAGCTATAAAGAAAGCAAGGGAAGTGAATCTTGCCACATGAGAAAGCAAGGAAAGTGAATCCCGTAAACATTTAAAGTAGATGGGAATGTGAAACGTTGGCAAGAGTGAGCCCGGACGAGGGATGCTGATGAGGAGAGGGCAATTCTAAAGTCCCAAAAAAAAGTGTGTTGACAAAAGTGAACCCAGCCGAGGGATGTCCACTGGAACTGTTCAAAAAGACATTAAGATGTATGAAGGAAGGAAAAGCCATAGTGAACTTGGTGGAGGGAGGCTGAAAATAAAGTGGTGTCAGCGCCCGGAAGAGGGGAACCCAGGGGTGAAGAATCCTCACCCTAAGTGCAACCAGGAAACACACTTTCATTTCATTGAAGGATTTTTTTATTTTTGATATTTGAAGACGTAAGGCACTCGAAGGCAAGAGACTTTAGTAAAAGAGACCATTGAGGCTCTTGATAAACTGAGAGAGAACTGTCGACTTGTGCTGGAAAAGCTCACGTGTGTGCTGTGCTCCAGGATTCTGCCTTGTCCCATGCTGAAAATGCGGGGAAGGGAGACCAAAGCTGACGCATCCTGACATATTATTTGTGAACACTTCTTTCTTTTCTTGAAAACAATCCCACACCCTTTTTCTATTCCTTTTAAGGTTTGGCAATTGGTTTCTTAGTATAGGTGCTTTTTATTTGACATAACACCAATAGGACTGCCTTATTTTCATTTGATGGTCGACGCTTGCGCCCTTCTTAGATTTAGGTGTAGATTAGGTGTTTTTCCAAACTGCGTGCAGTTTGATAAGCACCCTTGAACTACGATTGTTTGTGTCTGTCTTCACTGTTGCCACCATGAGTTCCTTACAATCCCCATTGTTGCTACTTGAATAACCACTTCACCTTAGAGAGAGCCTGCAGGTTGCAACATTGTAAAACAATACATTTAGCATTTCTTGTCTGCTTCGCTGGAAACTGCTCTTCTTCCCACATTGGGTAAATGGCCATTGTTCTATTTGGCCGGTTCACATGGGTGAAGACTGCAAAATGGAGCTTTTCTATCTGTAATTAGTGAGCATTTATTCTGTTATGTTGCAGGTGGCTCCTTGTCTCTGCGGCCAGGAATATTCTGCTTGTCTCTGACCTTGGCTGTGAGCACCAACCCATGACAGTGTGCTGCAACATCTGTTTTCCTTCATCAGAGGCCTGTAGCTTCACGTAATTCTACTATAGGTATGCTATAATTTCTGTATGTCTATATTGTATTGTTTTCTGTATGAGTTAGTGGTACTTGCTCCTTCCAGGTTCCTTATACGATTGTGTAGCTCTATATGGTTAGTTGCAATAAGTGGCTGCAAGCTTGCTCTGCATCTCTTGCTTTTCTTGTGTTTCTGCATTTCTGTCTTTTGCTACTGAAAGAGAAAGGTTTCTGACAGTATGTATATGCATCTGTCCTCTATCTACAAAACTGTGTACGCATTTCTTCATTTGTGCCTGTGTGTGTCCATGTAACTTCATGCAGAGATGTGAGATTGCTTCATAGCTAATGTTACTATGTTGTGGTGTCTCTAATGGCATCAGCACAGCTGGACATTTGTCATTAGTCAATCAGATACAGTGAGGCACCTGCATCCATAAACAGTGTTGAGGCACCTGTATCCAGGAAGACGTCAGCTGGATACGGTTTGAATGGTTGTCTGAGAGAATATCTGTTCACATATGTAGATGTCACTGGCCCTACTGGCAGCTGGCCAAACAGTGACTGGCATCTTGCATTTCTGACTCTTTGGGCTGTCCTGCTTATGGGGGTCAAGAGAGACATTCCAGGGACCCTCTCTTCAGTCCCCCCTCTGGTCGACTTTTCGACCATTCCACCAAACTTAGTCATTGTTGCTTTTGGTAGCCATATCTTTGTTATTTTTCCAAGATGTCCGTAGTAATTTGCATGGTCATCACAACTCCATGTCATGTAACTGCAATCTCCTTCTGGGTTACACCATACCCATTTTGGCAGTATCTCTTGTAGTCCATGGGATTATCAATTGTTATCATCTCGGTCGGGAACAATGGGCACTCCTTTATCTGTGTCCTTATTTTATTTCTTTCCTCTTCTATCTTATCTTCTTCACCATTTGTATTTATATCTACTATTACTTTCATCCCTATTTTCATCTTTGTTGTTTTGTGGCATTACATGATGCAGATCTTTATCACACATAGTGCTACTAGTATCACTATTACTGCTCCTGGTATGTTTGAGTCCATCCTCCATCCATGTTGACATCCATGAGAACATATACGACAGCCAGCTTTGATCTTTCCCTGTTCCTTTGGCTTCTACCTCCATTTTGGCATGCATTTTTGACAATCTGGTCACTGCTTCTGTTAGTGTGCCATTTGCTTCATCGTTTGCAGGCACAAATGTACAGCAAGAAGACCCGATCTTTTTCCAAACTCCTCCTTCCATTGGTGTGAGAAAATCTAGAACATATCCGTTCTGGAGGGCCATCAATCTTTCTGCTCAGAGCTCTTCTTTTATCGTGTTGAAGCCATTTACAGTTGAGTTTATTGTCTGCATCAGCTCCCATCTCATAATCTGCAGCCATTTTGCATTTGCGTATGTCTGTACAGCTGGAACTACTGACACGAATAACACGTCTGTACTTCTGAACAATCAACTTTCAGATGGTATGTCATCGAGGGATGTTGCTGATGCTGATGAGAAGTAGTTTTCTCTTTTCACTCTATTCACTTCTACTGACCTCTTCTTTTTTTCTTGTATTGTTCATCTTAGGGAAGTCTTCTGTGTTGATGTCCTTTTATGGTACTACTAGTGCTGGCGTATTGATGTGTACCAACAAACATATTCCTCCCAGTTGGGTTGCAGCTTCTCATATGCCTTAGATCTGCATGTCCAATAATTATCCATTAATACTGCTATCCCTACCTTCATGCTTGGATGCTTTTCTGTGTACTTGCATTCTTTGTTTTCTCCAACCTTTACTGCACCATCATTCTGGAATCACAATGCTGCTTTCTTCAGTGGTATTATGGGCATTGGTCCATCTTCATTGTCCACCCAGGTCAGTAACTTCGCACTTGCAGCTCATACATTCAGGCATTTATCATTGTCTGCTTGTGCTGTGTTAACTGGAACTTGTAGTAGTGTATGTGCTTTGCAGCCTACTATTCCCATCCTTCAGCTGTGTACACTTGGCTATACACAAACATCTTTGGTTGTTCCCAACATCCTGGTTATCCTCCTACTTTCTTGGGTCCCTTCTTTGGACATTGCAATTATTTCAGTGTTATTGCTTTTATCTCTCCTTTCTGTGGGCTGTCTGTTATGTATTGTATAGCCTGGTCTAGTTACCAAGAATTGTCCATCATGTCACATGTTTTTATGTAGCTTTCATCATAAAGGAATGTTCAGTTGGACATCCATATCAATGATGCTGTTCTCCCTTGGAATCTTCCTGGTGTTGTAAACATTGACAGGTACATATGGCATTGTCTCCTGGTGCTGGTATTTCAGTTGCTACAAACCTTCTGGAGGCACTCATGGCATAGGGGATTAGTGAGCAGACATAACAGTGCTCCCCTGTGGTTTGGTTACTTACTTTAGTCATGTGTATGTACCACATGTTATTAGATACTCAAGCAGTATCAGTGAGATATAGATCCGCCCCTCCAATGTCCACATCAACAATGTATCTTCCTCTCCTTACTATACTTACAGTGCTAATCTTTCCAACTGACATGGTTGTTCCACCTGCTGGAGTTGGGGTTGTGTTATATAGGTTAAAGTGGTATTACTTGTGACATATGACATTCGCCAAAACATGAGGGCAAAAATACCAAATGAGAATAAGACACAGGACACAATAAGCATTCTTTTAATAATGCCTTCATCACTTACACCTCTTTGAATCCCTGTGAAGTCTTGAAGATGTTTGTTGCCTGCCTGAAATGCGCAAAAAAGGGCATTATTGTATTTGTATTTTATTAACTCAAGCACTGCAAACTTGGTATTGGGTCATTACAAGAAGTAATAGTTGTTCCCAAACTGTGCGTATTCTAAGATCACAAAGTACTGCAAGCACAGATGGGTTTCCTATCTCTAGGTGTAGGTTTTCTTGAGCCAGGTAAGCTACAAAAACACAGACAATCACATTAGGATGGTGTCTTCTATTGCTGTTGGATCTCCTAACAAATTGGACAAATTGCCATTGCAAGGTTTCGCGATGAGGATCAAGGTGAAGCATGGGACAATGCAATACTAACAATGCAATATTAACAGTCACACTTTCATGATGAATGCTGTCAGTGTGCGGAAAGAAAAAAAATAAACAGACAGTGTGCCCTCACTCTGGAGGTGTAGGAAGAACTTTCCCTATCTCTCTTGCTCTGGAGCAAGTAATCATATGTTGGCCTCTGCTTGGTTGTGATGCTTCAATGCAATTGCTCTCTTCTTCTGCTTGTGGATCATTGGCCCTTTTGTTATTGGTGCTAGGAGAGGCCACTGCTTTGTAGGGCTTGATGGCCGCCGGGTAGTGCCAATTATGTTTCCCTTCTATTTGTACTGCTTGATCAGTGACCTGCTCCACTGTGTGAGGTCCTGTAAAATGTGGCTTAAACCACCTTCTTGTGAAGTCCCTTAGAAAAACATTATCCCCGGATACAGTGGTGGTTGCTTCAAAAGGTTCTTATTTGCTATTGGGTCATTGTTGTCTCCTCTTTCTTCAGACCTCTCCCGTTGTCCCTGCAGTTGACGAGAAATAAAAAAAGCCACTAGCCATCAAGGAAGCAGTGTACTCGTACATTTCCTGACCCAGTACATCAGAACTTTTTTATGAATCTTTGAGAGCCCTAGTGGGAGGACCCAGCGGACATCTCATGCACCGTCTTGTCACCACCTCATGTGGGGTTAATGGTGGTTGGACCCTGGTTTATCACACAATATGAATAATGCTAATGGAAGACAGTGCAGCCAACTTTTAGTCAGCGTCTTTTACATTTTGGTGATGATTTCTTTGAGCAGCCCGGTGAGGCGCTCACACACCCCATTTTCTTGCAGGTAACAGGCGCAAGAGAATGTGTGCTGTTTGCCAACAAGGATGTGATGTGTCGGAACATGTCAATGGTGAAGTGAGGACCATCGTCAGAGCACAGGACCTCACACAGGCCCAATCGTCAGAGGATTTCTCAAACCAGGAATTTTGCCGCTCTATGGGCATCAGGATGGGAAAACAGGCACAAAACCACTATCATTTAGCGGTAACTCTGGCATACTTGAGCATGTCAACATAGTTAATGTGCAGGTGCTGGAATGACCCACTGGGTGAGGTATGGCTCCTCTCACTACCCTTAATGCATGAGTTGCTGTAAATTGTTTACACATTAGACAATTAGTCATACATTCTGCCACATGTTCCGCCAAATTGGGACATAACCAATCCTCTTCAATATGAGTAGAAAGCATCTCCTTACCTATATGGGTATGATGGTGTAATTTTGTCAGTGCTGGGTGCAATAATGAGAATAGCATTACCACTTTCCCTGTGTTATAAAGGAGTCTGTTCGAGACAATGGGCCTCATTCCGAGTATGGCGGTAAGGGATAGCGGCCACCGGTAACGAGACCGGTGGCGGTAATCCCCTACCGCCATACTCCGAGTTCCCTCTGCGCCCTCGCCCTTAACGCCTGCTTTGAGCAGGTGTTAAAGTCGAGGGCGCAAAGGGGCCCCCAAGCCAATAACGGTGACCGTAATGAACGGTCACCGTTATTTGCATCTTCCCCATTCCCATTGAGCCCTATGGGGGCTCATTCGGGAATGGGGAAGAGCCTTGGTGAATGGGGAATTACCGCCCCGCCAACCTTGGAATGGGGCGGTGATTCCGCCATCCACCAAGGCGCTGCTGGTCCGGGTACGGCGTCAACCAAGGCGTTAATAGCGCCATTGGTTAGCGCTGTACTCGGAATGAGGCCCAATGTACATCCCCTCCTTATCCACAACTGCTTTTCTTCCCTGGGTGCTGCTCCCTGCAATCCCATAATATGTGTCACTGGTAAAGTGTTGTAGAGAAGGAGCTAAGTACCCCCACCTCAACCAATTCTCCCATATTGCCTATATTTTGGAAACCAGAGTGGAGACACGTGTGGTACCAGTGAAAATACTGAAACCAAGGAGAGTCCTGGAAGCAAGGTTCCAATTGAGGAAACCTTACCTGGATACAAGGCAGAACGATGGCCATTTGAATGAAATCCCAGAAGAAGCAGAACCAATGAATGGCAAAGAAGAATGGTGACATCCCACATAGTCAAGCTGATGTACATAGGAACAAAGATGGAGAATTCAGGAACAGGGCGCCATGCAGAAATCAAGATTAAGACAGGAATAAGAGTGTCTCTGTGTGTTGTGAGGTTCCCTTATTTATCATGCCCAATGACTTCACTAAAGTTTATGGTAGGGGCAGATTTACTACCCACACACGCAATGCTATGATTGGTCAAAAGCACAGTTTCCGCCTTGCTTTTCGCTGATTGGATGACAGAAAGGGATGTCATGTTTTATGAGATGATCTGGAAACCTCCCATAGCTATTGGGACCAAAATCTAACTTTCCCACAAATACGTATTTATCTAGTTATGCCCTCTAAGAAAATCAGATACATAAATTGCATATTTTGTGGGTCAAATTCCAATCCAACTCCCAAGTCTGTGGGATCTGGTTTATTCTTTCTGTCGATTTCTGCCAATGTTAATCATGAAAGGTTTGGCCTAACATTTCCAAATTCTGTATATATATATATATATATATATATATATATATATATATACATATATATATATATATATATATATATATATATTTTTTTTTTTTTTCAAAAAAGGAAAAAAAAGGCCCTAGGACAGGGCAAAATTCGATGGATTGCACTCCCAAGAGCAGCTGAGAAACGAAATCCAGTCTCAGCAAGGAAAAGGCATGACAGCAAATCCAGGCAGCACAAATGTTTCTTTATTAATAAAAAGGTGCAGCAAAAATGGAAAGCCTGGTTACAAAACGACGCGTTTCGCGGTACACTGACCGCTTGTTCAAGTAGGTAGGGTGTTTCATGGAAGAAGGACTTCTTATATATGCTTTAAAAACCTCTATGATACAAGTGCATAGAATGTCCCCATTCACGAGGTGGTACAAAATGATGAACACATGGCAGCCATCTTAGAACATTTAAGGCACTGCAACATGCAGTGTATTAAGTAAAATAAAAACACATCGTAAGTGTCAATACATCAACCAAATATTATATGATGATGAAGAATATAGCAACAATTGCACAGATGTGCTGGCTGCGAGGACTGTGGAGGAAAATGGCAAAAAGAAAGCCTCAGGTACATAACGAGTGTCAAAGGAAAAATATATATAAAAAAGGATATATAAATATATATAAATACACATTGTTCAAAATAAACGTGTGTTTTCCATTGGTATGTCTGTCAACAAAGGCTGGTACCCAAGATAAAATAAAGTAAAAAAATAATGCCATTCTAGGGCAACCGCCAAAAATGACGAGCCCTGCCTTGTAGGTCTGTCCACGTTATAACGTCTGAAACAGCCATTACCTCAACGCTGTCCAAGCAGCCCCACAACATGATGTGTTCACTAGACAAAATATAGCCATTCTAAGTGTCCAACGTTAGTCTCGGATAAACAAAGATATATAGTCATGTAGGTCTAAGTTTACGCATACATATGCGAGGTGTAATACAAATCGAACTTAATAATGCAGTCTTGAGACAATATAAAGTGCTTAGTGCTTTAGCAGCAATGTAAAGTGCTAAGTGCTTTAGCAGCAAATTTAAAGTGCTTAGTGCAATAGCAGCAGTTGTTAAAATGCATAATATTTAGCAGCAAGGTAGGGAAAAAGTTTAAAGGAGAAAAATGTCCAGACAACAGCAATGATAAAATGCACAGTGCTCTACGCCCATGGATGCACAAATATGTTCCTAAATGTGTGGTGCATATACTAAGTAACATAATGCAATTTGACAATCAAATAGATAAAAGAATGAAAGTCAATAAATATATATATCTCACAAATAGATAAAATAACAATGCCACTGGAACAAAAAAACGTGCATCCATGGACGGCTGTAAAGTAGACAACAAATGTATCCCCAATAAAGAGCAAGTGCAAAAAACTTTACTTAAAATTGCCTACCATGAATGGTAAACTATTCCCTATAAAAAAATCCTCAAGACCCTTTCCGCTCGATGAGCCCAGCAAGGAAGATAACATCACTGGGAAATTATTACCTTAAAAAGACTACATACCAAGCTACAAATAATCAATCGACAATGAAACAAAAAAAAACGAGATATGGGGACAGAGTAAAAAAGCAATTAAGAAGCCTAAGACCAAACTATACAAAAATTTGATCAAAGTGATAAATATCAATAGAAAATAGCCTCCTAAAAATCTTGTTAAAAACAATCATATGCAAGATATGCTTCACAATCATTTGGAGAAAGAACCTGTAAAATGCATCAATAAAAAAGAAGAAAGAAGAGTTAATGTACATTAATACATAGGAGTGTGGACCGGAATGGAAAAGTATTCAAATATTAAACACACAAGGGGTCACTCTTGAACATTGCAGGTACCTAGTATTGCAAAAAGGTGCAAGAAAATTCACAAAGTATACTTAATTGGTACCTAAAAACGTATATAACTCTTCATCAAGATTATGGCCCCTGGGTTTTTTTGTTTCAAGGTCGAGAATTGACCTAGTTTCCAGTTGTCTCAACAGTAACTCCCGGTTACCACCTCTGGGTGATTTAGGCACTGTCGGAATACCAAAGAAGGAAAAGCCCTCCAATTTACCTTCATGTTGAGACTGAAAATGCAGAGCCATCGGATAGTTGGGATCAACATTTCTTATGGCTCTTATGTGTTGCAGCATTCTCAGCTTCAATTTACCCTTTGTACTGCCCACATACCACATATTGCAAGGGCAATTCAAAACATAGACCACAAATTCTGTATCGCAAGTGATTCTGGATGAGATTTGAACATTATTACCCAGGATAGGAAGTATATAACACGTCTTGTTGACTGCATAAGTGCAGGCTTTGCATTTGGAACACTTATGAAAGCCTTGTGGTTTGGTGTTTAACCAACCATCGGTCAATGCATTGTCAATAGGCCTCATAAAGCTGGGAACTAAGGTATCCCTAAATGAGGTAGATCTGCGAAAAGTAATATTAATGCGATCTCCCAAAATAGTATTTAAATGCTCTTCTGATTTAAGGATATGCCAATGACGTTGCATGACTTGTCGAATCTTGTGGGCACCCTCACCATAAGTCAAGATAAGACATGTCTCACTGGTGTTTGTGGTTCTGTGTTCAGGGATGTCAGCTGACAAAAGTTGAGAGCGATCAATTGCTCTAGCTTTATGGAAGGCTCTCTCCAACACTTTTTTGGGGTAACCCCGTTGCTTAAATTTGTTGGCCATGAGGGTACATTCGCAATCAAATGTTTCGATCTTAGAACAGTTTCTGCGTATGCGAATGAACTACCCATAGGGGATACTCCATTTTAGAGCTGTAGGGTGATTACTCTTGGCGTGAAGAGGGATATTGGAACTAGTAGGTTTTCTAAACAGACAAGTGGTCAATTCACCTTGAGCAAACAGTAACAAGAATATCCAAGTATGTGATAGCAGTCTTGCTGTGGCTCTCCGTGAACTGCAGATTAAGATCATTGATGTTGAGTACTGCGACAAAATCCAACCATTCTGCACTAGTTCCTTCCCAAATGATAAACAAATCATCTATGTATCTAAGCCATAGGGCAATCTTGGATGTGTGGTAACAGTTTCTAGGATCCCATACAACAAATTTCTCCCACCAGCCCATCAACAAATTAGCATAGGAGGGGCAAATGTAGAACCCATAGCAGTACCTTGTAATTGCTTGAAGAACTGCTTGTTGAAAAGAAAACAATTATTAGTTAAACAAAGCGAAATCATTTCCAATATCATTTGAGAATGTTGGAGGTAATTCAAGAATCTGGTATGCAAGAAATGTTGACATGCTTTAAGTCCATCTGTATGTCTAATTGAAGTGTAGAGAGAGACTACATCAAGTGTTGTTAATAGAAAAGTAGATTCCCATGGTATACCTTCTATACGACTGAGAAAATCTTTGGTGTCACGAAGATAAGAAGGCAAAGTGGTAACAAAGGACATCAAAACTCATCAATGAATCTCGAAGTGTTTTCTAACAAGGCACCACATAGAGTGACTATTGGTCTGCCAGGAGGCCTTATAAGGCTCTTGTGTACTTTAGGCAGAAAGTAAATAGTCGGAATAACTGGGAACTTCGGATGTAGATAAAAACAAATGTCCTCATCCAACAGGTCTTTCTCTTTCCATGTCTGTAAGAGATGCTCTAATTTATCACTCATGGTTCCAGATGGATCATTTAGTAATTTAGCATAACAGTCCTTGTTCAGTAGTTGTCTATTGGCCTCTTTGATATAATCATTACGATTCATGAGGACGATATTCATGCCCTTATCTGATAGTTTGATAATGCAGACCGTCATGGCACTCAAATGTTCAATAGTGCATTGTTGTGATGAAGTAAGATTAGTTTTATGAGGCACCTGTTTCTTCCTGATTTTTTTTAGATCCTGAACCACCAAATCCTGAAAGGCCTCAACATGTCCCCCTGGATTAAATACCGGGTTGAAGCGTGATTTAGCTTTGAGTTGTGTCTTGCCAGGCCAAGCTGTGTCAACATACATGGAGGCAGATTCTTGGTCCCAAACATCCATGTCTCGATCCCCATCGGTTTCTAGATCTTCCAAATCTCTTAAAGTAAATGCATCGTGAATAGAAACATCAGTTCCCCCCTGGAGATTAGATTTTGATTTAAATTTAGGTGGATACATGGTAAAGAATTTTTTCAATCTAACTTTACGCATGTATTTGTCGAAGTCAATCCGAGTTTCAGCATAGTCATATCTGGTCGTAGGGCAAAAATTGAGGCCCATTTGCAATACATTGGTTTCATCAGCGGTAAGATGGTGGGTGGACAAGTTAATAATAGACATATCAGATTGATCCATTATCATGTTGGTTATTTCTTTACTCCAGAGCGTGTTAGTCGCCCGGTTTTGTCCGCGCTCGATGTTGATGCTGCACCTTCCCCGCCTTGTTTTTTCTGCCTCTTAGACCAGAGGCTTTTCCTCTTCCTCAGCCTCTGGTTTTCTTGCCGCTGTTTAACCTTCCCTCCATACCCAACAGTCTCATCTCCTCTAAAAAATTAAGCTTTCTAGAGGGCTGTTCACCTTCACTTTCAGTAGTTTCAACATCAGAGGAGGATACATCAGTAGGAATATCATCAGTGGTATTAGCTGTTTGTTTAGGGAGCTTCTGACGTAAAGTATCAAACCATTTTGCAAAGGTCAGTACTCTTCCTTGTTCATAGTCTTGTTTATCCCTGATGAATTTCCTTTGTTTACATAGTTTTATGTCCTCCTCGTATGCTTTGTATCCATTTTCAATGCAAAGGGTCTTACCCTCCTCACTTGGATAAAGCTTTTCCAGTTCCTCCTCAATGTCCTGGATCTTAGCCAATAACTTGTGACGATCCGTACGGGCATATTTGATCAAAATGTTCAAAAATGTGACTGAGCAGGTATTACTGGATTCGCCCCATTCCTGTAGCATAGCAGGATCCTGTTCTTCAAAAGACGGTGTGGTAAGGATACGCAGGCCTCTCGGAATGCGACCAACATCAATATAGTTCTGTAGGGAGTGTTCCTCCCACCACTTGCTGATCTCGCGACACCTACATTTTTCTAGTTCTTTAAGCAATCTAATTTCATTATTAGATGGTAAGTCCAGGGTAGGCACTGGTAGTGTAGGTTTATTGCCAGGTTGCTTCTCACAAAAAAGTGAAGCTGCTTGTGTTTTTCTCAGGTTTTCCCTTTCTTGTTGTGATTCCATGATTAGTATGCATTGAGCCGCCTGGATGCGTGAAAAGCCCCTTCAACTTTAAACCGTGTTAGCTCTTTTAGCACGAACGCAAATGCAGTACACGTGCTAATATATCCGTGCGGATAGTCCAATGGGCGCTAGGTACAAGTAGAAACAGGCAGAGACAAAACATCCATGTGGTCCTACCTGAGCAGCCGGCACTTTACCGCGTCCTCCGATGCAGCGAAATACCAGTCTGAGACACAGGCAGGATGTAGTGGTGCTCCGTAACTCCGCAGCCTCACCACACGAAGTCGAAATGGACAATATATATATATGCAAAATTACCCCTAGAATATGGTTACACAATATTATGTTTGCAACTTTAACAGTTTCTGCGCAATTGGTCATTCTTTGTAACTTCTGTTCTTTACACAGTAAGACATTCTACCAAGTTTTCAAATGAATAGTATAAATTCAAATTTAGATATATGCTCTTTTCACCCTTTTTCTTATTCTTGCTGCCAAGTTAAATGTCGAGAAGTTCAGTGGCAAAATAAGCATTTTAAACCCAAAAGTCACATGTCAGTTTTTTTTTTCTTTTTCCCAAGTTTAAGCAAATTACAAATCCTTTGATGTTGAATGAGGGGCCTCTCCCTGGAGAGTGGAGCTTCCTGCCCCTCCCCTGCAAGGGTGAGTGTCCAACCTGCTATTGTTTTCACCTGGGGCACAGATGAATGTCTAATGAAGTCCTTTTGTCATGAGTATTCAAGCACCTCCCAGCAGCAATTAGCCTTTCCTGTGCCAGTAGTGGAGGTGTCAACCTTTCTCAGGGCTACACACTGTCAGAGTAGGGTTTTTTCTTTTATGTAGTTGATTAACTCAGGCTGGGTTTAGCTTTAAGTTTCACCTTTTAAATCTTTCCTTTAAACATATAAAATTAAACAGTTTATAGGTGGATTTTTTACATTAGCAATCCTTTGACATTCTTAAATAATTAAGCCTTTACACAAGAATATACTTTAACAACAGGCAATTTTGCTCTTCATTCATGAAAAAGCACATTAAACTTATTGCTTTAAATCCAATTTTCATCTGCAGCAAATACACATTTTAGTCAGCATTAGTTCTTCCCTTGAGTGCTGGAATCATTTGCAGCATGACTAAATGTATCCAGTATTTGTTTATAGTCTTTCTCTGTACAGCTGTTTCCTGATATTCGTAGCAAAGAAATAGCTGCGTTTTTCCATGCAAAATGAAAACAAGGGTTCCTGGGTTGCTTTTTCATAGATACATTTTATAGGAGCTGTCATTCCAATGGGGCCCGGGTCCTCTGAGCAACACTGGATGATCCTGGGCACGGCAGGGCCCTTTAATCTCAGTGATTCAGTAGAAATGAATGGATCTGGCGCCATAAACAGCACTTTTTAAGAATAGGAAAATGTCATTTTAAAAGGCATGTTTGGGTTTTCAGCACAATGGTGCTGTTGCATTCACTTTGCTCCATGTTGCCTGTGGCAGAGCCCACTGGCATGCTCCTGCAGTGAGGACTCTCTTTTCACCCCCCTGAACTGTGTGGCAGGGTGTGCAGCCTGTTTCTGGTTGTGACACAAACACAGTTTTGAAGATTTTGGCACGCAAAGGAGTCAGCGCAGTCATTGTGGGCTGTTTCTTTCACCATTTCAGTACAGTGATGCAGGGAGGCACATTGGAATGGGTCAAAATATCCCACATAAACCCCCCCCACCCGACTTCTGCTTGGCTTGCAGTCATGAGGAAGTGGGCCAAGTGGGATTTTTCTTTCTTTTCATAAAACCACAGGTTTATTCATGTGTCAGTTCTTCTTCCATCAGCGAATGATGTGGCACGCTCTCCTCACTGGCTCTGGTTGGAATAGTAACGATACCCCCAGCCTTCTCTCAGGTTTTATTTTCTGGTGTGGAGCAGATTTCTTTGGGTTTTTCCTTCCGGGTCCACAAGGTGGCCCTCCTTGGTTGTTAGGTATAATCAGTGCAAATCTATAAAATAGAACACAAACCAGTTATGACAATTTTCCACCCTACTGTCCCCCATTTGGGATTTCAGCAGTGGGATATACGCATGCATTCAGTAACAATTTGAAATATTCCACGCATGTATTGAGTGACAATTTGAAATATTCCTATGCTTCAGAATTCTCTCCCACTGGATTTTCTGTAGGCTCCTTTATTTGAAGAAAGTGTGCCTGGGATGGCAACTCTTTAGCTGATTGATGTGGACTCACTTTTCTTCTTCTGTCAAGTCTCCCTTGGGGATGCAGATTCTGTAGGGGACTGGTGAGATTTTGTCCACAATTTCAAAAGGTCCTCGCCAGCTAGGCAAAAATGTTCGCTCTTTGGCTTGGTTCCTTTGGAAATTGTACAAGTAGACCCTGTCTCCTACTTGATATTCCTTTTTGGTTGTCTTAAGGTCATAGTGGGTCTTCATGCTGTCTGCAGATCTTTCTAGATTCCGCTGAGCATACGCAAAAGCATGTTGAAGGTATTTTCTCAGATTATCAACATACTCATGAGTTGTGTAGGCATTTATCAATGTCTGCTCTTGGGTTCTGTAGAGCAGATGCTGGGGTAGCACCATCCTTCGTCCAATCATCAGCTCAAATGGAGACATTTTAGTTGCAGAAGAAGGGGTAGATCTGATGGCCATCAGGACAAGGAGTAATCGAATATCCCAACTTGGCCCAGAGCCTGACACAAACTTTTTTAGTATGCGCACAATGGTTTTATTGTACCTCTCAACTCCAACACTATAGGATAAGCGGTATGCAATGTGTAGTTTCCTTTTTACCCCAAGTATCTCCCACATCTTTGTCATCACTTGGCTGGTGAAGTGACTACCACGGTCTGACTCAATCCTTTGGGGTAGTCCAAAATGCGAGAAGATGTGATTGATCATCAGGGCAGCTGCTGTTTCTGCCTTGCAATTTTGGGCTGGGAGACATTCCACCCATTTAGTAAACAAGCATGTTACCGTTAAAATGTACTTGTTCCCCCTAGAGGAATGAATCAGGGGCCCGATGAAATCTGCTTGTAAATCGGACCAAGGCAGTGTCATCCCCCTCTTTTGGAGAGGAGCACAGTGTGTGAGTGATGTTGGCTGAAATTGTGCACACACAAGACACCCCTTCAAGTATTGGTCGAGGTCCTGCCCCATGTGTTGCCATTATGAAACCTCTCCAAGATTTCTAATGTAGTATGAAACCCCTGATGACCAGCCAGCTATGGATCTCCACACCAACAAACCATCTTGGATTTGGAACATTTTTGGACATTTCATCAACACTCTGAGGTCCTCTTTCCCAATGCAATCGGTATCCGTCAGGGGAAAGTTCTCAGGGTCCTCAATGTGTTGATAAAACTTACCAATGATTGGATCCCCTTTTTGAGGCGTGATTAAATCAGCATCTGGGGTCTCTTTAATCCACTAGGCAGTTGAGTTCATTGTGAGCATTTGTCGGGGACCTAGTGATAGCAGTGACCTGGATTTCCCCCAACAGGGACTCGATCACAAGGAGATCTGCTTGGATGGCTCCGGTTTTGGCCAACTGATTAGCTTATTCATTTCCACTTTTGTCTGGTCCCTCTATTCTGGAATGACCCCTGATCTTTTTCCAGTAGATGGTCAACCCACTAGAGGTGACCAGATCATCAATATTTTGTATTAGCCTGCCATGTTTGAGTGGTTTGTTGTTAGCACATAGCATGCCTCTGGTTTTCCAATTAACCAGGTGCTCCACTAACCCATTCTGGACATAATCTGAATCAGTGATTATGACCAGTTCGTAGAGTTGATGTTGGACAGCAGTGAGGACAGCTTGATGAACTGCCATCAGCTCTGCCACCTGACTACTACGGGGACCGATTTTGTACCCAGCGGAGGGATCTGAGGCATCATTCACCCAGGCATTCCCCACACCGGCCACCAGTTCCCTTTCCCCGTTGCTGTCAACATGGTAGGAGCACCCATCCACATAGACAGTGGGAATTCCCTCGCACCTGTCTTTTTCATAGACTTTGTCCAGGGAATTTAGGTACACCTCCATGTTGTCCTGGGTTTTAAGACTTTCGTCCTTGAGACAGTTTTCTCTGGCATAATCATGCAAGTCAGCGAGAACTTGTGCGTGGGGACTCTTCTTGTTTTGGCCATATCTGACCTCCACAGGAAAGCCTTGCATTGACAGAATCCAGGAAGTAATTCTCGAATTACTCACATTTCTGGCCCGGATTCTGTCACTTTAAAGATATTGCAGAGGCTGGTGTGGAGTCTCCACTATGATGTGTTCCCCCTGGATGAACGGGCGGTAATTTTTCAATGGCCATATCGTTGCGAGGAGTGCCTTCTAACAATCATTGAATTTTTCCTCCACAGAGAATGAAGTCTTACTTGCATAGGAGATGACTTTATTGACCTTGTCATGCTTTTGGTGTAATACTGCAGTCAAGCAAGTATTTGAGAACCCTGTCTCCAAGAAGAACTCTTTGTTTTTGACAGGTAATCTAGCCAAGGCGCTTGTGAGAGGCTTCTTTTGAGTTGCTTTACTGCCGCGGCTTGTTCTGGATAACCACTCCCACTTGACCCGCCCTTCAATAGATGGATCAGGGATCTTGTGATCTCTGCATAATCCTCAATGAACTTTCTACTGTAATTAGTCAGTCCAAGGAGGCTCCTTAGCTCACACAGAGTTGTGGGGTCTTTTAGTTTCAGGAGTGCTTCCACTTTCTTTTCCGGGGGGCAGAGACCCTCAGGAGTTGTCTCATGCCCCAAGAAATTGACACAGGTCCTGCCCCACTGTGCCTTTTGGAAAGATAGTTTTACTCCGGCAATCCTTAACTGCGTCAGAACATAACGGATTTCCGCTATGTGTTCCTCCAATGTTGAGCTTTTGATCAGATCATCATCTACATAGGCCAGGTTACCCCTTTCACCCAAGTTGGGCATGGCCTTGTGTAAGAAGATATTACATTTGTTGCCGTAGTTGATGTATCCGAAGGGAGTCTGGGTCCATGAGTACTGCTGCCCCTCTCAAAAGATCAAAAAACCTTAGTGAATGGCTCACGCATGTTCGCCTGCCAAAGAGGACAATCAGAACTGGGTTGTGGGACCTCAAAACACCAACAGGTCACCACCCATGCAGCAATTGCACAGCCTGCAAGTACACAAGCAAAATCAAATCCTTCAAAATTGAAGACAGAGAATGGTCCCTTCGGCAATTTACCAACTGCAAGACACTGAATGTGATATACGCCATAGAGTGCCCTTGTGGCCTACGGTACGTGGGCCAAACTACAAGACCAGTACATAAACGTATTGGGGAACATCGTTCTAAAACAAGATGCCGCTCCATCACAGCACCTTTGGTCTCCCACTTTTTGGAATTCAAACACACACAAGATCAGTTGAAATGGTGGGTCCTTGACAAAATTCAGTACACCTTGAATATCAACAATGCCTTAAACTATAAAGAGGCCTGGTGGATTTTCAAATTGCAGACAATTGAACATGGACTGAATGAAGCCTCCCCTCCCGAAAATTATTACCATACCTGAAGCTTTTTGAACACCTACTCTCTACTCTACAGTAGTATGGGTCCAGTATGCTAGATTTCCACATGAGGGCACTAGCCCAGTGACCATGTCCAGCTACACCATGTGCCACTGTAGACACATTCTTCCTCAGGTGTAAACCACGCTTGCAATTTATGATGCACTGTGGATACACTGGTCCTGAAGTAAACAGTTCGCTTTCAACCAGGTAGGGCTTTTTAGATTACTTTACCCTCTGGTTCCTATACAGGACCCGCACCACGCGTTGTTACCAGCCGACACTGCTGGCCACCAACAAGGTCAGCACCACACATAGTTACGCGATCTCTAGCCCTAACACACTCCTCGCGGCGCTTGCGCGAGGGGATCTGTGTTTTTGCATCAGGGACTACACACAGTGCCTCCGAGCTGTACCACCAACTCTCAGCACATGCGCACAGCTGCACGCCATTTTTTCATTGTTAGAGGCACTGATCTATAACACATGCGCACATCGGACATTACACCGGCCAGCCATACACCAGCCTGGACGCAACCCCGAACTTTGCATCAGCGGACGACCACGCTTCTTTCCACAGTCCCCTGGAGGTAGGTACCCGTTTATAGCAGGCCGCCGCCTGCCCCCCCAGGCTGCAATCTTTATTATACGTTACTCGGCTACGTTCCTGAGCGACTCGCTTCAACGTCTGCCACTTTACATTTTTCAGGAGCCACTATCGAACGATCGTACCAGTTCAATTTGCCTTGGATTGACTCCAGTCCACATAGCTACACGGATTCACCTACAGCGCCGCTCTACAACAGCCCGCTCCTATGCTGGGCTAGTACCGGAGGTACATTTTATTATTACACCGACAGTATTGTGTCAGACTACTTGTCACATTATACACCACGCAGTATCCTTACTCTTCTCTCCCTTCCTTCTTTTTCCTGTCATGTGCTAGATTTCCAGTCCTTCCAGTGGACTCCCGCCGCCTACACCAGACGCTATCTAGTATGTCAAACTAGGGCCGGTTACACATACTGCTACTGGATCTCAACTATTACGTTCCAGTCCAAGTTTGATTCCTACCCTTGCTCTCCCAGCCCGGACACATCCAAGGTCAGTTTGATTTTAATCCCCCCCCATACCAGAAAACACATCCATATGTGTTTCTGTGTCCTCTCTTTTAACTGTTGACCCAGCATTACTTGCTGTGAATGCAAAAATACGAGCATGTTATCTATCTAAAACAGGCCATTTCTGTTTTCTCTTCTTACACATTATTTTAGGCTATCACAATCCTTCTGGCCCAGAAGAAGGCTGTTCACTCTAAAGCCGAAATGTCACTGCATCAGGTCTCATCCTGCCACCAGTCAAACATCAGGGAATTTTATTTCCCGACGTAGATTAAGGATTGGCCATCACCCCACTAATGTGCAAGATTTCACCACAAACAACAGAACTTTGATTTACTAATTAAACCAAAGGAGTTAGGCCTTGTACTCTTTAAAGCATTTGAGATGTCTTTTTGCCTAACCACAATGATTTTGTTTACAGTTACCAAACGGCATTTACAGAACAAAATTCATTGAATCTTGGTTACATTTTTGCTTTGATTGTATTACAATCCGTTGTGCTAACACTGGTCGTACAGTTAAGTTCTGTTAGAAGACTACAGCATCAGTAAAAATCGCTTATGCTCACCTTTCGTCTTCGGTTTAAATACTAAGAACCAATAGTTTTTCAGAAATATTTCCATACAGAAAGCAATTTCCTAGTAAATTTAATATTGTCTTTCATTCTTATTTCAGAACCTATGTTTTGTCTCAGATGTGGGTAAACCTGGTTCTAAATAGTGTCTACTTTCCTTGATTACATACAATGACAATGATTTTTTCTTGTGTATATATGATGTTTATTTGATTTTACAATGACAATGATTCTTTCCTGTGTAGATATGATGTTTATTTAATTTTCATTGATAATACATGTAAATAAACTCATGTCCCCTACATTAAGGGGTTTACAACAGTTGTTATGATTGATTCTAATATCTTCTGTTGTTTTCTTAAAATGTGAGTATAATTTCAAATACTTGCATGTTGGGAACAGGGTGATTATTTTCAACACCACTACAGTTCCCTGTATACAACATAACATTCTACAATTTGAGAATTGTTTGAAATTTTTCAGCGGTTACCACCCCCCCAGTTATACACCCCGAAAGTAAAGGCCAGCTTTTATTGGTCCTCCCTACTGACAGTCCGGTCCAGTACCCATTGGTCAGGTCAATGGCAGTGCATACCCTTGACCCCGGGATCTGGGCCAAGCCTTGGTCAATGTAGGGGAGGGGCCATCGGGACATATGGACCCGTTTGTTTACCTCCCTAAGGTCAGCACAGAGTCTCCACTAGCCATTTGGTTTTAAAATCCCCAGTACCGGATTATTAAAGGTGTTGTGGACTGGACGAATTATCCCACAGGATTCAAGGTTTTTAATTATTTCTGTGAGGTACTCCATGGATGTGAGAGGCAAGTGATACTGCTTCACAAACACTGGAGTCATACCAGGGTCTGTGGGAATTGTTGTTGTATGGATTTTGGTGCGACCACAGTCATATGAGTGCACTGCAAAGAGATCCTGAACATCTAAGAAAACTTGTTTCAACTTTTGCTTTTGCTCCAGAGTCTCACAGGCATCAGCTAGGTTGACTCTCTCTTCAACCATTTGCCTGAGGTCTGGAAAGACTTCTGGATTGGCTATCTCAGTGGCCTCCTCCAGCTGGGAGGAGAAATCCCTGGTTAAAGTATTGACCCTGACAGAGGGTTTCAGGCAGGAAAGGCAGTACTTGTGGACTTGGAAGATCACCTCATCCCTCCTGAAGTCACAGGTCACCTCTTCCTTACCATAAGGGCAGGAGGATTACAGAAGGAAATTCCCCCCATGCCAGGTGAAGATCCTGACCGGTGTTATGTCACTGTCGCTATCACTGTCAAAACAGTCACTGGGGATCAGTCCTATCAGTTCATCATCTAAATCTATGGAAAAATGTCGGTCATCAACTGCCATTCCAATAATGGTGCCTGCGCCCAGAGTGATACTCCTAAGGTTGCTGTTATCCACCAATATTTGAATGGTGTTGTGTTCTATATTGACTAATGCTGTTGGGTTTAACCCCAACCCTTGGTGTCGGAGATGGGCGTTGAGGTGAACATATGCAAAAGGATTTTGCAGTCTGTGTCCTCTTTTAATTTTTACTTTAAGTGGGGCTAGTCGTGCCCATCCTGGGATGGTGACTTCCTCTCCAATTTGAACTTCAACTGCATATGGCAGCAATTGGGCTGACCAAAATGCTTTTTCTGAATCATCAAAGTCCATAGGATTACCCCCTAATAGGGACCAGGCTTTGTAGTTTATCAGGTCCAAATTAATGGCAAAGCAATTGAGAATATCACTGCCTAAATAGAATGCAGCAGGGACATCTCGCACGACCCAACAGTTGCGTACTATGCTTTTGTTGCCTATAGACATTTTGAGCATACACCTGCTAGGCAGGAGATGTTTAGAGTTGGGAGTTTCCAGGACCATTTCTGATTTATCAATCAATTTAAATGTGGGAATGGGTGGATCTTTTGGGAGTTTCTGGAAATTGGCTTAGCTGATTAAGCTCTTACCATTGTTCACGCACACTCGGGCGAGAAAAGATTCCTTTCCCTCATTTAACTGAATAAGGATAAATAACTGTTCTCTAATTTTCTGAATGTCAGCTAAACTTTGAGCTGGTTTCTCAACACTCTGGACTATGGAATAGGGAGTTTATGATTGTGAATTAGTACAGAATTTCAGAGTAGTAACTTCCAGTGTGGAATGCCACTTGAAACTGGAAGGAAGGTTGATTTTCAGAAATTGAGAGGAATTCCCATCACCAGTTTCTTGTCCTAGAGAAATTACTGTCACGTCTGGTATTTGGTTATTTTGAAAATGGAACTCAATATTATCCTGTTTTTGTTCAACCATGTGGCCTCTGCCATTTAATATAACATGGTTGACACTATGTTTTAATTTTATTGGCCATTTAGTCTGGGTCCAGAGGACTTTGTTCATGCAGTCTATTACGGGAGACAACCTTTGCAGGATGTCATTCCCTAGTAGACAGGGTGTGTGTGTGCCCTTCGGCATCACGACTATGACTGGGTGTTTCATCATGTGTCACCCAATTTTAATTTCCAGATCCGCCGTCCCCTCGACAGGAATTTCATTTCCATCAAAGTTCTGAAGTTGTCCAGGAAGAGGGGTGAGAGGGATATGGTATCTCTGCCCCCTTCCTGAATTCAGCTGATCAAAGGCTCTCTTTGACAGAAGAGTGGCTTGGGATCCAGTGTCGACCAGTGCCGAAAATGTACATTGCCCTTGTACTTGGACCGGGGCATAAAATCTTCCTTCCTTCTCCTCAATGGGGCAAAGATAATGTGCATTTTGGGCCAGTTGGTTGATTAGTTTCTTGATTCTTGATTCCGACACAGGGGTAGTTTGGGCAGGATTCTGTGTGGGAGCTTGGGGATCTGCAAGAAAAATGTGGTAGTTGGATATTGGCAGAGTTCTGGGCTCCCTTGGTTCTGATTATGATCCGCCCCCGCCCCCTTTTTGGAGGCAGTCCCTAGAATAGGATTGGGCAAGGTGATTTTATGGATTATCATTCTGGGGTTCAATGATGGGCGATCCTAACTCAGTCCCCACATTCACCCAATCTTCATTAGGATCTCTCGGGACCCATTTTTCTCTGGAAGGAGTTCCCCGTCCCTGAAGAAGAAGATCTTTTTCCCAGAGTCCTCTGATGACCCCTCTCCTTCAAATTGGGGGACACTAACCTCCTCCACAAAATTGGTCTTTTTAGGTCCTTTATTTCTCCTACCCACCCTCTGTTCCTTGGGTTGTAGTTCCTGGGTTTCCAGGGGCTTTTCACAAGTGGGAAGGAAGCTTCGTCTAAGGCTTTACACCCCCTTTCCCCCTGTGCCTTCTCTTTTGGAACCGGTGAGTTTTCGGGGTTCTCTCCCCATCATTGTTCTGGAGTACCAGACCCTTGGTTTGTGGAGTTCTGAGCTGCCATTTTCATCTGAGGGTTGTGCTGAGCCCTCAAAATGCGTCACAGATCCTGGGACAAGTTCTGCACCTGGCGCTCCAGTTGGGACACCCGTTCCGGCTGGTATGGGGGTCTCTGGTCCATTATTGGTGACTCACGGGAAGGGTAGCTATCCCTTTTCCCATAATACCCTGGGTTTGGAAAATTGGGGTAGCCCTCCACCCTTGGCCTCCCCTCTCCCTGATTGGGCTGTCTGGGCTGAGGAAAGTGGGGAATGAAAGGAGGGTTGTTTTGTAGGTTGAAGTTTTGAGGGTACCGGGGAAAGAAACTCAACTCGGCATTTGGAGGATTACTGCCCTCCTGGGGTAATTCAGGAGGGAAGTTTCCTGGGGTTGTCCCTACCTGTTTGGATCCCCCCTTGGGCTGGGAAAGTCCACACATACCCCAGGATGGGTTTGTTGCACTTGTATCGGGGGCTAATATAATCAGGGGAGTTAGGGGTCCCATTTGTGGGATTACCTCCCTGACTGCATGTCTGGGCGTTGGCCCGAGGGCCTTCTTGTTCCGTGATTGCATAGGTTCTGTACAGGTATATTTTTAGGCCCCCTCATCTCCACATCGAAAATGGGGGCAACCTTCACCTACACCACCTTAGCAGCAGCAGGGGTGTTGGCTGGTTTGGGGTTTTTATTGGTGTTCTTGTTATCTACAGGTTTCCGCACCTCATAAATACGGGTCACCTGTTCTATGACTCAGTCCAGTGATCTCTTCTTGTGAAAGTCCCTCACCAGCTGGGTCATTATATATTTGGGGAGTGCATGGAAGAAGGTGTTGATGAACTCCCTACTATCTGTGGGCACCCTCATGGTAGTATGTGGAAAGGCACGTTTGAGTTCCTGCACAAATTCTTGTGGGGCCTGATCTTCCCCAAACTGCAGATTGTAGGCCGCCTTGCGGGCCTCTTGTGGGTTTCTATGGACAGAGAAGTGTTTTAAATGGCCACCCTGTAGGTGGACCATCTTGAGTGGTTCTGATCCTCTAGTCCCACAAAGAAGCTGGAGTACTCAGGGGAGAATGTCCATTTCACATATTGGATGCAATTCTGACTATCTTTCAGATGAAAAGTGTCCATCATCTGTTCATATAATTCAAGGTGTTCCCAGACTGAATACTTTACATTTTTATGATAGGTAGTTATAACACTCCTAATGGCCTTGATCTGCTTCAGGGTATTTTTGCATAGCTCTCTTGATTTTGTTTGCCTTTTTGGTTTTAGTCACTGTGTCCACTTGTCCTCTGACTCAGAGGCACTACTACTGAAGGTGGCTTCTTGATCCTCTAGGCACTCCCTGATTCTGCAAGCTTCAGCGCCCATTTACTCCCAGGTCCGGAGCGCTATATAAATACAATAAACAAACAAACAAATAAACATTGAGAAGGGGTTGCAGAATGTGGGGACCTCGTTTCCTTATGCCTGTGGTGCTCAAAAGAGTCTTCTGACTCTCCCCTACTTCCAGGATTGGCGAAGTACCCCCCACCCCAACAGCCCTAGCTGGGTAGAGGTCTTGAGGATACTCTTTTTGGGCTTTATTTCCTGGAGTCCCCCACTAAATTTTACAAACTGGTCTTTTGGAAGGTGGTAGTTTTGTTGATCCAGTTCCCTGACTCTCCCCTCATAGGAGTCTTCCTGATCCGAGATATTAGCCCTAACATTTGGGGATCTGTAAAGAGACACCCTGCCGTCAATTTCTGGGAGGCGCTGATCTATGAGTCCCCTCTTACCAATTCTGTTGAAGTCGATCATCCCCATGGCCCCTGGTTCATCTGAGTCATTGCACATGAAGCTGGCAGAGTTCATTTTATTGAAGGGGTTAGAGTCCCTGAGTACAGGGGTCCTGATGTTAGAATCAGGGGTTGCTCTGTCCCTCTCAACCTTTTCTCTTTCAGCCCCTATTCCCTGTTGATATGCAAACATCTGAGCCTTTTGTTCCTCTATCAAGGCCTTACTGGTCTCAATGATTCGCTCTTGCATTGCTATCTGTTGGTGGAGCACATCATTCTTTTCACAGAGAGCCTCATTGTCTCTCTGTGCTTCCTGCCTGGTCTGGGAATACTGGGCCCATTTCTGCTGCAGGAGACTCACCTCCTGAGTTTTAGCATCATTGGTCGGGTGTTCTTTTCCAGAGCATCCTCCACCCGTCTGATGTGCTCTATTAGCTTCTCATATTCTGTTTTTAATTCATTAAAATTGGAGGGCCAGCCTTCTTCCCTGTAGCTTGGTTTTTAATTGGCCTACTTCCTGGCCTAAGGCGTCCCTCTCCTGACTCAGGGTGCCCCTCTGTCCAGCCAAGTCATCCCTTTGTTTTTTGAATGCATTGGATTTCTGGTGCTCCTCATCAAATTCCTCTTGAGAATGGAGGCCTTTAATGATTAATTTATTATTTTCCTCTTTCAAGGTTTCTATCTGGTATTGTAGGGTGACTATCTGTTCTGTGCAGACTCTATTATATTTAATTGATGCACCAGTTTCTGTTGACTCTGTTGCAGAGAGTCCACCCTTTCCTGACACTCCTCTTTTAGTGTCTGTAATTGAGTATCTTGCTCTGCCTTCTCTTGCTGTAGGAGAGCCAGATCTTCTTTTAATTTTGTAACATTCTGTCTAGATTCTATCTCTAATTATTAGCTCTTCTGTAGCCTTTGTCCTGCAGAGTCTAGATCAGTCTGGATCTTCTCCAGTGTTTCAACTTGATTCTGTGCCAGAACAATGTTTTCAGTATGCTTTTCCTGCATTACCCCTATGTGGAGGTATAGGTAGGCCGTTATTCTGGCAATTTTACTCTGCTCCTCTTTCACTTTTGGGGCCATGTACAATTCATTAAGAGGTTGGTGTAATCGGCCCTTTTCCTGCCATATATCCAGGCCCATGGCAGTGACCTGTTCTTTGATTTCCTGCAGCCAGACCTGTTCATTCTGTTCTGGCCACTCAACTCTTACAAAAAGTTTGTGCAGGAGGTGCTCCCTAGCCATATTGATTTCTACTGGGATCGTCATTTTAGAAATATCAATTTCTTTACTAATTATTTCGGGATTGATTTACTTTTATAGACCGGCTTAGTTTTGGAGTATTTATTTTGAGAGGTGCTTTTACAGTATAGCACAGTACACTAACCAAACAAGGAGTCTCTACCCTGCAGGTTAGTCTGCTGTGCTAGACTGTCACGGGTGGTAACTCGAACTCAAAATCACGGCACGAGCTCCAAATCTGTTAAGGATTTTAATCAGGCAATACACCCTGATCTCAGCCTAGTATGCAGTGCGCAATTGAAATACTTATTATATTGTGGTTATAGGTTCAATATTCTGAGTGAAATACCACTCATATCACACCCCTTCTCATAATACTTCCATGTCACAATGGACCAGGAATCAGGCTGGTTGGTAAAGGTAATATGTATTTAATTAAAATTCAAATCACACATAAACTTTGTAGTAGGGAGCAGCAATCACCAATGTGTTGACAATGACCGATAGGTAGGTAGGTAAGGCAGTTAAATTCACTTTTAGCAACACAGAATATAAAATATCAGAGAAAATAACTTTTTTGGCTTGTTTGGAAAGATATTATTTAAGTTAAGATTTCCCCCTGCAAATCTCTCAACTCTAAGCAATTCTACACAGATGTAAGGAAGCAGCAGGTATTCAGGAATAGAGAAAAATGTACAGGATTTGAACACAACCTTCCCTCCCCAAACAAGAGAGAAAAACTATTTGGAAATCTTACACTTTTAAAATCACATTCAAAAATGGCTGAGCAAAACATTGAAAAGTGTGCAAAAGTCCTTAAATCAATATAAATCTCTATGGGAACAACATTGGAAAAATGGCAACAATCATAAGCCTTTAGTATGAGCAACAGTAAACACTTTGAATCTTAATGGAAGTTTGGAAATAATTGAAATTGAAAATCACACGTGTAAAACTTTTCAGAAATGCTAATTCCCGCCTAAAATTCACTAAACAGTTTTTAAGAAAAATGGGTGAAATACATGTTTAAGTCACAGTTGAAATGAAGTCTCTAGCTATGAAATTGAGGATGTTATGCAATGTTGAATGAGAGGCGTTTTTAGGAAAATAGAGCAGAGAAAAGTAGGAAATTGGTTTTAAAATGAAAAGTTTATTTTTACCTAAAATAGATTTAATGGCTAAGAAAAAGAGAATGCTACCTGTGAATCTCCACAGTTACACATCCTTTTGTAACCCTTCACGTGGTGGATACCTCGTTTTCTTTATGGAAATTACTTTATTTAATCAAAATCCCTAATGGCTTATGTTCTAGTAAAACAAAAATGAAGAGAAGATCAGTGCTAACACTAGGAATCACAGACAGGGTTGCAAAAATGGTTCTGACAATATTACAGGTTCTTAAGGTAAAGATAGGATGGTTTAGAGATTGGGATAGGACAAGGCAAGGCAAGATATGCTATGGTTTACTATGATTCCTATTAATACTTACAGTCCGCTTTAATTTAAGATTTTGGACCATCAAGGGTTCTGGTCTTCACATGGATCGGGTCTAGCAAAGGACAGCAGGGCACATCTGGTGGAATCCAGTCAGCTGGGCGGTTCTTTGCACCTAGACTGGTGCCTCGGACTGGAGACTGCAATGGTTACTGGACCGGTAACCAATGCAGTCTGGAGATCGGAGATCAGTGGGATGGCGAGTTTGGAGCAGGCAAGCATTTAGTGGTAGCAAGCAAGGCTGGATCAAAAATGATTCCCTTAGGGTTTTGGGATGGCTTCAGAATTTGATCCTAGCTGAAAAGGAGTTCAGCAATGCAGAGGCCTTGGCTTTGCAAAGAAATCTGGAATCAGGAACAAAGATGGAGAATTCAGGAACAGGACGCCATGCAGAAATCAGGATTAAGTCAGGAATAAGAGTGTCTCTGTGTGTTGTGAGGTTCCCTTATTTATCATTCCCAATGATTTCACTAAAGTTTATGTTAGGGGCAGATTTACTACCCACACCCACAATGCTATGATTGGTCAAGAGCACAGTTTCCGCCTTGCTTTTCGCTGATTGGATGACAGAAAGGGATGTCATGTTTTATGAGATGATCTGGAAACCTCTGATAGCTATTGGGACCAAAATCTAACTTTCCCACAAATACATATTTATGTAGGTATGCCCTCTAAGAAAATCAGATACATAAATTACATATTTAGTGGGTCACATTCCAATCCGACTCCCAAGTCAGTGTGACCTGGTTTAGTCTTTCTGTTGAATTTTGGCAATTTTAACCATGAAAGGTTTGGCCTAACATTTCCCAATTCTGTACATATATGCGCAATTACCCCTAGCATATGGGTACACAATATTATGTTTGTAACATTAATAGTTTCTGCACAATTGGTCATTCTTTATAACTTCTGTTCCTTATGCAGTAAGAAATTCTACCAATTTTCCAATGAATAGCATAAATTCAGATTTATTGCACTTTTCACCCTTTTTTTCTTTTTCTTGCTGCCAAGTTGAATGTCTCGAAGTGCAGTGGCAAAGTCAGCATTTTAAACCCAAAAGTCACATGTCGGTGTTTTTTCTTTTTCCCAAGTGTAAGCAAATGGCAAATCCGTTGAAGTTGAATGAGGGGTCTCTCCCTGGAGGGTGGAGCTTTCTGCCCCTCCCCTGGATGGGCGAGTGTCCAAGCCTACTATTGTCTTCTTCTGGGGCACAGACGAATGCCTAATGAAGTACCTTTGTCATGAGTATTCAAGGCCTCCCAGCAGCAATTAGCCTTTCCTGTGCCAGCATTGGAGGTGTCAATGTTTTTCAGGGCTACGAAATGACAGAGCAGGGTTGTTTTTTCATATAGTTGATTAACTCAGGCTGGGTTTAGCTTTAAGTTTCACCTTTTAAATCTTTCCTTTAAACATATAAAATTAAACAGTTTATAGGTGGATTTTTAACATTAGCAATCCTTTGACATTCTTAAAGAATTAAGCCTTTACACAACAATATACTTTAACAAAAGGCGATTTTGCTCTTCATTCATGAAAAAGCACATTAAATTTATTTCTTTAAATCCAATTTTCATCTGCAGCAAATACACATTTTAGTCAGCATTAGTTCTTCCCTTGAGTGCTGGAATCATTTGCAGCATGATTTAATGTATCCAGTATTTTTTTATAGTCTTTCTCTGGACAGCTGTTTCTCGATACTTGTAGCAAAGAAATAGCCACATTTTTCCAGTGGAAAATGCAAACAACGGTTCCTGGGTTGCTTTTACATAGATGCATTTTATAGGAGCTGTCATTCCAATAAGGCCCAGTTCCTATGAGCCACACTGGATGATCCTGAGCATTGCAGTGCCCATTAATCTCAATGGTTCAGTAGAAATGAATGGATCTGGTGCCAAAAACAACACTTTTTAAGACTAGGAAAATTTCATTTTAAAAGGCATTTTTGGGTTTTCAGCAGAATGATGCTGTTTCATTCACTTTGCTCAATGTTGCCTATGGCAGAGCCCACCGGCATGCTCCTGCAGGGAGGACTCTATTTCACCCCCCATGAACTGTGTGACAGAGTGTGCAGCCTTTTTTTGCTTGTGACATGAACACTGTTTGAAGATTTTGGCACGCACAGGAGTTTGTGCGGTCATTTTGGGCTGTTTCTTTCACCATTTCAGTACAGTGATGCAGGGAGGCGCATTGGAATGGGTCAAAATATCCCACAGCATATTACAGTGGGATTCTAGACCCAGTAATCAGAGGTCTCTTTCTGTGTGAGCAGTCTTTGGCTACCACCACATTCGCTATTGAGAAGGCTGCTAGAATAGTGATGGGATGTTCCAGGATGTTATTTGTTGAACATGTTCTATTTGCCAGTTTGGAAAAACCTAAGGGTACATTGACTTCTCAAAGGGCTTCTGTCTATGAAGTGGTCATATCGAATCCGGCGATTAAAATAGTCTGATGCAGAATAGTGAATCCTGCCATTTTTGTAGCAGAACCACTGGCAGAGGACGAGCATGCACATGATTGCTCGAACTATGAGGAATTCTGTGATGAACTCCCAAGGGTGAAGGAAAATGCATTGGCAGCTGGGGAGATTCTTTATATTGAGAGTTCTTCAAGAATCGATCAAAATGATGGACAAAGATATACAGGTGCCGCTGTGGTGAAGCACATGGCCAATGGAGAGATTGAAGTATTGATAAGTGCACAACTACCGTCTCACTTTTTGGCACAGGCTGCAGAATTAGTGGTGCTGAGTATCACGCTCTAAAGATACGTAGACCAGGAAGTAACCGTGTAAAGTGACTCTGCCTATGTGACGTCAACGGTGCACCCAGGGCTATCACATTCAAAAAGGATGGGCTACCTATGAGCGGATGGCACTCAAGTGCAGCACAAAGCCTTATTGGACAGACTCATTAAAGAACTACAACTCCCAGTAGCCATGAAAGTAGTTAAATGTGCAGCACACACTAAAAGGGCAGACTTTATCTGATGTGGAAATCAAAAAGCAGACGAGGAAGTCAAGCAAGTTGCATGTTCAGAAAATATCATGTCATTTGATACATCACATGTGAATTAAAGTATGGTGGTGAAGATGAGAGTGCCTGAATGTTATTATAATTTGTCTAGGACTCAATTGCCAGAGATTCAGGGGGAAGCGCCTCAAAATGAGATGCGGAGGGGGTGTTCTTTAAACCACTCTGAAGCATTGTGGCGACACAACAGCACTGGTAAACCGGTGATGACTGTAGCCTCATTAAGGGTGGTATTGGACCAGCTACACTACCCTGCGCACGTTTATAGAGAGAGCCTCACTGCAACAATTGTAGAGGATTTTTTTGTTCCAAATATAGTAGAACATGTTACATTTTATGTAGTAAATTATATTGTATGTCAAAAGTTTACTGCTGGGCACATAT
The DNA here is from genome assembly GCF_040938575.1 of Ambystoma mexicanum. Taxonomy (NCBI): domain Eukaryota; kingdom Metazoa; phylum Chordata; class Amphibia; order Caudata; family Ambystomatidae; genus Ambystoma; species Ambystoma mexicanum. Next base: position 256,942,918 of record NC_090941.1, read on the forward strand.
TGCACACAATTAGAGGAGTTATTCCAAGACATACTGGACCCTTTCAGCATTTGCATATCAACTATGTTGACATACTGCAGGTATGTAATGGGTATAGATATATGATCGTAGTGGTATGTCCTTTCTCTATGTGGATTGAAGCTGGCCTGTGTACACACCAAGACTCCACCTGTACAGCAAAATCTTTAGTATGATAAGTATTTCCTAGATGGGGAATATGTGAAATATTAAGATCAGATAATGGCCCTCATTTTGTTAATTAAGTCTTTGAACAAATAAGCTTGGTGCTTAGCATAAAGGTCACGTTTTCATCAGCTTATCACCTGCAAGTGAATGGGATCTGTGAGAGACTCAACGGCTTGCTTACGAAGAAAATAGCCACATTGAAGCTTACCCTGAAGATAGGATGGTTGCATTGTCTACTACTGGCATTGCATACATTGAAAAATCAGCCAGGTTCAAACCACTATTTTACTCCTCACGAGATAGTGATAGGGAGGCGAATGATGACACCTCTAACACCACTGTCTAGAATTAGAAGTGATACCCAGTCAATAGCAGAATTGTTAGGAAAGTAGTAATGTGATTATCTTACGTGTATGACTTCAAGTATCTCTGTCATTTCAGATCAGCTCAAGCAAAATGGGTGTGAGGCAGAGCAGAACACAGAAGGAGATGCCACAACGACTTGAACTGAAAAGTTATGTCTTCTCAAACTTTTTCCCAGAGATGCGGTCCTAATCCGCAACTTTACTAGAAGGTGGCACAAGCCTCGTTTTAATGTCCCCTTCATAGTGGAGGACGTGACACCATCTGCAGTCAAAGTACATGGCATATGTGTGATGCTGAAAATGCATCGGAGGGACAGGGCCTCCGTATGCTTGTCCTTTACTGCTTTTTATCGTGTGTTCTGTCATGTTTTCCATGCAGGACTTCATGTGGGACTCCTGGCAGTGCAGCTCTCTCTTTTGGTTTGGTGAACAGACCCATGGAATACCCTTATGACACCCATGGGTAGGGGTGTAACCCTGTGCCCCTAGTGTATGTTTTTGGCACCTGAGTGTGACCCACAGAGCAGGGTACGGGCTGGTGGCAGCTCCATGCTGAATTGACTGGTGCCCTGAGCATCCTCCATTTTGGGATGCCCAGGCCCTGTCATTGGAATCGGTAGATTCCAGATGGAGACAAAATGGCCCCCATGGCCTCTTGCCTTCCATCACCTGTTACCTTGATCTTCCCGAAGTCCCAGGAAGCCCTGTCTCTGTCCCTTCCCCCTGACTGGCTGTTGGGTGGAAGTTCCATATATGGTAGTTTGGGGAAGTGCTAACCAGACTGGCTGGAGTCTTCTCAACAACCGTATTTTGTGGGTACTCCTGTGGGTGGTACCTGGGTGAATGGAGTGTGTGACGAATACACATTCTGTGTTGTGGTTGTCTAGTATCTAGTGGTTGACACAATGACTGAGACAACCCTGCCCGAAACCGGTATGAATACAGTGTGGAGTGTTGAATGGCTCGGTACTTGCCCCAATACACATAACTTGTTGAGAGTGTCTGGAGAGAAGTGAATGGCCTGAATGCACCGTGTGCCTGATTGGCTGCCTGCCTGCATGAATGCCCTTTGTCGTGATTGGATGCTTGAGTGTGACCCAGCGGAATGAATGGGAGATCAACAGTATATCTGGGGACCTCTCACTGCTAGGAATCGTGTTCAGAAGCCGAAGTCCACGACGATGAGTAACTGGATTGAAGCTTGACCTTGAAGCCCTGCTGGACGAGAAGAATAGCTGTTGCTCTACTTCACAATCTGAAAGCTGCTGTGTCTACAAGGACTGACCGAGAGGACCTGGTAAGGCGCCCTCTTCCCGAGCTATGAGGGACCATCATGCACCAGCTTATCTTTGCCTAAGTTCCCTGGTAGCCAGACCTTCGATAGTCTGCCGACCCGATACAGGGATTGCTGCGGAACTCCAAGGAGAAGCGCCCGGACTGTTGTCCGCCACTGTCGATGACCACCGATGCCGACTGGAGCCGCTGTGCTCCCATTTTGCCTAAGAACTTAATTGATCCGAGGACGCTCTCGTCCGCATCGTCGCCGCTGTATCCTGCGGGAGAAGGCCTGACCGTCGATGCGCCGAGGTGCATCCGCCGGTGGGTTTCCCGCCACCCAAGGACTACAGAGACGCCGACGACTTGACGCCCTTGCTGGGCCACAGTTCTTCATACTCTTTGCGGTCCAGAACTATCGACACCGAGGTGCCCCGCACGCCTCTTCCTTGCAGGACGTTTACGCTTTGGAAAGTCTAGTGGGAACAATATATGGACAGGGCTTGTGATACATCTTTGCTTTACAGGTTGCCCAGGTGGGGGATCTCCACACAGAACTGTGTCTAGGTAGTGGGACCAGTATTCTGCCACTGTTCAACCATCTTGCTTTCCTTCCTCTCTCTACTGCTGGTTTCCTCTTTATTTTGATCTGTGTGTCATTCTGACCGTTTGCACTTTAATGAGATCTGATAACGTTAGTGGTACCCCTTTAGAACTGTATATATTTACCATTGTTGATTTTCGGAGTACAAAGTGAGTTATTGTGATAGCGTATGTGACCTTGAATATTAATTATATAAAGACTGGCCCTCATTCCGAGTTTGGAGGTAAGTACCGTCAATTACAGGCATGGCGCAAACAGAGTGTCTGTGCTGGTAATAGGCCGCTAAAAGCGCACCATTACGAGTTCGCGGGCACAAGCTTTATGCCATGCAGGTAATGACCTTAGCGCCATGGCGCAAAAATACCCGAAAAACCCCCTATCGGCATGAACCGCACTGTAGCGAACACTACCACCATGGAGCATCGCGGCATTAGCAGTGACCGTAAATACCGGTCACCGTTATTTACGGTCACCGTTAAAATGCAGAACCGGAAATACCATCATCGCACAGGAACTGGAAGGAGCACGGCGGCCATCTTTAAAAAAACAATCCATTAACCAGACAGGACCCCTTGCACACTGTTGACATACCGGGAAGTTACCACCAGTACTGAGGAATGTCCAAAGCGCCGAAAAAGGGAGCTGCCTGTCTCCGAAAGGAGCGGTTCAGCCCTGATGAACTGCAAATGCTAGTGGATACCCTCCACGAGCATGCTGACACTGTTTTCAGCAACGACATGTGGAAGGTGGCGGTGCTCAAAAAAGGACATCTGGGCACTTGTGGCGCAGAAGGTGAGCGCTGTGGGCAACACCCCCTGCACCACAAAGGACTGCCGCAAAAGGTGGGATGACCTGCGGCTGAGCGTGCAGCGCATCCTCTCAGCGAATAGAAGCCAGGCCTTGGAGACAAGAGGAGGCCCAGGTTCGCCCATGAAACTAATGCCGTGGGAGGAGACATGTGCGGCCATGATAGGCCCCGAATCCATCGAAGGGGTTGGAGAAATGGCGTGTGGGGCAACGTCATCCGCTGATGGAGGTGAGTGTCCAAAGTCAATACTGCTAACGCCAATGTTATGAAAGTCACTGCTAAGGTCTGGGCAAGGAGTCACGGCATAGTCCGCCACACCCCACCCTGTAAATCATGCTGAAGAAAGTGAGACCCAGGCTAGTGCCAGGTGCAAGGCCGTAACCTATATGACACACACCACACAAAGTGGCCGATTCCATGAGGCACACAGGGCAGTGGATGTAAACAGTGTGCATGTTAAACAGCACAGTACCCGGCCAACATGAGTGACACAGACATATGCATGCATTTACCACCCAAGTATTGAATTATGTCCCGTTCCCCAATGAAATGCTGATAACCCACAAGTATCTGAATGTGCTATTGTAGCCATGTATAAATGCTGGCTCTCAAATCATCACTCATGCCGTCCCTCTCTTCCACCCCCACAGGCAGTGAGCATGACAGCAAGGGGCAGGAGAGCAACCGCCCCAGCACTTCCAGGGGCCAAGGCAGGGGCCGCCGTCTCCCAGCCAGGAAGACAACACCCGGACGCACACCACCGGCTCTAGCAAGGCCCGTGGAGGTTGCACCACCCCCACCCCCACCCCTCCCTGCTCTGGTTGCAGACACATGCCCAACGCCGCGGTCTGAGGAGTCGAGTGTGGCTGGGGAGGTGGCAGCCACGGCCCCCCTTGATGTTGCCGACAGCCCCAATTCCATCTGTGGAGCGACTGAGGAGGACACATTTGAAGTCGTCCACATCCCTGATGCCCACTCCAACCCCCAGGTCTCCTATAGTGACTCGGGTGAGACCGACACACCTGAGCTATCTGGCCAAGGAGAAACACAGGGACATGCCAGTCCTGTGGCCATTTCCCTTGAGGAAGCACCGGCAGGACATGTCAGCCCGATCCCCAGCAGGGCCACAACATCAGCTGCAGATGCACAGCAGGCTGAGCAGCTCAGAGCCCTGATCACTGGCTTCATGCAGGACAATCGGCAGGCCAGGGAGGAGTGGCGGGATGAAGTGAGGGCACTGGGCCAGGTCATAACGGACAGCACCAACCGGCTCTGTGAGGTCCTTGGCCGCATAGCAGATGCTCTGGAGGCTGCACATCCTGCACAACAGCCCCAGCATGAGTACACCCCCTCAACTAGCAACTCGACCCAGACAAGCCCACTCTGTCGGTCGCTCCGTACGATGCGCCGCCAGGATATGCCTCCCCCTGGCACCGGGAGCGCACAGTGACATTACTGCCATCACATGTGGGCTATGTGGACCCTATGGGACTAGTGCAGGGTTGTTGTGGTGGGAGGGGGAGGGGGAGAGGGTGTGTTTGGGAGTTGTGGTGGGAGGGGGAGGGGGTGTGTTTAGGAGTTGTGGTGGGAGAGGGAGGGGGGAGGGGTGGGGGAGAGTGGTGGAGGGTTTGTTTTTCACACTGAATTTTTCACTTTAAACACTCTGGTTGTTCATCTAAAAAAACAGAGTGGACATTCATCATTGTGCATGTGTCATTTAATATTGCCCAGTGCATAGTGTACATGTATCCCCACACCCAGTGCCCGATGTCCTGACATCCTCACACCCTCTGCTGACTTGTGTGTCAGAAATATTGTCCAATCAATGATAGCCACACGGCATGTCCCTCCTGTGCATCGGCACCGTGATGCTGTCCTGCCACTTCTTCCTCCTCCTTCCCTTCTTCATCATCAGGTGGTAGCAGTTCCATGTCAGGGGGCAGGGGCACGTTCCGACGGATGAACATATTGTGCAGCATTACACATGCCATGGTGATCTTGGACACCTTCTCATGGCTGTAGATGAGTGCCCCACCCAACCGGCTGAGGCAACGAAAACGTGCCTCCAACAGGCCAAAGGTCTGCTCAATCACCACACGTGTACAGGTATGGGAACAATTGTAGTCCTCCTCGTGCCTGTTCTGTGGGTTTCGGTCAGGGGTCATGAGCCACGGCTTCAAGGGATAGCCACCATCACCTGCATGAGAGGGGAATGAAGGTAAGTGTTTGTACATTCATGGCGAACAACTGTACAAGTCTTACATGGCATCAGGTGATTTCTGCCCATACGCACATGTCCCTGGATGCATTGACCCCATTTCTGGCCCCGCTATGTGTCCTGTGCAATGGAATGATGGAGGGGGTAGCATCTTCAAGATGGGTTATGGTGTGCACTCACATCTTGTTGCACGTGCATCGTATATGCATGCAGCAGTGTTGTAGTAACATCATTGATGTGTTGTGTTCTGTGAGATTTAGTAGTAGGGAGTGTTGGCTGTAGTCAGTAGCATATTCATCATTCTGCACTGATCAGTACCATGGTGACTTGCAGCACTCTTATGGGTGTGCGGAACCAGTGACACGCTGTGGTATCCCTGTTAGGCTCACTTCAATGCACTCCCAGGGATGACTGTCCTGTGTGGTGAAATGCTGGAGGCAGCAACATAGTGCATATGCAGTGCATAGTGCAGGATGCTCTTACGGTGTGTGAGGGCCGCCGATGAGTGGCGCATGTGTTGTGGGATGTGGCCTGGTTACCTGTTAGTCATGTAGTGTTAGGTGTCGGCCGTACTTCATCACTGTGGGATTTGGTAGTCATGTGCAGTTTCACTTGATTTGGGGCAGTGTTCGGTGAGGTGCATTCATGCACTGGTGTCAACATTTCCACCCAGGTGGAGTATGCATCCCCCCCTTCCCACCCAGGTGGAGTATGCATCTCCCCCCCTTCACAGCGAGGTGGAGTATGCATCTCCCCCCCTTCCCACCCAGGTGGAGTATGCATCTCCCCCATTCCCACCCAGGTGGAGTATGCATCTTCCCCCCTTCCCACCCAGGTGGAGTATGCATCTCCCCCCCATTCCCACCCAGGTGGAGTGTGCAGCCACCCACCTCACAACCCCGATTCACTGCCATGGCCCAGTCAGGCAACTCACCAAGAAGGCAGGCACGTCGTCCAACATGTTGCTCCATATAAGGTGGTAGCGTGGAGTTCCGCAGGACCAAAGAGTCATGAGTTGATCCTGGATATCGGGCACCGCAATGTGTGATGATCTTGCTGGCGTTGCATACCACCTGCACGTTGATGGAGTGGGATTGCTTGCGGTTGCGATATGCCACCTCGATGGCTTGCGGGACCACCAACTCCACGTGGGTGCAGTCGAGTGCACCAATACAATTTGGCATGCCTGCCAGTGCATGGAAGGCAACTTTTGTATCGAATATCTCCTGGGGAGTCTGTGGTATGATGGTAGGGATATGTAGTCCCTTGTGTGCTTGCGGAGGGCACCCAGCACTTGGTTCAGTATCCAGGAAAATAAGGGTTGTGATATGCCATGCATGTGCCCCACTGTGTGCTGTGTGGCTCTGATGCGAGGGATTGGTGGCTGTCTGCGTGGTAACGGTGGCTGCACTGGTGGGGCATGCTGGGCCTATCTCACCCTCCTTCTCCTTCTGTGTCTCCTCTGTGGTGGGGGCTGTGGTTGTTGTTGTTGTTGGTGCCTTGAAGGCAGGCCTCCAGCTCCAGTAATGCTAATACTATTGGTATCATCTTGGTGTGGAAGGGGGTGTGGTGTGTGGCTGTGCTCCTTTTGTGCTGTGCCAGACTCCATTGCCTCCACCTGTGCTGATTGTGTGCACCTGTGGCTCTTGGTAACACTGCTCAGGGTTCTTAACACCTTCTCGGAGATGCCGGTATTTACTCCATGCCAGTAAGGTACTTTTCGGGCTTCAGTAGGCCGTTATTTGCATGTCCGCATGGCTTGTGATCAGCTCTGGTTTACGGCATGCCGGTAATGCCTGCATGTTGTGTTGCATGCACGCCTGGACCGCTATTTACGGCATCGTAAAGTACGATGCCGTAAATAGTGGTCTGGTTGGTCAGAATAGCCCGTAGCGGCATCGTTTTTACCTTACCTTCAACCTCGGAATGAGGCCCACTGTGTTTTAACCGAGACAGTGTGCAGACATTCCTTTGTGGGTGCTTGGGGACTACACTGTACTTAAGAACCAGCCCGCATCACCTCCTGAGAAGCTAGGCCTTGATTGCTCGACCACGTGCCAATAATAGAGAATATTTTCTGGGGTCCTCTGTGCCTCTCCTCTACCATATAGAGAGCGGAAGTACAGACACCACCCACCGGCGTCTTTACAATATGCACTTGGATTGTCCTTGGAGACGTGAAAATCTAAGCTGAAGAACCCCCTTCGCCCCCACCCCATCATAAGCAAGCATTGTGGAAGAACCACAGTGCATGCAGACTAGGTCTAAGACGAGGACAAAGGACGCAGAAGTTGTCAAATAAAGACAAAGAGTACATTGGACTCTGGCTTATTTTCAGTCACTAAAAAAGGAGTTAAGGGAAGCTATTTGTTCTTGAGCCACAAGAGTTTGTTGACATTGGACTAAGACATGTTTAAGTCTTGATCTTAAAGGAGAGTATGCCAGATTTGGAGTTAATTTTTGATGACTGGAAGAGGGAGCAGTTCCCAATTCCTTTCTCACTGAATTTTTATTTGGAGGTGCGCAAGGTGGTGCCCCATGACAATGTTTCACGGGTCATTCTTGCAGTTTTTCTGTTCATTTTGTGCACTTACCCTGCCCTTGTGGGGAAACCTTCTAGTGCTCATCTGTTCTTGCACGATACTAAGAATGGTCCAATCGTGAGGAGATAGCTTGCAGCTATCATTAAGCAAATCCTTCAGTTTCATGTGTACAGTGGGGAAAATGCAAATGCCCCTATCAACAGATAAAGCACATAGACTGGTCAGTTTGGCGTTCTACTACCTGATTGAGCAATGTCTGCATCTTGTAGGGAGACAAACTGATGTCAGAACCTTCTTGAGGGATCCAAGGTACAATGCAGCACTCAATGAAATTCTGAGATACATCATAATACAAGTGAACAAGTACTCTGAGAGAACATTGAGAACTGAATGAGACTTTCAAGGGAGAAGATCCAAAAGTCTACTCGTTAAGGAACTTTGTTTCAGGCTGAAGAAGAATCTTCATGTCTTCTGGTAAAAGGTCAATTTGTGGCTTTCACTGGGAAATTTTGTTCATGATCGTATAGGCAGCTGCAGCTGATTGAGCAACTTGTGGAGCTGATTTAGCAGCTTCCAGACACAGTGCATGATGTTGCCTGATTAAAAGTTTGTTATTCCCTCCTTAAAGAGTAAAATGTACAGCGTCAGTATCAATAATATTATAGCAGATACTGAGAGACGTCCATGTTGTGCAAGAAACTATTGTTGCAAATGGTCTCATTTGTGTGTTATGTACACTTGTATTCTGTTCATAGGAATACTGTTCTCACTTACAGTATGCACAACTTACTATATAGACACAAATCGAGTGAGGATTCCTGTGTATCCTCCTATGCAGGTGAAGGGTACAGATGTGGCAACTACTAAGCAACAAAGACCCTATGTAATAATCCCTATTCCAGTAGATTGTATAGAATTACCTGGGTCGATGACAAATGTTACCAGACATCTTTCTTTAGAAAAAAGTGTTGTAGAGATTGTTCTTGAGCACCAGAAACAGGCTCGAAAGTAGAGACAAAGGAAGAGATTGACTAGGAGTGAACCTACACAAGTAGCACATGTAAAAACACCCAGTACACTGAAAAATGTTCCTATGATTGGTCCAGTAAGGAAGAGTTACACTGACATGTTTCATGAGATAATTATAGAGGCTCATAAGAAAAGATTGAGACCTAAGTGAAGTATTAGGGAGGATTAGGGAGGATGATAATGAGCTGAATTATTACCTGGATAGCACTGCACACTTGGGGAATAACATATGGTATCAGCATATGACAGAAGTGGGAAGGAGGACCTCAAAGGAGGAATACTTTTTTGTGTGCACTCCTTCCTTGTAGCATGGGGAAGTCTTGGATCTTCATAGCTATTGAAATAGATGTCCTGACTGCACACTACATATCACACCTCTCATTCTGTTGTACAAGAGGCCAGTTCATGGGTCGAACAGCCTGTCTCAAATGGGGAACTGAATGGACAGATCCAGACAAAGATGACTATGTCAAAGATACAAAGACAAGGTTAAAAGGTCATATGAAGAATCAAGTGATCAGATACAAAAAGCCTGGAGTGAAAGGAGCTGGAATTAGGAGGGAAGTAAATAATAAAGACTTGTGAATCCAGGAAAATCTGCAGGAGACATTTGCATATGGAAAATCAGAGGCTAAATGCAGATTTGGGGATCAGTGTTATCACCAGATGGTTGCCACGAAGGTGTAGTGATCTGCAGAGACAGGGTAATAGTGGGTCACAACCAGCCAACCGTTGAAAATGCACAAGGGTTGTGTGAACCTTTATGGTCAAAACTTGCTAAACTACTGACGTGGGTCGAAGCCAGAGGAGGACCATTGCAAATAGTGAGAAAAGTTGGAGAAAATCAGAACTGTGGTCGAATCTTTGAGCCACAAGATATGACCATTGGGACAGCAGTGATCATGGTTCATTATTGGGCTTGTGGAGTAGAGCTTATATGAATTTACCAAAGGATTGGGAAGGACTATGCACATTAGGGAATGTTCATGTTTCAGCGTTGGTGATTCCTAAAAGTGATTTGAACCTTGACAGTTTCCTGAAAGCAAATGCTCAACTGAGGAAGAAGAGATCTTTGGAGCTGATTAATCAAATGAAGACGGAGAACTATTTCTCAGCTAAGTCAATAGAAGCTTTTCACACCATTCCTTATGAGCACAGAATGTTCAGCCAGACTTCATCAGTATTCACATTTATCTTCATGCCGAGAATACAGGTTGGAGCAAATACCAAATGGCTGAAGAATACCAGATGGGAATTGCTGCAGACGATCAACACAACCATAAAGGCATTAAATGTTATCAGAGAAGACATGAGAGCTTAACGACTGATGACTCTTCAGAATAGATATGTCCTGGACATGATCACAGCTATGGATGGAGGTGTTTGTGCAGAAATTGGAGACTCATGTTGCACGTTCATACCTTCTCATGACAGCGAGAATGGGACCATAGAGATATTAACAAAGCTACACTTCCAGATGATAGAAGAAGTGGAAGACATTGTTGATGACAGCTGGTTTTGATCACTCTTTTCTCTGGTTCCACAATGCATGGCAGACATGTTCAAGTTTCTTGGAGCCCTGATCGTGTCGATGTTGCTGAAAATAGTGATGAAAATAATGATCAATGTTGAATCAGGATGGAAGGCCAGAGACTTGACAGATGAAGAAATCAGAGACTTTGTGAAGGCCAGCATCCAGGAACCTGAGGGAACAAAGTTCCTGTATCCAAAGAATCATAAGAAGCATGTGGGAAAGTGGATCTACTGCAACCCAAGTGGACAGTGCATGCCCATGACTTAGAAAAAGGATGAGCGTGTGAAATCAGCTCGATGCCTGAAGGGAGTCATAAAGATATGGATCCCAAAGAAGCATTTCCTCAGACAAGGATGTCTAGATGTGAAGGATGATGGGAGAGTGATCAATGAATAACCCATAGGGGGAGTGTAGAGAAGGAGCTAAGTACCCCCACCTCAACCACTTCACCCATATTGCCTATATGTTGGGAACCAGAGTGTGAGACACGTGCGGTATCAGGGAAAATACTGATACCAAGGAGAGTCCTGGAAGCAAGGTTCCCATTGAAGAAACGATACCTGTATACCAGAAAGTAAAATGGCCATTTGAATGAAATCTGGAAGAAGCAGGACCAATGAATGGCAAGGAAGAATGGTGAGTCAAGCTGACGTACATAGAAGAGATTCAGGGACTAGAGAATGCAGATATTCTATAAGGCATCAAGAAAGTGTCGAAGATAAGTGACAACTTGGGATCAAGATGAAGAAATGTATGCTACAAAAATTATGAAGATGTCAAGTCATTTTACACGTGTACATATGCAAAGAAACGCAAGCAGACAAAGTATTCTTGAGGCTAGCTTTATAGTGAATAGATTGTGGGATGACGCAACATATATATGTATATATATATATATATATATATATATATATATATATATATATATATATATATATATATATATACATATATACAGTGAAAAAACATTGTTAAAGGGACATTATGGTTAAGTTGCGCTGCTAAAAACCTTTCAAATTCAGTGAAAAAACGTTGTTAAAGGGACGTTATGGTTCCAAGTAAAACCGAAAAACCCTTGAAATTTGCCAGTTATGGTAAGCTAAGCAACCATAACTCGCACCACCACCGTGCACTGCTAAGCCTAACACCCAGGACATCAAAGATGACATCACAAATGTTCGCTAGCAAGTTCAAACTGTTCTAAGAACACACGCGGTGTCCTGAAATGTTCGTAAAAAAAAAAAATTCAAGTGTCCTAAAGAACACTATATCTGTCCGTAGTGTTCGCTACCAAATTTAAACTGTTCTAAGAACACAATTGATGTCCTGAATTGTTCGTACGTAAATGAAAATGGAGGTGTCCTGAAGAACACTATACCTGTTCGTAGTGTTCACTAGCAAGATGAAACTATTCTAAGAACACACGCAGTGTCCTGATATGTTCGTAAAAAAAAAAAAATTAAAGTGTCCTAAAGAACACTATCTGTCCGTAGTGTTCGCTATCAAGTTTAAACTGTTCTAAGAACACAATTGGTGTCCTGAAATGTTTGTACGTAAACAAAAATGGAGGTGTCCTGAAGAACACTATACCTGTTCGTAGTTGTCATCCGCAATCGCTACCCCGGGTGGCGGCTCCTTCCACGTTGGAGGCTGCAACCCGGCAGGTAGGGTGGTTTAGTCCCTTCTTTGTATCTGGTCTCAAGTCATTGGCCTATCGCAGCACTGCCAGAAGTTATCTGCCCCTCAAGCCCGGCAGTCGCTGCGTTTCAACTCTTTGCTGGTCCTCACTCCAGCGGCTCTGGTTCTTGCGCTCTCCCAGCTATGCCCTCTGCTCACCTCGGCGTGCGGCGGGTTATTTCTGGCTGCTCGTTCCTTATCCTTGGGAAAGAGACTCCTCTCCTTCTCTGTCGGCCGGTTCGTTATACCGGCGGCGGCCTTACCTCTTCCAGTCTCTTCCTCGCCGATCTCTCGGCACTTCCTCGCTTCCTCCTCCTAGTCTCGCTGCTCCGGCGGTGGGTGCTTTTTCTCCTCTTTGCTGCTCTTTTCACTCGCGGTTCTCCAGTTTTCCCTTTTCTTCTTTCTGTTGTATTCTCTCCTGTAGGTTCTCTCTTTTTCCTACCGCGCCTGTATTTCCCTTGGGCCGGTTGTTTCATTGGCTTCCTTCACCTCGAGTTGTGTCGCATTGGACATACTTCCTGGGTTCAACCCTGTGGATCTCGTATCTGCTTCCAGTCCTACTGCTACAAAATTGGATCTTCACCTACTTCATTGCCAGAAGTCTCCTAAGGGTTTTTCCCACGTGTGGGTTTTTTCCCTTTTGTCCGGCCTGTTCCCGGAAAAGGGGCCCCAGGACAGCTGTCTATTCAGCAGTCACTGTGGCTTCTCACCGAGACAGGCAAGTGCTACCTAAAAAAGAACGGGACTACCTGAGCCGGCGGAATCTACGAAACTCAGGTCACTCTGAAGACTCAGGTGAGGAGAGTGTGGAGGGACGGGAAGACGAAGGGGTCCGACAGCTTATCCAGTCACAGTAGTGTTCGCTAGCAAGTTCAAACTGTTCTAAGAACACACGCGGTGTCCTGAATTGTTCGTAATTAAACGAAAATGGAGGTGTCTTAAAGAACACTATACCTGTCCGTACTGTTCGCTAGCAAGTTGAAACTGTTCTAAGAACACAATTGGTGTCCTGAAATGTTCGTACATTAACGAAATTGGATGTGTCCTGAAGAACACTATATATGTCCTTGCTGTTCGCTAGCAAGTTTAAACTGTTCTAAGAACACACGCAGTGTCCTGAAATGTTCGTTTCACATGTGACGCATTTTTAATTACTTCAGGACCCGAACACTGTCCGTAGAACATCAACGACATGCGCTTCCTTCGTGGACTTGTTCGCGAATGGATCATATGACCGCGCCCACGCTGATTGCGTGTTCTGAATGCGGACACTGTTTGTGTCCCTGAACAATTTAAAAGTACATTTTCAATTAATCCATAATATTTTTCAATAAAATCTCACCATGGCACAAGTCCCACATAGTAATCCTCAGTTTCTACATACCTTTTGAAACTTTTCATACTTATTTTTGTGTTCGATCTGTCTGCGGATAGCGCGCACGTCCGCAGACCGCGCAAAAGCACCCCTATAAAAGACCACGCCCTAGAGCTTATTCTCATTGTGTTTCTGGCTATTCTTCAGAACACAGCAATTTTTGCTGCCACCTGCAGATTACACCATCATCGAGATGGCATCCCTGGCTGCTGAACTGCCACCTGGTGCTGCACCTGCTTCAGCACCACCCCCTCCACCACCACCATGTCCCCAAGGGCCTGAAGAGGGGAACAGGAGTGAGGATGCAGAGGAGGAAGAAGAGGATGATGAGAATGAGGTAGAGGAAATCCCTACTACCCGCACTAGGCATGAGTCTTGGGTGTGGCGGTTATTTACCATTCATGGGAATGGTCCTAAGGCTTGTGCGAACCGTGTTACCTGCAATGAGTGCAAAATGATACTCAGTCGCGGGAAGCACCATAAGTACAGCTTTGGGACCACTACTATGAAGCGACACCTGAGGTCATTTCACTATGGGGCTATTTGCAGGGTTGTATCTTGGGAAGGACGTAGCTGGTTGATTTCCTCTACTTCATCCTCTGTTTCTGATCCTGTCACCACAAGGACCACCTCTGTGGGACAGCGTCTTCCTCAAGCTGCCTCACAGGCCATTCAGAATGCTGATGACCCTTACCTTTCGAGGGTCACAGTTTTATGTATGTACTGTGACACAGTACACTGCAGGGGGGAGCGACTTCGTAGTGCTTTTGAGGCTATCGTCTCAGAGCACGAGAAGATCTGCTCACTACCCAAATAAAACCCACTCTACATCTTCCTCTCTCAGCTCGCCCTTTCCTATCCCTGTGGTTGGTGTCCCCCCCTTTACCTTCCTTTCCCCTCCTCTCCTAGTGTGTCGTGTATAAAAAACCCAAACAAATATAAAATATCAAAAATCAAAAATAAATAAGGCTCTTGTCAGAGCCGCCTTTCACATTTTAAAAATAAATGAAGCTGGGCCCTTTGTATTTTTTAGAAGTCCGCGGACAGTTCGCGAACATTTAAAAAATTGGGTTGCTACCCTATCACAAACATTGCAATTTTCTCTGGGAGGAAGTGGTGGCTCTGAAAAGAGCCTTTGGGAGGTGTTTGTAAGTCAAAAATTATAAATGCTTAACACCTACTTCAAAATGGATGTTATAATTCCAAAAAAGGTCGCAATGCATTTTGTACATTTCTCAGAAAAATCTGATTGCCACCATAAGTAAAATGGACTCCATCGCTGCGAAAAATATTTGTACTACGAAACAGAATATTTTCATTGTGAAAAGAAGACATGCCAAAATCTTTTAGAAAGGCACAAACAGCTTTATTAACATTGTGCCTTGCTTTTTCCATTTGTGGACCAAATGAAGAAGAACGAAGCCACATTTGTCTCTGCGCAATCCGTGAAAATATCACTTGAGAATTAGGAAACATGTCCATAACCTTCCCAAGTCCTTCTTTCATAGCAAATTGCAAAAAAATTCAAGTCACATGTCCTAAACTGTTCCCTCTACAATGAATTACAATTATGTCTGGATGTTGCTCTGTCTCCAAAGTAGCACAGAGAGGTAGCAAGTCCAACCACTTCATTCCACGTACTCCATGCCAGTGTACTTCCACATGTGGTAATCCAAGATCTACAGCTACTCCACAGCTTTCTGCATGCACCTTCAACCAATATATCCATGAATCTCCCAAAATCCATACAATCTTTTTCCTAAAACACACAGACATAGCTATCTGTTGTTCTCTCAGCAAAAACAGTATATGAGAAACTCTCTTCTGGCACAACACACCCACTAAACTTTCCTGACCAATCCCTTTCAGTACTTATTCTCATTTACATGACTTCTGAACCCAAAAATCCCCGGATGTAACTCCCGATGTCCGCGAACTACCGCCATGTCTGCGGACATATCGTAACATGAACAGCCCTTCTACCATTTCCACTTCACTCTCTCTGCCATTCCCTCATTGGATGTAGCTAAGAAGTCACATGCCCATGCACCAATCACATTCAAGACCTCTACATCTAACTGCATCATCATAGATCAGCACTGCAAATGTACTGTGAATCTCTCTGAGTACAAGTGTCATATCATTGGCAAGCACCATCTACCAGAAATACTGTACAAGTCTCCAAGATTTCTACTTGCAGCTCCTTGCATATCCATATGCATGAACACAAACTTCCGGTATGCATATTTTCTGTACAGTAGATAAACACATTTTCAAACAGACTTTTAGCTTGTGTAATCTGTAAAATGAATTTACTGTATTTTTTTCAATTTCCTAAAATCAACTATCACTTATAAACCTTTATACTATTTACTTTCTTTATACACACACACTCAAATCATGTTAAACTAACATTTTTTAAATGAAATATATAGACTACATATATTCAAACAAAATTTCATGCAAGCACAATCTATGTTTAAATCTTTAAAAAAATACTTATACAATTTCATACTTCTTTGTTTTTATTTATTTATTTACTTAATTACTTTAATTTAGACATGACATTCAGGTGCTATTACCTAGAACAGCTTAGTTACAGAAATAGTGATATTCACTGGTATGTTATAAATTTCACAAGACATAGTAAAGATATTTTTTTTGCTACAGTTAGTCATTCAATACAATTTGTTCATTAAGAACATATCATATGTACTGAACTGATGCAATGTATCTTATGTAAATAAATTAGTTTAATGGTTTTGAAGAAGGCGCTGAGGATTTCAATTAAAAAAATCAATATCTAAATTAAAAACAGCGCGATATATAAACAAAGTTACTAATTTGAAGCTTTTACATTTGCAGTGAAGACCAGTCTCCTGAAAAGAAGCAGCCGAATTCGAAGAACAAAGAAGAACTAAGAAGTTACCTGTTAATTTAAGAAAAAAAGTAAGTAGAATATAACCATAATATTTGTATTATTACTGAAACATACTGTAAAGTTAATACAATCTATTTCTGTGCCTAAAAATAGAGATTGTGTACCATTTTGTCCAAAAATCTCCATGTGTTAAACAGCGATTTACAGCCAGAATGGCCCACAAATTCCTATTTTTGGACACACAAATTACCCAACTGAACCACTACAATTTTCATATTATAGAACAAACAACTGTTTTAATTGTATACATTAGATTTACTATTTGTACTTTTCCACACCACTAGCTTACTTTTTTTTGTCATCTGAACCCCAGATTAGTAACACATACATTCAAGAATACCTATCCCTTCTAGTTGTAGTTCCCAATGCACAATCACACACCATTACATACATCTTTATCATCTTACTCAAACACTCATGCACACAGCACACATACATTGCAGAACACCACAACCCATACCTTCTTTATTTTTTTCAACAGACCCTAAAGAATGCCTACCAAAAGTCAAGTCCGTAGAAAGCAACGCAGAAGTAGAGCAAATGAAAATTAAAAAGTGTCCGACATAAGCATCCAGCCAGAATTTGTAAAAAAAGTTGAAACAAAACAGCTAATACAGTCATTTAGTGAAACACAAGAAGTTTCAAGTACAAAAACGTTGCCTCCACTATCAAAATGTAAAACAAACCAAAAAACAATTAACAGGAAATCAGCTATCACTACAGATAAAACTACTTCTTTAAATTTGAATATAGTGCAAAGTAAGCATACCAAGAAAAGTATTTTAGCCAAAATGTACCGTAACAAAGTCCTTCAAAATCGTATTAAAACAGGAGAGAAATCAGGTTCAATGCTTAAAACCTATCGTAGGAAAATAATCTTAGAAGCGTTGATGGACAGTGCAATTCTTCTCAAAAGAAAGTTATTTATTTTACTGTTAAACAAAATGAAACCACTAACAAAACTAATAACTAAATTACAAATAGACTTCTCAATAAGCGAAATGTCAACAGAAAGAACTTCTTAAGTATCTGGAGAGGTGAATGGAATCACACTAGGAACACAGAACCATATTTTAATGAAGAAGCGTACAAACAAAAGCAAACAAATACAATTGCCATACATAGCAGTGGTCGAGGTTATGAAAAAGTGAATAATACCATAATGGAACAAGAAGTACTCCTTACAAAAATATGCCCTGAAAACTTAGAATTACCCCTCCATTCAACTGAATCAGAACGTCTAGTGTACAAATGGCCATGCACGTCAATGTGTAACATTCCCAAACAAGGTTTCAAATCTTTACGCCAATTCCTCAATAAATATTTAAAAAGCAAAGACAAAATCAAAATTATATTACTGCAAAATATGGATACCTGTCCAGTGCGCAAGTACACAGGACTACAAGGACATTCATTGGCCTGCATTACAGGACCTACTTGTAAAACCACTTTCCATGATATCAAAAGGATATCAACATATCATTCAACTATAAGAAATCTAGTCTATAAATGGAACTATGCTAAAAGTCCTGCTTTAGCACTAGCAAATTTAAATAACATCCTTCTACATGGTACAGCAAAAGACCTACTTGAAGAAATTGACTATATCCAGAAAAAATATTTTGGAAGTGAAAGCCATTTACAGAATGAAATAGCTTTAAACCAATTAAGCAACAATTCTACACATGGCAATCTTTTGCTAAACACATACAAAAAAGAAATACTAAAATGTAAAAGTACATCAGCTGAAGTACCGAACCATGTATGTGTATGTTGCCGTAGAACTTTTTATAAAAGTAACACAAAAACTGTAGACCTATCATACAAAATAGAAGACAATGAAGATTCTAAATGGTTTGAATTAGCTCTCTACCTTGTAGCAGAAAACAAATACGAAATAACTGAGCCCTTAATACTTTGCAGTTACTGCACTACAAATCTTGACAACAACTAAACTCCTTCACGTGCTATCACAAATAATTTGGAATTATACCCAGTACCAAAACCCCTACAACAACTTAATTTATATGAGAGCATCATAATTCAAACAGTACACCCATTTCAAGCAATAATACGCCTTCAACCAAAAACAGCAAAATTACCTTCCTCTGAATTGGTAAAAGGCATTTGTGGAAAAGTAGTTTATTTACCATTAGATCCAAAAGAAAATGTGCATACTCTAGGAGTGCAACGTCCAATGCAGCAATCTTTAATTATCTTACTAAATGGAGTACCTACAAAAGACAAAAAAATATGGCAACAGCTGGTAGATTTACATAAAGTTAGACAAGCCTTCCAATATCTTAAAGAGAATAATTAATATTACAAAGAAATTAATATTGAAGAAAACTTGAAAGATACAACTGAAATAATTCAAGAAACACAAGAAGCTGGTCAATTTGAGCTACTAGATCCTGCTAAAATATCAAATACTTTAGACCATTATACAATTCATCCTTTGCACTCTAAGGACACCATAGAAGATGTACTGGAAACGTACCAAATGCGTCAAACAAAAGGATTGCCAATCAGCATATGGGAAAAAAGTATAGAAGCACGTGCTTTTCCTCTACTCTTTCCTACTGGCAAAGGAGGAAGGTATGATGATAGACCTATTCAAATATCAGCTTCAGAATACCGCTCATTACGGATGTATTCTGAAGATCCCAGATTTAGACAAAATGTGGAATACATATTCCACCTACTCTTTGAAAGTGAACTAGCAACTTTATGTTACAGAGTTGCACACATATTAAAATCAGGATCACACTTTCAAAATATGACAGCTACACAATTATTAGAAAAAGTGCAACAAAAGCATGAGGTTTTACAATCAAATATTACAAATCTATTAGCAAATATGCGTGGTACTAAAGAATACTGGTTTCGACGTCATGGAGATGTACGTTGTATGATCAGAAACCTTGGCCCACCCACTTGGTTTGTTACATTAAGTTGTGCAGAATATGCATGGGAAGATTTACATGATTTCCTACGCATGTCAAAAACAAAACAAACATAGATATACAAACACCTGGAGAACTTTGTTCTTTGGATCCTGTTAATGTTTCAAGATATTTTCACAATCGCTTCATTGCTATGCTACATTTTATTTGTAATCAAACTTTTCCTCCCCTTGGAGAAGTGCAACACTTATTTTGGAGAAAAGAATACCAAGCCAGAGGAGCACCACATATCCGCATGCTTTTATGGATTAAAGATAATCCTAAATTTGGTCAAGACAGTGATGCCACTGTTTTACAGTTTATTGAAAAATATGTCACTTGTGAAATTACATCAGAAGCCACAAATAGTGATATTCATGCACAAATTTTACAATTTCAAAGACACAAATGTGGAAAATATTGTCGTCGCAAATACAAAAACAAATTGAAATACTACACCAAATGCCGATTTGGTTTCCCTAGACCAGTTACAAATACAGGTCAAGTGAACAACCTCATGTCTTCAGTTAGACATAGTGTTAAAGGTAATTCACCTAAAAATACATATTACATAAAAAGAAAAGAAGAAGAAAAATATATCAATGATTATCATGCAATCATTGCCCACTTATGGAATGCAAACATAGATGTGCAGTACATTGCAGACAATTCTACTGAGTTGCATGATATGTCACAGCATACTTAACTAAAGCAGAAAAGACAGAGCTCCAAGTCCTCTGGAATGACCTGTCATCAGATAAAACAGTGTCTCAGATATTATACAGCTTGGGCATAAAAATGCTCACCCATAGAGAATGTGGATCATATGAAGCAGCAGATTGTTTAACTGGTATGGTAAATCTGAAAATATAGTATGGCTAAGTCTTGTCCAGCTAAATCTAGAAAAAGAGTTCTAAAATCATATGAAGACATAGAAACAATAGCTAAACGTGATCCCAACAGCCAAGACATTTTAGAAAACAATTTATTGGACACATACTACCCAAACAGAAGTAATACTTTGGAAAACATGTGTCTATACCACATAGCCCAAAACTACACATACAAAAATAATATGAAACCTGATGAAAAAATAGGTAAATATAGAGTGACAAACTGTGAAGGCAGCTTAGTTAAACTCACTAAACCAAATTTAATTAATCATATCAAATTGTCATTAAGGACTCCTCAACATAAAGAAGTATATTACATGTACCTGCTACAACTCTGTAAACCATGGAGAAAAGAAGAACAAATACTAGATAACTATGACTCATATGAGGATGCTTTCAAAGCAAATGAAAGCACTATAACTGATGTAAACTTTACACAGTACAAAACAATGTTGCCCAATGAACGGCAACACGAAGAAGAACTCTAAGCCCAACTAGATAAGGACACTCCTGACAGTAGTCAACCTTCTGTAACAGGAAGCCAAGAACCACTGGGAGAACCACTAATAATAAATGAGGCAGAATTAGCTATGATAGAAGTAGAAAACACCATGTGTCAGTATGAAGATAAAGAAGACTTAACTATACTACAATCAAAACTAAACAATGAGCAACGTAGCATTTTTCAAGAAGTAACAAAACAAATTGCACATGGTGTAAAACATGAAAATAAATAATGTTCCTGCCATAATTATAAACCTATACTACTGTACGTCAGTGGTGAAGCTGGTTCTGGCAAACATTCCTAATCAAAATCATTAGTAAGTTCCTTCAACAATTGACAAACAACAAACTGTCAGCTGTTGTCACTGCCCCCACAGGTTTAGCTGCCTACAACATAGGTGGTGTTACATTACACCGATTACTACTATTACCAGTAGAACACCAGAACAAATTACACTATTACAAACTTTCTGCAGAAGCTGCAATGGAACTACGCCGAGTATTGAAACAAATGAAAATGCTACTAATAGATGAAGTGAGCATGGTCTCCAACCTGATGTTAGCTTTGATTCAACTCAGATTACAAGAAGTACTCAAAACAGACTATGAAGAGCTCTTTGCAGGAAAACACATTATTGTTTTTGGAGATCTGCTTCAAATAACAATAGTAAAAGGTGAGCGCATTTTTAAAACAGTAGGACACAAACTCTGCCGTAAAACTGTTGGCAGCATTGGAAATGTCAACTTTGACAACATTTCCAATACAGAAAACATGCAGCAATCTGCAGATCTCACTTATGCCAACATTTTAAAAAGTATCAGAGTTGGTATACTTTCTAAAGAAGCAGAAGCAATATTGAAAACCTGGCACATTAATGCACTTTATGGCGATAATGCATGTGCTACAGATGTTATGGAACAATTAGCCCACAAAAATGTCAATTGTATGGCCTTAATGCCAACTCTTGCAAGCTGTTTCAAATTCAATGAAATCATGCTAAGTAAAGAAATGCAACCAATCATGGAAATTAGCACCACAGACAAACTAGATGTACATAGTATGACACTACCCATGTGTGAACAAGCCACAACAAGACTAAATAGTTTAGAAAAATCAATCTCAAACACAGTATGCTTAGAAAAGATAAAGAATTATCCTTAAATTGCAGAGTAATGCTTAAACGTAACCTTGACGTGGACCAAGGACTAGTTAATGGAGCACTGGGTACAGTTGTTGGCTTTCAAACATACCCACACGACAACAAAATTCATCTACTCTTTGACAAACTTTCAGAAGTAAAAAGGATAGGACGCTCAACAGCTAGATTCCTTCTCTTCAAAGATATGTATGTACGCAGAGAACAATTTTCTCTAAATCTTGCTCTAATCTAATCTTGGTCTCTAAATCTTGGTCTATTTCTAATCAATTTTGATGCAAGTAAAATAAACGCAGATATTCCTTGCATTTTAGAATACAATAGACTTCGCTCACTATACACCCCCCACCTAAACACATATTCTGTTCCACAAAAAGTAGAACGTTATAAAAGAAAAATAAATCAAACAGAAATGCAACAGGATGTCACTGCAAATCCTCCAAAGAGAGTAAAAGAAATTAATACTTCATCAAGTACCACAAGCAAAAAAGAATCAATTAGGGAAAGTAAACCAGGTACTTCTTTAAAGAACGAAGACAAATTCCAAAAAAAGCAGTTAGATACAGAACTACCTGGACCATTTAAATTCTCAAATATAGTTGGTGTAAGTTGCTACGCAAATGTAGCAATGAATATTCTATTTCAATTACCACCAATTGTTGACAACATTTATTTACACAGTACAGACCCATTGTGTTTGCAAATGATAGATAGCACTTCACAGAAATGCAGCAAACAATCCTGACAACACATATAATGTTTATGGAATAAGACAACAATTGGACTACTGTGCTGGAATGGTGAAATTCACTATAAACTCAGAGGAAGATCCACAAGAATTTCTAATGTACTTACTACAAGTACTGGAAAACAAAAACATACCTATAAATGAAATCTTTCAGATTTCATACATGTGGAAACATACATGCACTCTCTGCAACAATGTGACACAAGAAGAAATCCCCAATGAATGCTTCATATATATATATAAATACCAAATTGTGAATCCATTCCATTTCAGCGACTTGTACAAAATGCAAACCATGGTAGATTATGCTCTACCTGCAATTCAGATAATTGCTCCACGTTAGTAATACAAACACATAGTAAATACATAATACTAATGCTTCTACGTTACAATGCAGATGGTACCAAAAACAACTGCAAGCTGACTGGATTCACACATGGTCAAATATCACTTGGTAAGAAAACCTTCACAACAATAGGTATAATCTACCACGCAGGAGCCACAACCAATACAGGGCACTACACTGCATATATAAAAAAGAAATGTGGATGGTTTGAATGTAATGATAGTACCATTACTCTAAAGCAGAGATTACCAGCAAATCTTACAAACGCTTTTTTGATGTTCTTAAAACCAAAAATTGATAACTAAACTGTATTTAAACCCTAAGTAAACCTGCGTCAAAAAATATAAACTGTTAGAATACTCCAAAAGCTATCTAACTGCTCAAAGATTCTACAACAACTAATCAGATAAATTAATTGCACTAAATTAGACCACAAAATAAACAGTTAGAATACGCCAATTGGTATCTAATTGTCCCAAAATTTAAAAATATCCAAATAGATAAATCAATACCACTAAAATATATAAAAAAAATTGACAGTTAGAATACGCCAATTGGTATCTAACTGCTCCAAAATTTTATAATATCCAAACAAATAAATAATATGTTACTGCTCCAAAAAAATGCAACAAGCCAAAGTATAAAGCATTAGCCAGAAACAACAAATGAACACTGAAAACAAACAAACAAATAAACTGTAGCATAACAGAAAAAGGGGTTTTTTTTGTAATCCAACATGGATTTTTTTTTCTTCCACAGACCCAATGATTTCAGCAACAAATACAGAAACTGAGCAAATTGCACAGTACTATGATTTGTAATCTACTAAATAAGAGGGTCCAAAAAAAAAGTATGTTGATTATACAATGTAATAAGTCATTACAAAATACTAATACTTACATGATATTTTCTTTTATCACAGAAATTAACAAGAAATACATGTACTCCGGTTACTAGACCAAACAGTAAGTATACAATAATAAGGAGAACCATCACAGCATATCACATCCATAGTATCTAATACCTTTGTTCCTTATACATTTGTTTTCACCCAAAGTTATAAGCAAATATGAATGTGATATGCTGCGGTGGTTGTGGCCAGGGCATAGAGTCTTGGGTGCATGGCCAAATGGGTGCATGGCCAAATGACATGCACCCAAGACTCTATGCCCTGGCCAGAACAACCGTATCATATCACATCCATAGAGTCAAACATTTCATTTATGGTCTATGGAAACTTTTAATGTCCACGGACATTATGAGTGTTCTTAGAACACTTTGAACTTGCCAGCGAACAATACGGACAACGTATTCAGGACACCCCCTACGAACATTTTAAAACAACGCAGTAGTTCTTAGAACATTTTCAACTTGACAACGAACAATACAGACAGTGTCCTCAGAACACCCCAATTTTGTTTATTTGCGAACATTTCAGGACACCGCGAGTGTTCTAAGAACACATTCAACTTGCCATCGAACAATACGAACAGCATCTTCAGGACACCCCCTACGAACATTTCAGAACAACGCGAGAGTTCTTAGAACACATTCAACTTGACAGAGAACAATACGGACAGCGTCCTCAGGACACCCCCATTTTGTTTATTTGCGAACAATTCAGGACACCGCGAGTGTTCTTAGAACACATTCAACTTGCCAGCGAACAATACGGACTATGCCTTCAGGACACCCCCTAAGAACATTCCAGGACACTGCGAGTGTTCTTAGAACACATTCAACTTGACAGAGAACAATACAGACAGCGTCCTTAGGACACCCCCATTTTGTTTATTTGCAAACATTTCAGGATACCGCAAGTGTTCTTAGAACACATTCAACTTGCCAGCCACAACCCCCCATTCATATTTGCGAACATTTCAGGACACAGCGAGTGTTCGACAACGTCTTCAGAACACCCCCATTTTGTGTATTTGCGAACATTTCAGGACACCACGAGTGTTCTTAGAACACATTCAACTTGACAGAGAACAATACGGACAGCGTCCTCAGGACACACCCTACGAACATTCCCCGGACACCGCGAGTGGTCTTAGAAACGTCTTCAGAACACCCCCATTTTGTTTATTTGCGAACATTTCAGGACACCGCAAGTGTTCTTAGAACACATTCAACTTGCCAGCCACAACCCCCCATTCATATTTGCGAACATTTCAGGACACAGCGAGTGTTCGACAACGTCTACAGAACACCCCCATTTTGTGTATTTGCGAACATTTCAGGACACCACGAGTGTTCTTAGAACACATTCAACTTGACAGAGAACAATACGGACAGCGTCCTCAGGTCACCCCCTACGAACATTCCCCGGACACCGCAAGTGTTCTTAGAAACGTCTTCAGAACACCCCCATTTTGTTTTTTTTGCGAACATTTCAGGACACCGCGAGTGTTCTTAGAACACATTCAACGTGACAGAGAACAATACGGACAGCGTACTCAGAACACCCCCATTTTGTTTATTTGGGAACATTTCAGGACACCGCGAGTGTTCTTAGAAGCGTCTTCAGAACACCACCATCTTGTTTATTTGCAAACATTTCAGGACACCGCGAGTGTTCTTAGAACACATTCAACTTGACAGAGAAGAATACGGACAGCGTCCTCAGGACACCCCCATTTTATTTATTTGCGAACATTTCAGGATGCTGCAAGTGTTGTTAGAACACATTCAATTTGCCAGCCACAACCCCCCATTCATATTTGCGAACATTTCAGGACACAGTGAGTGTTCGACAACGTCTTCAGAACACCCCCATTTTGTGTATTTGCGAACATTTCAGGACACCGTGAGTGTTCTTAGAACACATTCAACTTGACAGAGAACAATACGGACAGTGTCCTCAGGACACCCCCTAGGAACATTCCCCAGACACCGCAAGTGTTCTTAGAAATGTCTTCAGAACACGCCCATTTTGTTTATTTGCGAACATTTCAGGACACCGCGAGTGTTCTTAGAACACATTCAACTTGACAGAGAACAATACGGACAGTGTCCTCAGGACACCCCCATTTTGTTTATTTGCGAACATTTCAGGACACCGCGAGTGTTCTTAGAAGCGTCTTCAGGACACCACCATCTTCTTTATTTGCGAACATTTCAGGACACCGTGAGTGTTCTTAGAACACATTCAACTTGACAGAGAACAATACAGACAGCGTCCTTAGGACACCCCCATTTTGTTTATTTGCAAACATTTCAGGATACCGCAAGTGTTCTTAGAACACATTCAACTTGCCAGCCACAACCCCCCATTCATATTTGCGAACATTTCAGGACACAGCGAGTGTTCGACAACGTCTTCAGAACACCCCCATTTTGTGTATTTGCGAACATTTCAGGACACCACGTGTGTTCTTAGAACACATTCAACTTGACAGAGAACAATACGGACAGCGTCCTCAGGACACCCCCTACGAACATTCCCCGGACACCGCAAGTGTTCTTAGAAACGTCTTCAGAACACCCCCATTTTGTTTATTTGCGAACATTTCAGGACACCGCAAGTGTTCTTAGAACACATTCAACTTGCCAGCCACAACCCCCCATTCATATTTGCGAACATTTCAGGACACAGCGAGTGTTCGACAACGTCTACAGAACACCCCCATTTTGTGTATTTGCGAACATTTTAGGACACCACGAGTGTTCTTAGAACACATTCAACTTGACAGAGAACAATACGGACAGCGTCCTCAGGACAGCCCCTACGAACATTCCCCGGACACCGCGAGTGTTCTTAGAAACGTCTTCAGAACACCCCCATTTTGTTTTTTTGCGAACATTTCAGGACACCGCAAGTGTTCTTAGAACACATTCAACGTGACAGAGAACAATACGGACAGCGTCCTCAGAACACCCCCATTTTGTTTATTTGGGAACATTTCAGGACACCGCGAGTGTTCTTAGAAGCGTCTTCAGAACACCACCATCTTGTTTATTTGCAAACATTTCAGGACACAGCGAGTGTTCTTAGAACACATTCAACTTGACAGAGAAGAATACGGACAGCGTCCTCAGGACACCCCCATTTTATTTATTTGCGAACATTTCAGGACACTGCAAGTGTTGTTAGAACACATTCAATTTGCCAGCCACAACCCCCCATTCATATTTGCGAACATTTCAGGACACAGTGAGTGTTCGACAACGTCTTCAGAACACCACCATTTTGTGTATTTGCGAACATTTCAGGACACCGCGAGTGTTCTTAGAACACATTCAACTTGACAGAGAACAATACGGACAGTGTCCTCAGGACACCCCCTACGAACATTCCCCGGACACCGCAAGTGTTCTTAGAAATGTCTTCAGAAAACGCCCATTTTGTTTATTTGTGAACATTTCAGGACACCGCGAGTGTTCTTAGAACACGTTCAACGTGACAGTGAATAATACGGACAGCGTCCTCAGAACAACCCCATTTTGTTTATTTGCGAACATTTCAGGACACCACGAGTGTTCTTAAAAGCGTCTTCAGAACACCACCATCTTGTTTATTTGCGAACATTTAAGGACACTGAGAGTGTTCTTAGAACACATTCAACTTGACAGAGAACAATACGGACAGCGTCCTCAGGACATCCCCATTTTGTTTATTTGCAAACATTTCAGGACACTGCAAGTGTTCTTAGAAGCGTCTTCAGAACACCACCATCTTGTTTATTTGCGAACATTTCAGGACACTGCGAGTGTTCTTAGAACACATTCAACTTGACAGAGAACAATACGGACAGCGTCCTCAGGACACCCCCTTTTTGTTTATTTGCGGACATTTCAGGACACCGCGAGTGTTCTTAGAACACATTCAACTTCCCAGCCACAACCCCCCATTCTAATTTGCGAACATTTCAGGACACAGCGAGTGTTCGACAACGTCTTCAGAACACCCCCATTTTGTGTATTTGCGAACATTTCAGGACACTGCGAGTGTTCTTAGAACAGTTTCAGCTTGCTTGCAAACAAAACGGACACATATTGAGTCCTCAGAACACCCCCCATTCAGTTTATTTAGAACATTTCAGAACACCCGTGATGTCCGCAGACAAATCGAACACAAAAAGAACGTCTAACACAAAAAAAAACACAACTTTCATCCTATCTCATACACTCCCACCCTCCCCAAACACTCCTACACACCAACACACTGTACTAAATACAAAATTTGAACAAAGTTTCACTGCGCTGTCCGCGGACGTCCGCGAATCCAAGATGGCGGGCGCTACTGAAAATCTGACGCGCTTCATGCTCCACGCCGTCCAATCAGCGTACACGTCGCATGTCCGCGGACATCACGCAAGCCGATTGGCCAATCAGGACACTGTCTGCGGAGCGAACAGGGAAGTGTGTCCGCGTACCGAACACAGATATCACTAATTTTTTTTTACCTACTTTTTGGTCATTTTAAAAAACTACTGGACGGATTTTCACCAAATTTGCAAAAGCACGCTTTCGGGGCCAAGCCGCTGCTCCTGGTCCAAATTTGGTGAAAATCCGTCCAGCGGTTTGTGCTGTAGACGCAAGCAAAACCATTTTCCCATTCAGTCTATGGGAAAAAAAAAAATTTTTGGGACCCCCCCTATAACTTTGCCCCCCCCGGACGAATCCTCACCAATCTTTGCAAAGAAATTCAGAGTGACCCAAATACTTTTTTTTGCAAAGTTTGGTGAGGATTCGTCCAGGGAGAGCAAAGTTATAAGCCGCCCAAAAAGTGCTCTTCCTATGGAAACACCAACTTAACCATAACTACATGGCCACTACTATGAGGATTCGTCCGGGGGGGCAAAGTTATAGGGGGGGTCCCAAAACTTTTTTTTTCCCATAGACTGAACAGGAAAAAACTTTGCGCACGGCCACAGGCCAAACCGCTGGACGGATTCACACCAAATTTGCGGCAGGAGTGGGGGCTTGGTCCCGAAAGCGTGCTTTTGCAAATTTGGTGTAAATCCATCCAGCAGTTTTTAATTAGTGATATCTGTGTTCGCTTCGCGGACGGACTTCCCTGTTCGCTCCACGGACAGCACCCCGATTGGCCCATGGACTTGCATCATGTCCGCGGACATGCAACGTGTTCTCTGATTGAACGGCGAGGGGCGTGGAGCGCGTCAGATTTTCTGTGGCGCCCGCCATCTTGTATTCGCCGTCGACTGCGTACAGCGTGGTGAAACGTGGATAAAAAAGTGTATTTAGTGCCGTGTGTTGGTGTGTAAGAGTGTTTGGGGAGGGTGGGGGAGTATGAGATAGGTTCAATGTTTTGTTTTTTTATGTGCTAGACATTTTTGTTGCGTTTGATTTGTCCGCGGAGAACATGGCTGTTCTGACATTTTGTAAAAAAAATAAATGGTGGGGTGTTTAGAGGACAGAGTATGTGTCATTTTTGTTCGCAAGGAAGGTAAAAATGAGCTATGAACACTCGCGGTGTACTTAATTGTTCGTAAATACACAAACTGGGGGTGTCCCGCCCCTAAGCCTGATATTATCAAAGCATTCATATTCCCCGCCTCTCTCCATGACGTTACAGGGTGCGTCATCAAACGCGCCCAGTTCTCTCCAGTCCTAAGTGACTTAACACAGAACCCGGAAGACAACACATATTATGTCACAACACAGCGCGCCACAATTCGGAATATGAAACAGTGATTTAAAAGCAAACAGCAAGATTGTAAATTCTGTAAAGTACATTTATTTGACATCAAATGTTTAGAGAATATTCAGCAATTTGCATTTGTCTTTGTTGTCGATCCGCAAAAGTTCATGTTGAGGCACGCGATGTTCCTTTGCGGTACAGAGGGTGTTAGATCAGCTTACAACTCAGTGCGCCACAATTCGGAATATGAAACTGTGGTTTACAAGTAAACATCAGGATTGTACATTTGGTAAAGTACATTTATTTCACATGAAATGTTTAGTGAATATTCAGCGATTTGCTATTGTCTCCGCTGTCGATCAGCAAAAGTTTATTTTGAGCCATGCGTTGTTCCTTTGCGGTAGATAGGCTGTTGGTTTATGATAAAAGCAGTAAAGGGTCGCTCTGATAATCGGAAGGTTGCTCCAACAACGAGCCATTAGACCACCCTATTGGTTGGTATGTTGTTTGTAGCCGCTAGTACTGCGTAAGAGCAAATTGGTCCTTGGCGATTGTCCCATAAAATGGTGAGGGTCATGAAGTTGCATATTTGGACCTGCACCTGGCAGTTGAAGACCCCATCCGCTGGAGTCTGTAAATCGTGATATAGGCAAAATGGGGCCACGTACCTGTTTTAAAAAACATAAATTAGTCTCACCAGCCGATCTTCATTAAAAATCATCATTTTATTTATTAGGGCGTGAAACTATTTGCTATCGAAGATAGTGCAACGGAGTATGTTAATAATACAATTTTCCCATTCATATAGCGCTAAGATCCGTGAGGTATCTAAGCGGTGCTTATTATTAACCACGGTGTGTGGTGCTCATTTATCGACCACGGAAGGATCAAAGGCTGAGTTTGGCCTTGCCAGGATTCGAACTTGCGTTAGCAAGCTGTGCACGGAAGTAAAAGCGAGCGTTGTACTCGCTGTGCCACTTGACAGGCTACAGTGAAGTGGCACAGCGAGTAGAGCGCTTTACCGCCTATAGACCGGTTAAATTATTTCTATTAACCCACCCGGTGTCGTCTGCCTTTTTCAGAGCCCTCTAAACGACAGCGGATCAATTCGGCAGTGATAGTGCGCGGTAGAAAACATTATGCCACTTTCAACGAACAAGTTCAACTTGAGCGGTCTTTAATGCTACGCTATTGTAATTATATTTGGTATAAAATAATCTAAAGGGTTACTTACAGTACAATTGCAATTTCCATTGTCTACGAGTAGTGCAGTCCCAAAATACGACTCTGCGTGTGCGAACGATCTTTCGCCTAGTGATATAATATATAAAAGTGGTTTCGTTTCAGAAATTTCATCCTTATCTTCTCTTACGTTTTAGCAACACTCCTTCAAGAGAAGTCTTTCATCACAATCTCTGTCTGTCAAGGTCAAAACACAATACAACCTTATAGTCCGCTTCGTGAGCCTCTCCGGGGCCCAAGAAAAAAATGGAAGCAGCTGACCTTCACTGTGAAGAAGCATAAATTCTTACTTTGCAACATTTTGTGTAAAGCTATCTGTGAGAAGTTGGTTTTTGCACGCCATGTTTGTATATTGTTTGCGTGATATTAAAAAAAGTTTGTTTAAGGGACTTTACGGTTCTAAGTACAGTCGAAAGACCCCTGAAAATCGCAAGTTATGGTAAGCTATGAAAAATAACTCACGCCACCACCGTGCACTGCTAAGGCTAACACCCAGGACATCAAAGATGACATCGCAAATGTCATTGATGAAATCACTGATGACATCACATGTGCATTTACTTTTCATGAAAACTCTGTAGGAGGGATTCTTATAATGTTGACCAAAAACTGTCAAGGGTCATTGGGATAAATATCATGAGCTAATTAGTGCATTAAGCAATGCATTGATATAAATAGCATTCTATTATGAAGTTCTATCCAGTATACTAAGCTACTCATGCAGAAACATAGGCAGTGTGCGCAGCATACATGATGAAGGTGCCATATTCATAATCTTGCCATGTTGAATACTGAAATGATAACTGCTTTCTTATTAGAGTTTTGCATACTGTGAAACATGTAATAAGTAGATAATAAAACCCACTTAATACATAATTATTACAGACAAAACACAAAGAGACAACAACACATACAAATATGAGTATATACAGGGACAGTGAAGTAAACAAAAAAGCAGAAATAGTAGTAGAAAGAGTTCATAACCTAACTGTAAGTCTTCATCCAGACAAACTATTGCTCTGTTTCAAAGCTGCTACTTACCATATGTATGTGTATCACATGATGTGACTGCACCCAAAGGAAAGGAAAGTGAGTATAATGTATACAAATATGAGCATATACAGGGAAGGTAGAGTAATGCTTTTTCTTATAAAGTATTGAGAGATGTTATGCTGGGACGTCTGTTGATGTCCGTTGTATTCTCTGTTTTAGATAATTGATATTAAAACAGTTATCATTTTGCCAACTACCTTTGTCATTTGGTTATTGATGTTTGAGTTACTTCTGCATCCCCATTCATCTCAAGGGTATTGCTATCTCATCTTAAAGTGCTGGAAGCCTCCAGTTCAGTGTTATATCCTTCCTTTAGTATCTTTTTTCGTGCATAATGGCATGCTGGGGATGGAGCATCCATTTCTAAAATGTCCCCAAAATATGCGTCACGTTTTGCTACCGCATCTGCTGCCTCGTTGCCCCTAAAGAAGAGGTCCCCCCCCTTGTATGTGCTTGGCACTTCACCACTGCCATGCACAGTGGGTACTGGAGTGTCTCTATCAGTGTGCACAATAGTAGTGCGTGCTGCACCAGTGACCCATCAGCATGTCTGAAGCCCCTTCTCAGCCAACGTGACAGCCCAGAATGCACTGTGGATGTCACGTAGGCTAAATCTGAATACACTGTCGCTTCCTTGCCTTTGCTGTGGTCTAGTGCTGATATTAAAGCTACTAATTCTACTGCTTGTGCTGATAAATGCGATGGTAGACGTGCGCTTGTCACCACATTGCTCGTCCCATCCTCTCGTAATCTCACTACTGCTGTCCCAGTATGTCTTTTCCCAGTCCATAGGACAATCGTTGACGTCCCATCAATTTAAAGCACATAACTCCCCTCAAGTGCAATCTTCTTTACCTTGGGGATGTTGCTCAATTCTTCTATAATGGCTGTGCAATTTTGCACATAGTCACCCTCTTTTACGGGTTTGGCGATGAAAGTCGCCTGGTTGACAAGTCAGCATCTCACTATCTTGAGAACTAGGTTTGACAGTAACAACTCATACCCTGAAGCTCTCTGTGTTGTCAATGTACTTTGGGCCTCTTTAGTATTGTGAAGAGAGTATGCTCCACATAAAGAGTGGTGCTGCATCCCAAAGTAATACTCGCTGATTTGTCTACTGTGAATGCGGCAGCAGCCAATGCCAGTTTGCATGCGTAGTATCCTCCCTTTACTGGGTCTAATTTCCCACTGTAATATGCTAAAGGTTGGTGCCCTGTGCTTGTCTTCTATGTCAGTATTGCAGTCGAGTGTATCCATTAGAGTATGAGAATAAGAAAAATTCACTTTGATGGTCTAGGATCCCCAACACTAAAGCTGTGCATATTGCTCCTTTCAGCTCATCAAATACCTCAGTCATTTCTTGTGTCCATTGTAGTTTACTCTGCCCTCTTTGTGCATCCTTCAGTGCACTTAATGAGGGCCTAGTCTAAGAGCTGTAGTCATATACCCATGACCTGAAGTAATTACATTGTCCTAGAAATTGCTGCATTTGTGTCATGGTTGTTGGCTTTGCAGTATTGCGTATCGCCTCTGCTTTTTCTGTTGTCACTTTTCACCCGTCTTGTGATATCCAATGCATAATAACTCTTTCTGGCAATATTGTAATTTAGCCTTGTCTACCTTGTACCCCATTTCTGCTTTTACAGTCCATATGCGCACAGAGTCATCTCTACACTGTGTTTCTGTCTTGCTGCAAATCAATATGTCATCTACGTACTGTATAACAATGTTCTCTAATTTTACATTTTGCAAGCTTATTTGAAGGACCTTGTTGAATATGGAAGGTGATTTGCAGTACCCTTGAAGAAGACTTGTATGTTTCCAGTTCTTATTTCTATATAGAAATGAAATTGAGTCTTGTGAGTCTGGGTGTAGTGGTATAGAGAAGAAAGCATTCTTCAAATCTATGACTGTGAAGTAGGTAGCTTCTGTGGGAATGCCACACAAAATGTTTGCTGGATTCGGAACTAAAGGAAATTATGCTTCTACAATATGGTTCAGAGGGTGCGAGTCCTGAATGAAATGCCAAGACCCCCCAGTTGTCTTTTTGACAGGATACACAACTGTGTTGCACAGTGATTCTGATGGTATTAGGATGCCTTGCTTCAATAGTGCTGCGCTTGTCTCAAAAATACCTTTGTCTGCATCTCTCGACAGCGGATATTGCCTAGCTCGTGTTAAAATGGCTCCTGGCTTTAGTTTTATTTTGTTTGCTCCTATCCCTTTAAGAAGCCACACATCATAGGCACTTGTGGTCCATAAGATGCTGTGGACCTTTGTCAAGTCTTTCTCAAGAAATGTGGGTGGTGCTTGTAGCATCATCACCATTCTCTGTGGTACCTCTCTGTAATGTATTTTCACACAGTATGTAATGCTAATTTCAAACACTACCTTGTGATCTGATCTATTGCCTTTGAACAATTCTTCATCTGTAACTGTAGTCAATGTGTACCCTTCTGCCACGGCGATCACTGATCACCATGGTCCTCCTGTGTCATCTGTCCCATGTACTGCTATCCAGTCATCCCCCACAATTACTGACTCTAATTCTAGTGGCACCATTGTCCCTTACTTCTCATCTAATGGTAATTCTGGCATGAACATGTACTCATTTAGAAGATGAGTTAGGAAAGGGAAGCCTGATTATTGTCTATGGCCCTCTAGGCAATTCTACAATATGATAAGGGAAATTGGGCCAACTAGACTAGAGATGACAGCTGACTATTATTCATATCATAATAGTTTTCTGTTTATTGTACAAATGCATATGTCATATAAAAATATATACAATGTTTATATTCATTAGTCGGCTCCACAGACCAACCGCAATACATCCCTTCCAAAACAGTTCATTCACAACTCATTCATACAATCATCATGTTTACAAAGAAATAGAAAAAAGTGATGTTCTGTTTAGATCACAATAATAGGTCAGACAGTTGTAAATTAAACACTCAATTGTTTTACAATGTGCCCCTCTGTTGGTATTCAGGGGGTTTAGAAAACCATTGTCAACATGTTTCGGTTGAGTTCTCTTAACGAGGATGAGACAGTCCCCTTGTGTCGTGACTTAATATTCAACCTTCTTCAGGACAGGAGAGCAAAAGCCAATTCCGCGTTGCCTCTTGGTAGAAAACCCAAAGTGGGGGGTGTATGTGGCAAGAGAGCCTTTGGTATAAAAAAGAAAAAAAGTGAATAAAGTTGTCATCTCTGTGTTTACTCAAAAATCTATTTACTTGATATCCAGCTACAGCTCTCTTAGTTTACTGTATGTCACCTGCTCACCTCCTCTGAATCTTTCAGGGACTGGCGAACTGGTGGGGTGAAATAAATCCCGTCGTGAATGCTCCCAGCAGTGGCGCTTCACGTGATGGAGGCCCTATAATGAGGAAGGACATATATATTTTTATAAAAAACTAAACAATGGGGGCCCAATAAGTTAATTCACAAATAATGGGTTGGTACTCACTGTTGTTTTAAAGGAAGAAAATAATGTTTTTGTCTCAATCTAGAACGGAAAATACTTAAACTGAAGAAAGGTATAGCTAGCTATAAAGAGGATAAAACCTACCCCTATTTAAAAGAAGGTTTTTTTACTAACCCTCCACAACATTTCAACCAGAACCCGAAACGTAATCGGGCATTGACTTTCTCTAACTCATCTGGGTCATCGAGTGGATCCGATCCATCCTTAGCCGGACCCTCAGGGCCACCACAGAGAGGAGGTGGCACATTCCCCCAACAAGGTTTTTTTTTCGGAGGAGGCCCAAGAGGACGGCCACGACAACGTACCACGCAACAACAGGGGGTCAGAACTAGGCAGTGGTACTCGAACCAATGAATCAAGATACCCTCCCAATTTTTAATTTATCCTCTCATATCTTGAGCTTCACAGAAAAGAGTCTTCTAGCTAAGGGCCTTTCATATGTACCAGTTGCAAAAGCTGACCCATTTAATGTAGAGCTAGAATTACAGAGATTTTTTCGTAACATTAGGCTAAAACACTTCTTCGAAGTATTTTTACCCAATCAAAACCAGAAGCAAACAGGCGATAAAACAGTGGACCCAGCTGACATAAACATCACAGGTCTTAAAATGATATCCAATTTTATTCCGCCCCCACACACTTGTCCACCAGAGATCATCACCTTTGAGAATCGGGTGACCAAACAAGTTCTAACCAGTCTAAAAAAAGAAAAATTACTGTACAGATAATTTGACTCAAAATGAAAGAACAAGCCTTCAAAATCTCAGCAACCAAGAAAATGTAACTATAAAATCAGCTGATAAGGGAGGAGGGATAGTTTTGATGGATACTGTGAATTATGACAAAGAATGTACCAGACTGCTCAATGATACGAGATCATATAAGAAATTGGATTGTGATCCCACTGAAAGACTACAGGACGAGATTAAAAGTCTAACAGCACATGCGCAACAAGGAGAATGGATCTGTCCCCATGAAGAAAAATTTCTTAACAAAAAACATCCAAAAAAAGCAGCCTTTTATATATTATCAAAAGTGCATAAGAGCCTTGAAAACCCGCCTGGTAGACCTATTGTGTCAGCAATAGACTCCTTATTGGAACCTCTTTCCATCTATAGCAAGTTTTTTCTTAAACCTTTTGTCCTGGCAATGCCGTCCTACATCAAAGACACCACGGACATCATTAAAATCCTCCAAGATGTCACGATAGAAACAGGGGATCTCTTAGTGACCATGGATGTGGAGGCGCTATAAACGTCAATCCCCCAAATGGCATGTCTGGAGGCTCTAGCAGAAGTATTGGACACACGAAACAGACCACATAAACCACCTACAGGATTTATACTAGAATGTTTGAGACTTGCCATGACAGAAACCTTCTTCCTCTTTAAACACCAGATTTACAAACAACAGAAAGGGGTAAGCATGGGGGCTACTTTTGCCCCACATGTAGCCAATCTATACATGGCCAAATTGGAATCAAGATACATTGCCGACATTCTACAGAACCAGACAAATGGACAGCTGAAGATGTGGCGTCGCTACATCGACGACGTGTTCATTATCTGGCGAGGGGACCATACATCTCTCCTCTCTTTTCATAAATGGCTCAATACCTGTGACCTGAATATCAAATTCACTATTGAGTGGAGTAAAGAACAGGTAAGCTTCCTGGATCTGATGATCAGAAAACAAGGGAACAACTTAACCACCTCACTCTACAGAAAAGCCACGGACAAGAATACCTTATTGCACTAGTCAAGTTTCCATCCAGAGAGTCTTAAATTTAATTTACCTTATGGCCAATTTTTGAGGATCCGACAGAACTGTACCGACAAGGAGGACTACAACATACATGCCACACAACTCAAAGAAAGGCTGGACACACGGGGCTACCTGAAACGTTTGGTGAAAAACAACTTGAAAAGAGCTGCAAATACAAACAGGGAAGTTTCTCTACAAGGGAAGGATAAAAAATCAAATGAGAGATTGGTTTGCGTTACTACATTCAACCCTATCAGCAATGCAATCATAAAAATAATTAATCAAAACTGGGATTTGGTAAAAAATCCCAGTACATTATCACAAAAACCAATGTTTGCATTCAAACGTAACTGCAACCTACGACAACAATTGGTCCATACTTATCGCGAGAAACCCAGAGACGCCACCATTATGAACCAATGGGGACTTCCCCCCATCATTGGCCATTATAAATGTGGCAATTGCAGTGTCTGTCCCCTTACCGAGACCAAACACATCTTCCAATACGGGGACAAGACATGGGTGATGAAAGATCACACCAACTGCTGCACTAAGAATGCAATCTATATGATATTGTGTCCATGCGACCTACTATATGTAGGGAAAACCGTCAGAGCAGTTAAGGTCCGCATCGGAGAACACCGGTCATGTATCAGAAATCACACCCCTGACAAACCCTTGGTCGACCACTTCAAGAGGTACAATCACAAAGATACAGAAATGAAGTGGTTTGTTTTACAAACTTTAAACCCAAAAACAAGAGGCGGTGATATGGCAATGGCTCTACACCGTCTCGAACAGAAATGGATTTATTCCTTAGATACAGTACAACATGGGTTAAATATTTCGGTAGAATGGAACGTACTAAACAGTAACTAAGTCTATGTGGCCTAGTACCACCTTGCCCACAATACATTGCACATGTAAGTCTCCCTCAATTGCGAGGGATGTGTATGTGGCATCCCGACCTATGACGTGCACCTGTACCCATGGAATTTTGCTTACCTGGGGTGGCTGGACTTACTCTCCACCCACCTACCAAGAAGCAATTATGGGAGTGCGCCACCCACTATCGTGGGGCGACTCGCATGTATGTATCAGGTGCTCTCGGCGCTGCTGTTGGACTACGAAGCCTAGAATTCCATGACAAGGTAAATAAACCCAGTCATGTATGTCACTGTGTGTGCCTTTAATCTTGAGATATTCCGAGCTAGTTCATTTGCAGTTCCATTTTAAAAACACCGGAAGGATTTCCATCCGATCCAATAATCAATTCCCTCTACATGTAAATATGTAAGAGGCTGAAATCACCCGCAGGGGCATTGTGGACTACCAATCCCACAATTTTGAGCGGCTGCTCCCAGAGGTCTAAGCGCATGTCGGCTCAGTTTCCACACAACTCTAGTAGATGAAAGGAACGTAAGCAGTCACTGTTCGACTTTCCATGCAGCAGGGTCCCGGGCTTTTATCTGCGGCCAAAATAAGGTAATGAAACATCTTTATTGACAAAAAGCGGCATTGAGGTGCACCATGTCTTGACAGCACAATGTCTACAAGATCAGACACTTAACACGCCATTCTGTGTTTGTGTTTATACAGGCAGCCCCTCGGCCCAGACCAGGCTATTTCGGTCCACGGCCATAAATTGTGCGAAACTCCTCCACTGGCATTTCTTTTCCAGCGAGTTACAATCGTGATGAATCACACGTTTGACACAAGTAAGCGATCTTTGCACTCTAAATATGAATGTACCTTTTACTGCTAAATAGGGTTAGGTTGTTGTACCATGGAGTTACAGCAGCTAATGCATGTTATACATGCTTTGTTTTCTCCTCTTCAGGCGTTTTTAAATACGCGGCTGCCCGCATGAATTAACTCGCCCTGTTATTTAACTGGGCCACAAGAGGAAATTAAGAAAGACAAAAACATTATTTTCTTCCTTTAAAACAACAGTGAGTACCAACCCATTATTTGTGAATTACCTTATTGGGCCCCTATTGTTTAGTTTTTTATAAAAATATATATGTCCTTCCTCATTATAGGGCCTCCATCACGTGAAGCGCCACTGCCGGGAGCATTCACGATGGGATTTATTCCACCCCACCAGTTCGCCAGTCCCTGAAAGATTCAGAGGAGGTGAGCAGGTGACATACAGTAAACTAAAAGAGCTGTAGCTGGATATCAAGTAAATAGATTTTTGAGTAAACACAGAGATGACAACTTTATTCACTTTTTTTCTTTTTTAGACCAAAGGCTCTCTTGCCACATACACCCCCCACTTTTGGTTTTCTACCAAGAGGCAACGCGGAATTGGCGTTTGCTATCCTGTCCTGAAGAAGGTTGAATATTAAGTCACGACACGAGGGGACTGTCCCATCCTCGTTAAGAGAACTCAACCAAAACATGTTGACAATGGTTTTCTAAACCCCCTGAATACCAACAGAGGGGCACATTGTAAAACAATTGAGTGTTTAATTTACAACTGTCTGACCTATTATTGTGATCTAAACAGAACATCACTTTTTTCTATTTCTTTGTAAACATGATGATTGTATGAATGAGTTGTGAATGAACTGTTTTGGAAGGGATGTATTGCGGTTGGTCTGTGGAGCCGACTAATGAATATAAACATTGTATATATTTTTATATGACATATGCATTTGTACAATAAACAGAAAACTATTATGATATGAATAATAGTCAGCTGTCATCTCAGTTCCATAACAAAATAGTTCCTCATCTGCCCTGCACCCCCTCTGGACCTTGCGTCCACAATAAGCTTGAATAATTTCCCTTATGTTTAGAAGGTGTATCCCAGGTGCGGAACACACTATCCCCCTTGTCAGTGAATGAGATGGTCACGTTAAGTTTGCTCATGATGTCTCTCCCCCTTATGTTTGCTGGTGTCTGTCAGGAATACAGTAAGGGTAGAGCTAGATCATGCTCTCATATAGAAAGTGCATTATTGTCTGTAAATGGAACACTGCTCCTTCCATGGCATATTCAGACAGTTTCTTCTGCACCAACTTTGGTTCTCTTCCTTCTTTCTTTCCTCACGCTTTTTCCTTGCGCTTTCCTACATTAACCTGAAATAATGTACTGTTGCCAGTTGAATTTCAGACCACGGTTTTCCCTCCGACTCCACCTACCTCTTTAGTTGCCTTTGCACCTGCTCTGGTAACCATTAGCATAATATATGATAGAATAATGCCAGTGTTTTGTCCTGCATTTCAAGGCGCCATAAATCTTGAATAGCATGAATATATTGTAGGTGGTCTTCGTCTTCCCCCATTCTGCAATCAATAATCACACTCATATCTGACGTGTCTGGGTACTGTGTCCATAGAGCTTGCCATAGGGTTGCTCGGCAGTTAGTAAATGATCAACCATCATGCGCCGTGTTCTGGCTTCTCACTGCTGGGTATCTTGCCTTTTCCATTCATCATCGGCAGCCTCTCCGAGGGTTGCCACTAGTAACCACGGTTTTGCCACCAACTACTTTAATTGCCTTTGCACCTGTTATGGTAACCCATGGCATAATATATCATAGAATATTGCCACTCTTTTGTCCCGCATTTCAAGGCACTATAACTCTTGAATAGCCTGAATATATTGTGGGAGGTCTTCGTCTTCCCCATTCTGCATGCCAAATCACACTAATATTTGATGTGTCAGGGTACTGTGTCCATAGGGCTTGACATATGGCTGCTCAGCAGTTAGCAAACAGTGAAGCGTTGTGTGCAGTGTTCTGGGTTGTTACTCCAGGGTATCCCACCAATTTCCAAACAGCATTGGCAGCCTGTACGAGGGTCGCCACTAGTAAACCATTTATGTCCCCCGATGCTAACTTGTGTCCTTCTGTCATTCTCTCCTTTTCGTATATCCATTTACCTGCATGCAAGGTCAACAAAGGTATACTACACCTCAAATGTTCCTTGTCGATATGTTTCTATGTTATGTACTGAGGTTGCCTCCCTCCATTTTCCAGTAAGTGAACTGTGTCAGCCCAGTCTCCCATCCAGTCTCCCCGTGTCTTTGGTGCGGGTACGTGCCCTTGCCACCACTGTCCTCCTTCGTGCTGGAAGGTCTCCAAGTCTCTGTGCATACAGGATTATTTTCATCTATGCTGCGCAATGAAGCCCTGGAACGTTGTGGTCTCTCATCCGTGTTGCTCTGCTCCCCATGTGGGTCTCCGATCAGTGTGGTTCCCTGTCATTCGACGAACAGGTCGCCCTGCTCCCTCGTCCTTACTCGCTGCCAAGTCATCTTCTGACTCAGCGTCTCCCAAGTAACTACTGAAATTGTCATGGAAGCTCAGTCTCCTCAGTACCTTTGCTCCCTGTGGTTCCCCTACTAGGCCAATCAAGTTCTCACAGTTCCCCCTCATGGAGGACCCTGTATTGGTTTTGTCACTTTTTTGCCGCTCTTTTGCTGTGCTTGCTCACCTGTTCCTTCGTCATTGTCAAAACTTGCTAATCCCACTCTCAGCTTTATGTACCTCACTGCATGCTCCTCCTCCTTGTGTTTGCGCTCTCTTATGAGCAGCTCTAGTTCCAACTTTCTCCTTTCCCTCTTCACCAAAACCCTCTTTTCCTTCACGTCTTCCTCCCTTTTCCTCTCTATCGTCTCAAGCACCCTGTTTCTGCTCGTCTCTTGCTGCTCCCGTTCCTTCTGTTCCACCTTTTGCTTTTCTCTTCGCACTCTCTGGCGTTCCTCCTTTTCCTGTTTTATTTTGCCTCTCCACCTCTGCCATTATATCTGCCCACTCTTGTTCTTCACTGTTCTCCTTGCATCCAGCTACTTCCTTACTCACCCCTCCTGGTTCTCCCGCTGTCTTCCTGTCTAATTTCAAGAGTATTTGTCCTACCACCCACTTCTTGTCTGGGTCTCGCTGTGCTCCCCTTTGCCACCCCCTGCTGGTGCAACCCCTTTCTGCCCCTCCTACTTGGTGTATGGTGGAGGTGCAAACATTGGATTTGTGTACCCCTCTGCTGCTTTCAATTCTCATCTAACATTGAGTTTTTAGTTTCTGATGCAAACAAAGCATATTCCATTCAATACGAGCTTTAGGAGAGCTTGAACCTAATTCATACCTAATGATTGAGACTGACAATGAGTTAGGTAGTAAAATTGATTTTCTTTAAAGAATGCCTTCTAACCTTGACAGATACAGCCACTCAGCTAAATGTTAGAGCTCTAGAACAGAGGTGATTCTGAGAATAATTTTACGCTTGTAATATTTAATCGCAAGTAGAAATGAAAAATGACAACATCTAATTTGCAATCTATGCAACTGGAAAGCAAACACTACGATGTTCCTTTTTAACAAGGGAAACAGTAAAGAGTTGTTTGATTTAGCAAAGGTTTGTGAACCCACATATTGGTTCACTTTTTCTAATGTTTTCCCTAGAATAGACAATATAA
Organism: Ambystoma mexicanum; assembly: GCF_040938575.1. Classification (NCBI taxonomy): domain Eukaryota; kingdom Metazoa; phylum Chordata; class Amphibia; order Caudata; family Ambystomatidae; genus Ambystoma; species Ambystoma mexicanum. Next base: position 256,985,643 of record NC_090941.1, read on the forward strand.
ACGGTGGGTGTTTTCTAGTGCTAGCAAAATTCTAATTTTTGTTTTCTCTGCATTTAGCATGTGTTCATTATCAAATATTCATGAACACAATCTAGAGCTGGCTGGAGACCCAAAGCAGTTTGGCCAAACAATAGAATATCGTCTAAATAAACTACCCACTGAATATTCTGGTTCCTTAACTTAGGAGGGAACATCCTAATATGTGTGAATGCCAGACTTAGATCCGAAATATAGAGTATGAAAATACAGGAAGCCAAAAGGCAACCCTGTCTCAGACCTCTTAAGGGCAGAATCCTATTTGTCAAATTCCCCTGTATTTCAGTTCTAATTTTAATATCACAGTTGGAATGAAGTTGCATAATCATATCCAGTAAAACACAATGAAAGATTCCAAGCACTAAGTTTACTCAATAAGTTGCGTCCCTACCAATTTCTTATAACCCTATTTTAAATTGTTCAATTCTTTGTGGACTCCACCCATACTTCCAACTCAAACAAGATTATTGTTTCAAATGGCTTGCTACAGGAATCCAAAAGTAAAATTGGATGGTAGCTAGTAGGGGAAATCCTATTTCATGTTTTCAATAAGGGCATTATGTATACTTCAGCCCAAGGCGGAGGACATATTTTGTCAAGAGAATGTTACTAAGAAGGACATACACAATATCAGACCACAAGGAGGATCCAGCATTCATTACGTAGTTTGGAATTCCATTGAGTCCAGCTGCCCGAGAGCTTTTTACTTCACATAGAAGGACACAAACCAGGCAGTAGAGGCAGGGATTTCAAACAAGATCTTATTATTCCTCAGAGCACCACACAACTCTGCAAAGTGTTCAAACCAGTGTCTTCCAGGATGAGATTAATTTGAGAAGTCTGCTGTGCTCCAACTTCTATGTTAGTTAGCATCCACAGTTCTGCTGGCTTATTTATCCTTAGCATGTTTTGACTATCATTATTACAGAGATGATATCTATGTATTTTAGGCCAGTTTCTGTACTGTTGTGTAAGACGAGGTCTGGAAATAGGATTTCTTGGGTCATCCTCACCGAAGATGCTATTAAGTCGGTATCTGGTAATATTTTCCCCATCAAAAACATCGCCATACATATGGTCATCGGGAACGGCCATAGGCGATATTTTTGGTGTCAAAAATATTAGGTGTGGGAGTTGCGGGGGTGTCTCCCGCAGGGTCCATGTGTTATTTTCGCCGCAAAAATATGGTGAAATTTTTGTATGGCGATATTTTTGCGGCGGAAATATCACATGGAACCATTAAGTTATCATAGGGAGGAAAGCAAATTATTAATTGAAATAGATTCATCAAAGTGATGTACTACCTTGCAATTAGGTGTGGTTCCCCCTTCTTTGTATGTTACTAGACATTGTTATAATAGTGCCATTAAGTAAGCTAAGAAATTGTGAAGGGTATAAAAACTCTTTAATCACCTATTCAAAGTCAGATTTTAGGATATAATTTTCCTCAGATTTAAAGAATATCAGCATTCCTGTTGTTCCACAGCAGCCTGTTGCCTTAAGATGACACTTGGTAAGCAAGAGGTGCCAAACAAGATCTCACCCAAAATTGTCCGGAGCCAGTTGTGATTGCTCAGGGATGTATAAAGTACACTGAAGTGGGAAAACAGATTGAAAATACTGGGCGAAGCCTATATATAATCGATGAGTGAGGATGAACTTGAATTGTGCCAGGTAGAGTCCATGAGAATATCTCCTTGAATGTTTCCATTCAGTTCGAGTAAGCCCCAAATATCAAAGAAAAGAGTCCACTTTAGCCCCACTCTAATAGATGCCTTTGAGGCACCCGTCATTATTTTAGTATCAGGAGCATGCAGTTTCAAATACATATTTGGGCATAAACTGTTGAGATCACCGCCCAAAATCATGTGATCAGGATTTCCTTGCACAAACACAAATGCCAAAACAACTAGAGAGGTCATCAAGAAAGCAATCCAGATCCTGATGAGCAGAGTTCCAATAAATGTTAATTACCATAAATTCCAGGAAGGGACCAAAAATAGCAGATTTTACACCAAATGCCAGAATACCAGGATTAGTAGATGAAATCTTTTAATATTATAAAAGTTGTTTTAAATTAAGATTAGAAGGCCTACAGTTGTTCTACTTATTGAGCATGTAGATGCAAGCAATAGTAAAGCTAATTTAAGAAGGGCCAAGTAGTCAGCCAAACTTCTTGGAATAGTATGATTCCAAAACAAGTAAGTTTAGGGCAAAGGCTGCTAGAAAAAAAAGAATGTTTTCACGCCTATTAACATTTTTGTGCAGGTGCATTATAAATGCCACATCATATCATATCATTGGGTCCTCTCAAATTCCAAGATAAGATTGGTAAAAAAAGCTTAGTCCTTGGTGACACTTGAGTAGAAGAAAGTGCCAACAAAAGCCAAGACCAATCAGAAGGTGGACCAGCATCAACTTTGGACACCTGCTCAAATTGGACTGCTCAATGTCTCATGGAAGAATTTGCGAAACACACTATTTTCAGAAAATAACATTGAAGTTGTATAAGAACATCAACTGTCTTACCAGACTTTACCTCTGATGGCAGTATCTCTGAAAAAGCAAATAAGTCATAACTGAATGAGAACAATTTTTCTTTCTCGCCTAACAACAAGGACACTACTATATGAGAATTAAAGTTTAGGCTTATAGAATTGGCCCCTTCATCATTTAAAAACTGAACCAGATCAATATCTTTAGAGTCTAGATTAATTAAGGATGGGTTCTCATAGAATAACAATAAAAAAGTAGACATGTTCAGCAGTACCATTGGTTTGGATAGAAATAATGATTCCAGGCATACTTTTAAGGGTGTCAGATGCAAACATCCATAGTACTGTACTTGATTAGATTCCACTGGATTGCAAGAGGAGAACAACCCTTCTTGGCTGAAAAGTTATCTTGAGCAAATATTAAGTCCAGCGCTGAGGCTGAAGTAGTTGGCAAAATCGACCTGCTAAGGTTCACCTCTGTAGTAGATGCACAAGGAACCTTCTGTGCTGGTACTGGAGGAAAAAAGAAACACATTATTCATTCTTTAGAGGGTAATTAAGAAGCCGTATCTTGATCCATGGAATTTATTTCAGATTAGATTATTTTTTTCTTAATTTTTTGGGTTTTGCAGAATCTTGAGTATACGCCACACATTCACTTGGTAAATGCTTATTAGGAATCTGATCTTCTGATATGAAAGTACTTGCTATGGTACGAAGACATTTTTGTGAGGATTTGAACTACTTCACCTGTAGACTCTTGCAATTTTTTTGATATTTTCTTGGCACATTTCTTAGCATAGTTCTCACAAAAAGTGGAATCAGAAGCTGCATCTGAAACAGTGCAATATCTAACATCAGAAGATGCAAAATCAGATACAGTAGTTGCCATAATTGAAGGAGGTTGATCACAGAACTCTGCTGAATGATCAGGCAATATTTCCAGTACAGACTCAAAAATGACTTAAGTCATTTGGGGCACCATAAATCTGCATGAAGCCTGCCAATATGCCAACTGGTTATTAACACAGGCCTGCATCGCTGTATGGCCTCTTACTTTAGACAAGATGTTGTTGTATAATTGAACCAATAAGGACAATACAAAGTTGAGTGCAGAAAACGAGCTAAATCCTTGTTTTAGAGAGTGTTGTAATGACTCTATAACATTTTGCATATTGAAATATCCTGTTAATGAAGGCAGTTGTTAAAAGATTCAAGTTGTTCAGGGAACAAAGGCGAAAGTGATGACTGCTGGTTGTATGTAGGCTGTACAGAATCTTCAAGAGAGCAAGCTTTAGTATGTGTATCCTGAGTTTAGCAAAATGATCCACCGCTTGCTAAAGCTTTCCTACGAGCTATTCCAGAATTAGAAGGTACAGAGAAGGGAAGCCCCTTTTTCTTCTTAGAGGAGGGGTTGTCATACATAAGGATTAGTAAGTACGCAGTTAGTAATCCCCAAGACTCACCGAAAGGTTGTACTGGAGATTTCACATTCCCATCTTACCACAGGGCACTTAGGACAATCCAAAACCCAGTGTCACAACTTTTACGCAGTTTGGAAAAAGGATGCAGATTTATAAAGGATACAAGGCCAACATCCGCTTTTGGAACCCCTTCACTCTGGGATGTCCTGGATTATCACCAAGATGGTTCTGGGATATCTTGGACGCTATGTTTGCACAAGACTTTCCCCCCAAGAGCGCAGCCTGTAGAAAGTATACCAGCTAACAGGCCAGGGGCTTAAGTGGAAAGGCAGGAGCAGCGACAACAGAGCTAAGGGAACAAAGAAAAGGATAGTTCAAGATAGCAGCCAAAGAGGTACGAAATTACAGCACTTGTTCCCTCCCCCCGTACTTGCCCCCTCTTACCTGCTTAGCAAGACAGGAAGTCCCGTAACCTCAGAGAGTGCAGGAGGATGGTGACTTGATGATAGAAAATGGAAGTTCCAGTGGAAGGAAGTCTGTGCAATGGTCCACCTAACCCGAACGGCACGAGGGCGCAACTAGTAGTGTTCAAAATAATCCCCAAGTGTATTCAGCAGAGCGTCCCCAAGTGTAAGTAACCAATCCAGGGAGTGACCACCAGAAACAGGAGAGCATCCGTTTGGTCACTTCAGTAGGTAGAGCGTTGTCTTCTTGTGCGGCGGGCAGCGCCGTGGGTCTGTCCGTGGTAAAGAGTTTGTATATGTTCCGTGTAATAGGCGAAGGGGAAGGAAAGCAAGAAACTCGTGCAAGAGTGATAGCACACTAGGGATAAAGAAAACGTGCATGGAAGTTTTCAACAGAGAGTAGCACTGGAGGTCTTTTATTCTTGAATAAATCCAAATACCATAACATACGGGAGCAGGCGGAGAACAAATCCAAAATGGGAGCCAGGAGTTCGTTAACCAGGGGAAACAACCGAGGGAGTCAGGAGCCAGAAATCGAAGGAAAATACGTTCAGAATAGTCCTTGATACAAAGCCGGGTCAGTAATAAAACAGGAATCAGAGTAACAGAATGTCGAGTACTCGAACTGAATAGTCAGTTTTAGGAGCACCCGTTACAGGGACACGCCACACTAAGCACTGGAGTCTGTTTCAGAACGCGAGGCACGTTGCGGGCGTTTCACGTGACCGCAAGCAGATGGAATTCTGGACCTTGTAGTGCGGCGGATTCCGTGAGCTGTAAACAGTCTCCAGGGTAGTTTCCACCTGGAAGTAAACACCCGCGAGCGTCCAGAAACAGGAATGCGGGGCATGACAGTACCCCCCCCGCAAAGGACGACCACCCCTGCGGGCACGCAGTCTTTCCAACCAAAAGGCCCGCAAGAGTCGGGGTGCATGCAGATTTGAGGCCGGTTCCCAAGTCCTATCTTCAGGACCGTAACCCTTCCAATCAATCAGGTAGAAACGCACTCCGCGACGCAGACGAGAGTCCAATATAGCACGTACTTCATATTCATCTTCACCCTGTACCATAATTGGAGCAGGGGCAACAGGAAGCCGAGTACCAGGTATAAAAGGACGGAGCAGGGATACGTGGAAGACTGGGTGAATCCGCCAATGGGATGGTATGTTCAAACGGACAGCAACAGGATTGAGACAAGAAAGGATCTTGTATGGACCTACATAACGAGGCATGAGTTTCCGTTTACCCCGAATGTTGAGATGTTTAGTTGCCAGCCAGGCACGATCACCCGGTGCATAGGAGGGGGCAGGCGACCGATGTTTGTCCGCTTGCGTCTTTGCCCGGGACTGCGCAGCTTGTAGATGTGACATAACGGAATCCCGTATAGCAACCAGAGTGTCCCTCGTGGTTTTTGCTGCAGGGATTTGGTCCAAGGAAGGCAAGACAGGTGGAAGGATCCTTGGATGTAATCCATACAAGGCGTAAAACGGGGAACATCCTGTTGAAGTATGTCGAGAGTTGTTATAAGCAAACTCCGCTGTTCCCAGAACAGATAACCAATTTGTCTGATGTTGCAAGCACAGGATACGAAGGTATTGTTCCATGGTGCCATTTGTGCGTTCGGTTTGTCCATCCGTTTGAGGATGATAGGATGACGAAAGCCGTGCATCAATACCCAAAGAATGGGTAAGGGCTTTCCAGAACCGTGAAGTAAATTGAGTACCCCGGTCAGAAATCATGATTGTGGGTAGGCCGAAGAAGCGTACCACATGATCAAAAAAAAGAGTAGCCAATGATGAGGCGTAGGTATACCTGAGCATGGTATAAATCGTGCCATCTTTGTGAATACGTCCACCACCACAAGCACCGTTGACATTCCCCTAACCAAGGGCAGTTCTACCACAAAGTCGAGTGAAACCGTATGCCAGGGATGTGGAGGAAGCGGCATGTTCATCTATAGACCGAAGGGTCTCCCCGGTTGCCTTTTACATTGTACACATATCGCACACGTAGATACGTATGACACGGTGTCCTTCTTCATACCTGGCCACCAGCACCATCGATGTAACAGGTCATAGGTTTTAAGCTGACCTGGATGTGCAGCTAACGGGGTATCATGGGCCCATTCCAAAGCCTTCCGTCTGGTGTGGTCGTCAGGTAAGTATAAAAGACCATGAACATAAGGAAGACCCGTGACAATCTGGGCACCCAAGGTATCAAGATAAGAGGCATGTTCTTTGGCCCACTGTCGAACTTGTTCCAGAAGTGAGGGGGAGACCGAACAAACACAAATGACAGAACCCGAAGGTAGCATAGAGGTAACCGATTCCCGGGTGTTGAAATCGGCTCCGACACGGGATAAGGCATCTGCCTTTCCGTGTAGAGGTCCAGGGCGATAAGTAACTGTGAAGTCAAATAGCGTGAAAAATAAATGCCAACGTATTTGTCGAGCATTGGTACATTTTGCGTGTGAAAGAGCCTGTAGATTCCGATGGTCGGTGTACACAGTTACTGGATGTCGAGCACCCAGAAGGTGGTGTCTCCACTCTTTAAAAGCTGCTCGGATTGCTGGGAGTTCCCTCTCCATAACAGTGTAATTGCGTTCAGCCTGAGATAGTTTACGGGAGAAATAAGCCACTGGATGCAGTTGCTGTGTAGTGGGGCAGATCTGTGACAGAATGGCCCCCACCGCGATAGCGGAGGCGTCAGCCTCCACTATAAACGGAAGGGAAGGGTTTGGATGCGGCAGAACGGGAGCAGTAGTAAAGGCTTATTTTAATGCCTCAAAGGCCGACTGGGCTTCGTAATCCCAAAGGAATGGAATCTTCGGGCTGGTGAGACGGGTCAAGGGTGCTACTATCTCAGAAAACGAGGCAATAAAGCGTATATAAAAGTTCGAGAAACCCAGAAAAGATTGAAGTGCCTTTACAGAATCTGGGACTGGCCAGTCCTTAACTGCTTTCACCTTGGAAGTACACATGAGCACCCCTTTCGCAGATATCTGAAACCCCAAGAACTCAACTGATGATGCATGAAATACACATTTTTCCAATTTGGCATAGAGAGAGTGTGTACGTAAACGCTGCAGTACAGAGCGAACGTGTTGGATATGTTGAGTGAATGAATCCGAGAAGATCAAGATATCATCTAAGTAGATCACCACATAGCAATCTAGCATGTCACCGAAAATATCATTAACAAAGTGTTGGAATGTGGCTGGAGCGTTACAAAGTCCGAATGGCATGACGCAATACTCATATAGCCCAAACTTTGTTTTGAAAGCGGTTTTCCATTTGTCCCCGCTTCGTATCCTCACCAAATTATATGCCCCTCTGAGATCTAATTTGGTAAAAATAGTGGAGGATGTCATCTTATCAAGCAGTTCCGTTATGAGGGGCAACGGGTACTGGTTCTTGACTGTTATCTTGTTCAAGGCTCTGTAATCCACGCAAGGGCGCAGATCCCCCTCCTTTTTCGGTACGAAAAAGATGGGAGAGGCAGCATGGGACCGGGACGGTCGAATATGTCCCAGACGCAATGCCTTCTCCACATACTCTTTCAGGTGTTCTTCTTCATTTCTGGTCAGGGAGTAAACACGACCATGAGGTACCACTGCCCCAGGTACCAAATCAATGGGGCAATCATAACAACGATGTGGAGGGAGTTTTTCGGATAACCCTTTGTCGAACACATCGGAAAAGCCTTTGTATACTGCTGGTAGTTCGGGATTTAGATCTCCCGACGTGGCATTAACAGAGGAGACATTAGACACCAAGGCCAAACAAGGATACAAAGGCGTCGCACCGGGGCTTCGAGAGCAATGTTGGGTACAGAACGCTGAAGAAAAATGCACCGTTTGTTTGACCCAATCAATCATAGGGTTATGAGTCCGGAGCCAAGAAAGACCAAGAATGATCCCAAACTGGGGGGCTGAAATAAGGTCGAAAACTATTTGCTCAATGTGGTCTTCTGAGGTAAACATGCGAAGTGGGACAGTCTGTTCCGTTATCCGTCCGGACACCAGATCAGAACCATCTACTGCATGTACTTTCTCAGGTCTTTTTTTAGGAACCACCGGTATGCCATGGTGTTGAGCTAATTGTATGTCCATATAGTTTCCGCTAGCCCCTGAATCGATCATAACTGGACTGGTGAAGGGCTCAACACCAGGGAGGACAAAACACATGGCAAGATAGATGTGTGAGGAGGAAGGGCATTGGTCCGAGCCATCCATATGGCGACTCATCCTTAGGGCTCGGTTTAAGGACGAGTCTTGTCGTTTCCCGCTACCTTAACAGGTCTCTTAGGACATGCACGAATGAAATGGCCAGATTGACCGCAATAGAAGCATAGGTTATTAACCATACGTCGTTCTCGTTCGGCTTTGGTTAGAGGACCTCTGATGGCCCCTATTTGCATCGGCTCGGCTTCTCCTGAGGAAGTAGTCGGAGTCGTTTCTGACTTGACTGAGAGGCGAAGGTCAGGACTACGCCGTTCGCCACGTCTTTGCCGCAGCCGAGCGTCGACCTGTAGGACCAAGTCCAACAATTCCGGAAAGCCGGTTGGTAAAGCCGGTACCACTGATAAGGTGTCTTTTAACTCATCCGAAAGACCCTTATAAAAGACAGCTGCCTTCTTCTGTTCGGGCAAGGTGGTTTCTGCTGCTAATTGATTAAAGCGAGCAAGGTAAGACAGAAGGTCTGATTTGCCTTGACTGATAGCAAGGAATTCAAGGTCCGAGGTTTGTGCCTTGTAACGCATATCGAATACGCTATTCATAGACTGAATAAGGGCATCAAAATTATATAGGGCTGGGTCATTGGCTTCGAGTAATGGGTTAGCCCAAGCCGCTGCTGTTCCTCCCAGATGTGAAAGGAGAAACGCTGCTTTGGTAACAGCGTCAGGAAATGCCAGCGGTCGACAAAGAAAATGCAGACGGCATTGATTTACAAAGGTCCGATAAGTTTTAGGATCTCCATAGAAGCGTTCTGGAGGGGCCAAAGGGAACGGTCCAGGAAGCACAATGGGTGCGGAAGCAGAAGATTGTGCCTGGGGTACAGGAGGGGCTGCTGCGGCAGCAGCATCACCGAACTCCTCATCGGGGGGTAAGGGCTGCACAAAACTCTGTAGTACATCCATACGTTGATGGAGAGTCGCATTCGCAGATGCCATATCGGAGCGTAAGGTCGCAAAGGCTTGCATCAAAGCAGCCATTGGATCAGCTCCAGTTTCCATGACCGATAGGCAAAAATAATAGGCTCCTAAATCTGTCACAACTTTTACGCAGTTTGGAAAAAGGATACAGATTTATAAAGGATACAAGGCCAACATCCGCTTTTGTAACCCCTTCACTCTGGGATGTCCTGGATTATCACCAAGATGGTTCTGGGATATCTTGGACGCTATGTTTGCACAAGACTTTCCCCCCAAGAGCGCAGCCTGTAGAAAGTATACCAGCTAACAGGCCAGGGGCTTAAGTGGAAAGGCAGGAGCAGCGACAACAGAGCTAAGGGAACAAAGAAAAGGATAGTTCAAGATAGCAGCCAAAGAGGTACGAAATTACAGCACTTGTTCCCTCCCCCCGTACTTGCCCCCTCTTACCTGCTTAGCAAGACAGGAAGTCCCGTAACCTCAGAGAGTGCAGGAGGATGGTGACTTGATGATAGAAAATGGAAGTTCCAGTGGAAGGAAGTCTGTGCAATGGTCCACCTAACCCGAACGGCACGAGGGCGCAACTAGTAGTGTTCAAAATAATCCCCAAGTGTATTCAGCAGAGCGTCCCCAAGTGTAAGTAACCAATCCAGGGAGTGACCACCAGAAACAGGAGAGCGTCCGTTTGGTCACTTCAGTAGGTAGAGCGTTGTCTTCTTGTGCGGCGGGCAGCGCTGTGGGTCTGTCCGTGGTAAAGAGTTTGTATATGTTCCGTGTAATAGGCGAAGGGGAAGGAAAGCAAGAAACTCGTGCAAGAGTGATAGCACACTAGGGATAAAGAAAACGTGCGTGGAAGTTTTCAACAGAGAGTAGCACTGGAGGTCTTTTATTCTTGCATAAATCCAAATACCATAACATACGGGAGCAGGTGGAGAACAAATCCGAAATGGGAACCAGGAGTTCGTTAACCAGGGGAAACAACCGAGGGAGTCAGGAGCCAGAAATCGAAGGAAAAGACGTTCAGAATAGTCCTTGATACAAAGCCGGGTCAGTAATAAAACAGGAATCAGAGTAACAGAATGTCGAGTACTCGAACTGAATAGTCAGTTTTAGGAGCACCCGTTACAGGGACACGCCACACTAAGTACTGGAGTCTGTTTCAGAACGCGAGGCACGTTGCGGGCGTTTCACGTGACCGCAAGCAGATGGAATTCTGGACCTTGTAGTGCGGCGGATTCCGTGAGCTGTAAACAGTCTCCAGGGTAGTTTCCACCTGGAAGTAAACACCCGCGAGCGTCCAGAAACAGGAATGCGGGGCATGACACCCAGGCACATATCAGTGGGAAGTTGTACTGGCCAGGTATCCACGCTGATATGAAGACCTTTATTCAGACATGTGAAATATTCCAGAAAACCAGCACACTCATCCCATTATCTGCCCCTCTGAATCGTTGGCCAATCATGGAAGTCCCTTTTTCAAGAATCGGGATGGACATCATTGGACCTCTAGAAATATCCAGTTTAGGAAACAAATATGTCCTTGTGATTGTTGAGTATGCAACTAGATACTCCGAAACATCCCCAATGCGAAATAATACCACACAGCAAATCATTAAACACCTCCTACCGTATTTTTCCAAGGTCGGCTTTCCCAAGGAAAAACAAACCGATCAAGGTTCAAATTTTGTGAGCAAGCTTATGGCATTAGTCAAAGAGCTATTCCATATTACCACTCTACAAACATCTGTGTACCATCCCCAAACCGATGGCTTCATAGAAAGATTCAACAAAACACTGAAATTAATCCTACGATAATTTGTTGATAAGAACGGGAAAGACTGGCACCAAATTATCCCTTGGGTACTACTTGCAGTAAGGAAAACCCCTCAGTGTTCTACAGGACTCTCTCCTTTTGAATTACTTTATGGTAGAGAGCCTAGAATGTCCTGAACATGCTCCAGAGAACCTGTGAAGAACGACAACAGGCACCCATTCCAATCTCACAAACCACTACCAGAATGCAAGAGCATGTGAGACATGTTTGAGATCTAGTCTGTACCCATATGGTAAAAGCCCAGAAACAACAAAAATCCACTTATGACAGGAAGGTGAGCTTAAGATCATTCTCCATAGACAGAAAGTACTGGTCCTCTTACCCACTTCAGAAAACGAACCTGTCTGGCATGGGCCCTACAAAATATTAGAACAAACGGGAACCTGTAGCCCAACCAGACAGAAAACAGAAGTTTCATTTATATCACGTATATCAAGTAAACCTCTTAAGAGAGGAAAGAGAGGACCTGTTAGCCACCCATGCCAAAGAACTATCATTTGGTTACAGAGGAAATAGAATGATTTGAATTAATTCATCCAGAGCTATCTATTCAACAAGAAGAAGATCTAAAAGAAGGGAAAAGTGGTTCATCTAAAACCGTATAGACTCCTGGAAGTCTGTAAACAGATAGTAGTTGAGGAAGCAAATAAAATGTTGAAAGCAAATATAATCGAGCCTTCCTCGAGCCCCTGGTCCTCCCCTATCGTATTGGTCACTAAACTTGACCATTCCTGGAGGTTTTGCATCAATTTTCGTCATGTTAATGTGAGTTCCGACGTCGATGCCTATCCCATGCCATGCATCGATGACCTAAATGATAAACTCGGAACCGCCACCTTTGTATCCACCCTGCACTTAACAAAAGGGTACTGGCAAGGCCCAGTATATGGGTCCGATAAGGAAAAGACCATGTTTTCAAACCCCTAGGACCATGTGTCCTCCCTTTTGACTTACACAGTGCGTGAGTCACTTTCCAATGCCTCATGGAAAAAATATTGCAGCCCTATTGCGATTTCTGTGGAGCTTATATTGATGATATTGTCATTTATAGTAAAACCTGGGAGGATCATCTTTTCCATCTTTATTCTAGAATGAAAGTCCTCAGAGAGGCCGGCCTAATTGCTAATCCATCCAAAGGCAGACTAGACTAATCAGTCATGAAATACCCTGGCTTCTATGTAGGGAATGGGAATGTACATCCACAACATGAGAAAGTGAAAGCCGTCCAAGATACATCTACACCTAAAACTAAAAGATATCCCAGAGCCTTCCAAGGGTTAATAGGATATTACCATAGGTTTATACCAAAGTTTTCAACAAAAGAGCTAGGCTGACAGCTAAACTCAAGAATGTCGAACCCCAGAAACTCCATTGGACTGACACGGATGATATATGTTATAACACCTAAAGTAAACCTTGTGGCAGAACTCAATCCTAAAGGTAGTAGATTTATCGGAAGATTTCATATTGTAAACTTTTGCCTCCCTTACAGGGTTAGGAGCAGTCTATCACAAGTTGGCGATGGACTAGAAAATCCCATCTTTTTCCCAAGTCACAAGCTTTTCCCACGTGAGAAAAAAAAATTACTCAATGCTGGAATTAGAGGCCTTTTCCATTAAGTGGGCCATTATCCATCTTAGATAGTACCATTTAGGAAGGAAGTTCACACTCGCCACGGACCATTCTCCCCTAGTTTGTATTAGCCAACCAAAGGACTCCAACCCTCGTGTCATGCGATAGTTCTTAGACCTGTAACCCTACTGTTTCACTGTGGAACACCGAAAAAGTAAAGACCAGGGGAATGTAGATTTCCTTTACCTGTTCCCCTGTGAAACAGATGCAGCTACATCACACAGAGGGAGGGTATGTGAGAAACTAGAAGGTATTTCACGCGCTAGTCCCCGGGGATCTGACATCCAGGTGTCCAGGACACGGCCATCGCTATTGGATACAGTTCCTGAGGGTTGACCAGTGCAGGAGGATCACCTGGTTGACGGGTCATCGGGGAGTGGAAGTGGGACACCGAAGGGTTAGATGCAGTACCCCCTTCCTTATGACACGTGTCATAGTTCATACATAAAGGGTGTCCCACAAAGACAGGAAAAGAAACATGGTAATGTATTTTTAAAAATGTTTGGGGTGAGACAAAGGCAACAGATAGTAATTGTAGAAAAGGGAGATTAGAAAAAAAGCCTGAAGCTCACAAACAAACTGAGAAGAGGGGATAAAAGGAGAATGAAAACACAAAACACACACACTCTTGCAAACGAATCCCAAACTCTCATAAAATGACCAAAAATCTTTTAAAACCATCACATTCTGAACCTGTCCAGTCCACTCTTGAAACGATAAAAGACCAAAACCCACAACGGAAGCAGGAGGCCAGCTGGGTGTTTTAAATCCCTGAAACATATTCTATTATCAGATTTCTCCACAGCTTTTGAGTGGCAGCTTTAAACCCTACCTTGGGTAATCCCACAGGAATCTGGTGGGCGGGCCTAATCCAGCCCAGAGAAGATTAACTTTACAACAGATCACATTTTGGGGAGTTACAGCACCAATCCTGGAGGTTGAAAGCATTGAAGGGTATTGAATTATAGCATGAATCAGCACATAATTGAAAAATAGTGACCCATGAAGGAGGTGCAGTAGCCAATGGCATTTTGCCTTTTGCCCATGCCAAAGTATGAGAGTGTGGAAGGGACTTGGGTGCTGAATTCAGAGGGGATTATCTCATTGGGTGTGTCAATGGACGTAGGGCTGCAGACCGTGGAACCGGGGCCGTCATGGTCATGCACCGCTCCAGCAGGAGGCTCGCAACATGAACCAACAGCCACCAAGACAGGCGAACCAACCAGCACAAGTAACAGGTCATTGCCTTGTGGACCCCCAACCCACTGGTGGTGCAGTTGGTGGGATGGGATCTGCATTTTGTCTGTGGGGGCTCCAAGGGCCACTGTAACCCTCTGTGAGTGGGGAAGGTGAGGGAAGTGCACTTCAGATAGGGGGAGTGCTGTACTCCAGGCATCAGGACACGGAAAAATGGTGCAGCAACACCACAGGCAAGGGATTCAGGGATTTGATTGGAGCGAGCCCAGGCGTGGAAGAAGAGGAGGGCAACACCCAGAGACACCGTTAGACAGTACAGAGGGGAAGGATTGAGAGGTGGCACGACCAAGCAGTGAGGAGGCAGCAACATAAAAGAGGGATCCCCTGAAAACATGGCTGTTCTTCATATCCCTTGCATCAGGATACTGAAGAGGATGTGAAAGCCAAGCAGGAATATACCTGGACTTAGTAAGGAGGAAGAAGCACCCTGGAGCACAAGAGTAAGAAAAGGACAATAAGGAGAGAGAACCAGGATGATGTGAATTGGTCATATGGAGAGGGAAATAATAAATGTCCTGATTTACCCTAAAAGCTCAGAGAGAGAACAACTTTCAATGTGTCCTATTTGTTCAGTAAAACTGTGGGTAAAAAAAGAAATATACAATCTGGGGCTTAGTTCAGTTTAGTTTATTTGCTTATATTGTGCACCTAACCCGTCGGTATCTGGGCGCTTTTATTTGTAAGTACAACAGAAGTTTCATTCAAGATATACAATTCAAAACTCTAGTTACAGACATATTGGTGGTACGAAACAGAGAAAAGGTGGTTATCTTGTTATTACAGATCAGGATAGCTGTCCTTATCTGGAATGAGTGTTAAGTGCAGCAACAGCAAGTTTTCAGAGGCAGGTGTGGCAAGTGCCTAGTGTTACATATCCAGGTATAGGTGCTTGGGTAGGCAGGATAAGAGTACTGTAATATGTTGTGGTCCTTATTTCCGCTGGGAGAAGAGCCATGTTTTTACCATAGTTCATAAAGGCCAGAATGAGGGTTCAGCTCTAACTGCAGGAGGTAGAGTTCCAGGTTTTGGTGGCTAGTACAGGGAAGCTGGGCCTACCCCCTTTTTGTAGTTTGAATTTTGGGATGTTGAGGCAGTGAGAGGGGTAATAGTCAAGGGGCACTTGTTTGGCATTTCAACCAACTGCTAAATTATATAAAGCAGAGTGAAAAAAGAAATTGAATTATGAGTCAGGAAGCAAGAGAGCATCAGAATATTAGCCGAAAAGGCTGGCTTTTATAGAGGCTGATGATTGAGGGAATTTTAATTTATTATAAATTGTCCTTAATTTGATGATGGCAGTGTTTACGGCACATTCTGATTTATTCTTAATTAATTGTGTATTCATTGATTTTAAGGGCAGAGGATGGCATTTCATTTTCATTCATTTCCATAATAAAAAAGCTGTCTTTTGCCACCACCAAGCTGATTGTCATACTAAATCTGGAAAGCACTAAAATAAAAATTAAAATATATATAAATCTACATACAATAGTTAAGCAAAGCATTATCTTATAACTACAAAAAACACTCAATTGCTGTAATAGTCATTCATATATGATAACCACAGTTTAAAATACCCCATTCTCGTTTAATCCTGCAGGTCCAGCTGAATAGTTTTATTCATCCTGAAAAATCTCAATTAAGAAAATAGGCCTCTCACTTTGAAAAATTTAAGTTTCACAATTTCTAAATTTGTATTTTTAGCTTATGATATTGAGTCAAAATTTGATGGCTGAATTCGCCTGCATAAAAAATGTTTCACTTTTAGTGATACGTCTCATCAAAATCAACAATCATGATTTTTTAAGAATTAGTACCCAGCGAGGGCGCAATCAGAATGAAAGAGCCATTCTGATTGGCCCTCACCGAGTCGTTACCAGGCCGGAAATCCCTCTGTTGGGATTCCACGGCCTTTGTCCCCGGCGGGGGGCGTGGCAGCCCCTCAGCCAATGAGGTGGCTCGAAACAGGGCCATCCCCGCTCCGAGCCTCCCCAAGGCTGAGAGGCTACGTTCGCCCCCCGCCGGGGACAGAGGTAAGGCTTTTTTTTCCTTCACTCCCTCCTCCCACCTCCCTGCCCTCCACACCCTACTTACCTTGTATGCCTTGGTCCCCGCCGGGGACCCAGGTACGTTTTTTTTTTTCGTTTTTTTTTTCCCCTTTCCCCTCCCTTCCGCCCTCCCAACCCCACTTACCTTCTTTTTTATCGGAAGCGGACGCGCTGGAAACGCTTCTGTTTCCAGCGCGTCCGCTCCCGATGGCCGCCATGGAAAGGGGAAATGGACTCCGTTTACCCTTTCCATGGCGGCCATTTTCTTTGACGTCTTTTTTAAAGCTTTTAGTGCCCCGGCCACGCATTTTGTGGCCCGGGGTACTAATAGCTATATGCCCCTCGCGGCGGGGGCATTACCGACTCAGATAATGCCCCGGGGCCTTCGTTAAGGTCCTCGCTTTGCTTGGAGCCTATAACTATGGGCCGCGGGGCATTACCTGAGTTAGTAATGCCCCTGCCGCTCGGGCATATTGCTTAAATATAGATTTTCAGAATCATACAGCCGAGGTATACTTTACGACCATGGACCTTTCATATTTCTTGCATAGTTAAACACACCAGTTTAAACATAGGTATATTTACACTATGGCCCTCATCACGAGTTAGGCGGTATCCCAGATGTAATACCGCCCAACTGTAATTGCATTAGCACTAACCGGTCTGGCGCTATTAATGCTGGATCACGGGTTGGGCGTTAACAGTAAATCCCCATTCCCCATTGTGTCCATTGTATATAACCCTACTATATAAAAAGGAGGTCAATTTAAGTGCATACACATTTAAATGTTATGCATAATATATAAAAAGTCCTGCTTATGCAAACTAAAAACACAGATCAAACACATATTTTGAAATTGCACAGATAAAATAAAGCTCACTACAAATGAAGCATTCTTAACATGCCAACGTATGTGTGATTGTGGAAAATGCCCAGTTTCCCTATGCCAAGGGGTACACCTCATACACCTGTAGAAATGTTGTGTGGTGCTGGCTTCCACTGAACGAGCAGTTGCGCATTTGAAATGACAAAGGATGTCAAACACAGTAAAACTGTCTAAACCAAAGTTAATCAGGCCAGTACTGCATTTTCACTGACTGGTTTGTCACTTTATAGGGACCTAAGTATAGGAGCAGTAGGGCAGAGGATGCAGGTGGACGATGGGAAATGCAAGGGGAAGACATCTCTACGTCTGGATAGCCCCCAAATGGTGGTCATTTGTTAGGTATTTCTAGAGCGTATCTCTTTCAAGGTCTTGCGCAAAGTCTATTGCTACTAGAAGTTAGACATTGAGGTGATGGAGGTGTGTTCAGAAAACTAACTTTCTGTCCCATTTCAGGGATGATTTAGGCAACTAGGTCAACTGTGATTCTTTTCAAAATAGCTTCTAAAATTATGCATTGGTGTTTCTTATCTTTAATAGCACACAAGGGCATATTACATATGTGTTCAATGTAAAATGGCATTTTACCCATCATGCTGGAGATAAATATGTCACTTCAAAGTAAAAAGTCATCAGAATGACCTCAGCAGAATTACTGTGAGTGGTGATTCTGCCAAAATCCCCATGAAGTACTATGGACTCCATAAATAAGGATTAACAATGCTCTACTGCCACTTGTAATCCCGCGGTAAACCCACAGGGCCAAGTGGTGGTGGCAGTGAATTTGGCAGTAATTCAGCTGATTTACAAGCAACTTACCACCAAACTTGCCACGAGGCCCAGTGCCTGATCGTTTAAAAAGGCAGTGTATTTTCTGCAAGTCCGAGACATCTGTTGATCATCATTAGGTCTGTGAAAAGAGTAATTGCTGCAAAATGTTTTTTGCACTTTCAAAACTGAAAATCCCATGCCTTACATCTTAACATCACCAAAAAAGCATCTAATTTGTCATTTTCTTAAATTATATCAGAACATTTGGGGGCCGATTCATGGAACAAACGTGCGCCGAAAATCTTCGCGCAAGCAGGCGCAAGCGGAAAAAAACAGGCGATTCATGGAAGTCCCTGCGCGTGTTTACCACGGGATGTGCGCCAAACCCGTGCATGGCGCACACGTCACTGCAACATCCCAAAAGACGTGCGCGATGCGCACAGTGAAAGCGCACAACCTCGGCGCATACACCAGAAAGTGGGCGGAACACGGGGCGTAACGCGCGGAATGGGGAACAACTCGCGAAAACAAGGGCGTAACTGGGGATGTACTGCAGGGAAGCAGACGGAACGCCCACACGCACCCGAACCACACGTATTCATGGAATCGAATAGGGCAAAGCCACGCACAGCGAAAGACACGCACAAGCCGATACACGTCCGCCACACGAAGGCAGGCGGTAGCGTCCCTGCGCATCACAAAAGTGGCAACATACAGCAATTGTGCGAGCGGGGCACGTGTATTTCGGGGTTGCGCGGGAAGTTACACACACGATTGAGCGGGATACGTGTATTCCGGGGGTTCGCGGGAAGTCACACACGCGATCTGGCCTGGGGGAGCGTGCTACGTGTATTTCAGGGGTTCGCGTGAACTTTCTCACGCGATCGGGCCTGGGGGAGCGGGCTACGTGTATTTCAGGGGTTCGCGTGAACTTTCTCACGCGATCGGGCCTGGGGGAGCGGGGTACGTGTATTTCAGGGGTTCGCGTGAACTTTTTCACGCGATCGGGCCTGGGGGAGCGGGCTACGTGTATTTCAGGGGTTCGCGTGAACTTTCTCACGCGATCGGGCCTGGGGGAGCGGGCTACGTGTATTTCAGGGGTTCGCGTGAACTTTCTCACGCGATCGGGCCTGGGGGAGCGGGCTACGTGTATTTCAGATGTTCGCGTGAACTTTCTCACGCGATCGGGCCTGGGGGAGCGGGGTACCACTCACCGTCTGCCTTGCGTGTAGAAGAACGCGTAGCCAACACCCGCTGTGAAGTAATAGCGTGTGAACCCCAACGGATGGAAAACACACGCACCGCACGAAAAGCACGTACAGAACATAAATGCACGCGGGATCACCAAGCCCTGCCAGGGCAACGCCTGTGCGCAAAACGTCACAGATGCGCTTACGCTGCAAGGGCCTTTGGTCCAATGAAATCGCGTACGCGTGCTGACGCGCTTACGCGCTAAGGGCCTTTCCTCGATTTTCACGCTGACTTGCAGGATTTTCACGTGCCAAATCACTCTGTATCAAGCTGGCCACGCGAAAACACACAGAAGACCACGCTCCTGCCCAGAAGGCCGAATCACTGCCCCCCAGTGCCCCGAGCAGCCTCCCACGTGCCATCTGCGGCTGCCTGCCTGCCTGCCTGCTGCCACCGTGCCCTGCCATTTGGTGCCTGCACATCAGCCATCTGCAGGGGTCCAGTTGCTGTGTCCACCCCTGCTGGTACAGAAGACTCCCGACTCGAATAACATCGCTCCACAGCCCAGCCCCAGGACCCAGTTGCCCACCCACTCCTGCCCCTAGGGTTGGCCTGTCGGGCACATCCACATCTGACCCCAGTGGCAACCCCCGGCCAGAGGGGCAGAGGGGCACCAGCTTCACTGCCACCGAAGTTGGTGTCCTGGTGGAGCAAGTCCTGGGGCAGTATGATGCCCTCTTCGGATCGTCCCGCGCCAACAGGGTAGGACGGGAGAGGATCTGGGCCGACTGTGTGGTTGCCATCAACGCGGAGGGGGTGGCAACCCGCACCATCCAGAAGGTCAAGAAGCGCTGGGAGGACTTGAGGTCCAGGACCCTCATGAAGGCCCGGCGCCTCGTGGAGGGGGGCCGGGGCCGCATGAGTACCATCCAGTTGAGGGTCCTGGAACGCGCACACCCAGCGCTCCACGCCCAGGTCCTTGAGAGGGAGACCCGTCTGGAGTTGAGCGGTAAGTGGCCAAGCATTGCTGTGTGAGACAGGGCATGTTGCAGTGTGCTGGTTGTCTGATACTTGCCTGCATGTGTGACATAGGCCATGTACGCATGTATGTGTGCAGGGACATCATGGGAATGCATGTGCGACCTGTAATGTGTGAACCGCACGGTTGTTGCATGTGTTTGAATGCGACATGGGGAGCCCTGTGCAGATTGCACACATGAGAGCATGGCAGTCTCTGTTCCTGGACATGGGTGAGGGCGAGAGATGGGTGCTGATGCCAGATACATATGTGGTATCCATGTGTGTGTGCCTGACCTGCGTGTCTGTGACTTGTGAGTGCCATGGATGCAGCCTAGTCATCCTTGTATGCACTGTGATTGGGGTGTACGGGGCCAGATGGATGTGACTGAGGTGAAGTGTGTGCATGTGATAGGCATGACCCATGATGCATGTGAGTCCCATTACATTGTATGATTCGAGAGTCCATTGGACATGCATTGAAATGTCCATGGCACGCACCATGACTGTCACTGTGTGTGTTTTGCCTGGACTGACACATGTGTTGTGGTGTGACATGATGGATGACAGTGGCACTCATCTGCTATTGCTTCCTGTCTAGGGGACCATTGTACAGTACCCTGATGCTTGTGTTCTATGTCTCCCTCTACGCAGCAGCTAGTGAAGGAGAGGGCAGAGACGGCGCTGTGGAACAAGGCGGCGGGGATGCCCCCACGGCTGCAGCGGAAGGGGTGGGTGAGCCCCCACAGGGGCCTGCTACGGCGGTAGACGGCGAGGAGCCATCCAGGTTGGTGGTTTCCACAGAGGAGGAGGAGGCCGCCACTGAGGCGCACATGGGGCCTGGTGGGGGCATCCCTGCTGGTGCAAGTGGTGCAGTCCAGGGGCAGGGGCAGGAGGCAGCACAGGTCACCGTGGAGGGGCCTGTGCATGTCGCTGTCCCTGAACCTGTGGGTGCACCACCTTGCACCAGCAGGGATGCCCCGTCCCAGGCCCGTCCGCAGGTAGAGGGGATGTCCATGTCATCTGACTCCCCTCCACCTGCGGACGAGGGGACCCCTGGCCGTGTGGAGAAGGTCCTGATTGGGGTCGCGATGCGCTCGGCTGTGATTCGTGATGCCGTGCGTGCTTCCCAGGAGGAGCACGCACGTCATCACGAAGAGCACCGTGCCGACGTGGCCCAATTGGGATCGGCCATGTTCGGGGGTTTCCTGCATGTGTCGGCCAATCTGGCGGCCCTCTCCTCCTCTGTGGAGACTATACGCCAGTCGTTCTCCTTGCCGTCTTCCGGCCCAGATGCCACCAGGGCCCCCTGTGGACCTGCCCTGACCAATGCAGCCAGCTCGGTGGGGATCCCATCCCTGCCACAGTCGGGAGTCAGAGGTCCAGCAGGGGTGGACAACTCAGCAACTGGACCCCAGCAGATGGAGGATGTGACGGCATCATCGGGCAGGGCACGTGCACGACGGCGTCGGTGGTTTCCATCATCCATGATGCCGTCATGCTGGCAGAGGCAGTGGCTTCGGAGGCAGCAGCAGGCTCGACGTGGGAGGCATCATGGCTCGGGGCCATCAAGATCAGAGGGGCAGGCATCGGCCGGAGGGCAGGAGAACCCTAGGATGGTAGTGTCTTCCGTGTGGGAGCAGTTGGTCCAGCGGATAGGTGCGGAGCGGCAGCGGGCGGAAGAGGAGCGGCTCACCATGGTCAGGGCGGAGTTCTCCATGCGTCGGGCGTTGAGGCGGGCTGAGTGCCTCGAGGAAGCTCGCAGGGAGTTTGAGGTGAACATGGGGTTATCCCTGCGAGACCTCGGGGCCAGGACAGAGTCCCGCCTCCAGGACATCGACATGGAGTTCGATGATGCACTGGCCGGCAACATCACAGAGTGAGCCGCAGGACTTGCCCGCTGCCATTGTATATAGTTATATAGTTAGTGGTAGGTTTCCTTTAAATTATTTTTTTTTTATTTGGTTGCGATTGGACAATGCGCCACTTTTTTGTATATAGTTCAGTTTTTAGTTAGTTGACATAGTTAGGTTTCATTTGGTTGGGCTCATGGACCCGGGATTGTCTTGTAAATAGTTCTTCTATGGATTTTTTGATTTTTTGGATTTTTTTCATGGATATTCATCTTCTTTTTGTTGTTTTGCTTTGTGGTTTTTCTAATTTCATTTCCATTCTAGTTGATTTTCAATACATTTTTATTTTCATCCTTCAATGTGTCGTATCATCTCATTGCTTTCATGCATGTCATGTTGGGTGTTTTAACATTCACTTGCAGCCTTTGTGTGTGACAGACATGTGTTCATTTGCATTATTTACATTGGGTGTGTAACATGTAATTGCCTTTGATATGTGGGTGGATGTGATAGTTGGTTGGGCCTTTTGGCAGGGGAGGATGGCCATTACGGACATGATTGGGGATTGTTGGGACCCAGGTGCAGGGGGGCATGGGCGAGGGCCTGGTGGAGGGTGCCCCGCAATGCTGGGGGGTGGGGGTGCAAGGGGACATGAGTTGGACATGGGTGGGGGCCTGCTGGCAGGTGCCCCACAGTGCTGGGGGGTGGGGGTGGTGGGGGACATGAGTTGGACATGGGTGGGGGCCTGCTGGCAGGTGCCCCACAGTGCTGGGGGTGGGGGTGGTGGGGGACATGAGTTGGACATGGGTGGGGGCCTGCTGGCAGGTGCCCCACAGTGCTGGGGGGTGGGGGTGGTGGGGGACATGAGTTGGACATGGGTGGGGGCCTGCTGGCAGGTGCCCCACAGTGCTGGGGGGTGGGGGTGGTGGGGGACATGAGTTGGTGTTCATTAGTTCAAGGAGACATGTGCCTTTGCTGGGGGGCATGCCCATGTTGGGTGGGCTGCCTGCGGGACATGACCAGGGATGCAGGGTAGTCCCCTGTGGTGTGGGCTGCCTGCAGGGGCCGTGGAGGGTGTACAGGGAACACCTGGGAGGACCCACACTATCAAATACCATGTAGGACTCCCCGGCACCCCTGAAATACACGTACCCTGCTGAAATCGCGTGTAAAACTTCCCGCGCACCCCTGAAATACACGTGCCCAGGCTATTCGCGTGTGGAACTTCCCGCGCACCCCTGAAATACACGCGCCCAGGCTATTCGCGTGTGGAACTTCCCGCGCACCCCTGAAATACACGTACCCTGCTGAAATCGCGTGTAAAACTTCCCGCGCACCCCTGAAATACACGCGCCCAGGCTATTCGCGTGTGGAACTTCCCGCGCACCCCTGAAATACACACACCCAGGCTATTCGCGTGTGGAACTTCCCGCGCACCCCTGAAATACACGCGACCAGGCTATTCGCGTGTGGAACTTCCCGCGCACCCCTGAAATACACGCGCCCAGGCTATTCGCGTGTGGAACTTCCCGTGCACCCCTGAAATACACGCGCCCAGGCTATTCACGTGTGGAACTTCCCGCGCACCCCTGAAATACATGCGCCCAGGCCAATCGCGTGTGGAACTTCTCACGCACCCCTGGAATACACGTAGCCCGCTCCCCCAGGCCCGATCGCGTGAGAAACTTCACGCGAACCCCTGAAATACACGTAGCCCGCTCCCCCAGGCCCGATCGCGTGAGAAACTTCACGCGAACCCCTGAAATACACGTAGCCCGCTCCCCCAGGCCCGATCGCGTGAAAAAGTTCACGCGAACCCCTGAAATACACATAGCCCGCTCCCCCAGGCCCAATCGCGTGAGAAACTTCACGCGAACCCCTGAAATACACGTAGCCCGCTCCCCCAGGCCCGATCGCGTGAGAAACTTCACGCGAACCCCTGAAATACACGTAGCCCGCTCCCCCAGGCCCGATCGCGTGAAAAAGTTCACGCGAACCCCTGAAATACACGTAGCCCGCTCCCCCAGGCCCGATCGCGTGAAAAAGTTCACGCGAACCCCTGAAATACACGTAGCCCGCTCCCCCAGGCCCGATTGCGTGAAAAAGTTCACGCGAACTCCTGAAATACACGTAGCCCACTCCCCGGATTTTGATGGCTTTTCCCTGCGCGGAAGGCGTTCTTGGGGGCGTAACTGGCGCTGCTGCAAGGTCGCTGCGCCACTGTGCGCCACGGCTGGTTTTGGTGGCTGGAATCCATGAATACGCTGTGCGCGGAAATGGGTTTTGGCGCACGCGGCTGGCGCAGGGATTCGCACGCGCACACTGTGCGCCAGCCGTGTGCGCCACTTGTGCGCTGAATTCTATGAATTACCCCCTTGAATTGTAGAATCTGCAAAAATCAAAAGGTTAAAACTTCTCATGAAAAAGCCAGACAGATCGTTTGGGAGGCAGCAGTTTAAAAAAATAAAATGGCTGGCCATTCGATGTGAAATAACACTGCAGAAATCTAAGCTGATAAAAGTGAAGTAGTATTGCAAAATACACTCCTGAGTCAACCTTAACTTGGAGTAATGTATACTGCCAGACCTGGTTCATTGAATTCACAACCTAGTCAGTGGACTTTGATTTTTAAGGTGTTCTGCAACTAACAGTATTCTACACTGTCCATTCCGAAATGAAGGCAAGCCACCCAGACTCTAACTGGTGATAGAGAGTTTTATCCATACAAGAGTGTTTCCAATTGTAAAACAGACTGTCATCCATGTTGGCCGAAGACAGTGTAGCCAATTCTAACGTGTATACCTGGAAACATGTTAAACATGACAGCCTGGACAACCTTCTGCCCAAACCAATCAATGCCCTACCCCCAAGTTACTGATTATACAATGCAAAGATTTTATTAGGGAAAACACAAGATTCATTAAAATGTAACTAGTTTTAAACCGGATAAACAAACCAAATCCATGTACTATTGATGAGCGTAAAACTACTAATGACACAAGATGAGAGTGATGAGTTAGGGATGGGTTAGCCTTAAAGTGCTTGACTTGAATGCTGGTTCAAACAGTGAAAACATGTCATGTTTCCGCACAGGTCATTCAACCCTTCATAGAGTTGGCTCGCAAATGGAATCACAAAAAGTCAGTAAATGTCTGTTTTGACTCATATGCTTCACACATTGGCTACAATCAGCTTAGTATTTTTTCGAACCAAAAGAAACTGTTGATTCGAACCATGTTGAGTCAGCTCAACCTACTTAGAAAAACTGAAAGCAGAAAAATACCTATTTTGGATAATGCTGAAAGTGGGATATAACAGGAAAAAGGCAGCTTGATAACTTATCACTGATTCAAAGGACTGGATGGTTAGATAGCACAGTGAGCTAAGCACTCAACCCTGATATCTGAGAGCAGCCTGCTATGGCAGGTTCAAATCCTGGCAGGGTCACCTCGGCCTTTCATCCTTCTGAGGTCGGTAAAATGTTTACCATTCCGTGGGATAATGCTGTCTTCTGTTATTTCAGCATTCTGAGACCTACGGGTGTGTAGCCCTCTATAAGAAATACATTATTATTATTATTATTATGAGTTTGGCGGTGCAGTAAAAAATATTGGTAAATCTGTTAGTGCCTTTTTGTGGAATTGATGGCATTACTGTCACATTTACAGCAACGCCAAATTTCAGGTTTGACTTTAAAATGGACGAGAGGCATGTGGACAAGTGTTGGAGCTATATCCTCCACTTTAATGCTAAGAAGTGGAGGAATTATGACAGGCAAAATTACCATTATGCTATTGCCTACAAAATCCCAATGGAATCCTAAGGACTCTGAAAATATGGACTAACACTATC
Source organism: Ambystoma mexicanum (assembly GCF_040938575.1). Lineage (NCBI taxonomy): Eukaryota > Metazoa > Chordata > Amphibia > Caudata > Ambystomatidae > Ambystoma > Ambystoma mexicanum. Next base: position 257,011,552 of record NC_090941.1, read on the forward strand.
ATTACTGCACTTGTAATCTGGTGGTAATTTACCAAGATAGAGTGGCAGTAAGAGTAAACAGGTTTGGCAGTATTTCTGTTGGAAAACACACGTAATGTGCTCCGATCACTGTTCCCTGCTTTCTGAGTTGTATTCTATTAATATAAATTAAACCCAAACCAAACCCAATATAAAAGGATTTTCATAAAAGTACATTTTTAAAGTAAAATATAAAGTGCAGTTTTCAACCTAAATCTGGATTTTGAGAAAGGATGACTTTAGATGAAGCACTCAAGGCCTCGAGGCTGTTCTGTGCAATACAGTGGCTCCAGGCAGGAAATAATGGCTCAAATGCATAATCCCCTAATCCGCCAGTATCCCAGAATTCAGTAACACTATAGCTGAGCCAATCCATCAAATACTGATATCTGCTAGCAGCTCGAATTCCTGTTTGGAAGGTTTTCAACCACTTCAGGGTTCTGCTCCAAATGTTTTGAATCTATCGAGCTGATTCAAGCCCTTGTTGTTTAGGTAGGCTCAGATCTGATTTGAGCCAGTTGGCCCACCCACTGTCCTCATTCTTGGCTATATTTCTGCAGTAAATGACACGCTGGATCCTACTACTCCCATGCCATGCCTTTGTGGGAACATCTTTGATTTATTTTATTTAAATTAATTAAAGTTTTAAACATAAAACACGGGGCTGTTTCTTTCCGCTGAATTGTGGGTTGGATCCACATACTGAGGGTAGTAAGATAGTGATTGCTACTTGGTGAAAAAAATGATATATGAATAAATATATCCCTACAAGGCATGAGTGCTTACACCTTACTTTTATGCTGTGGGGAATTTTAAAATGTTTTGCTGGTAGAGTGAGGGCACAGACTGTCAGTATGGTCTCCAACTGTCTTTTGCACTCTGCCTGCAAAACTGCCTTGATTTAAACTGGCATGATATGATCCTTGTGGTGTAAAGCCAATGGTTTCCTAAGGCGTTCACCTGTTTTTTGCATTCCACAATTGCCAGAAGAATTCCAATGTAAATATGGCCTGCCATGTATAAATAGCATGGGGCTTTTACAAATGATTCCAAAACAGACTGTAAGAATGGGTTATGGTGATGTCACCTGCTGCTTTTTCTTTAAGTACCTTTCGCAAATGTGGAAAATTGCACTTAATGCTAAACTTTGGTCGGCCATCCATGCATTTACCACGTTTTGCAAAATGACCCAATGTGCCTGGAAAATAGGCTATACTTAGACCTGCATAATATGGAAACAAACATCAGTTCTATATATTTGCCTAAAACCTTGTACTACATGGATAACCTCCAATCTCTCAATCATATTTGCTATTTCATTCCTGTCTTTTACGCAATAAATATAAAATGTGCAAAATGATAGAGTAAATGCATATGTGGAAACACAGGTGAGTTACTATGACATTAGTTGGGATATTATTTGAAAATGGAAGGGATTTGTTTCACACCAGCACAGTCTTACTAGAAAAATGTAGCTATGTTCTTAACTCATTGATAATGCTAATATAACATGTCACTAGAATGGATGTGAAAATCATTCACCTCAGTAACTCCTTCACATTTTCCATACAAAGCAGTTTTAGAGATATTGAACTGACAAGTTATAGAAAGCAGGTTGGTAAGCTCGGTCAAAATATGTCTGGATCATAGATAGAAAAAATCCTGTAAATGATGTCATAGTTTGAGAAATAAAAATGGTTACACTTGTGTGCCACAGTTTCATAAGAGATGTATATGTTATGTTGATATATACCGCGCACTGCTACCACCGAGGGGTGATCTCAAGGCACTCACGTGGCTCTGCAAGAAGGAGGATGGTGTTGGGAAGTGAGGGTAGAGGGGTATGATAGGTCCAGGACCAGGAGAAACTGGCATCTGTGTGTGTTGGGTTGATTGCGTGCACTGGCTAGTTTTATCCGTAAGGGTGAGTCCCAATGCCGGGGCTGTTTGTTGTGAATTAATGTCTGTTTTGTTGGATGAGTGTTTGTGTGTTTTATGCGTAAATTGGCTAGAATATAAGGTAGTGGTTGAGCACAATGGCTAGTGTGCCCGTAAGGATGAGGCCAAATGCCTGGGTTGTTTGTTGTGTGTGAGTGTCTGTTATGTTGGGTGTGTTTTTTATGTGTTACATTGGCTAGTATTTATGGTTGTGGTTGTGTGCTCTGGCTTGTTGTGCCCATAGGGGTAAAGTCCAGTGCGTGGGTTAGTTGTTGTATGTGAGTGTTAGATATGTTTGGTGTGTATTTGTGTGTAGTCTGGCTCGCTGGAAGGGCATGGACAGTATAAGGGAGGTGTGTAGGAGGGGAGCAGGTGAGGGGTGGTTAGTGCATTGGGTACTCTTCAAGTTCTTTTAGGTGGCTAATCTTCATAAATCTATCTAAATGTGACGCATAGCTAATTTCACAATTCCATATAAATTGGACGTTGGGCTAATTTTCACAATTCTATCTAAATGTGACACAGAGATAATCGTCTCAATTCTATCTAAATGTGACGCAGGGTTAATTTTCACAATTCTATCTAAATGTGACAAGTGGGAGAGACATCTAGAAGCGGAATCCAGCAATAATGTGAACACACCTAGAATTGAAACACAGCATTAATAGGAGACACACCTACAGGTGAAACACCAAACTAGTGGGAGAGACACCTAGAATTGAAAATGCAGCAACAATGAGAAAACACCTAGAAATTAAACAAAGTAGTAATAGGGGAAACAACTTCAGGTGGAACACAGCACTAGTAGGAGAAAAACCTAGAATTCGAAATGCAGCAATAATTTGAAACCACCTAGAATTAAAGCACAGCACTTGTGGGAGGGCAAAATGTATCCCAAAACATTCAAGGTAGGCTGATTAGCACAGGAGTGCTGTTATGTTAGGTAGTAAGAGTGGTGGGGCTTACTGGAATACAGAAATGACTGTAATCCCCGCCCAGACCACACTTACCCTATCATTTGCTGCCAGTTGACAGCAGCAGGCTTCCCAGGTGAGCACAGGCAACCACAGACAGTAGCTGCTTCTTCGGGAGCTGCCCTTTCCCTTGTGGCCCATAGCTGGTGGCTGTCCGGGCTGGGGCTGCCCTGGGAAAGTGACTTAGAGAGAAAAGCAGGCCAATCACCTGCAGTGGGAGAGCTGAGGGGCTGGAGCAGTCAGGAGCAAAAGGCAGCTGAACACAGGGACACAGGTGCTGCTGGATGGTGTATAGGAATGCCGACATTTGCGGATAAAGTATTTCAAAGAGAGCACAATGGGTGTGGAAGTGCAGTGGGCAGCAGATCACTTATCTCATGGCAATCAGGAGCAAAGGACAGTGCTGGGGTTAGCAGCACAGGGCCTGGACTTCACAGTGTTACTGCTCAGGAGAGCAGGCCAGTCACTGGCAGTGTCAGGGCTGGGGGTGTGGGAGGGGTCGGGAGCATGAGGCGGCTGAACACAGCGACACAGGTGCTGCTCGATGGTGCATATGGGTGCCAAAAATTACTGAAGTATTTTCAAAGAGGGTCCAATGGGCACACAAGTGCAGCAGGAAGCATATCACTTACCCCATCGCAACCTGGAGCAAAAGACATTGCTGGGGTCAGGTGCAGAGGGCCTGGACCACAGAGCATGCCAATCACTGGTGGTGGGAGCGCTTGGGGGAGGGGTTGGGAGCAGGAAGCGGCTGAACACAGGGACACAGGTGCTGCTGGATGTTGCATAGGAGTGCTGGAATGCACTGATGAAGTATTTCAAAGAGGACACAAAGGATGCAGACGTGCAGTGGGCTGCAGATCACTTACCCCATGGCAACATGGATCAACAAATGGTGCTGGTCTCAGCTGCAGAGGGCCTGGACCTTCGCAGCGTTACTACTCGGGAGAGTAGACCAATCATGTGCAGTGGAAGGGCTGGGGGAGCGGGAGGGGTTGGGACCAGGAGGCGACTGTACACAGGGACGCAGATGTAGTGTAAATATGCATGTCTAGCACATACACAGTATGCCATGGTATTGATATTCTAGATGAAGTGGAAAGCAATACTGAGTGAATAAAGGAAGCTGTAACAAGGAACATTGTCATTATTTAGAGCCCTTTGGAAGAAAAAAAAAAAATAACAAATCCAACAAGGTCCAAATATGTTTCAATACTAACACTAAAGTTATAGGTGTTCTTTGGCCATACGGATTACCATACGTACATTCCATCCTCAATGTGGGCTCTCAAAACTTAGAGATCCACTTCCATCGACATAGGGTGGCACTTCCCGTGGACCCAAAAAACTCTAACGAACTGCAACAGTTGTAACGTGATTTACATCATCACATGCCCATGCAACAAGCGCTATGTAGGCATGACAACACGCCCAATCAAAAAACACCTTGCCAAGCACAGATCATGCATACGCATCAAGAAGATCACTGCACCCATGGTGGAACATTTTCTGGCACAGAAACACACCCCGACAGACTTTACTTGGATAATAATTGAGAAAATGGCCACTCCCACAAGGGGAAGGAATATACACAACCTGCTCTTCAGACGCGAACAACTTTGGATTTTCCGTCTACAGACAGTTATGTCTGGGCTCAATGAAGCCACCAGCTGGCAAACTTTGACCACCTTGTGACAACAATCACCCTGGGCTCCTTGGTAGTCTTTGTAGTGAGATGAACTGTGCTGTTGCATTATCTGTTGCATAATCTGTTACATGTGGGTCATTTTTGCAATTATGTATTTTCTGTAACTGTAACACCTACACCTCCAACAACCGTTTGGATTGAAGAGCCTCCAATTCACTTTTCCTGGTGCCTGACCCATGATGGCCGCCGCCCTCCCCATGCGGGGCGGCCATTTTGGAGTCAGGACCACGTGACCACGCGACCTGGAGCGCCATGGTAACACAAACAGAGTGGTGGCGCGGGCCGCGGCGAAGAAACCTCTTGCGCACGGCTCGCAGGACCACCAGAGACGTTCGCTCAAGGTAAGCGCCCACAGCAGACGTGATCCGCGGCTAGTCACTCCCCCACACGTGGGGTCGAGAGAAAGCCACGCGAACCCTTGAGTGAACGAAGGGATATTTTGTGTGTAGTGTACTTGCTGAAATTCAAGCTGCAACACGCTGAGCGTGCAGCTTTACAGTGTGATTTACTCAATTTGGTTTAAATGGACAGTATTGCAATAGCATTATTGTTGCTTTCCTGACCCGATGCACGTGTGCATCAAACTTGACAGTAACGACTGTTATTTGGCCCCCAGGTCCCAGGCCGTCTCACCCCCCGTGGAGAGCATTCCTAACACACGGAGAGGGTAAGCCATTTCCCCCTCTGATTGTTATACCAATAATACATTGCAGTGTTTTGTAATATATCTACAGCTGAGGTTAAAAAGTGGATATTTATCCCTGCTCCATCTCTCACCCCTCCCCCCTGTCATCCCTACAGGGAGAGGTACTGAAGTAATGCAGACAACGCTGTTTTATGTGAACAGAAGTGGGCACACACTATGATGCCCCTCGTCTAGCCCTGATGAATGTGGCTCACCCACCTTGTTCCACAGAAACCGGTCGGCTGTAGAACGACCAGACCTAGTGCAAATCTCTATCCGCACAGGTCCATCTCGTTCCGAAAAAGGACCCCCACACCAAGCACCTAGGGGTCCACCTTTCAGGAGAAAAACCTCAAGAGAGGAACCTAGCCAAGAATTTGTCTTTCTTGTTTTTAGAAAAACCTGCACCTGCCAACACAGAGAAAACCCATTAAAGTAAAAAATACCTTTCATCTGTAAGGCAGCAGACGCAGGTAAAGACCAAGGTGGTCTAGCATGTGTTTTTTTTAGCACAACACAGTGCACTAGAGATTAATTGGAAAGCCCAGTCACAGAAACTGGCCCTTTAAAACCTATTCCCATTCGATAAAACTGTGTTTTTTGAGTGTGACTACGATGTTGGGAAACACACAGTTGGAAATCCCACAAACAGTCCTTTTGTTTTGTTTAGTCCGATTAGATCTTGACCAGGCGGAGATGTCGGCGTGCTTGTGTCGGTGCCTGGGGTCTGTGGGGATTTGGATGGACCATAGCTGGCTGAAGCTTAATAGGGACAAGACTGAAGTGTTGATGGTGGGTGTACGGTCTAGGTTGTCACTTTGGGTCCCCGCTTTCTGGCCTTCGTCACTAGACAACCTTCCTGCCCTAGTCTCTGTAGTGAAGAATTTTGGGGTGACATTATCAGCTGCTCTGCATGTGACTCAGCAAGTGGCAGCAGTTTGAAAATCAGGGCATTTCCAACTCAGGATTCTGGGTAAGGTGCTGCCTATTATTCCTTCCCTTCTTCATCCACCTGTGGCAGCTGCCTTTTTTCTTAGTCGTATAGACTCCTGTAATCCACTCTATCTAGCTCAGCCAAAGGTTCTGATTCAGCATCTACAACGGCTGCAAAATTTGGCTGCATGGGTGGCCACTGGCTCCCCTTTTGGTGCCCATATCGCCCCCACCCTATGACGCTTGCATTGGCTCCCAGTGTCCAAGCGCATTGACTTTAAATCATTATGTTTAGTTCACCGGGCCCTGATGAGTGTGGGGGCCGGCTATCTACAGGAAAGCTTTGTCCGCTACTGCCCGCTGAACGACCTGCGCTCACGGACAGCGGGCCTTTTGTTGGTCCCCACCTATAGGCCTGCCAGGCTGCGGGGATGAGCCTTCTCGGTGGCAGCGGCCCAATTGTGGAATACCCTGACCTCTGCAATAATGCAGATTACGGACCATCTTGAATTTAGGCGGCCTCTGAAAACCTTTCTATTTTAAATCAGAATGAGTTGATCCATACTGTGTTTCTCAGCACCAAGATGCCGTCAGGTGTTAGTGCACTCAATAACTGTTTATAACATAACATAATGTATATGTTGGATGGAGTTCCGGCTAATTTGACCTTGGAGGTTATGCCTCTAGTATTTCGTTTGTTTGTGGGACTTCATTTGTAGATTAATTTTGTCTTTGAGGGAAATACATTATAGAATGGTAAAACCACAATGCAGGAATCCAATACTTACCCATTGTCCACGGAAATTCTGTGAAGGTGGATGAATGATGTTGCATGAAATGTTAGCATACCAAAGGGAACCATTTGCCTCATCATGTTTTAATAAACCTAATTGGGCTTAAACGTATGACAATGATGTATCAAATAAAACGAAATGTTGAAATTAATCGACAGAGGATTGACTATCAGATGAAAATATTTTGCCTTCATTTCAAGTGTTCCAGTATTTCCGGTATTTCGAGTACTCTTATCGACGATAAATCTGCGAAATAACAAGTGTTGGTGTAGCAGTGTTATTTTTCATTAAGGAGTCCCATAGGAATCTATTGTGTTTTGGAGGACATAGCAGTGGTGTTAATTCTGTCAGCAATACTCCCCTGATATATTAGAGGTAATATGGAGACACATATCTAGAGACAACTGTTGGGGTTGTTCCCTCAAGATTACTTCTAATCAAATCATATGGAGTTGAAGAATATGTGGTGTATATTCTGTACTACCCCCTTTATTCCCACTCCACTATATCCTTAATGTGGGCCATTGTGTTATCATCGTCTACATCACCTCTAGAGACCCAGTGGGAGTATTGTTTCACATTCTGATTGTTAATCTTGAAGAATATGGAGTCATTGTAGCTAATGCAATTATTATGAGTACAAATTCATATATGTATATATGATGTCATCTTTGATGTCCTGGGTGTTAGTCTTAGCAGTGCACGGTGGTGGCGCGAGTTATGGTTGCTTAGCTTACCATAACTGGCGAATTTCAAGGGTTTTTCAGTTTTACTTGGAACCATAACGTCCCTTTAACAACGTTTTTTCACTGAATTTCATAGGTTTTTAGTAGCGCAACTTAACCATAACGTCCCTTTAACAAAGTTTTTTCACTGAATTTCATAGTTTTTTAGTAGCACAACTTAACAATAATGACTTTGACTTTATATACATGTCATATGGAACTGACTAGATCTCTTCTTATGAACTTGATGTCCGCAAACTTATTTAATGTTCGCGGACATGTTCGGAGAACAGTACCACTACCTAAAAACTGTGGGGGGGGTTGGGGGGGTATGTTTGATTGTTATATCATAATATAGGAACATTTAACAAATTCAAAAAGCAGCACACAAACACATTATATATAGTAATACATAAGACATGTAACCCATATATGTAACATACTTACTATTCATTTAAATACAATGGCCCTCATTACGACCCTGGCGGAAATCGAAAAACGATGGCGGAAATGCAATACCGCCATCGAATAGCGCTCGGTGCGATTATGACCCGTCACCGTAAAGTACGATGCCATTAGCGACACCGTAGTGAACGCCAACGCTAACTGCACCAAGTACGCGCACGCGCGCCATGCCAAACCGTAATTACCACCATGGCGTAACGGTACGCGAATTCTGACCCTAGCGGACATATACCTAACGCCATCAAGCATGGCGGAAAGTACCATTCCGCCATGGTGAGAAGTACGGCATCGCGAACCAACCGTAAAAGGCCCTACTGAGTGCCTGTACACCACTCCCTGGCCACATTGCACAACTCCTCGTAGGTGCAATGAAGTCACACAATGCAACCAGTGAAATGTACAAGTCACCCATGCATGCCAACGAACAAATGAATCTAGGGGCTCCAAGTGCCTTGTGAGTGGCCATCCATATTTGCCATGGCACCATTGCCGTACTGATGCAGCACAGGTATGTGAAGGTTCAAGTACAGCAACATGAACTGAAATATGAGACAAAACAACAACAGGCCCCCCATCGCTTGACACCAGTGTAAGGCAACATTCAAAGCAGTATCCTGAGTGAGACTGCACCAGCCCTGTACTCCTGCCAGTAAACAAACCAACCATCAGCATAAGCATGTACCACACAAGTTGGCAGAGTGACTGAGCAGCCAGGCTCATCTCAAGAGGGGCCAATGGGAGCTGCAGGGCACAGATGGCACAAATACAGAAGCAAACGCACGCAAACACAGGCACCCGTGACCAGCCATATTCTGATAATCACATCATTCCACCAATCCACCTGGCTGACCGGCATCTGTTACACAAAAGCTAATCCCCCGCCCCTGAGCATGACATCATTAAAACAGTCATAATGGCAGCCCCTATCCCTGACCTTACTGGGCTTCGTAGGCAAACGCGCTCAGTACAGTACCACGCAACTATACTCAGAAGCCGGAACCCAATGCAGATCTTCTCACAATACATCGCTCCACAAATAGGAATATGCTACATTACTTGCAAAGAAGAACGCTACACGGTCAATATCAGAATCAAAATTTAATGCACAACAAAATCACCAAGCCCATACAGCTATTAGGTCATGAACTCCAAAATATATTTCATTATTGTGGGCTGCATCCGCAATAAATGACCAGCTTCTTCTTGTGTGACGCCCTGTTTCTTCATGGTACACAGGGGCTACATTCACGTTCAAAAAGGCAACATGGAAGCGCCTAGAACCGCAGGGCCGTCCCATTAGGTAGGCACTAGTCCAGCTGAAAGGTCGATATGTTGCTCCTAGCCACTAGTACTGCGTAAGGGCATGTGGCCCATTGGCGATCGTCCCATAAGATCGTAATGGTGCTCCACTGATTAACACGAAGCAGCAGGTGTCGGGAGTAAAAGCCATCTGCAGGAGTGGCATACAGATGGCAGCGGCAAAAGGGGAGGAGATACCTGTCACCCAAATGAAATGAAAAAGAATAGTATGGGCATCAGAACTCCATTTGAATTACACACTTCAATGATCACACTAAATCCACAGCCATATGCATGCTAGCCCACTCAAAAGGATTATTCCCACCCAAAAATCACTTGCGAATCATAACTATAAAAATCGAGGTGAAAACACTATTACAAACGAGTGTTTGTGTGCATATGTCTGTCAAAACAGAATCCATTAGATGGGAATAGTAACGTGCATAGACACAAGTGTTTGAAGGCGCGTCGAGACAGGGAGGGTCCAACAAGGGCAGATAGACGATGGTCCCACTATGGCAGCCCTGCATCACATAGCGCTGGGGAAGTGGATAGATTCCAAAAAGCCATGTACATGGCAAACTCTCAATTAAATCATCTGTCCATGCATCCATACATCATTCCCTCATCCCGGTATGAAAACGCCTGATTATTTACTCACATAACATGTGAAATTTTCATTGAGTCTGTGCGTAATGCAGTCTGCAAAATCCACTGTGCTCCAGGCTGGAATTCCAGTGTTGTGAAGTAACATGTATTTGGGAACGTCCTGCCTTATCGTCCACTACGCTATTGCGCATCCCATACTATTCATATCAATCATTGCATTCTCGCCATGGCCCCTGTCCCAAGGACATTAAACAATAGAACTTTATATCTGCAGTCAGACCTGTGGGCGTCTCCTCGCCGCTAGCTGAAAACCGAAAGTGCTGTCCTTCGAATTCCTCATTTGCAACATCACGTCGAAAAGGCATCTGTGACCGCTCGAAATCACAAATTCATCCATGTAGTGCGGCAGTGTGTGAAAATGGCAACTGCCTTCACTCACAAATGGGACGACCCGCCCGTCGGTGAACCTCGGTACAGTGCTGCATGAGGGTCCACCGTTAATCAAGTACTACATTCCACTGACCCTTCACAAGTTTGTTCGCGACTGCAAAGATAGTATGTGAAACAATGGGACCGTAGCAGAATGAACATATAAACCAATATTTCACTGCCATCGGGATTAAATACATGATTGTAATAGCAAGATGCCATGCGTCGAATTGCAGCGTTGTGTGCGGGACGTGCTCGCCCAAAGGGGATTGCAGCTTGCACAGGTGGAATGAATCAACACAGGTGGAGGCTATACAGCCTGAAAACACATAAATTGCACACCCAACCCCCTCCCACAACCACACCCACTCCAAAATGCTACCGGCAGGACTAGCGATGTTGGCCCTGGGGGACCTGATAGCACTGCAAGTACTCCAACTTCAAGAAGAAGACGAACACTAACTACTACAACAACCGGCCGCACAGAGGAGATGCAGGAGGAGGAGGAGGGCAAGGCAGGGCCAGCAAGGCCCACCAGCACAGCCACTACCACCACGCAGGCAGCCCGCAATCCCACGCCTCCGAGCTCATCCGTTCAACCTCACTGCTGAGCAGATCCACACCCTCTACCGTTTGGACCGGGACACCATAACCGCCATTGTGGACATGACACAGGCTGACCTTGTCAGCATGATAGATAGCCCAACCGCCATCCCACCCCTACTGAAGGTGGTGTCTGTACTCCACTTCCTGGCCACAGGCACCTACCAGCACACAGTCGGACAGTTGCATGGCATTTCACAGCCACTGTTCTCACGGACACTATTGCAAGTGCTCGATGCCCTCCTGAAGCACGCAGACGACTACATCTCTCTACCACGCTCGGAGCAGGAAATTACGAACACAAAAGTGGGATTCCATGCACTTGGTGGCATACCGGGTTGCATTGGTGCCATCGACTGCACCCATGTGGAATTGGTCGTCCCACATGCCATGGAGGCCCAGTACCGCAACCGAAAACAATTTCATTCTCTTAATGTACAAATGGTGTGTGACTCCAACAGGATCATTACACATTGTTGTGCCCGATTTCCTGGATCAACTCATGATTCTATGGTCTTGAGGAACTCTACAATACCACGCTACATGGAGCGACACGCAGGGAACAGATCCTGGCTACTCGGTGAGTCTCATTTCATGCATGATAATGTGCGGTATGTGATGCGGCAATGACCTGGCAGGAAGGGGGGGGGTGCGTACGTAGCAATGTCATTCCACAAACATCCTTTATTGTCCACATACAGGTGATGCCGGGTATCCACTGAAGAGATGGCTCCTTACACCACTCCGGAACCCACAGAACCAGCATGAGGAGGACTACAACCATGCCCACTCACGTACCCGTGTAGTCATAGAACAGGCATTCGGCCTACTGAAGACTCGTTTCCGCTGCCTCAGCAGGTCTGGCGGGGCACTCCTGTACCGCCATGAGAAGGTTGCAAAGATGGTCATGGCATGTGTCATGCTACACAACATGTGCGTACGTAGAAATGTGTCCATGCCCCCTGACGCAGAACTGCAAGCACCTGAAGATGGTCATGATGAGGGTGGGGATGTGGCAGCACCTCAAGGAGTCCGCGAGGCACAGGAGGGCCGTGACATTCGTCAGATTCTCATTGATTCATGCTTCTAGCACTCACGCCTGGTGGCTGGTACATGGACACGGGACTTGTGGCACTGTGTGTGTCTGGAACATGCACAATATGGACTGTACGCCTATAAAGGCCTCGTACACAAATATCAATGTCCACACATCTCATTGGATGATTGTGCAATGTTTATAGCATATGTGAAATTATGTTACACACCCCATCGACCCGCCACCCAAGTGAGCCCAACACACCCCCTCCACCCTCCTACCTCCCCCCCGAACACCAGTGTCCAAAGATGCTCATTGTCAGTGGGCAGACGCTATTGCAAGCCCCCTCTCCGGGTATCAGGGGCACCCCTGCCTGTGGAGCGCAGGTTCCTCCCAGATCTACGTTGGGGGCTGCCCTGGACGGAACTTGCAACGGATGATGTCTCTGCCTGCTCACGTCCATGCATGTCCCTAAGGGTTTGTGAGAGCTCAGTGAGCACACGGCGCACAGCGGCAAGTTCAGCACATACGTCTTTGGACGTCGCATGCAGTTCCCCCCTCAGGCTCTCTGTGCTTCTCTCCATTTGTACTCTCAGGCTCTCGGTGCTTCTCTCCATTTGTGCCCTTAGTGTCTCTGTACTTCTCTCCATTTCTGCCCTAAGTGTCTCAGTTGATGTTTCTATGGCTGCCTTAGTACCCCCACATTCATCAGCATGGTCCTTGAGGAGCGTGGCCAGTTGCTGCTGTTGCACGATCACCTGGTCGAGGGACTGTTGCCTCTGCTGTGCCATGGCCATTTGCGGTGGTGTCACAGAGGGGCTGATCACCTCATGTTGCCTTGCCACAGGGCTTGTGGGGGATGGCCAGTCGTCGTCTTGTGGGTGCCCCTGCGTGGTATCCTCATGGTGTACGGGATGAAACAAACAGGGGGATTGAGACAGGTCATGGATGGATCCTACATCGACATCCCCGTTTTCTGTGTCGGAGCATGTTGCCATTAATGCAGTGTCACCTATGGTGCTGCTGCCACCAGAAGCAGTGCCTTCTGTGGCATCCATTGGGGGGACCTGTGGTGGTGCTGTTGTGGGCATGCTGGCTGCTGGGGTGCCTGTTGAAGTTCCCTCCTGTGTGCTGCCACTTGATTTGTGCTGCTGCCGTGTCTTGATCCGTGCAGCTGAGGTGGAGGGTCTTTGGCCGTTGGTCTTGGCCCTCTTTGCAGGTGTGCTGGTAGGGGTGTCCTGGAGCTCGTCGTTTGAATCGGACCCTGTGGTGGAGTAAAGGAGAGCGAGCGTTATTAATGGGTCTGTGGAAATTGGAATGGCAATGTATCACATGCATTGGGGTGGTACCTGAGGGTGATTTGGGTCAGGGCCTCGGAGGTGGTTTCATTTTTGTGTGGAATGAGGATGCAGTTGTTTTGCAGCCTGCAGTTAGGGTGTGCCTGCTGCACGTGTGGAGGGTGTTTTTAGGATTTTTAATTATTTATGTATTTAATGTGACTTTTAAAGTGCGCTATCAGGCAAATGTATGTGGACGTTCTCCTGGCCATGTGTTTCTGTTGCACTATGTGGACACATGGTACTTCACATGATTGGACATTGTGGATTTAGCATTGTTTTATTTGGGCCACCTACCTGATTCTTCGGATGTCTGCACTCCTTTCTCCATCCCTCCGACTCCCTCTATACTCTCCATTCCAATGGTGGAGGCACAGATTTCTTCCCAGGGGGTCAACTTGATGGGTGATTCCGATCCTCCCCCGGTAGCTGTGGCAATGTTGCGGTTGGCGGATAGTATGCTCCGTACGCGTATCCGCAAGTCGTCCCATCGCTTTCTGCATTGCTGTGGGTTGCGGGGTGCGGTCCCCACCGCACTTACCCGCTGTGCCACCAGGGCCCATATGGCCTTCTTGTTCGCAAGTGCCGTCCTGGTCATTTGCGTCGAGAAGACGACGGCAGCATTCTCCTGGAGGGTCTCTGTGAGCACGGTGAGTTCCTCACGGGAGAAGTGGACCTGCCGCTTGCGGTTGCACGCTTTTTTCGCTACTTTTCCCATTTTTATTGCTTTCACTAGGGTGGATGACGGGTTGGGATGTGTCTCAGGGTAGTATTTTTTATGGTTGTGTGGGAATTCTGATTTTATAGGTGTACGGCGTGCTGTTTCCCGTTCCGGGACCATGTTTTTACTTCCGTTTCCGTATATTTACAGTCACCGTACTTTCCGATTGCCGCTCATTACGGTGACCGCTATGATGGGTGGCGGAATTGCACCTAGGGCGCCGTACGACGGCGGTGAGGGGCGTTTTGGGGACATTTCCGCCATCGCGGACTTTGCACTTCCGCCATGGCGTAGTGCTCGTGCCCGATGGGTCGGAATTAGCCGCACTTTACTCCGTCGTGCAATGGCGCAAACGCTATTTACGCTATGGCGGTCAGGTCAGTCACTTTCCGCCAGGGTCGTAATGAGGGCAAGAAGATAAATTGGCTTCCAACATAATTACCTCACAGACACAACAGAACCGAGAACAAGACCAGACCCACTGAATACATAGGACTTATCTTACCAGAAATAGTAAGTGTACTTCATTTACTCATATATTTATAAACTTTCTGTATTAGATTAAAAAATATATTATCTTTTTTTTTTTCTCACAGAAATGTCTAGTACTCTGGAATGGCTAGAGGACAATTTCCCACATGAAGAAATGTCACAAGATAGTGAAACTAATGGTAAACACTTTATAATATAAACCATTTATTTATTATTTGTTTTATATACATTTAACATATATATTATTTTTTTGTACAGAGCATACCAGAATAGAAAACACTTCAGAAAACCCTGTTATGGATAACAGTCTTCACAATATAGAAGAAAAAATGGATGTATTGTTGGCTAATTTTAATAATTTAAAAACTTTTGTAGAAAATCATTTCAAACCAAAAACCTCGTACCATTGCCCCACATGTACTTGTCCCTCCTCACCATATCCCAGTCAATTATCCCCAAACCCTCTCCATAATCCAAAACGTTTTGATGAGATTTCCATCCCTTCTTCAACTAATACCAATCATGTTGAAACCCCAAATTCCCCTGTTTTTGTTTCTGTTTCTGCCTCACCTTCTCTGTCATAAATTATTAATGTATGTTAAATAAAGTTTAATTTTTATATTGTATTGTGAATAGTTTCCGTTTTTTTTAAAAAAAAGCAATAAAAGTGTCCGCGGACAGTGCGAGTGTTCTGAAATGTTCGTACATAAACGAAAATGGCGTTGTACTGAAGAACACCACACCTGTTCGTACTGTTTGCTAGCAAGTTGAAACTGTTCTAAGAACACACGTGGTGTCCTGAAATGTTCGTAAAGAAACAAAAATTAAAGTGTTCTAAAGAACACTATATCTGTCCGTAATGTTCGCTATCAACTTAAAACTGTCCTAAGAACACAATTGGTGTCCTGAAATGTTCGTAAATAAACGAAAATGATGTGTCCTGAACAACAGTACAACTGTTCGTAGTGTTCGCTAGCAACATGAAACTGTACTAAGAACACACGCAGTGTCCTGAATTGTTCGTAAACAAACAAAAATTAAAGTGTCCTAAAGAACACTACACCTGTCCGGTACTGTTCGCTAGCAAGTTCAAACTGTTCTAAGAACGCTATTGGTGTCCTGAAATGTTCGTACGTAAACGAAAATGGAGGTGTCCTGAAGAACACTATATCTGTTCGTAGTGTTCGCTACCCAATTGAAACTGTTCTAAGAACACAATTGGTGTCCTGAAATGTTCGTACATAAACTAAATTACACGTGTCCTGAAGAACACTATATCTGTCCTTACTGTTCGCTACCAAGTTTAAACTGTTCTAAGAACACACGCGGTGTCCTGAAATGTTCGTTTCACGTGTGACGCACTTTTAATTACTTCAGAACCCGAACAGTGTCCGTAGGACATCAATCCGCATGCGCTAACCAATCTCCGTGCACTTCGTGTCCTGCGGACAGGCGCTTCCTTCGTGGACTAGTTCGCAAACGGATCATATGACCGCGCCCACGCTCATCGTGTGTCCTGAAATGCGGACACTGTTCGTGCCCCGAACAATTTAAAAGTACATTTTCAGTTAATCCATAATATTTTTCAATAAAATCTCACCATGGCACAAGTCCCACATAGCAATCTTGAGTTTCTATATACCTTTTGAAACTTTCCGATCCTTTTTATGTGTTCGATCTGTCTGCGGACAGTGCGCATGTCCGCGGACCGCGCACAAGCACCCCTATAAAAGTCCACGCCCAAGAGCTTATTCCCATTGTGTTTCTGGCTATTCTTCAGAACACAGTGATTTTCGCTGCCACCTGCAGACTACACCATCATCGAGATGGCATCCTTGGCTGCTGAACTGCCACTTGGTGCTGCACCTGCTTCAGCACCACCCCGACCCCCTCCACCACCACCACCTCCCCAAGGGCCTGAAGAGGGGAACAGGAGTGAGGATGCGGAGGAGGAAGAAGAGGATGATGAGAATGAGGTAGAGGAAATCCCTACTACCCGCACTAGGCGTGAGTCTTGGGTGTGGCGGTTATTTACCATTCATGGGAATGGTCCTAAGGCTTGTGCGAACCGTGTTACCTGCAATGAGTGCAAAATGATACTCAGTCGAGGGAAGCACGCTAAGTACAGCTTTGGGACCACTACTATGAAGCGACACCTGAGGTCATTTCACTCTGGGGCTATTCGCAGGGTTGTACCTTGCGAAGAACGTAGCAGGTTGATTTCCTCTACTTCATCCTCTGTTTCTGATCCTGTCACCACAAGGACCACCTCTGTGGGACAGCGTCTTTCTCAAGCTGCCTCACAGGCCATACAGAATGCTGATGACCCTTACCTTTCGAGGGTCACAGTTGTATGTATGTACTGTGACACAGTACTCTGCAGGGGGGAGCGACTTCGGAGTGCTTTTGAGACTATCGTCTCAGAGCACGAGAAGACCTGCTCACTACCCAAATAAAACCCACTCTACATCTTCCTCTCTCAGCTCGCCCTTTCTTATCCCTGTGGTTGGTGTCCCCCCCTTTACCCTCCTTTACCCTCCTCTCCTAGTGTGTTGTGTCTGAAAAACCAAAAAAAATACAAAATTACAAAAATCAAAAAAAAAATAAGGCTCTTTTCAGAGCCGCCTTTCCCAGTTAAAAAATAAAAGTGAAAATAAATGAAGCAGGGCTCTTTGTATTTTTTAGAAGTCCGCGGACAGTTCGCCAACATTAAAAAAATTGGGTTGCTACTCCATCACAAACATTGTAATTTTCTCTGGAAAGAAGTGCTGGCTCTGAAAAGAGCCTTTGGGTGGTGTTTGTAAGTCAAAAATTGTAAATGCTTAACATCTACTTCAAAATCGTTGTTGTAATTCCAAAAAAGGTCGCAATGCATTTTGTACATTTCTCAGAAAAATCTGATTGCCAGCATAAGTAAGATGGACTCCATCTCTGCGAAAAATGTATGTACTACAAAACATAATATTTTCATTGTGAAAAGAAGACATGCCAAAATCTCTTAGAAAGGCACAAACAGCCTTATTAACATTGCGCCTTGCTTTTTCCATTTGTGGACCAAATGAAGAAGAACGAAGCCACATTTGTCTCTGCGCAATCCGTGAAAATATCACTTGAGAATTAGGAAACATGTCCATAACCTTCCTAAGTCCTTCTTTCATAGCAAATTGCAAAAAAATTCCAGTCACATGTCCTAAACTGTTCCCTCCACAATGAATTACAATTATGTCTGGATGTTGCTCTGTCTCCAAAGTAGCACAGAGAGGTAGCAAGACCAACCACTTCATTCCACGTACTCCATGCAGGTGTACTTCCACATGTGGGAATCCAAGATCTACAGCTACTCCACAGCTTTTTGCATGCACCTTCAACCAATGTATCCACGAATCTCCTAAAATCCAAACAATCTGTTTTCTGAAACACACAGCCATAGCTATCTTTTGTTCTCTCAGCAAAAAGAGTATCTGAGAAAATCTCTCCTGGCACAACACACCCACCAAACTTTCCTTACCAATCCCTTTCAGTGCTTATTCTCATTTGCATGACTTCTGAACCCAAAAATCCCCGGATGTAACTCCTGATGTCCGCGAACTACCGCCATGTCCGCGGACATATCGTAACATGAACAGCCCTTCTACCATTTCCACTACTCTCTCTCTGCCATTCCCTCATTGGATGTACCTCAAAAATCACATGACCATGCACCAATCACATTCAAGACCTCTACATCTAACTGCATCATCATAGATCAGCACTGCAAATGTACTCTGAATCTCTCTGAGTACAAGTGTCATATCATTGGCAAGCAGCATCTACCAGAAATACTGTACAAGTCTTCAAGATTTCTACTTGCAGCTCCATGCATATCCAAATGCTTGAACACAAACTTCAGGTATGCATATTTTCTGTATAATGGATGAACACATTTTCAAACAGACTTTTACCTTGTAAAATCTGTAAAATGAATTTACTGTACTTTTTTCAATTTCCTAAAATCAACTATCACTTATAAACCTTTATACTTTTTACTTTCTTTATACACACACACTCAAATCATGTTAAACTAACATTTTTTAAATGAAATATATAGACTACATATATTCAAACAAAATTGCATGCAAACACAATCTATGTTTAAACCTTTATAAAAATACTCATACAATTTCATATTTTTTGTTTTTATTCATTTATTTACTTAATTACTTTAAATTAGACATGACATTGAGGCGCTATTACCTAGAACAGTTTACTTACAGAAATAGTGGTATTCACTAATATATTATAAATTTCACAAGACATAGTAAAGATATGTTTTTTTGCTACAGTTAGTCATTCAATACAATATGTTCATTAAGAACATATCATATGTACTGAACTGATGCAATGTATCTTATCTAAATAAATTAGTTTAATGGTTTTACAGAAGGCACAGAGGATTTCAATTAAAAAAATCAATATCTAAATTAAAAACAGTGCTATATACAAACAAAGTTACTAATTTGAAGCTTTTACAATTGCAGTGAAGACCAGTTTCCAGAAAAGAAGCAGCCGAATTCGAAGAAGAAAGAAAAACTAAGAAGTTACCTGTTAATTTTTAAAAAAAGTAAGTAAAATATCACCATAATATTTGTATTATTAATCAAATATACTATAACAATAATACGAGCTATTTCGGTTTCTAAAAATAGAGATTTTGTACCATTTTGTCCAAAGATTTCCATGTCTTAAACAGCGATTTACAGCCAGAATGGGCAACACATTTCTATTTTTGGACACACAAATTACCCAACTGAACCACTACAATTTTCATATTATAGAACAAACAACTGTTTTAATTGTATACATTAGATTTACTATTTGTACTTTTCCACACCACTAGCTTACCTATTTTTTGTCATCTGAACTCCAGTTTAGTAACACATACATTCAAGAAAACCTATCCCTACTAGTTTTAGTTCCCAATGCACAATCACACACCATTACATACATCTTTATCATCTTACTCAAACACTCATGCACACTGCACACATACATTTCAGAACACCCCAACCCATATCTTCTTTATTTTTTTCAACAGAACCTAAAGAATGCCTACCAAAAGTCAAGTCGTAGAAAGCAACGTAAAAGTAGAGCAAATGAAAATAAAGGTGTCCAACATAAGCATCCATCTCTAGCAGAATTTGTAAAAAAAGTTGAAACAAAACAGCTAATACAATCATTTAGTGAAACACAAGAAGTTTCAAGTACAACAACTTCGCTTCCTCTATCAAAATGTAAAACAAACCAAAAAACAATTAACAGAAAATCAGCTATCAGTACAGATAAAACTACTTCTTCAAATTTTAATATAGTGCAAAGTAAGCATACCAAGAAAAGTATTTTAGCCAAAATATACCGTCACAAAGTCCTTCAAAATCTTATAAAAACAGGAGAGAAATCAGGTTCAAAGCTTAAAACCTATCGTAGGAAATTAATCTTAGAAGCATTGATGGACAGTGCAATTCTTCTCAAAAGAAATTTATTTATTTTACTGTTAAACAAAATGAAACCACTAACAAAACTAATAACTAAATTACAAAAAAGACTTCTCAATAAGCGAAATATCAACAAAAAGAACTTCTTAAGTATCAGCGAAGGTGAATGGAATCACACTACAAGCACAGAACCATATTTTAATGAAGAAGCATACAAACAAAAGCAAACTAATACAATTGCCATACATAGCAGTGGTCGAGGTTATGAAAAAGTGAATAATACCATAATGGAACAAGAAGTACTTCTTACAAAAATATGCCCTGAAAACTTAGAATTACCCCTCTATTCAACTGAATCAGAACGTCTAGTGTACAAATGGCCATGCACGTCAATGTGTACCATTCCCAAACAATGTTTCAAATCTTTACGCCAATTCCTCAATAAATATGTAAAAAGCAAAGACAAAATCAAAATTAAATTACTGCAAAATATAGATACCTGTCCAGTGCGCAAGTACACAGGACTACAAGGACACTCATTGGCCTGCATTACAGGACCTACTTGTAAAACCACTTTCCATGATATCAAAAGGATATCAACACATCATTCAACTATAAGAAATCTAGTCTATAAACTGTACTATGCTAAAAGTCCTGCTTTAGCACTAGCAAAGTTAAATAACATCCTTCTACATGGTACAGCAAAAGACCTACTTGAAGAAATTCACTATATCCAGAAAAAATATTTTGGAAGTGAAAGCCATTTACAGAATGAAATAGCTTTAAACCAATTAAGCAACAATTCTACACATGGCAACCTTTTGCTAAACACATACAAAAAAGAAATACTAAAATTTAAAAGTACATCAGCTGAAGTACCAAACCATGTATGTGTATGTTGCCGTAGAATTTTTTATAAAAGTAACACAAAAACTGTGGACCTATCATACAAAATAGAAGACAATGAAGATTCTAAATGGTTTGAATTAGCACTCTATCTTGTAGAAGAAAACAAATTTGAAATAACTGAGCCCTTAATACTTTGCAGTTATTGCACTACAAAACTTGACAACAACCAAACTCCTTCACGTTCTATCACAAATAATTTGGAATTATAACCAGTACCAAAACCTCTACAACAACTTAATTTATATGAGAGCATCATAATTCAAACAGTACACCCATTTCAAGCAATAATACGCCTTCAACCAAAAACAGCAAAATTACCTCCCTCTGAATTGGTAAAAGGCATTCGTGGAAAAGTAGTTTATTTACCATTAAATCTAAAAGAAAATGTGCATACTCTAGGAGTGCAACGTCCAATGCAGCAATCTTTAATTATATTAGTAAATAGAGTACCTACAAAAGACAAAAAAATATGGCAACAGCTAGTAGATTTATATAAAGTTAGCCAAGCCTTCCAATATCTTAAAGAGAATAATGAATATTACAAAGAAATTAATATTGAAGAAAACTTGAAAGATACAACTGAAATAATTCAAGAAACACAAGAAGCTGGTCAATTTGAGCTACTAGATCCTGCTACAATATCAAATACTTTAGACCATTATACAATTCATCCTTTGCACTGTAATGACACCGTACAAGATGTACTGAAAACTTACCAAATGTGTCAAACAAAAGGATCGCCAATCAGTATATGGGAAAAAAGTATAGAAGCACGTGCTTTTCCTCTACTCTTTCCTACTGGCAAAGGAGGAAGGTATGATGATAGACCTATTCAAATATCAGCTTCAGAATACCGCTCATTACGGATGTATTCTGAAGATCCCAGATTTAGACAAAATGTGGAATACATATTCCACCTACTCTTTGAAAGTGAACTAGCAACTTTATGTTACGGAGTTGCACACATATTAAAATCAGGATCACACTTTCAAAATATGACAGCTACACAATTATTAGAGAAAGTGCAACAAAAGGATGAGGTTTTACAATCAAATATTACAAACCTATTAGCAAATATGCGTGGTACTAAAGAGTACTGGTTTCGATGTCATGGAGATGTACGTTGTATGATCAGAAACCTTGGCCCACCCACTTGGTTTGTTACATTAAGTTGTGCAGAATATGCATGGGAAGATTTACATGATTTCCTACGCATATCAAATAAAAACAAAACAAACATAGATATTCTAACACCTGGAGAACTTTGTTCTTTGGACCCTATTAATGTTTCAAGATATTTTCACCATCGCTTCATTGCTATGCTACATTTTATTTGTAATAAAACTGTTCCTCCCCTTGGAGAAGTGCAACACTTCTTTTGGAGAAAAGAATACCAAGCCAGAGGAGCACCACATATCCACATGCGTTTATGGATTAAAGATGCTCCTAAATTTGGTCAAGACAGTGATGCCACTGTTTTACAGTTTATTGAAAAATATGTCACTTGTGAAATTCCATCAGAAGCCACAAATAGTGATCTTCGTGCACAAATTTTACAATTTCAATGACACAAATGTGGAAAATATTGTCGTCGCAAATACAAAAACAAAGGCAAATACTACACCAAATGCCGATTTGGTTTCCCTAGACCAGTTACAAATACAGGTCAAGTAAACAACCTCATGTCTTCAGTTAGACATAGTGTTAAAGGTAAGTCACCTAAAAATACATATTACATAAAAAGAAAAGAAGAAGAAAAATATATCAATGATTATAATGCAATCAGTGCCCACTTATGGAATGCAAACATAGATGTGCAGTACATTGCAGACAATTCTACTGCATTTGCACGATATGTCACAGCATACTTAACTAAAGCAGAAAAGACAGAGCTCCAAGACCTCTGGAATGACCTGTCATCAGATAAAACAGTATCTCAGAAATTATACAGCTTGGGCATAAAAATGGTCACCCATAGAGAATGTGGATCTTATGAAGCAGCTGATCGTTTAACTGGTACTTCATTGCATGGTAAATCTGAAAATATAGTATGGCTAAGTCTTGGTCCAGCTAAATCTAGAAAAAGAGTTCTAAAATCATATGATATAGAAACAATAGCCAAACATGATCCCAACAGCCAAGACATTTTAAAAAACAATTTATTGGACACATACTACCCAAACAGAAGTAATACTTTGGAAAACATGTGTCTATACCAAATAGCCCAAAACTACACATACAAAAATAATATGAAACCTGATGAAAAAAAAGGTAAATATAGAGTGACAGACTGTGAAGGCAGCTTAGTTAAACTCACTAAACCAAATTTAATTAATCATATCAAATTGTCATTGAAGACTCCTCAACATAAAGAAGTATATTACATGTCCCTGCTACAACTCTTCAAACCATGGAGAAAAGAAGAACAATTACTAGATAACTATGACTCATATGAGGATGCTTTCAAAGCAAATGAAAGCACTATAACTGATGTAAACTTTACACAGTACAAAACAATGTTGCACAATGAACAGCAACATGAAGAAGAACTCCAAGCCGAACTAGATAAGGATACTCCTGACAGTAGTCAACCTTCTGTAACAGGAAGCCAAGAACCACTGGGAGAACCACTAATAACAAATGAGGCAGAATTAGCTATGATAGAAGTAGAAAACACCATGTGTCAGTATGAAGATAAGGAAGACTTAACTATACTACAATCAAAACTAAACAATGAGCAAAGTAGCATTTTTCAAGAAGTAACAAAACAAATTGCACATGGTGTAAAACATGAAAATAAAGAATGTTCCTGCCATAATTATAAACCTATACTACTGTACGTCAGTGGTGAAGCTGGTTCTGGCAAAACATTCCTAATCAAAATCATTAGTAAGTTCCTTCAGCAATTGACAAACAACAAACTGTCAGCTGTTGTCACTGCCCCCACAGGTTTAGCTGCCTACAACATAGGTGGTGTTACATTACACCGATTACTACTATTACCAGTAGAACACCAGAACAAATTAGACTATTACAAACTTTCTGCAGAAGCTGCAATGGAATTACGCAGAGTATTGAAACAAATGAAAATGCTACTAATAGATGAAGTGAGCATGGTCTCCAACCTGATGTTAGCTTTGATTCACCTCAGATTACAAGAAGTACTCAAAACAGACTATGAAGAGCTCTTTGCAGGAAAACACATTATTGTTTTTGGAGATCTGCTTCAATTAACACCAGTAAAAGGTGAACCTATTTTTAAAACATTAGGGCACAAACTCTGCCGTAAAACTGTTGGCAGCATTGGAAATGTCAACCTTTGGCAACATTTCCAATATAGAGAATTAACAGAAAACATGCGCCAATCTGCAGATCTAACTTATGCCAACATTTTAAAAAGTTTGAGAGGTGGTATACTTTCTAAAGAAGCAGAAGCAACATTGAAAACCCGGCACATTAATGCACTTTATGGCGATAATGCATGTGCTACAGATGTTATGGAACAATTAGGCCACAAAAATGTCAATTGTATGGCCTTAATGCCAACTCTTGCAAGCTGTCTCAAATTCAATGAAATAATGTTAAGTAAAGAAATGCAACCAATAATGGAAATTAGCGCCACAGACAAACTAGATGTACATGGTATGACACTACCCATGTGTGACCAAGTCACAACAAGACTGAATAATTTAGAAAAATCAATCTCAAACACAGCAGGCTTAGAAAAGATGTTAAAATTATCCTTAAATTGCAGAGTAATGCTTAAACGTAACCTTGACGTGGACCAAGGACTAGTTAATGGAGCACTGGGTACAATTGTTGGCTTTCGAACATACCCACGTGACAACAAAATTCAGTTTGTCAATATACTCTTTGACAAACTTTCAGAAGTAAAATGGATAGGACGCTCAACAGCTAGATTCCTTCTCTTCAAAGATATGTATGTACGCAGAGAACAATTTTCTCTAACTCTTGCATACGCAGTCACGATTCATAAATCACAAGGTCTTACCCTAGACAAAGCAAGGATAGATATTGGTAACACAGTCTTTAAAGAAGGCATGAGCTACGTAGCACTATCACGCTTACGTACACTTGACGGTCTATTTCTAATCAACTTTGATGCAAGTAAAGTAAACGCTGATATTCCTTGCATTTTAGGATATAATAGACTTCGCTCACTATACACTCCCCATCTAAACACATATTCTGTTCCACAAAAACTAAAACGTTGTAAAAGAAAACTAAATCAAACAGAAATGCAACAGGACGTCACTGCAAATCCTCCAAAGAGAGTAAAAGAAACTAATACTTCATCAAGTACCACAAACAAAAAATAATCAATTAGAGAAAGTAAACCAGGTACTTCCTTAACGAAGGAAGACAAACTCCAAAAAAAGCAGTTAGATACAGAACTACCTGGACCATTTAAATTCTCAAATATAGTTGGTGTAAGTTGCTATGCAAATGTAGCAATGAATATTCTATTTCAATTACCACCAATTGTTGACAACATTTACTTACACAGTACAGACCCATTGTGTTTGCAAATGTTAGTACTTCACAGAAATGCAGCAAACAATCCTGACAAGACATATAGTGTTTTTGGAATAAGACGACAATTGGACTACTGTGCTGGAATGGTGAAATTCACTATAAACTCACAGGAAGATCCACAAGAATTTCTAATGTACTTACTACAAGTACTGGAAAACAAAAACATACCTATAAATAAAATCTTTCAGATTTCATACATGTTGAAACATACATGCACTCTCTGCAACAATGTGACACAAGAAGAAATCCCCAATGAACGCTTCATATATATATATCAATACCAAATTGTGAATCCATTCCATTTCAGCAACTTGTACAAAATGCAAACCATGGTAGATTATGCTCTACCTGCAATTCAGATAATCGTTCCACGTTAGTAATACAAACACATAGTAAATACGTAATACTAATGCTTCTACGTTACAATGCAGATGGTACCAAAAACAACTGCAAGCTGACTGGATTCACACATGGTCAAATATCACTTGGTAAGAAAACCTTCACAACAATAGGTATAATCTACCACACAGGAGCCACAACCAATTCAGGGCACTACACTGCATATATAAAAAAGAAATGTGGATGGTTTGAATGTAATGATAGTACCATTACTCTAAAGCAGAGATTACCACAAATCTTACAAACGCTTATTTGATGTTCTTAATACCAAAATTTGATAAATAAACTGTATTTAAACCTTTAAGTAAATTTGTGTTAAAAAATATAAACTGTTAGAATACTCCAAAAGCTATCTAACTGCTCAAAGATTCTACAACAACTAATCAGATAAATGAATACCACTAAATTAGACCAAAAAATACACAGTTAGAATACGCCAATTGGTATCTAACTGTCCCAAAATTTAACAATATCCAAATAGATAAATCAAAACCACTAAAATATATTAAAAAAATAGACAGTTAGAATATGCCAATTGGTATCTAACTGCTCCAAACTTTTATAATATCAAAACAAATGAAGAATGTGTTACTGCTCTAAAAAAAATACAACAAAGCAAAGTATAAAGCATTAGCCAGAAACAACAAGTGAACACTGAAAACAAACAAACAAATAAACTGTAGCATAACAGAAAAAGGTTTTTTTTTTTAATCCAACATGGGTTTTTATTTCTCCCACAGACCCAATGATTTTAGCAACAAATACAGAAACTGAGCAAATTGCACAGTACTCTGATTTGTACTCTACTAAATATGAGGGTCGAAAAAAAATAAAAGTATATTGCTTATACAATGTAATAAGTAATTACAAAATACTAATACTAACATGCTATTTTCTTTTATCACAGAAATGAAGAAGAAAAACATGGACTCCCATTACTAGACCAAACAGTAAGTATACAATAATAAGGACAACCATAGCAGCATATCACATCCATAGTATATAGTATCTAATACCTTTGTTCCTTATACATTTGTTTTTCACCCAAAGTTATAAGCAAATATGAATGTGATATGCTGCGGTGGTTGTTGCCAGGGCATAGAGTCTTGGGTGCATGGCCAAATGGCCATGCACCCAAGACTCTATGCCCTGGCAACAACCAACGCAGCATATCACATCCATAGAGTCAAACATTTCAACTATGATCTATGGGAAACTTTTAATGTCCGCGAACAATGTGAGTGTTCTTAGAACACTTTGAACTTGCCAGCGAACAATACGGACACCGTTTTCAGGACACCCCCTACGAACATTTCAGAACAACGCGATAGTTCTTAGAACACTTTCAACTTAACAACGAACAGTACGGACAGCGTTCTAAGGACACCCCCTACGACATTCCAGGACACCGGGAGTGTTCTCAAAAACGTCTTCAGAACACCCCCATTTTGTTTATTTGCGAACATTTCAGGACACCGCGGTTGTTCTTAGAACACATTCAACTTGACAGAGAACAATACGGACAGCGTCCTCAGGACATCCCTTACGAACACTCCCCGGACACCGCGAGTGTTCTTAGAAGCGTCTTCAGAACACCACCATCTTGTTTATTTGCGAACATTTCAGGACACCGCGAGTGTTCTTAGGACACATTCAACTTGACAGAGAACAAAACGGACAGCGTCCTCAGGACACCCCCTACGAACATTCCAGGACACCGGGAGTGTTCTTAGAAACTTCTTCAGAACACCACCATCTTGTTTATTTGCGAACATTTCAGGACACCGCGAGTGTTCTTAGGACACATTCAACTTGACAGAGAACAATACGGACAGCGTCCTCAGGACACCCCCTACGAACACTTCCCGGACACCGCAAGTGTTCTTAGAAGCGTCTTCAGAACACCACCATCTTGTTTATTTGCGAACATTTCAGGACACCGCGATTGTTCTTAGGACACATTCAACTTGACAGAGAACAATACGGACAGCGTCCTCAGGACACCCCCTACGAACACTCCCCGGGCACCGCGAGTGTTCTTAGAAGCGTCTTCAGAACACCCCCATTTTGTTTATTTGCGAACATTTCAGGACACCACGGGTGTTCTTAGAACACATTCAACTTGACAGAGAACAATACGGACAGCGTCCTCAGGACACCCCCTACGAACATTCCAGGACACCGGGAGTGTTCTTAGAAGCATCTTCAGAACACCACCATCTTGTTTATTTGCGAACATTTCAGGACACTGCGAGTGTTCTTAGGACACATTCAACTTGACAGAGAACAATACGGACAGCGTCCTCAGGACACCCCCTACGAACACTCCCCGGACACCGCGAGTGTTCTTAGAAGCGTCTTCAGAACACCCCCATTTTGTTTATTTGCGAACATTTCAGGACACCGCGAGTGTTCTTAGGACACATTCAACTTGACAGAGAACAATACGGACAGCGTCCTCAGGACACCCCCTACGAACACTCCCCGGATACCGCGAGTGTTCTTAGAAGCGTCTTAAGAACACCACCATCTTGTTTATTTGCGAACATTTCAGGACACCGCGAGTGTTCTCAGGACACATTCAACTTGACAGAGAACAATACGGACAGCGTCCTCAGGACACCCCCTACGAACATTTCAGGACACCGGGAGTGTTCTCAAAAACGTCTTCAGAACACCCCCATTTTGTTTATTTGCAAACATTTCAGGACACCGCGGGTGTTCTTAGAACACATTCAACTTGACAGAGAACAATACGGACAGGGTCCTCAGGACACCCCCTACGAACACTCCCCGGACACCGCGAGTGTTCTTAGAACAGTTTCACTTTGCTTGCGAAACAAAACGGACACATATTGAGTCCTTAGAACACCCCCTAGTCAGTTTATTTAGAACATTTCAGAACACCTGTGATGTCCGCAAACAAATCGAACACAAAAAGAACGTCTAACACATAAAAAACACAACTTTCATCCTATCTCATACACTCCCACCCTCCCCAAACACTCCTACACACCAACACACTCTACAAAATACACATTTTGAACAAAGTTTCACTGCGCTGTCCGCGGACGTCCACGAATCCAAGATGGCGGGCGCTACCGAAAAATCTGATGTGCTTCACGCTCCACGCCGTCCAATCAGCGAACACGTTGCATGTCCGCGAACATCACGCAAGACGATTGGCCAATCAGGACACTGTCCGCGGAGCGAACAGGGAAGTGTGTCCACGAACCGAACACAGATATCACTAATTTTTTTTTACCTACTTTTTGGTCATTTTAAAAAAAACTACTGGACGGATTTTCACCAAATTTGCAAAAGCATGCTTTCAGGACCAAGCCGCTGCTCCTGGTCCAAATTTGGTGGAAATCCGTCCAGCGGTTTGGGCTGTAGGAGCGAGCAAATTCTTTTCCCCATTCAGTCTATGGGAAAAAAAAAGTTTTGGGACCCCCCCTATAACTTTGCCCCCCCCAGACGAATCCTCACCAAACTTTGCAAAAAATTTCAGAGTGACCCAAATACTTTTTTTGCAAAGTTTGGTGAGGATCCGTCCAGGGAGAGCGAAGTTATAAGCCACCCAAAAAGTGCTCTTCCTATGGAAACAGCAACTTAACCATAACTACATGGCCACTACCGTGGTCATGTAATATATATATATATATATATATATATATATATATATATATATATATATATATATATATATATATATATATATATGTATATATACATATATATATAAACATCGTTATACTAGAAAATGATGCACATATTATACTTTGAAATCGTCAACAACATCCTCTGTTAAAATGGTTGCCTGAGATGTCAAAGTATGCAATCACAGATCACCGAAATATACAATCAAAGAGCAAACATTCCTTGATATGTATTAATGTTTTATGTGTTTTACTGATAACATAATCAGCACTTTTTCCAGTGAACTCCGTGCTTGGAGTATTCAGAAATGCACAAGGAAGTTCCCACATTTGCTTTGAGAATGCTATCGAGAAGGTGAGGAGCTGCTTCTTTCTGGAACTGCATGATCTGAACTGCTCCTGGGGCACTTCATATAACAGAAATGACCATCAACCATTTAAATCCCCTTTTCTATTGTGGAATTGCATAACCAACTCAAAATGGTGCAAATTTTTGATGTCCTTCACAATTAATTTCCAAAATTGTGCGCCATTTATATTCCGACAAAATAGAGACAAGTGTCTGCACTTGAGAAAGATGACACTGTAACACTATGTACACAGATGCTACGTTCAAGGATACAGTTACTTAGGGGGTAATTCATAGAATTTAGCGCACAAGTGGCGCACGCGGCTGGCGCACAGTGTGCGCGTGCGAATCCCTGCGCCAGCCACGTGCGCCAAAACCCATTTCCGCGCACAGCGTATTCATGGATTCCAGCGACCAAAACCAGCCGTGGCGCACAGTGGTGCAGCGACCCTGCAGCAGCGCCAGTTACGCCCCCAAGAACACCTCTTGCGCAGGGAAAAGCCATCAAAATCCCCAATCCAGCGCAAAGGGCTGCGCTAACCCGGTACCAGCACGGCAAGCGGGCTACGTGTATCACTGGGGTGTGCGGGAAGTACCTCACATCATTTCAGCTGGGTACGTGTATTTCAGGGGTGCGCTTGAAGTTCCACACGCGATTCCATCAGGGTATGTGTACATCAGGGGTGCGCGGGAATTTTCACACGTGAATTCAGCAGGGTACGTGTATATCAGGGGTGCGCGGGAAGTTCCACACGCAAACGTCCTGGCTACGTGTATTTTGGGGTGCGCGGGAAGTTCCACACGCGATATCAGCAGGGTACGTGTATTCCAGGGGTGCGCTGGAAGTTCCACACGCGAATGTCCTGGCTACGTGTATCTTGGGGTGCGTGGGAAGTTTCACACGCGATATCAGCAGGGTACGTGTATATCCGGGGTGCGCGGGAAGTTCCACACGCGAATGTCCTGGCTACGTGTATCTTGGGGTGCGCGGGAAGTTTCACATGCGATATCAGCAGGGTACGTGTATTCCAGGGGTGCGTGGAAAGTATCACACGTGATTCCATCAGGGTACGTGTATTACAGGGGTGCGCGGGGAGCACCACACGTGAATTGCACGTGTGGGTCCTCCCAGGTGTTCCCTCTAAACCCTCCACGGCCCCTGAGGTGGCCCACACCACAGGGGCCTAACCTGCACACGTCCTGCAGGCACCCCATCCACCATGCCCCCAGCCAACCCACATGTCAACTTGCACTACTGCCCACCAACGCATGTCCCCCTGCACCCCCAGCCACCAGGGGCAGCCTCCACCAGGCCCCCACCCATGTCTCCCACCACCCCCACCCCCCAGCAGTGCAGGGGCAGCCTCCACCAGGCCCCCACTCCTGTCCCCTATCACCCCCACCCCCCAGCCACCAGGGGCAGCCTCCATCAGGCCCCCACCCATGTCTCCCACCACCCCCACCCCCCAGCCACCAGGGGCACCTGCCACCAGGCCCCCACCCATGTCCAACTCATGGTCCCCTGCACCCCCACCCCCCAGCACTGTGGTGCACCCTCCACCAGGCCCCAACTCATGTTCACCTGCACCCCCACCCCCCAGCAGTGCAGGGGAAGCCTCCACCAGGCCCCCACCCATGTCTCCCACCACCCCCACCCCACAGCCACCAGGGGCAGCCTCCACCAGGCCCCCACCCAAGTCTCCCACCACCACCACCCCCCAGCCACCAGGGGCACCTGCCACCAGGCCCCCACCCATGTCCAACTCATGTTCCCCTGCACCCCCACCCCCCAGCACTGTGGTGCACCCTCCACCAGGCCCCAACTCATGTTCCACTGCACCCCCACCCCCCAGCACTGTGGGGCACCTGCCAGCAGGCCCCCACCCATGTCCAACTCATGTTCCCCTGCACCCCCACCCCCCAGCACTGTGGGGCACCTGCCAGCAGGCCCCCACCCATGTCCAACTCATGTTCCCCTGCACCCCCACCCCACAGCCACCAGGGGCAGCCTCCACCAGGCCCCCACTCATGTCCAACTAATGTTCCCCTGCACCCCCAGCCCCCAGCACTGTGGGGCACCTGCCAGCAGGCCCCCACCCATGTCCAACTCATGTTCCCCTGCACCCCCACCCCCTAGCACTGTGGTGCACCTGCCAGCAGGCCTCCACCTATGTCCAACTCATGTTCCCCTGCACCCCCACCCCCAGCACTATAGGGCACCTGCCAGCAGGCCCCCACCCATGTCCAACTCATGTTCCCCTGCACCCCCACCCCCATCACTGTGGGGCACCTGCCAGCAGGCCCCCACCCATGTCCAACTCATGTTCCCCTGCGCCCCCACCCCCAGCACTGTGGGGCACCTGCCAGCAGGCCCCCACCCATGTCCAACTCATGTTCCCCTGCACCCCCACCCCCCAGCACTGTGGGGCACCTGCCAGCAGGCCCCAACGCATGTTCCCCAGCCAACATGTCATCACAATCTAGATCCCTGGTCCCTATGGTCAGCCTCCAAATGCAAAACACCCACCCGGTTATTGCATCCACCCACTCAGAAATGGCAATTACATGACAGAACACCAATTGCAAGTTTGGAAACAAACACATGTCCCTCACATACACCCAATGGGTGTCAGTGAATCTCAAAACCCATATCATGATATGCATGAAACCAATGGGATGATACTACACATTGAAGTTCGATCAAAAAATATGTATTAAAGGAAACATACATTGAATCAAAAATAAAGAAACAGAAATGGGAATGTACAAAAATGAAAAGAAGCATGTCTGTGAAAAAAAGCAAAACCAAAAATCCAAAGGAATGGTGTCCAAAGTCACAGTCCACAAAAGAAAATCCAATGGAAAATTATAATTGAAAGCCATTGCTCCATGGGTAAATTGTGAAAGAAAAAGAAAATCCAACAGTGAACTATGTACAGACGAACAAGCCAGGGTCCATTATCCCAACAAAAGAAATGAAACCTATCTAACAACACTAACTAATACAAAAAAGCTATATACAAAAATGTGGCCCATTGTCCAAAAGGTCCAAAATAACTTCAAAAACAAAGGAAACCTAACACTAACTACATAACTATGTACAAGGGCAGCGGGCTAGTCTGACGGCTCACTTTTGGATGTCCCGGGCCAGGGCATCATCAAACTCCTGCTCAATGTCCCGCAGGCGGTCCTCCTCCATGGCCCCGAGGGTCCGCAGGGCCGTCGACGTGTCCACCTCCAACCCCCTGCGGATTGCCTCGAGGCACTCGGCCCATCTCAGGGCCCTCCGCATGGAGTTCTCCACCCTGACCATTGTGAGCCGTGCCTCTTCCGCCCGCTGCCGCTCCGCATCTATGGCGTGGCCCAACCGCTGCCACACGGAAGACACTCTCTGTCCTGGGTCCTCCTGCCCTCCGGCCGATGCCTGCCCCTCCGATGTTGAAGGCCCTGAGCCTTCATGGCTCCCAAAACGTTGCTGCTGCTGCTGTGCCTCTGCCCGTGCATTGCCTCCTGCTGCCTGCACATCCTCCGCCGGCTGGGGTGCAGTCGTTGATGTGGCCACCCCTGCTGGACGTCCGACTCCCGACTGTGGCAGGGATGCCTCCTGCACCAGCCTGGCCGCACCATCAGAGGCAGCTCCACAGGGCACCCAGGTGACTGATGGGTGGGAAGATGGCACTGAGGACGACTGGCGCATAGGGGGTTCAGTTGAGGAGGGGGTCGTAGCAAGCCCCATCAAACGGATGAATGCGGCCTGGGTGACCTGTCCCAGTAGGCCGACGCGGTCAACGAGCCATTCGAGATGACTTGCAGTCTCCTCATGAAAAGACTGCAGGTCACCTCGCATGGCCCGTTGACGCAATGCCACACCAGTCAGGACAGGCTCAACCCGGACCCGGATAGCCACGTCCGCAGGCAGAGGAAGGCCAGTTGTCGTTAGCTCATCCCCTGCCTGAAAACGGGTCTGGACGTAGGCATCCCTGCTGGTGCAAGATGATGCAGGGACAGGATCAGGGACAGGATTGCACACAGGCACCTCCGCAGCGGCCTGTGCTGCCTCCTGTCCCTGGTCCTGCATTGCACCACTAGCACCAGTGGGATCCCCACCTCCAGACCCCGTCTCTGTTGCTTGCACGGCCTCCTCCTCCACCAAACCCCCCACCAACCTGGATGACTCCGTGCCATCTTCCCCCGTTGGGCCCTGTGGGGTCCCAGCTGCCCCTTCTGCTGCCGAGGAGTTCAACTCCAACCTCTGCCTCTTGGACCTCCCCCCGGCAGCTGCAGCCTGGGACGCGGCACCAGACTCCTCACTCCCCGACGAGATCACAACATGGGAGGGGAGCCGGGACTTGCGTCTCCGGCTGGCAGTGGGATCCACGCCGCTGTGCTCCACAGCACCTTCTCCGCCCTCTTCATCAGTTGACGCTGTAGACAGGGAGAAATAAAACACAGGCATCAGGGCACTGTACAATGGAAACATACACACATGACAGTTGTACATGAGTGGCATTGGCAAACCTCAGACATGCCATCACAATCCCCAACACACATGTCATTTCAACTCGCACACATGAGCCATACCACAGCCATATCGCAACTGCCAGCACCATCCATACACATACAACAGCGTGAGCAGGGAAAGCTGAGCCAGACATCACATGCAACACAGGAAGTGCACTACACATGTACACACACCACCACACTTGCATGCATGTGTACACCTCTGCCAAGTGTCGCAGTATTCAGATGGGCATCCATGTCACATCTGCCAATCAGGCTTCCACATCCCGCTGTCACATGCATCCATGTTAAATCACTGTTGCACCCTTGTCAAATACACACAAATGCACATGTACACAGTGCTGATACATGCAGCTGAAAACAACATACATGCGTGACATCACAAACATGTCTACTTACATACACATTCATCCAAACATGTGTGCCCACACAACTGCATTTGGCATGCAAGCCTACACACACAAGCACCATCCATGTCTCACACATTACAGCCCTCGCATGTGTTAGCTTCACGGCCCTGTACACCCCTACCCATACTCGACCCCATACAAACAGATGTGCAACCTGCACACTACTGAAACATCACCACACGCACAGCTCACAATCAGGATGCATGTACACTTACCACTCGACTCCAGACAGGTCTGCCTCTCAAGGACCTGGACGTGGAGTGCTGGGGATATGCGTTCCAGGACCCTCATCTGATCTTCCGACAAGTGGCCCCGGCGCCCCTTAGCATCCGCTGCCTTCAAGAGGCGCCGGGCCTTGTTCAGGGTCCTGGACCTGAAGTCCTCCCAGCGCTTCTTGACATGTTGTAAGTTGCGGACTCCCACCCCCTCCACGTTGATGGCAGTCACGATGTCAGTCCAGATCCGAGTCCGTCCTTCCTTGTCGGCGCGGGAACTTCCGAAGAGGGCATCATACTGCCCCAGGACTTGCTCCACCAGGACACCAACTTCGGTGGCACTGAAGCTGGTGCCCCTCTGCCTCTCTGGCCGGGGGTTGTCAGTGGTGCCAGATGTTGCAGTGCCCGACATGACAACCCCAGAGGCAGGAGTGGGTGGGCAACTGGGTCCTGGGGCTGGGCTGTGGAGCGATGGAATCCCAGTCGGGAGTCTTCAGTTCTAGCAGGGGTGGTCACAGCAACAGCACCCCTGGCTGATGTGCAGGCAGCAAATGGCAGGGCACGTGGGCAGCAGGCAGTCAGGAAGCAGCAGATGGCAGGTGGGAGCGTGCTCGGGGTTCTGGGAGGCAGTAATTCGGCCTTCTGGGCAGGAGCGTGGTCTTCCGTGTGCTTACGCGTGGCCAGCTTGATACGGAGTGATTTGGCACGTGAAAATTCTGCACGTCTGCGTGTAATTCGAGGAAAGGCCCTTAGCGCGTAAGCGCGTCTGCGCGCATACACAATTTCATTGGACAGAAGGCCCCTCAAGCGCAAGCGCCCCTGTGACGTGACGCGCACAGGCATGCATGGGCATTTCAGCACGCGTGAAAAACTGCACGCCCGCGTGTAATACGAGGAAAAGGCCCATGCGCGGAAGTGACGTGACGCGCGCATGCGTTTCCCTCAGCACGGGTTAAAGGTGAGCGGGCCCAGCAGTTCACTGTACGTGCCTTTCGTTGAGACCGACGTGTGTTGCTGCTTCCTGTTGTTTCGCGCGCCATCACAACTTCACAGCTATCAAGGACGTATCTCTTCTTTTGGCGGGGGTATTGGCTACGCGTGTTTTTCTGCATTGCGCTAGTCAGGCGGTGAGTCGCACACGCTCTTTTTCCCACTGCGGGTGCCCCTGTGTATCGCACCTATTTTCAATGTCATAGTAGCCTGCGTGTCCCACGCGTACGCGTTATTCGTGTTACTGGGTGCCACTGCATACTGCGGGAGGTTGAATCCACGCACGTGGGCTGCAGGGTTGCGTGCACGGTTTTACTGCAGTTTTGGCGTGCCTGAGCGTTGCGTGACCCGTCACTACATCACCGGGGTCACATACAGCCTTGCAGGTGCAGGGGGGCTGTTAACATCTTGCTTCCCACCCCCTTCACCCCAATTGCCCAGGTCAATTGTGGTGTACACCTCCCATTGGCACCACTCCATCTGTGCCGGCACTACTACATCTGTGCCATGGTTGGGAGGCCACCAAAGATGAGGGGCGCCTCAGCTGGGCGTCCTCCTCGTGGCGGGCGTGGTCGGGAACGTGGACGTGGTGACTAGGGAGTAGGGGGACTCCAGGGTGTCCAGGGCGGCCACAGAGGGGGAAGAGGCAGGGGTGCGCCACTTGAGCACAATATTGTGCCATGTGTCGGTGCAGTCATGCCACCACCCCCTATGGTTCCGGGGGATGCAACTTCTGCATCTGGCACTGGCGCCCGTGTGACCGGCAGTCCGTTCCATCGACTGCCACGGGCCCAAGGGTAGTGGTAGCTGCAGGTGCAGCTGTGGACACCGCCACCCAGGCTCAGGGTCTGCCAGCGCTGGCTGCGTTGGCACTTGAGGAGCCCTTGGTAGATCTCCAACAGGCCAGGAGGGAAACCATAGGGGCAGGCCGGGCTGCTCAGACCAAGACACGTGTCCCTGGGGCAGTCATGTCATCTGCTGGGTGTTGGCAAGTGCAGGGGCAGATGCACCCAACAGCACCCCGGTTGTGAGTCTGCCAACCAGGACCGTTGCGGTCAATGACCCTGCCACAGCTGATGTTGCTGCGCAGGGTCCATTAGTGGGCACCCAGCTGCCACTGACACAAGTCAGGCCTATGGTCATCCCTCCACCTGCCACTCCCTTGGCTCAGTCCACCGAACCCACTGGCCATACTGCGCCACAGTACAAGAGGAGGAAGGTTGCACCTGCAGCACAGACTGGGACCCCACACATAGCCACGACCTCCTGCACGTCGAGGAAGAAGCCTTTCTGTAAGCAGGAACTGGACTTCCTCGTGGACTACGTGCGGGGCCACAGCCGTGACATGCTAGTGGGTGCCAATAGTCAGACTATTGCTTCCCAACGTGACACCCACTGGAAGCATGTTGCGGAACATGTAAGTTCATTCGGCCATGCGGTGCGCACGGCGCAAGAGTGCAAAAAGCGTTGGAATGACATCAAACGCAGCACTAAGGCTAAGCGTGCCTCTAATTACAACTTGACTCTGGTGACTGGCGGTGGGCCTGCACCAGAGGAGGAAGAGCTCACTCCGCATGAGGCACTCGTTGCGGAGTTCATACCACCTGAATTGGTCGAGGGGTGGGAGAGATGCTGGACTTTGATGCCCAGTCCAGTGAGTGTTGATGCGTGTTTGTTGAGGACGTGTGTGTTTCACTTGTGGGATGTGTTGTGCATGATTGCCGCTACATGTGACGTGTACATGGTTCTGATGTGTAAGTAATGCATTGCTTCCGTCATGCATGTCTCCTCTGCCTGCATGCGGGGACTCCATGTAGGCATGCTCCCTTGCCCCTCCTCCGCCACTCTGCACCCCAGTTCCACCTTTGCACTGGTGTTCTTCAATCTTGCCAATGTGTACTTTCTTGTTCATGTGTCCTGTGTAGATGCTAACTTCCAGCGTAGAATCTGCCAAACATATGCCGTGAGGTACAGCCTTAGTACTTGATGCAGGGTATCTCAGTTGTACTGTGCATAGGTCAGATGTCCCGCAGGGACATGAGTGCCCATTCATGCTCCATGTGCATTGCACGCATTCCCCTATGTGTCCTTGACTGGATGATCACTGTAATACAAGTCCTTGGTTAAATACATTGCCTGCCATCTCATCAGCCTTCCCATGTCAACTGTGGCTCAGTCCTGCGTTGCACACATTTTTAGGGTCTGACAATCTGTGTGGCTCACAGGCCTCAGCCTGTTCAATGGCCAATGACTCTGTCCAACTGTTGTTGTGTCTTCTTCACACATGGGCGGAATCCAGAGTTTTCATCATGTGTCCTGCTTACTGTCCCAGCATCATTTGCAGTGTTGTCACTTGAATCACATTATGCTTTTGATGCCAGTCAACACTGCCTGTAAATACACAGGTCAGCCTTTTGATACCATGCTAGGCATCCCTGCTTTGGTACTGGGGTGGAGGGGTGCTTGGCTTCTAGATATGGTACACATTGAATGCACAATGCACGTGATGTCTGAATTTGACATTGCACTGCCTTCACATTTCCTGGCACACACCATGGAGTCCTTTTACATGTAGGTAGTGAGTGGCATACACATGTTCTGCACTGCATAGACCCACTTCCATGGAAACTGCCACCTTTCAACAGGTCTGATCACAGAAGCAATTCAAAGTTGACCCAGCATGCATGCCAGGTTATATGGCGTGTGTCACATGTCTGCCTGATGCGTTTGCTGTCGGTGTGTGTGTGTGTTGTGTGCTTCTGACATGTGTAGTGACCTTTTTTCTCTCTATTTTTCAGGTGATGACGCAATGGAGGTGGAGGATGGTGTTGTCATGCCAGGCACAGGGTTGTTACCACTACATCAACCCGGCACTAGTGGGGGTTGTGGGGTGGTAGGCCACGAAAACCCCCAAGTGTTACAGTCCATCTTGTCTCTGGCTGCCTATGAGTCCAGCCTTGATGACGACTCTGACGTCCATGTTGAGTTGGATGAGCATCAAGTCCATGTGTCAGGGGTGAGTGATTCTGATGTGGACACTCCTCTGTCTGCGACACCTGCACTGAGGGATCAGACAGTCTTGGTTCCTCTGCCCGTGGTGGATCGGGACGCAGGGTCACCCTCCACACCAGTCACTGATGTGCCTGGGACATCACAGCGAGGACCCCCGGTCCTTGGGTCCCGCAGGGGTCAAGCCCGGCAACGCGGTCACCACGCGCAACCGCAGTATACTGAGTGGGAGCAAGACATGACTGCCAATTCAGAACGGCAGGGGACAGCAATGGAGAACATCGCTGAGAGCATGGAGCGTGTGGCCCGATCTGTGCTCCCACCTGATAGGCAGGTGCTTCTCCAGCAGCAGGCGGCACGGTCCACGGCCCGCTCACTCAGGCTGGGCATGGCGGCCTCAGACAGGGCACGCCAGGCTGAAATGTCGTCTCTGCATCAAGCAATTGCTGCTCATGCAGAGGCGCACATGGATGCCCTGAGGGAGGAGTGTGCTTCCCTCAGATCCACTCTGGGTGTCCTTATGATGTCCAAGAGGCAGCAGGCAGAGGAGAGCTTTGCACAGCTTGAGCGTACCATCTCGGCTGAGCTACAGGCTTGCCGGGAGGTGCAGCAGTTGTCCAGCCAGGCCTTGCAGGAGGAACTCCGTGTTACACGTGCTACCTTGCAAGAGGAAGCACGTGTATCACGTGAGGTTCTGCATGCAGACCTACGTCACATCACCACACAGAACCAGGCTCACCCGTCCGGCAGACTTGCTGCCGGTGAGGGGCAAGCTGCGGCTAGGCGTGGCCAGGCTACTGTGCCACGTCCTCCTTTCCAGGATGAGCCAGACTCGGACGACCATCTATCTCCCACATAGGTCGGGCTGTGCAGGCGTTGAGCCCATTGAGGTTTTTTTTTTGGCTCAGCATCATCGCATGTGGATGTTGAGCAGCACCCTGTACCACCCCCCTCCTGGGTGCCTCCCCTCCCCCCCGGGTCGTATGTGGCCGTTTTTGATTTTTCTTTTAGTTTAGTTAGTTAAGTTTCTGTTTGATAGTTAGTTTAATTAGGTAATGTAGGTTTTCCATAGTTAGTGTAATTAGTTAATATAGTTTAAAATTGCTTGTCTATTGTGCTTTCATGTGACGGTGCGGTGCTTTGTGGCTTTTGAAGGCATCCACTGTCTGTTCTAGCTGGGCCCTTCAGGCTTGTCTTGTGTAGGTGTTTGCTGCTTGGGGTCCTTGACTCACATATGCCACTCCTGCCTCCCTTATCCATGGGCTCGCAAGGATGGTTCGGTGTCACAAACTTTTACACAAGGGCTTTGGACTGTCATATCTGTGGGATGTCTGGTGCTGTGTGACTTGTGTTTACACCCCTAGTGGGGATGATTTTGGTGTTATTGTCCACTGTTCAGCTTTTGCTAGATGGGGTGTTTCATGATTAATGTGTACATTAATTGCTATGCATTGTGTAGTATGTTTCTTATCTTTACTGTACACGTGCTTGTTGCAATTCATGCTGTAGATAGTGTTCCACACTTTGGATGTGAAAGACGGACTGATGGTGTGATTTATGATGTGACTCTCTGACATGGTCAAGTAATGAGATGCCTGAAGAGACACACACAGATGACTTTGAAGCATTAATCATGTGTTTCATGCCCTTTCTGCAGGGGGATGAGCCTCCAGAGCACCTTTGCCAGCAGACATAGCCCATTGGACGACGGAATTCTGGACACGTTTGTTGGTGCCCACATGCACATGTGTGCACAAGCAGAGGCACAGGGATTGCAGACCTACATCCTAGAACTGCTGACATGTTCCAAGGAACTCCAGGCAAGGTGAGCAGCACAGGGGGGCCACAATTCAGCAAAGCTTGCACCAGGCAAGTTGCACATGCAGGCTTAGTCACAGCACTAAGGGTGAGCTTGGACGAATATTGGTGTTGAAGCACACAATGCAGCTCAGATGTGCTGGTGGACTGATGGCTGTTGATTGTAAGGTTGTCTGGGACACCTGCAGGGGCAGTGGCACATACCCTCCGGTACACCAAGGTCCATCGAGCACTTGTATCAACCATGTAGCCTTCCGAGACATGGAAAGGGGCAGCTCACAGGGACATACAGCAAGGGACATACTCGGGTGCAGTGCATTTCATTTCCATGTACTTTATGATGAATGCACTGCCAACTTTGTTTAGGTCATGGTGGTACGCAACTTGCTCTGAAGTCATGGCTTGCTATATGGGTCTGTCTGCTTACCCAGGGAACATTGCATGTTGTGTGAATTGTGACACATTGGTGTTCCATTTGCCACGTACCCACCGGCGGCTGACTTACTGCATTGACTGTGTATGACCCGTCACAGGGGTAATGTTATATATGGGTACGAAGCATCTACACCAGATTGTCTGTTTGTAGAGTAGTTTGTTGCTATGGGGCATGTTTGGTGGTGTGTTTCTGTGTAATTGGCACGTACAGGTTGTTGACTGTGGCTCTCTTTGCAGCATTGCAGTGCTCCTGTGACCGGACCTGAGAGTGCGCAGACAGGAGGCCAGCACTCAAAACCAGAGGTAAGTGTCTTGTTGTTTTTCTTTCAAACTACTCTGCATAGGCTTGCTGGGTGGTGCACTAATGCATGGATGTATGTGTGATTCAATTTGGTATGTTTTTTCCCCCTAATCACCCGGAATCCTATGCAATTTTGAACCCTGTACCCTCTACCCGGTGTTCCTGCTTCCTGTACCTATCCAAGCAACGTTCCCTAACCCTCTTTCCCCGCTGGGGTTGCGGATGCCTGTGTAAGCCCGAACTTGCAGGCACCAAAACCCTAGAGGGGGTGGTTGGTTCGTACCACTCCTAAGCCTGGACTACAGAAGGCCATGACAATGATGCTCAAGTTTGTTTGGAATGTGTATGTGTTCATGCAGGTAGTACATTTTTGTGCATTCCCTACTTTCATGTGTCATTCCTCCTCCCCTCTCCTGCCACTCATTCCAGTTATCCAGTGTGCCAAGACCTGTCCTGACTGCATATCCCTGAACCTCCTTCCCCACCAGGGTCTCAGGGGCCTGTGTGAGTTTGACCTTGCAGGCACCCGGGACACAGTGGGGGTGGTTGTTTCGTGACACTCCTGCGCCTGTACACGGGACCTGTGACAGTACACATCCGTTCATGGTGCATCATCCTATGTTATGTACCACACATGGTTCACATCCTGTTGTGACATTGTTTTACTGTGCTACCTTGGTTGTTGCATCTTTGTGGTAGTACTTGGCTTTTGTGAGGTACTGCTACGTCAAGTCATCTACTGGAGGGTGTTCTGGTTCGTTTTTATGCCTTGGATTTTGTGATTTTGGAAATGAGTGTGGATTCTGAGGGTGCAGGCACCTTTTTACACACAAGGTGGGAGATGGTGACAAAGGGTAAAGGTGATCCTGTGGCCAGGTGGAATTGAGGGTTGAAGGCTCCATGACCCAGGTGCAGTTGTTCAGTGGGTCATGGTCATTTGTGAGGGAGGGGGGGTTGTTGTTGATAGTTGCCTTGCCCTGCAGTGTGATGGGAACCCTGACATTGTAATGGTGGTATCCTATGTACATGTTGTGTTCTGCTGATCAATGCCTATTCATGTGTTGTGTTTAACTTTCAGGTGCGCGGGGATAGTTATGGTTTGACATGCTGGGGTGTACACATGGTGAATGTTCACATGTGATGTGTAGAGAACACTGATGGTCACTTGATTGCACATGCATATGTTGAGTGCATGTCCTTGCTGACCCACACACTTGCACTCTGATGCACTACATGTACTCCCACCCTTGCATATCCACGTGTACACTGTTTGCCTTCTGGTGCCCACTGTGTCCCTGCAGCACATGTTCTGTGACCAATTATGGATCCTGTACATGCCTAATTTGCTTTTTGATGTGGTCTGTCGCTTAGATGTGAT
This sequence comes from Ambystoma mexicanum, assembly GCF_040938575.1. Lineage (NCBI taxonomy): Eukaryota > Metazoa > Chordata > Amphibia > Caudata > Ambystomatidae > Ambystoma > Ambystoma mexicanum. The sequence goes on from NC_090941.1 coordinate 257,054,739, forward strand.
GCTCAGGGTGTGCATCACACACAATGGCTGTTCACTGTGCTGTGCGCTGAGCAGTGTGTTGCAGGAGTAGGACACAGCACACAGAAGCTGCAGTGTTGATTTTGCAATGCACAATGTGCATGTAGACAGGCATTCATTGTTATGTTACGTCTACAACTCTTGTAATGCATTTGGAAATGACTTATTTTGGGTGGGAGGTTGTTGGTCTGTCATTTAATCTGATTCCAGGTCAGGCATCATTGTCTGATGCCACTGCACATTTTGGACATGGCAATGTGTACCTTATTGTTACTGTGTTGGTGTATGGGTATTGCTTGCCATGTCATGTTGTGGTTTGGGAGGGTTTGAGTGACATAACAGTGATGGCCATGGCCTATTTTGCAGGTGTGTGTGATGCACACCTTGCATGTCAGGGTCATCCGCTTCTCAGAGCAACTAGCTGGGGGTAGATCTCTCTCCACGGCAGGAACCTCCCTCTGGAACAGCCTTCTTGTCTCACTGGAACTTGAGGGGAACCATCTCCGGTTCGGGAAGCTCCTCAAGACCTTCCTCTTTGCTTCTGCTTTCTCTCTGCCTCTCCCTTGCAAAATTCTTCACTGGAACTCCACTGGATCTGCAACTGGGCCACTCTCACTGACCTTGGTCCCTGGCCCAGCCACTCTCCACTTGCACTGCCTCCCTGGCAACCCCTGCAATGCGGTACTGTCTCTCTATCCCTACAGCCCCCCCTTCACAGCACTTGTCTGCACTTACCTTTGCAGTTGCCACCAGCTGGCCTATGTATTTGTTTTTTGGTCGACTTCCCCTGTACTGCACTCCCCCCCTCCCCTTCCCCTTGCACTTTTCCCTTTCCCCTACCCCTGCACTTGCACAATCTAAATGACACCTGGCCTAGTAGTACTGTTGTCTGTCTTCCCTTGTTCCCCCCTCCCTGCCTCATCGCACCTTGAAATACTTGTGTATAGGCCATATCATGTCATGTCATATGTGTACCTTTTGGTCACACAGGAGCGCTTGTGTTTAAGTAGCTAGGGATGCAGACAATGTGGCACTTCCATGGCAACTATCTCAGGGTGGTAGGGTTGTGACAGTGACTGTCTCTTTGTCATCATCGATTGTCACCTGGTATGTGCCAGGCCTGTGTGCAATCCGCAGGGGTGGGAGTTTAGGTGAAAAATGTGGCCACAAGCTGGGTCCGGGCTTCTTCGCCACATGCCCTGTCCCCTCCCATGGGCAGCGTCTGTGCCTGTGATTGGGGATGTGGGGGCACCACCATGTCCAAAGGGACACCCTGCCGTGTTGCAACATTGTGCAGGACACATGCTGCCACAATGATCCTGCACACTACTGGTGGTGCATAGAGTAGCTGCCCGCCAGACCGGTCAAGGGAGCGGAAACGTGACTTGAGCACTCCGAATGTACGCTCCACTATGGCCCTGGTTGCAATATGGGCGGCGTTGTATCTTACCTGGGGTGGTGTGGTGGGGTTCCGGATTGGCGTCAACATGTGGTTGCTCAGAGGCTAGGCACTGTCCCCTGGGGCGGTGTAAATGGTTGTGATTATTGTGGTTTGTTATTTGTGTGTGTGTGTGTGACATGCATGCATGTGCAAGGGCATTTGTACTCACCTAGGAGCCAGGTGTCGCCATGCTGCCCAGCTTCCAGGGCCCGGCTCAGGGCGGACATTCTGTATATGAAACTGTCATGGGTGGAGCCAGGGTAATTTGCATAGACAGAGGTGATGATTCCATTTGCATCGCATACCACCTGTACATTGATGGAATGCCAGTGCTTGCGGTTTCGGTAGATGTGCTCAGTGGCCCTAGGTGGACCTAGGGCCACATGGGTGCAATCTATGGCACCAAGCACTTTGGGGAAGTGTGCCACCCTGATAAAATCCAGGACAACGGCCTGCCTTTCTGTGGGTGTTCTGGGCATGTATATGTGCCTGCGGACTGAGGGACGCGCTGTCATGATTGCCAGTACCTGATGTAGGCAGCGTGACTTCGTGGCCTGTGAGACCCCCCCACTATGGCAGTAGTCCGCTGAAATGACCCAGTGGCCAAAGAATGCAGGACATTGAGCAGCTTCTCCAAGGGGCTCAATGCTTGGGAGCAAAGGCTGGGGGATGTAAGGTCATCTTCCCACTCCCTGACCAGGTCTAGGATGATGTGGGGTGGAAACCTATACCTGCCATAGACCTGGTCGTCAGGCATCCCAAAAAGGCTTGTCCGCGGTGCGAAAATGCGTGTCCTGGCTATTCTCCTCCTCCTGCGGTGTCCCACGATCAGTGCTGCGGCAAATGGGGCATTCATCGTAGCTGTATATACGTGTTTGTTGTTTGCGCGCACTTTTATACTGAGCGCGGGGACGCTTCCGCCTGCCTTCGTGTGGCGGACGCGTTGACGCCTGTGTGCGTCTTTTGCCGTGCGCGGGTTTCCCGTATTCGGATCCATGAATACGGGTTGTTCGCGTGCGTGTGGGCGTTCCGTGTAGTTCCCTGCAGTACTTCCCCAGTTACGCCTTCTTTTTCACACGTCATTCCCCATTACGCATGTTGCGCCCACTGTTCCGCCCACTTTGGTTGTGTGCGCCGCGCTATGTGCGCTTTTGCTGTGCGCGTAGCGCACGCCGTGTATGCCTGATTGTGCCATGGCTGGATTGGGCGCACGGACAGCGGGAAACACGAGCAGCGTCTTCCTTGAATCGCACATGTGCGCGTGCGCTGCGTTTCTCGCGCTTGCGCTACATTGCGCCTGCTTGCAATAAATCGGCCCCATGGTCCCTTGTATCCTGGTCCCTTCAACAACACAAAACACAATTCACGTTTGCAAGTAACTACAACACACCACACTGCAAATTAAGGTAACATTGGTCATCTTCATATCAAAGATGGATTACCTACATACTATTTAAATTGTATGTGAACATGAGTTTTGTGCCTAGTGCCTTTGTATCTATACTGAGCATTGTTATTCCTTGTGATTGTAGGTAGTAATTGCATAACATTAGTCAGTAATCTGTGGCAGCCACCATTTGTCTTGGACTAATCTGGCCTAATCTTGAAGACTGCAGGCTCAATTCTCCAAAATTTCCAAAATATCACATTAAAAAGTATGACAAGTGTATGATAGAGCATATCATTCACCTACAATACAATTCATGAACATTTTAATCACAGCTCCCCATTTGCCCACATACGATATTGTACAGCTGGAAACCATGCCCGTAAATCAGATGCAGCTTTGTGATTACAGCCTAACATTCTGCACATCTGATGTTGTGTATGTGCACCTCTGAAAAGCACACACATTCCATGCTGCATGTACAGAATACGTTAACCTGTTCCCGAAGGCCCAAGTTCAGAGTAGGAATGTGTTGCCTTCACAATGGAATACATGAACATGGGTTGTATCATAGTGAGCAAAGTTGCTACTAAGAAGTGCACACACACACACGTGAGATGAATGACCAACAAACAATTGAATCAATCCAAAACACCAAAAACACATAAAGAAGCAGCAGGCCAATGCACAGTGCACACCAAGCAATGGCGCACAGAGACAACAGGAGCATATTGGTGAAGTAAAGCAAATATATGACCAATTGCACAGAGACGGAGGCTTGCTCGATAACACAGTTCTGCATCAAGCACAATGATGCACTTCAGAACCTGCATGACCATAATACCACAACAGCAGTGATGGTTCACTTGTGGCAAAAACTCATCGACCATGTGAATGCTTGCTAGAGCAAATCCACACAGTCCATGAGGTCAAGAAGAGCTGGCATGACATCCAGGGTATCGTAAAGAAGGGGCTGCTTTCCATTAATGCTGCACAACATACAAATTAACAAGGGGGGTCCTGGGAGTCCCTCTGCCAGACATTAGTCCTGGTTACGAGAGACTTACCCAGAGTCTTTAGCTCACTATCTTTCACAGGTAAGTCTCTCGTAACCAGGACTAATGTCTGGCAGAGAGACTCCCAGGACCCCCCTTGTCAATTTGCATATTTAAGTAACTTTGGGTCTCACCCTAAGTTACTAGGGGAATCCAGATGTGGACCCCTTGCTCACTATTCTTAAAGAGGCACAGCTCCTCCCTACTGATGAGGTCCAACCAGACCAAAACACGTGTCTGGGGATGCTGTTGGTACTCTTGTTCAGAGGAGAATTGCCTAGCATTTCGGTGCTGGACTGCCCCAGGGCAGGACAAAGACTGATATGTTTGGGATATTTCTTCTCTGTGAAAGATAGTGAGCTAAAGACTCTGGGTAAGTCTCTCGTAACCAGGACTAATGTCTGGCAGAGAGAATCCCAGGACCCCCCTTGTCAATTTGCATATTTAAGTAACTTTGGGTCTCACCCTAAGTTACTAGGGTAATCCAGACGTGGACCCCTTGCTCACTATTCTTAGAGAGGCACAGCTCCTCCCTACTGATGAGGTCCAACCAGACCGAAACACGTGTCTGGGGATGCTGTTGGTACTCTTGTTCAGAGGAGAATTGCCAAGCATTTCGGTGCTGGACTGCCCCAGGGCAGGACAAAGACTGATATGTTTGGGATATTTCTTCTCTGTAAAAGATAGTGAGCTAAAGACTCTGGGTAAGTCTCTCGTAACTAGGACTAATGTCTGGCAGAGAAACTCCCAGGACACCCCTTGTCAATTTGCATATTTACGTAACTTTGGGTCTCACCCTAAGTTACTAGGGGAATCCAGATGTGGACCCCTTGCTCACTATTCTTAAAGAGGCACAGCTCCTCCCTACTGATGAGGTCCAACCAGACCGAAACATGTGTCTGGGATGCTGTTGGTACTCTTGTTCAGAGGAGAATTGCCTAGCATTTTGGTGCTGGACTGCCCCAGGGCAGGACAAAGACTGATATGTTTGGGATATTTCTTCTCTGTGAAAGATAGTGAGCTAAAGACTCTGGGTAAGTCTCTAGTAACCAGGACTAATGTCTGGCAGAGAAACTCCCAGGACACCCCTTGTCAATTTGCATATTTACGTAACTTTGGGTCTCACCTTAAATTACTAGGGGAATCCAGACGAGGACCCCTTGCTCACTATTCTTACAGAGGCACAGCTCTTCCCTACTGATGAGGTCCAACCAGACCGAAACACGTGTCTGGGGATGCTGTTGGTACTCTTGTTCAGAGGAGAATTGCCAAGCATTTCGGTGCTGGACTGCCCCAGGGCAGGACAAAGACTGATATGTTTGGGATATTTCTTCTCTGTAAAAGATAGTGAGCTAAAGACTCTGGGTAAGTCTCTCGTAACTAGGACTAATGTCTGGCAGAGAGACTCCCAGGACCCCCCCCCCTTGTCAATTTGCATATTTAAGTAACTTTGGGTCTCACCCTAAGTTACTATGGGATTCCAGACGTGGACCCCTTGTTCACTATTCTTAGAGAGGCACAGCTCCTTCCTACTGATGAGGTCCAACCAGACCGAAACACGTGTCTGGGAAACACGTGTCTGGGGATGCTGTTGGTACTCTTGTTCAGAGGAGAATTGCCTAGAATTTCGGTGCTGGACTGCCCCAGGGCAGGACAAAGACTGATATGTTTGGGATATTTCTTCTCTGTGAAAGATAGTGAGCTAAAGACTCTGGGCAAGTCTCTCATAACCAGGACTAATGTCTGGCAGAGAGACTCCCAGGACCCCCCTTGTCAATTTGCATATTTAAGTAACTTTGGGTCTCACCCTAAGTTACTAGGGGAATTCAGATGTGGACCCCTTGCTCACTATTCTTAGAGAGGCACAGCTCCTCCCTACTGATGGGGTCCAACCAGACCAAAACACGTGTCTGGGGATGCTGTTGGTACTCTTGTTCAGAGAAGAATTGCCTAGTATTTCGGTGCTGGACTGCCCCAGGGCAGGACAAAGACTGATATGTTTGGGATATTTCTTCTCTGTGAAAGATAGTGAGCTAAAGACTCTGGGTAAGTCTCTCATAACCAGGACTAATGTGTGGCAGAGAGAATCCCAGGACCCCCCTTGTCAATTTGCATATTTAAGTCTCTTTGGGTCTCACCCTAAGTTACTAGGGTAATCCAGACGTGGACCCCTTGCTCACTATTCTTAGAGAGGCACAGTTCCTCCCTACTGATGAGGTCCAACCAGACCGAAACACGTGTCTGGGGATGCTGTTGGTATTCTTGTTCAGAGGAGAATTGCCTAGCATTTCGGTGCTGGACTGCCCCAGGGCAGGACAAAGACTGATATGTTTGGGATATTTCTTCTCTGTGAAAGATAGTGAGCTAAAGACTCTGGGTAAGTCTCTCGTAACCAGGACTAATGTCTGGCAGAGAGACTCCCAGGACCCCCCTTGTCAATTTGCATATTTATGTAACTTTGGGTCTCACCCTAAGTTACTAGGGGAATCCAGACGTGGACCCCTTGCTCACTATTCTTAGAGAGGCACAGCTCCTCCCTACTGATGAGGTCCAACCAGACCGAAACACGTGTCTGGGGATGCTGTTGATACTCTCGTTCAGAGGAGAATTGCCTAGCATTTCGGTGCTGGACTGCCCCAGGGCAGGACAAAGACTGATATGTTTGGGATATTTCTTCTCTGTGAAAGATAGTGAGCTAAAGACTCTGGGTAAGTCTCTCATAACCAGGACTAATGTGTGGCAGAGAGAATCCCAGGACCCCCCTTGTCAATTTGCATATTTAAGTAACTTTGGGTCTCACCCTAAGTTACTAGGGTAATCCAGACGTGGACCCCTTGCTCACTATTCTTAGAGAGGCACAGTTCCTCCCTACTGATGAGGTCCAACCAGACTGAAACATGTGTCTGGGATGCTGTTGGTATTCTTGTTCAGAGGAGAATTGCCTAGCATTTCAGTGCTGGACTGCCCCAGGGAAGGACAATGACTGATATGTTTGGGATATTTCTTCTCTGTGAAAGATAGTGAGCTAAAGACTCTGGGTAAGTCTCTAGTAACCAGGACTAATGCCTGGCAGAGAAACTCCCAGGACACCCCTTGTCAATTTGCATATTTACGTAACTTTGTGTCTCACCCTAAATTACTAGTGGAATCCAGACGTGGACCCCTTGCTCACTATTCTTAAAGAGGCACAGCTCCTCCCTACTGATGAGGTCCAACCAGACTGAAACACGTGTCTGGGGATGCTGTTGGTACTCTTGTTCAGAGGAGAATTGCCTAGCATTTCGGTGCTGGACTGCCCCAGGGCAGGACAAAGACTGATATGTTTGGGATATTTCTTCTCTGTAAAAGATAGTGAGCTAAAGACTCTGGGTAAGTCTCTCGTAACCAGGACTAATGTCTGGCAGAGAGACTCCCAGGCCCCCCCCCTTGTCAATTTGCATATTTAAGTAACTTTGGGTCTCACCCTAAGTTACTAGGGGAATCCAGACGTGGACCCCTTGTTCACTATTCTTAGAGAGGCACAGCTCCTCCCTACTGATGAGGTCCAACCAGACCGAAACACGTGTCTGGGAAACACGTGTCTGGGGATGCTGTTGGTACTCTTGTTCAGAGGAGAATTGCCTAGCATTTCGGTGCTGGACTGCCCCAGGGCAGGACAAAGACTGATATGTTTGGGATATTTCTTCTCTGTGAAAGATAGTGAGCTAAAGACTCTGGGTAAGTCTCTCGTAACTAGGACTAATGTCTGGCAGAGAGACTCCCAGGACCCCCCTTGTCAATTTGCTGCACATCATATACTGCTAGGATCAAATGGCTAGCCACCACCAGTCATCCCAGGAGAGGATCCAATCTCGAAGCTTATCGATGTGTATAACATGTGCCACGAGGGCATGATGGACACTGCAGCATTCACTTCAGGCTATGGAATGGCAGGATATGTTGATCACACACCTTGGGCCTCATTACGACCCTGGCGGAATGGGTTAAATGGCGCCATAAAAGGCTGCGGCGCCGTTCAACCCGTTCCGCCACATTACGAGGTCCCCTCGCGGGACACATTAAGCATGCCTGGGAAAACCAGGCGTGCATACCGGGTCCCGTGAGGGGAAGAGGGAGCAAACAACGGGCCATCTCGTAATGGCCCGTTGTTTACTCCCTCTCCCATTCCCATTCAGCCCTATGGGGGCTGAAATGGGAATGGGGATGAACCGTGTCCGTGTCCTCGAGTGAGGAATTACCGGGCCATCCGAACTCGGAATGGTCCGGTAAGTCCTCATTCCGAGGACACGGACACGGATGCGGTTTTGCCGGCAGCCATGCCGCAAATTGCGGCATGGCTACCGGCATAACTTGTAATGAGGGCCCATGACTAATAGCACGGGTAGGGTAGGTAAGCTGTCCTGTTTTTTAAATCAAAAATGTATAACATAAAACAAAACAAAAGAACAGGTTCCGTAGAGCAAAAGAAAGACATTATACAGGATTACTAGAACACACCTGGAGTGTAAACCTTTACAGGCCTAGCAAATCATCCCCAGTGAATGCTGTACCACACAGTGAAAAAATCCCTAAACGAAACCCACCAGAACAACACATATCAATGTGCATTACACACCGGGCCAATCACCAATACCATCACATTACCTCACGTGCAGACAGGACTGACCTGAACAATACCATGAAATACCATCCCATTGCATACCAGATCCGAAGAAAATATTCTAACCAATCTTCCCACTTGACAAAGTACACAACATTTCCACATTATTATGTTATGTTAGCAGTATTTATAGAGCTTGTGTACACCCAAGGCATCTTAGTGCTGAGGTTTTACCAGAGAGGCTAGAAGAAATGGGTGTCAAAAATCTAAAAAGACTGGTCTTGAGCAGACAATGGATATAGAGGTGGTCTTTGATAGTTCTAGCTGGAGAAGGAGGGCATTCCAGAGTTTTACTGTTGTGACTAAAACGGATAGGCCACCACTCCTAGCCAGACAAAAGCGAGGGACTGAAACCAAGCACGCCTCCTGAACACAGACTGATCGCACAGGAAGTTACAGAGGAAAGTTAGCCTGCTGGAATTCTGCACCCAGACCATAGAAATCTTGGTGTACTATACACAGGGATACAAATGTCATTAGTGTTGGGTCAGTAAGCCAATGTAAGGCCAGGAGCATGGAAGACATATGTGAACCATAGGGGACGCTTGTTTATTTATTTATTTGAATTTATAAAGCGTGCAACAACCCTGAGGCATTGTGGCGCTCTTACAGAAGATTCACTTGGATACAGGTTACATAGGAAAAACTAAGAAGAAACATTTACATGGAGCATTGCAGTAATACAGTAGGTTTGTTCCATGGTTACAGGGGAACACCCTCAAGTACAGTCTAATTGAAGAGCTTTGTTTTCAAAGCTTTTCTGAACACAGCGAAAGAGGTTTCATTTATGAGCTTGAGTGGTAGTGCATTCCAGTTTTTTGTGCTAACACCGAGAAGCTGGCACCTCCGGCTTTAACTCTTTTGAAGGCTGGGACTGTGAGCTGGTGTGAGTATTGGGCCCGTTTAGGTCTGTTTGCGGGCGCTTGGTGAATTCGTTCTGACAGATATGAGGGAGCCGATTGTGAAAGACATCTGTGGGTGATGGTGAGGATCTTGAACAGTATACACTCTTTGACTGGGAGCCAGTGAGCATCTCATCTGGCCTGAGAGATATGCTCTCTCCTAGGAATGCTTAGTGCCGCTATGAGAGCGTAGTTTTGTTTGATTTGCAGTTTGTCAGGACATTGCAATAATCCAGTTTGGCACCAATGGTGGCTCTGGCTATGATCAGACAGTTTTTGGTAGAGAGGTAGGGTTTTACTGCATTAATGATTTTGGTTGTGAGAGACGCCGATGAAGAAATGGCACTAACTTGACGCTTCATTGATAGGGTGGAGTCAAGGTACACACCCAAAGTTTTGACTGCAGCAGAGACTGTGATTACGGTATTCTCAATGCTGAAGGTGCTGTATTGACTGTCTAGTTGGTTCAGAATGTCCTTGGGGCCTACAGGTAGGATTTTTGTTTTGTCCCCTTTGAGACATAGATCGTTATCTGCCATCCAGGCCTTGATGAAGGCATAGGTCTCCATGAGAGAGTTATGGTCTTGCTCATCGGAGCCGGAGAGGGGGAGAATACATTCTGTGTGGTCAGCATAGTTTGTGAATGAAATGCTTTGCTCGTCTCGATCATTAAAGAGGGCTAGTGTGAAGAAATTGTAGAGGTTGGGGAAATTCATTAGCCTTGTGGGACTCTGCAGTTGATGGGAAATGGAGTAGCCGAAGCCTGGTCAGAGAATACTCTCATGGTTCTACCTTCCAACAAGGATGTGATCCAAGCTGTGGCTTCCAATGTGGCAACATGGGCTGCCACATTGACACATTACTCTCACCCATGCGCCACTGCTACCTCCTATGCCACCAGCATGGCCATGTATTTCACATGTGAACGTTTTTCTTCATGAAACTCATCCAGCCACTTTTGTGACACATGCATGACTTTGACCAACCCACTGTATCCAACATCATCTGCAGTAGCTCTAAAACCAGATACTTACTCTCCTATGCAATATCCAAGTGTACAGGTCCCAGCCTGCACAGTTGTATCTATGTATAATGTTTGATTGTTGTCTACTGTGAATGTGTGAATGGGTAATGAGTGGAGTACCTTGATGGTAGCTGTTTCAGTATCACTCACATGGCCAATAAATCTGGGGAGGAAACAATCTGAGAAAAAAGATCAGAAAGTTAACCAAAATAATTGAATACCGGAATTGCTAGGAAAAAGGTGGTTACTGTAAGGAACTCATGGTGGCAAAAGTAAAGACAGACACAAGTGATCACAGTTCAAGGGTGTTTATTAAGCAGAAAATGCAGGCTGGAAAAACACCTATCCTAATCCTATATCTAAGATGGGAGAAAGCTTTGACAATCAAATGAAACATAAGGCAGTCCTTGTGGCATCTTCTGAAAGTAGAAGGCCTATACTAAAAGAAAATGTTGCCAAATCCTTATAACTAATTATAGAAAGAGTATGCGATAGGGGTTTCAATAAAGAAAAGGAGTTTTCACAAACAATAAGTCAGAATGTCGATGCCAGGGGTCTCACTTCCCCATGTTTTCAGCACAGGACAAGGTGGTTCTCCTGAGCACAGCACACACTCAAGCTTTTCCAGCACGAGCCTCCAGTCCCATTCCAGGTATCAAGTTCTTCGATGGTTTAGTCTCTTTTTAATAAAAAGTCTCGTGCCTTAGAGGGCCTGATATTTTCAACAAACAAACACAAAGTTCTGTTCATGTATGGCTTTGGGAGACAGTATCATCGCTGGGTTCCCCTCTTCCAGGTGCAGACATCTCAGAGTCGTATTAGCCAACTCAATCAAACAGTTCTTTTCTCAACAAAATGTAGGTGATGACTTTCCACCCCTGGATCTCCCTCTTTCGGGTTCAGACTCCTTTTCAATGTCCAGCCTCCCTCCTTCGGGTTCTCAATGGCTTTTTTTTCCTATTCTCCATCTGCCATGCTTGTATCCCAAAGCCAAGGGGGACAATCCACTTCCCATGGTCGTAAAATACTTTTGTATTCAAAAAATGTAATGTCTCTTTTAACACTTGTTTTTTGCTTTTCCCCATTTGTTGCCCTCCCTCTGCCGGGTTCACTCTTGTCAACATTTGCAAAGCAGTTCACTGTGGACATCCCTCCCCCTCGTTTACTCCTGTCAACACACTGTTCATGGAACTTTAGACTCTTACCCTCACAAGTTTTAATGTTTTTTCAGACAATTCACTGTGGACTTCACCCCTGTCAATACAATTTTCATTAGACTTCAGATTTTGTCCCTTCTTGTTAGCATCCCTCCACCGGTTTCACTCTTGCCAACGCAGTGTTCGTGTACTACTTTTACCATGCAGGATTCGTTTCCCTTATTTTTCCAATCTGTCCATCAAAGACTTTCGACTGTACAGAGGATTTGACAAGACCCCCACATGACCTCTTTGACCCCTTCTGCCTTTTCTAAGGCCTTCTTCTTACTGTAGTTCAATAGCAGGGTAATCTCCTACTGGTGTTTGATTTTAATATGTTGGCTTTCCCCTTTTCTTATATCAACAGTTCTTTGTTTATTCAAAGTCCAATTATCCATTTGCTACTTTTGTTCAACACAGTTTGGTTTCTATATAGGCTTTCCCCTCGACTCACCAGCTGGTACATACTGCTTTGCTTTCTAGAGTCAAGGCCGGTACTATTGGGCCATGCATTTCTCCCCGGCTTGGCTGTCAGTGGAGCAGGCGCCCAGGTACCGTTGGCATCTGCAGCAACACACGCTGGCTATTGTTTGCAGTCTTACGATTAATTCTCTTGAGGCTTCATGGGTCTCTTTCGATAAGGTCAAGGTCACTTCTCCCCTTGGTATCCTCTCGACTTGTGTCAACTTGCTCCTCCTCTTGAACTGCCATGCTGAGTTAACTCTCACGTCATGCGGTCTGGCTTGCTCATCCTGTGCTCTTGTGCTCAACTTTTTTTCCTTGTGGGGAAGGGAAAGGGCTGACAGGTGTGTGTGTTTCTGATAAATTGCCTGACTTTGCCTGACCCTTGTATTGGGACATATCAGGTAAACGGCTCTGGTGTTCGTCCATTGTCTTTCATGTTGTGCGAAAGTGTTCTTGTCGGAAAAGGGGGGCAGTGTTTTGGACTATCCTACGTGGTAGAATGGGGAAAGGGTGTTTAAAGAAAGAAGGTGGTTAGGCAACTCAGAAAGATAGGATTTGTAGGGGTTATGAAACGAATGGCAATGACAAGGTTTATTATCATAAAATAAATGGGGAATTGTGGGAATGGTAGGGTTTAGCCAAAGAGGACTGGGAGTTCAGAAAATAATAATTAAAGGGACGAGGAGAAGAGTGACCGGGAGTATTCGAATAGCAACCAGGAAAACAGGGATTCTGGTAGTTGTGGATCTTAGCAAGTTTACCAGATGCAATGGGTCGTTGTTTTTACCTTTGGGTAAGGGCGATTCAATGGGTGAAAGGGACGCTGAGCAGGAATAGTTTATAAATGCGTCAGGGACTTCTTTCCCCTCACCATCATCCCTGTGATTGTACTGCTTCTCACCTGGGTTATTCCCCCAACCATAACCCCAGGCACCCCCTCCCAAGGTGATCCTCCCCCACTGGTCCACCCCCAGGAACTAAATCCAACAGTGATGGCCATGTCCTGGCCACCTGAATAAGGAATTCCTGGGCTCTACCTCGGGAAGTACCCTTAAGTTTCTTACATTACACAGGTGGGAACAGATTACACAAATACAGTAACTTATCTTTTGAAAGAAAATACCTGAAAAATAATACCTAACAAGTTGTTTTTTCCAAAATAATTATCCATTTCAAAAGAAGCCCTATAGAGTCCACATGGGCTGGACATAGAACGGGCACTTTCCTCTAACATGGGGCAAGACTTTGTAAGTTCAAACCCCAGGAAGGTCAACTCAGGCCTTCATTTTCTAAGGTCCATAAATTGAGTAAAATTCAATTGGGTAATGATCAAATCAAGTATTGAAGCCCCTGGAGCTATGAGGAATACAGAATAAAGTGGTATATTACAATTGAATATTATTATTATTGTACACATTAAACAATCGTACGGACTGTCTATATCAAAGTCAGTAGACAGGACTATAATGCACAGAAAGCTAGATGAAAGCAAAAACAGACTGCCAGACGTACACATTTTTTAAATGAGGGTGGGAAATGTACTGTTAAAAAACAGTATTTGAGGCAGGCTAGATGAACATTGTGACAATGAAATCATACCCTTGATGTTTCTAGAGTGAAGGACCACTAAAAAAAGAACCAAGGACACCAGCAACCACTTGATAATACTGTGTGGCAGATGGGGATATCGCTAAGTGCTAAGTGAAAACCTTTACTCTAAAGAGACTTTGACATGAGCAGTAATTGGAATTGCAGAAATTCAGGACTTTTTAATATTGTTGTACAGTTCTATGCATAACAATGGTTGAGAACAATGGCACAGCCAGAATAAACCAGCCCTTCTATCCTGCAATGCAGTTGGAATCCCAGATGTAAATGGAGAACCTCACCTAGCAAAAATGCTGTAAGCATCCAACTTAATAATTGTTCAAGATACCTGTTTGTCAGGACCGTGGGAACTAAATGAGTGTATAAGCTTTCAAAATAAAGTGGATGTCTTCAAAACTAGAAAATAATATAAATAATCCTCAAATTCAGCCTCATTTGCAGGTGATTGATATCCCCCTGTTCAATGGCAACCTTTTTAGATTTATTCATATGGTCCTGATATGAAAATGGCAGGAAAATCCCCCCCCCCTACTAATCTGTGGACATTTAATCAACTTGATGGGAAAGTGTGATCTTGACATAGAAAATTACATAGTTAGGAGACGAGCATTTGAACATTTATTTCTAAATCATGTGTTCTAAAGAGACCAAAATGTGGGCAAAGGTTTATGCAGATTGATTGTATTGTTTGTCCAGCAAAACGTACCTGAGGTTCAAATTCATTATTCAACTACCATTCTATTTCCTTTCGAAAAGTGGAACAGATTTTAAAAAATATATATATTCAAGGAATGGAGTTAAATGAAAACGGGTTCCATGGGACCTAATGCACTGCATTGCCTCTCCATTGGTTGCTAATGCTTTTGTAGGGAGTGTGATAATCCATGTTTCAGGGCTATGGGCAAGCAACTTTTAACAAGAGGGTGGGAGCCTCTCTACTGAGAATGAACATGGGTTAAATACCCTGTTCTATTAATGTGATTCCACCCTGGAGGGTATACAACCATGTTTTATCTCACTGACCCTTCACCGAGGAGAACTATCCATTTTTAAATCAGTCAGGTACCACCAACTAGAGCAGTCCAGCACCAACATGCTAGACAAGAGTACCATCAGCAACCCCAGACATGTGTTTCAACCTTGTTGGGCCTCCTCAGTGAGCTGATGCTGAGCCTCACTACGGCGTAGTGAGCAAGGGCTACATATCTGGATTACCCCCATGTTACTTAAGGTAAAACCCCAAGTTTTACAAATTTAACAAGAGTGTGGGAAGTCCTCTACTGAGAACGAACAAGGTCCTTCTAACCTGTTCTACGAAATGCCTTAAGATCCACAACCACGTTTTAGCTCGGTGACTCTTCACAGAGGAGAAAACTCTATTTTCATAGTCTGGCCCAGACTGAGTGGGAACCTACCAACAGAACAGGTTGTTTATCCATGTTCGTTCTCAGAAAAGGGGCAGACCTGTTGCATCTATAGGCAAGTAATCCAAGCACGCTTCCCCTATGGCTCTTTGAAAGGTGCATCTTCAAAGAAAGACAGGTCTTCATCCCCGCACGTTTTACAACAATGTCCCTTCAGAATGGTAGCATGTGTAAGTCATTCATGCAAGGAGCAGCAAAGAAATGGAAGCTAAATCAAGCCATCTCATTTCTAAATCATGGAAGAAGATGTGGATTCAACAGAAACAGTACCATGCCTTATTGATCAAAAATGTTAAATGCGACAAAACCAGAAGAAATTTGAATGTGCCAGCATGTGAACAATCTTGTATATGCCTAAGGAACCAAAGCATGACAACACCAAACTGAGCTTTGACAACAAAGGTTTAAAACAAACTTAGAATACCTAAAATTGCAACAAATATGTTTCACCCTTTCCTGTGTCCTCAAAGACCGACGTTAAAAGTTTTCCACAACTGCACTTTGAGCACACAGGAAGAAAGCTTTTCAGTTCCTAGGGCAGTATTATATGACTTCCCTCATGGTACACTTCTTGTCACCCTCCTTTATCCTGTTCTTTTTTTCTTGTATTCTTCTCATCCCCATGCTATGTTTTCTTACAGTTTAGTGTATCTACAAATTGTGGCTTTTGAAGGAAATTGAGTGAGAGCCCTGTGTTATGAATGAAGTGATATAACTATCCTTCAGAGCGTGATAATATAAAGTACATGACGATATTGCAACACACAGGCGGTCAGCCCACCCATGGAAGCATCAGTTTTCAGCCCACCGTCAACCTGTTGCATCATCTTTTCTCTGCAGTATCACAAAGCTGGAAAAATAAAATTCAAATAAATGGTTTCCCACTTGATAGTAGCATTGACAATGAAGCGCCGGCTCGCTCGCCCGTTGATCGCTGACACGCTGCTTATCTTGAGAGTCAGTCTCGTGCTACATTGCCTATCCGTGGTGTTGGAATATCAGCCAGGGCAACAGTGATTGATAGATGCTGCAAGGATATGAGTCTGATTCCAAAAAAAGAACAAAAGGAGGTGGGTGCTCTAAGGGTAACAGCTCCCAGTGGGGTATCCTTGTGTTCCCTTTGACCCATGATGACAGGGATAGTGAATGTTTCCAGGGAAGGACATACCTGAGGGATTGCTGCATTAATGAAGTCTGCAAATCGGCAAAAAGAAAAGGCACACAGGAAAGCCATGTACATTCTCCCACTCGAGCAGGAAGCCAAACACAACTCACAGCCCAGATGTTATGGTCAAAATGAGGGATTTATTTATTTATTTTCATTCTTGGTGATGCGCCGTATCGCCCATAGGCCTCAAGGCGCACACAACAAAAAGAAAAACAGCAGACAATGGGAGTCAGAAAGACAGATTCAAAGCAGATTCAAAAGACAGGGCCTAGGTAGCCTAAGAGAAAAGTGTTTAGCCTCTTTCGGAAATCACCCAAGGATGTGATGCTTTTAAGATCCAAAGGAATGGGATTCCAGGAGGCTGGATCCAAGACATCAAAGATTGTTTTTCCAAATTTGGCTAGTCGAAACCTGGGTTGGCAAAGTTTGGCCTGATCAAGTGACCTAAGAGATTGTGTTGGAAGGTACCTCTGAATCCATTCAGAAAGATAACTGGGCGCAACCCGTGTCAGGCACTTGAAAGTGAGTGTAAGGATCTTGAAAGGGATGATGAAGAGGCATGAAATAGGTCTGTCACTAGATACATGCAATACATAGGCATGACCCTGCTGGCTGAGTTTGATGCTATGGGCCATCCAGTCCAAGTCCTCCTTATTTGCAATGAGTGGAGAGATTGGACAGGTCATCTACGGCCACAAAGGAAGACAGTGGAGCTGCTAAATGCTCCATGTTTGTATACATGGCTGGCCCATCAGTACATCAGATTTTAAAGACTCTCTCACCAACAGATGATTCTTTTCGGGCAGCAAAGACTGATCTGGCCAACCACCCTAGCCACATGGTCATTGCAGACTAAGAATTCCTACTTAGGGGGAAAAAAAGCAGATAGAGAACCTAGATGCGTGATATGCCCAGTTGAGCAAACAATCTGTCACCTGCAAGATGCTCAGTGAGAAATATAATATCTGTGTACAGGCAATTGAAGGATTTTTATTTCAATCTAGATACGTAAACACATCCTGTGAATTGGCTGCTGAGAGGGCTACTAATATGGACAGGTTGCTCCATTCCATGAAATTGGAAGAGGTCAGCCTAGTCTACAGATCAAAACCCACGGCGTTCAGCAGACAGCCCCAATCGGAGTTGGGGAAGAAATCATCCAAACACTGCAAATACTGCAGAGGTTTGCTGCCATATGCAGGCTCCTGCCCAGCAAAGTGACATATGCGTGGAAGATGTGATAAGACCAACAACTTTGCTCGAGTGTGGCGGTCCCATTTGCAAACACAGATGCCCAGGAAATGGACCAGGTATGCATTGAGTATGTGTTCCAGGCAACAGGGATTGTGGCCAATCCCAGGAGGGTTTGCAACATTCATTTCTTGCTAGTACATTGAATACCAGTAAATTGAGGAGCTTCCTTCTCATTGTCAAGGGATGAGTGTGATTCATTAAAGATTTTTGCCAAACTGTCAGAACCCCTTCATAACCCCATGAAGCATGATTCATGCTGCAAATGAACAACCCTGGAGGAGGCAGCATTGCAGGACATGAAAGCATCATTGGCTGAACATGCAATCATGGGGTGTATTGACCCAGCACAGCAGATGGAGATTGTCATTAATGCCAGCCTGTTCGAGTTGGACCGCAGTCCTCACAAAGAAGGGCCACAATGGGGAGGTGCTGCTCATGGCATATGCAAGCCTATCACTGTCAGGTGGAGAACAAATATACTCCCACATGGAGCAAGCCGTGCTGGCTGTCCTCCGGGGCGGTTTCCACTACCACGTGTATGTAAATGGATAGCCAGTCTCATTGGGGACAGACCACAAGTCCTTGAAAACCATTATGTCAGGCATGGCTCTCCATCCAGTTGCCTGCATTGAAAAGTAGATCTTGCACCTGAAAGAGTATGTACAGGCCGGAAATGCCAAATTCAGCTGATTTCCTGTCGAACCACATAAGGGATCAAATCACAGCATAGCAATTGGAAGACCTAACGCTGGAGACAGCTCCTTGTGCCCAGGACCCTGATAAAAATGGCTGACTTTGTGACAAGAAAATTTAATATTTTATGTACGTGTATATATTAAATTGTTTGTAAAGGTTTTAATAAACCAAACACACATATTAAAAAAAAAGAAAATACTGGCTGATGAGTATTTTAAAATGGTCCTACAGGTGATATGTGTGCTTGAGTAGCACTCTCTGGGATAATAATGTATTCTGTTATTTCCGCACTCTGAGACATATGTGTGTGTAGCACTATATAATAAATGCATTATTATTATTATTATTATTATTATTATTATTATTATTATTATTATTATTACTATTACTTAGACTGATGCATGAAAAGAAATGTTAGCACTGCAACTCCTGCGGACCCTTTGGAATGTACACCCCAAGCTCTCAACTTTACCAGAAGATATATCACTGCGAGATGAATGCACCATTGTTGCTTCCGCCCTGTTTTCGAAGGTGTTGGAGCTTGCTCACAAAGGGCACCAGTGGTCAGCAAACACCAAGGCAAGGTGAGAAGAAGTCTGGTTCATTCATCTGGAGTCAAGGATTGGGGAGTTTGTGCAGAGGTGTGTCTCGTGTAAAGCTTCATTCACTGTTAGGCGGCTGCCGCACAAGTCATAGGAACCATTCTTCTTGGGAATCTACACTCTCAACAGTGATGACATTCAGAATAGACAGGACAATGCCAATGCAAAGTAGGGCATCCACAGGCATATTGCCTTCACCAAGTTCACAGAAGGGGATCAAGTGCTGGTTTCAAATAGGATGGTGGCAAAAGAATTAAGCTTATCATTCGAACCCCAGCCATGGCAGTTTACTGAAGGGAAGGATTTGATGGTAATTGAAAGACGGGATTCCCAGACAGTTACCCAGACAGTTACCCAGAATGCAAGTTTCTTTAAGCAACTCAATATGGTGGACTCCTAGGCAGGGGAAGAGATCAAACAACGTGCAGGTGGATAGATTCACAGTAAGGAGGAGGACTACCGGCTCCTCCCCAAAGTGGAGGATATCCTACCGAAAGAAGAACCGGGAGGGAGAAGAGACCAGTGGTACTGGTGCAGGCAGCTCTGAAGCGAAACCACCACCCAGGCACCCGAAAAGACGAACGAGGCTCTGCCTGAAATAAATGGCCAGCTTATATTGTGTATGACTGAGAGGCATGGAACTCAGTATGTCAAGTCTGCCAAGCTATGTAAAACGGTGTCATCATGGTTGTGAGGGTGTTTAGAGTATGATGCTGGGCCCGAAGTGATGCAACTATATATCCAAGTATGGTGATGCAAAATACATCACCACTGGTAACAATAAAGGGGCCGGCCGGCTCAAGGCTGTTGCAGTTTCCTGCACACCATCAACATGTGTGCTTATTCTTGCCTCTGCAGTGCCACCCAAAGTATAGAAAAACGTTTTACTTACACTACTAAAAGCCTGATACTTTTTGGCAGACGATCATGATGGAAAACATGAGAGCGTATTTCCTTTCTCACCACACTACAAGAAAAGGCTGTTCTTGACACGTCCTCCTTATTGACTGAAACAGTTTCTTTCGGGATGTGGATACAGGAATGCACTGGCGTTTTAAGTACCGAAGTTTGTTCTTGCAAAATGATATTTATCTTCCCTTGAATTTCCTGAAAGTCGTCACAATTCGCGTATTTCCTACTGAATATAATTATACTGTCCTCCTACTCTGCCATTATTCTCTCTCCGAACTTCACTTGAAACTGCAATATGTATTGCAATCATGAGCTATTTGCCACCGGTGACTACTTTCGACATTTTCTCGCTCTGCTAATACGTTCTGATGCCTGGGGCTGTAAAACCCAACGAGGCCATATTCCCAGCATCCCATCTCTAATGGAGAGATATTTCTATGAAAATATCACCCGTTAAAATACTACGCTGGTTCCCAATGCTTTGCCGAATGCAGAAATGTTGGAAAGCTCTTGTAAACGCACTTATCTTTGGCAGGAACTCAAACTCCCATGCCTTTGACAGTGGTTTGACGTCACCTATGGAACCTGAATGCAGATTGTTGCAAATTACGGGGTGAGTTTGATTTGGGCCATCAGATTGACAGCACGTGAGACTTGCACGAGGTTTGTGGAGTAGTGGGCTAATTCACTAACAAATGGTTACGTGTCTGATCTCATAGTCACACGTTTTAACACTTGCAGCTGCACGCAGCCTTTCATCATTCTGAGGTTAATACAATAAATACAATGGTGTTTGGGTAACAGTATAAATGTGTTATATGTCAACAATACCGAGATATCAAGACCCTCCAGTTCCTGGCGATTTTGCGATCCTGCAAAATGGCCCGAAAACGGCAGTTTAAAAAAAAAGCACAAAAACAGCATTTTTTGCAAAAAAACCCACAAGAATTACCGTTTTTGCAAAACACATTTTAAAAAAAAGAGAAATACTCAAGGGGCCAGTTTCTCAAGACTTTTTTTTTACTCACGAAATGATATGCGCAAGCACATCTCATCATTTGCGCCAAAAGAAAAGAGCAGTCCAATCCACAAAGGACATCTGAATGGACGCTTCTTATATGCGCCCATTCAGATGTCCTTTTTCACCCCTTTGCGCAAATCAGAAGGCGTTTCTGCACATTTAAAAGTGCATCCCAAATTGACAAACAAGATGCGCTTTTAAATATGAAGAAATTGTAGGCACCCTTATGCGCCCACTTTGAATAGGTGCACAGGGGGGGAGGGGGTGCCACTGCATGGCAGGGTTTTGTACTGACCCTACTGACTCATGAAATACTTTTTAAAATTACTCTTGCAAAAAAAGTGTGACATCTGTTGTCTCACTTGCATTTCTGATCCCCAAATGGGATAGTAATGTGTGTTTTTGGGTTGCATTTTACAGTGGCAAGACCCTTAAGGGCCAGTCACGGTGAAATGCATGCAGAGCCTGTAGATCCTTGTCGGGAGAGCGCTTCCATCTCAAACGTACTCAAGGCGGCTGGCCAGCGCATCATTTGCGCTACAGCTCAACCCCATGGGAATGCGCAGGTCACCTTTGAGAATAAGGTGACCTGCCATTTCCAAAAATGGTTTATCTAAAAGCAGCATATCCTCTGCTCTATTTTTAGATGCCCCAGTTTTTGAGGATCTGGGCCAAAATGTACAGTTTTCAAAAATTAAAAAAATTGTCACAATATGAAAGGCAAAGGAGAGAGAGGGCGAGTGATGGCCGAGCTGTGCAGTGGTAGGCAAGAAAGCAAAGGGAGATCAGAGGGAGAGCAGTGGGTCAGAGGGGGAAGTGATGGACAAGAGATCATACAGGATGCAGTGAGGTGGTGGCCCAGAAATCAGAGAGGGACCAGAGGTCCAGCAAGTGGAACAAGTGTGGGCTCAGGTGTAGCAGTGGGCCAAAAGAAGAGAGGGCTTGGCCTGAAAGAGGCAGTAAGCTGCAGTATGGGAGAAAGGAGGAGGAAAGAGTTCAATATAATGGGAGAAAGGATTGTAATTGTAATTGTTTATTTGTAAAGCACTTATACACAAGTAAAGTGCTTCAACGTGCTTCAAGGCGGGAAACGAACAAGCAAAATACAGCTGTCATTCTTAGGACTTGAAGATTCCGAATGATCTAACATCAATAACTAGCATACTAGGGCGGAGGCATTTCTACTAGTGTAAATGTGTGACAAAGAGTGGGGGAAAAAGGGGGTGGAGAGGGAAAAGAACATACAGAACAATAAACTACCGTACTAGGCCTGATGACATTTCAGATTGATTAATGGTTGGTCATCTAATGCGCCTATGCATGAGTGTTTCAGCACAACCAAGCTAGGGAGGTGAGACAGAGGGAAGACAAGATAGACAAACTTGCAAGGCCTAGTGCATTCAAGGTCGTGCAAGTGTGCAGACAGGAAGTGCGGTCAGGCAGAGGGGGACAAGTGCTCCCAGTCCAGCAGGGGCATGGGTTAACTGCAGAGTGGTTGCCCCTCTCATGGAACGTATTCTGAGTGCAGTAGTTGCAAACAGAGTGCAAAGGCCTGGAGGCAAGTGCAGGATTGGCGTGGGAGCCAGGGACCAGTGAGGCTCTGGAGGTCACCAGGTGACCATTCAACAAACTGAGCAGATTGGGGAAGAGAAATTAGGAGGGAAGCAGGAGAGAAGAGAAAGAAGGTTAGCAGGGGACAGAGATCGAGAAAGAGGAAGAGAAGAGGAAGATTTTGACGAGTTTTCAGAACTTAAGGAGGTCAGAAAATCATGCAAGATGCAGATGTAGTAGGAAGGAATGAAGGACTGTATACTGTGGGAGGAATGGGGGAGCATAGGGTGTGAGTTGGGAGTATGATTTGGAGTTTGGCAGGGCCCGCAGAGTGAAAATTGTGACTTGACAGTGTAACAGAGCATGTCAGTATGTGTATGACTGAGAGTGAGGTTTGTAAATACAAGTTGTGATGGGGAACTGGGGAGACGTGTGAGGTATGTTGGATGAGAGAGGTGTGTGGGTGTTTGGAACACTGGAGAACATAGAAGGGACACATTTTCAACGTTCCAACTGATAATGATCAACACCATTAATATTAAATAGGCATGCACATTAAAACAAAAAAACATAGCCAAAACAAACACTTTTCTGCCAAGCCAGAGACATCTAGGACTCTTCCTAATAAATTGATGCAAAAGATGCAAATGATGACACCCTGTCATCATTTGCATCTAAGGACAAGCTATGCGCCAGTTAAGGCATGGTGCATGGCATTACTTATTATCATTGCCACCACATCCAATTTGATATCATACATGTGTCAGCTCCAGTAAAGCCAGATCAGCTGTGGAAGTTGATGGATACTAGCCAGACAGGCTGAGCCTGCCAAGTGACAGCACATGGACGTCCACGGCCATGCCTCTTCTTTGAATTCTTTATGAGGGTAAGTAACACCCTCCTCCAGTGACAGCCGCACAGCAGGCAGCTGCCCTGGGCCTAGGCATCAAAAGAGCACATCAATTCAAAGGGTGTAGCCTCACAACAGTGTGCTGCATTTCTAAAGGCCTTTGCTCTGACTAAGTATGGAATGGGATGGAGCAAGAGTAGACAGGAGGGCTAAAGGATATGGTCTTTGTTTAAATCATCTTGAATCATCCTTTGCACTCAAATCCTGAAAGAAAGATTTGCTTGGACAATGCTGGGATAGCAGTCCTTTACAGGGTCCTCCGGTTATGTGCTGAAGGTGTGTACCAGCTCTGTCCCCTAACAATCTCCAGGACCATTGCTGGTGGCCTGCTGGTGGAACACAACTTGCCTGTGTGCCAGACACAGAAACAACTATACACAGGACTGCAACGTGTTGGAGAAACCCTGCAGTTGTGTACCAGCCTGCCCCGGTTTGTGATCATGAGAACAAGGACCCATCCTGTCCCTGAGTACCTGGATTGGGCCTCACAGCACCTGACATCCGTAATTGCAAGGATCCCTGTGTTCACCAACAAACTGCTACGTGAACTGCTTCCAGAAGCTCACTGTCTCCAGAGCTCTGGTTCTCTCTAGGTTGGACTATTGCAACAGCCTCTTTCTAAATCTGCCTGCTTCTACTCTCCGACCGCTGCAACATATCTAGAACAGGAATGCAAGACTTTTCCTTGGCAAGCCCAGGGATTGTATCTCTCCAGGACTGAAATCTCTGCACTGGCTCCGAGTGGCTGTGAGGATTAAGTTCAAAACCCTCTGCCTCATCCACAAGGCCTTCTGGGGCATGGGGCCTCAATATCTTCAACTCTATCTTCTTAAATATCTCCCTTCTCGAGCTCTTCACTCAGCCGCCTCTAATTCTGTCAGGGTCAGGCGCTTCTCCAAGCAACGAGTTGGTGGTAGAGCTCTTTCCTCGGCTGGTGCCTCCCTCTGGAACAGCCTCCCTGACTCCCCTAAACTTGAGGAGAACCATCTCCGGTTCTGGAAGCTCCTCAAAACCTTTCTCTTTGCTTCTGCTTTTTATTCTCCCCTCCTCTGATGAACTCCTAGTTGTATCTGGAATCTGCACTGGCAACCTGGACACCCTCTGATCTCGGGACAAGGTCCTCCCCCACCAGCGCTTCACACCTGCACTGCCACCTGGCAACTCCCGTACTTGGGGACTGTCTCTGTTTCCCTACAATCCCCCCCCCAGCCCTTGACACCTGATATCTGCACTTACCCATGCACTTGCCACATGCTGGCCGCTACTTTCTTATTGTTACCTTCTTACCATGTACTGCACTGTCCCTGCTCTGTTCCCACGCACTTGTGCGATCTGAATGACACCTGGCCTAGTAGGATCTTTGTCCGTCCTCCCTATGTCCCCCCCCTTTGCCTCTTTGCGCCTTGAAACACTTGTTTATAGGCGCGTTATAAAAGCCATATCATATATCATATCATATCATATCATATCATATCATATCATATCATATCATATCATGAACAAAAAGTGGGTAACTAAAACCACAGAGAGTCACAGCGCTTGCACTTGTAGGTAGCTTATGAGTATGCGGCAGCAGGTAATTGTTAAGGTGTGGGTGCTTTGCCCTGCGACCAATAATTATGAAATGACTAAGAAGATTGTAAACAATTTTACTGTGCCACAACAATTAGTTCAAAATGTACAGTTGTACAATATTTAATTATGCTTTTCATCAGCCTGACACGTGTTTCGAGCTTGGCTCTTCCTCTGAGGCTGATACATTTAAAACCATTTAGTTATACAGTTAATCAAATATATATATAAATATATATATATTCAGTGAAAAAACGTTGTTAAAGGGACGTTATGGTTAAGTTGCGATACTAAAAACCTGTGAAATTCAGTGAAAAAAAAACTTTGTTAAAGGGACGTTATGGTTATGTTGCGCTACTAAAAACCTATGAAATTCAGTGAAAAAACTTTGTTAAAGGGACGTTATGGTTCCAAGTAAAACCGAAAAACCCTTGAAATTCGCCAGTTATGGTAAGCTAAGCAACCATAACTCGCGCCACCACCGTGCACTGCTAAGACTAACACCCAGGACATCAAAGATAACATCACAAATGTCATTGATGACATCACTGATGACATCACATGTCTGGCTAACTATTTTTTCTTTTGCTGACATATCTAGGCCACATGGTTTTCTTCAGTAACAGTCAGAAACTAAGAATTTTATTTTATTTGTAGACGTATCCTTCTAGTAGGTTTTTACAGTAAGTCCCTTAGAGTACAGTCACATCATATGAAACATATACATATGGGAAAACACAAGCTTGAAAGGCAGCAATCCTTTTTGTGCATAAATATAATCACTAGACTTATGAGCACTTTCTGATAGTTCTGTTTTTTTTTTTATGGCTGTACTTTCCCTGTATATGGTCCTGTTTGTATACATTGTACTCACACTACTTTCCTTAGGGTCCAATCACATCAAGTGATACATATACATAGGGTAAATAGCAGCTTTGAAACAGAGCAATCATTTATTTGCATGAAACTAATCAGTTAAGTTATGAATTGTTTCTGCTACTACTTGTGCTTTTTTGCTAACTTCACTTTCCCTGTATATACCCATATTGGTATGTGTTCTTGTGTCTTTGTGTTTTGTCTATAGTAATGCAATTATGTAATACATGGGTTTTATTAGCTACTTATTACATATTTCACAGTAGACAAAAATCTATTAAAAAAACAATTATCATTTCATTATTCAACATATTAACATTGCAAATATCATAACTTCATCTTGTACACTGCACACAATGTTATGTTTCTGTATGAGTAGCTTAGTATACTAGATAGAACCCCATAATAGGATGCTATTTATATGAATGCATCGTTCAATGCACTTATTAGGGTATATTTCTTGCAATGATTCTTGAAACTTTTTTCGCAACATAATAAGAATCCCTTCTACACATATTTCATGAGAAGTACATACACATGTGATGTCATCAGTGATGTCATCAATGACATTTGTGATGTCATCTTTGATGTCCTGGGTGTTAGTCTTAGCAGTGCACGGTGGTGGCGCGAGTTATGGTTGCTTAGCTTACCATAACTGGCGAATTTCAAGGGTTTTTCGGTTTTACTTGGAACCATAACGTCCCTTTAACAAAGTTTTTTCACTGAATTTCATAGGTTTTTAGAAGCGCAACTTAACCATAACGTCCCTTTAACAAAGTTTTTTTCACTGAATTTCATAGGTTTTTAGTATCGCAAATTAACCATAACGTCCCTTTAACAAAGATTTCTCACTGAATTTCATAGTTTTTTAGTAGCACAACTTAACGATAATGACTTTGACTTTATACATATGTCATATGGAACTGACTAGATCTCTTCTTATGAACTTGATGTCCGCGAACTTATTTAATGTTCGCGGACATGTTCGGAGAACAGTACCACTACCTAAAAACTGTGGAGGGGTGGGGGGGTATGTTTGATTGTTATATCATAATATAGGAACATTTAACAAATTCAAAAAGCAGCACACAAACACATTATATATAGTAATACATAAGAAATGTAACCCATATATGTAACACACTAACCATTCATTTAAATACAATATGTTCTGAAATGGAATATACCACAAGAAGATAAATTGGCTTCCAACATAATTACCTCACAGACACAACAGAACTGAGAACAAGACCAGACCCACTGAATACATAGGACTTATCTTACCAGAAATAGTAAGTGTACTTCATTTTACTCATATATTTATAAACTTTCTGTATTAGATTAAAAATTATATTATCTTTTTTTTTTTTTTTCTCACAGAAATGTCTAGTACTCTGGAATGGCTAGAGGACAATTTCCCACATGAAGAAATGTCACAAGATAGTGAAACTAATGGTAAACACTTTATAATATAAACCATTTATTTATTATTTTTTTTATATACATTTAACATATATATTATTTTTTTGTACAGAGCATATCAAAATAGAAAAAACTTCAGAAAACCCTGTTATGGATAACAGTCTTCACAATATAGAATAAAAAATGGATGTATTGTTGGCTATTTTTAATAATTTAAACACTTTTGTAGAAAATCATTTCAAACCAAAAACCTCGTACCATTGCCCCACATGTACTTGTCCCTCCACACCATATCCCAGTCAATTATCCCCAAACCCTCTCCATAATCCAAAACATTTTGATGAGACTTCCATCCCTTCTTCACCTAATACCAATCATGTTTAAACCCCACATTCTCCTGTTTTTGTTTCTGTTTCTGCCTCACCTTCTCTGTCATAAATTATTAATATATGTTAAATATTATTAAATGTTAAAAATTATATGTTAATTTTTATATTGTATTGTGAATAGTTTCCGTTTTTTTTTAAAAAAACAATAAAAGTGTCCGCGGACAGCGCGAGTGTTCTGAAATGTTCGTACATAAATGAAAATGGAGGTGTCCTGAAGAACACCACACCTGTTCGTACTGTTCGCTAGCAAGTTGAAACTGTTCTAAGAACACACGTGTTGTCCTGAAATGTTCGTAAAGAAACAACAATTAAAGTGTTCTAAAGAACACTATATCTGTCCGTAATGTTTGCTATCAACTTAAAACTGTCCTAAGAACACAATTGGTGTCCTGAAATGTTCGTAAATAAACGAAAATGATGTGTCCTGAACAACAGTACAACTGTTCGTAGTGTTCGCTAGCAAAATGAAACTGTACTAAGAACACACGCGGTGTCCTGAATTGTTTGTAAATAAACAAAAATTAAAGTGTCCTAAAGAACACTACACCTGTCCGGTACTGTTCGCTAGCAAGTTCAAACTGTTCTAAGAACGCTATTGGTGTCCTGAAATGTTCGTACGTAAACGAAAATGGAGGTGTCCTGAAGAACACTATACCTGTTCGTAATGTTCGCTACCCAATTGAAACTGTTCTAAGAACACAATTGGTGTCCTGAAATGTTCGTACATAAACGAAATTACACGTGTCCTGAAGAACACTATATCTGTCCTTACTGTTCGCTACCAAGTTTAAACTGTTCTAAGAACACACGCGGTGTTCTGAAATGTTCGTTTCACGTGTGACGCACTTTTAATTACTTCAGAACCCGAACAGTGTCCATAGGACATCAATGAGCATGCGCTAACCAATCTCTGTGCACTTGGTGTCCTGCGGACAGGCGCTTCCTTCGCGGACTAGTTCGCAAACGGAACATATGACCGCACCCATGCTCATCGTGTGTCCTGAAATGCGGACACTGTTCATGTCCCCGAACAATTTAAAAGTACATTTTCAGTTAATCCATAATATTTTTCAATAAAATCTCACCATGGCACAAGTACCACATAGCAATCTTGAGTTTCTATATACCTGTTGAAACTTTCCGATCCTTTTTTTGTGTTCGATCTGTCCGCGGACAGTGTGCATGTCCGCGAACCGCGCACAAGCACCCCTATAAAAGTCCATGCCCAAGAGCTTATTCCCATTGTGTTTCTGGCTATTCTTCAGAACACAGTGATTTTTGCTGCCACCTGCAGACTACACCATCATCGAGATGGCATCCTTGGCTGCTGAATTGCCACTTGGTGCTGCACCTGCTTCAGCACCATCCCCACCCCCTCCACCACCACCTCCCCAAGGGCCTGAAGAGGGGAACAGGAGTGAGGATGCATAGGAGGAAGAAGAGGATGATGAGAATGAGGTAGAGGAAAACCCTACTACCTGCACTAGGCGTGAGTCTTGGGTGTGGCGGTTATTTACCATTCATGGTAATGTTCCTAAGGCTCGTGCGAACCGTGTTACCTGCAATGAGTGCAAAACGATACTCAGTCACGGGAAGCATGGTAAGTACAGCTTTGGGACCACTACTATGAAGCGACACCTGAGGTCATTTCACTCTGGGGCTATTCGCAGGGTTGTACCTTGCGAAGAACATAGCAGGTTGATTTCCTCTACTTCATCCTCTGTTTCTGATCCTGTCACCACAAGGACCACCTCTGTGGGACAGCATCTTCCTCAAGCTGCCTCACAGGCCATACAGAATGCTGATGACCCTTACCTTTTGAGGGTCACAGTTGTATGTATGTACTGTGACACAGTACTCTGCAGGGGAGAGCGACTTCAGAGTGCTTTTGAGACTATCGTCTCAGAGCACGAGAAGACCTGCTCACTACCCAAATAAAACCCACTCTACATCTTCCTCTCTCAGCTCACCCTTTCTTATCCCTGTGGTTGGTGTCCCCCCCTTTACTCTCCTTTACCCTCCTCTCCTAGTGTGTCGTGTCTGAAAAACCAAAAAAAATACAAAATTACAAAAATCAAAAAAAAATAAGGCTCTTTTCAGAGCCGCCTTTCCCAGTTAAAAAATAGAAGTGAAAATAAATGAAACAGGGCTCTTTGTATTTTTTAGAAGTCCGCGGACAGTTCGCGAACATTCATAAAATTGGGTTGCTACTCCATCACAAACATTGTAATTTTCTCTGGAAAGAAGTGGTGTCTCTGAAAAGAGCCTTTGGGTGGTGTTTGTAAGTCAAAAATTGTAAATGCTTAACATCTACTTCAAAATCGTTGTTGTAATTCCAAAAAAGGTTGCAATGCATTTTGTACATTTTTCATAAAAATCTGATTGCCAGCATAAGTAAGATGGACATTGTGAAAAGAAGACATGCCAAAATCTCTTAGAAAGCCACAAACAGCCTTATTAACATTGCGCCTTGCTTTTTCCATTTGTGGACCAAATGAAGAAGAACGAAGCCCCATTTGTCGCTGCGCAATCCGTGAAAATATCACTTGAGAATTAGGAAACATGTCCATAACCTTCCTAAGTCCTTCTTTCATAGCAAATTGCAAAGAAATTCCAGTCACATGTCCTAAACTGTTCCCCCAATGAATTACAATTATGTCTGGATGTTGCTCTGTCTCCAAAGTAGCACAGAGAGGTAGCAAGTCCAACCACTTCATTCCACATACTCCATGCCAGTGTACTTCCACATGTGGGAATCCAAGATCTACAGCTACTCCACAGCTTTCTGCATGCACCGTCAACCAATGTATCCACGAATCTCCTAAAATCCAAACAATCTGTTTTCTGAAACACACAGCCATAGCTATCTTTTGTTCTCTCAGCAAAAAGAGTTTCTGAGAAAATCTCTCCTGGCACAACACACCCACCAAACTTTCCTGACCAATCCCTTTCAGTGCTTATTCTCATTTGCATGACTTCTGAACCCAAAAATCCCCGGATGTAACTCCCGATGTCCGTGAACTACCGCCATGTCCGCGGACATATCGTAACATGAACAGCCCTTCTACCATTTCCACTACACTCTCTCTGCCATTCCCTCATTGGATGTACCTCAAAAATCACATGACCATGCACCAATCACATTCAAGACCTCTACATCTAACTGCATCATCATAGATCAGCACTGCAAATGTACTCTGAATCTCTCTGAGTGCAAGTGTCATATCATTGGCAAGCAGCATCTACCAGAAATACTGTACAAGTCTTCAAGATTTCTACTTGCAGCTCCATGCATATCCATATGCATGAACACAAACTTCAGGTATGCATATTTTCTGTATAGTAGATGAACACATTTTCAAACAGACTTTTACCTTGTAAAATCTGTAAATGAATTTACTGTACTTTTTTCAATTTCCTAAAATCAACTATCACTTATAAACCTTTGTACTGTTTACTTTCTTTATACACACACACTCTAATCATGTTAAACTAACATTCTTTAAATGAAATATATAGACTACATATATTCAAACAAAATTGCATGCAAACACAATCTATGTTTAAACCTTTATAAAAATACTTATACAATTTCATATTTTTTGTTTTTATTTATTTATTTACTTAATTACTTTAAATTAGACATGACATTGAGGCGCTGTTACCTAGGACAGTTTACTTACAGAAATAGTGGTATTCACTAATATATTATAAATTTCACAAGACATAGTAAGATATGTTTTTTTGCTACAGTTAGACATTCAATACAATTTGTTCATGAAGAACATATCATATGTACTGAACTGATGCAATGTATCTTATGTAAATTAATTATTTTAATGATTTTACAGAAGGCACTGAGGATTTCAATTAAAAAATCAATATCTAAATTAAAAACAGTGCTATATACAAACAAAGTTACTAATTTGTAGCTTTTACAATTGCAGTGAAGACCAGTTTCCTGAAAAGAAGCAGCCGAATTCGAAGAAGAAAGAAAAACTAAGAAGTTACATGTTAATTTTAAAAAAAAGTAAGTAAAATATGACCATAATATTTGTATTATTAATCAAATATACTATAACGTTAATACGAGCTATTTCGGTTTCTAAAAATAGAGATTTTGTACCATTTTGTCCAAAAATGTCCATGTCTTAAACAGCGATTTACAGCCAGAATGGCCCACAAATTTCTATTTTTGGACACACAAATTAGCCAACTGAAACACTACAATTTTCATATTATAGAACAAACAACTGTTTTAATTGTATACATTAGATTTACTATTTGTACTTTTCCACACCACTAGCTCACTTATTTTTTGTCATCTGAACCCCAGTTTAGTAACACATAAATTCAAGAATACTTATCCCTACTAGTTTTAGTTCCCAATGCACAATCACACACCATTACATACATCTTTATCATCTTACTCAAACACTCATGCACACAGCACACATACATTCCAGAACACCCCAACCCATATCTTCTTTATTTTTTTCAACAGACCCTAAAGAATGCCTACCAAAAGTCAACTCCGTAGAAGGCAACGCAAAAGTAGAGCAAATGAAAATAAAGGTGTCCAGCATAAGCATCCATCTATAGCAGAATTTGTAAAAAAAGTTGAAAAAAAACAGCTTATACAATCATTTAGTGAAACACAAGAAGTTTCAAGTACAACAACTTCGCTTCCTCTATCAAAATGTAAAACAAACCAAAAAACAATTAACAGAAAATCAGCTATCAGTACAGATAAAACTACTTCTTCAAATTTTAATATAGTGCAAAGTAAGCATACCAAGAAAAGTATTTTAGCCAAAATATACCGTCACAAAGTCCTTCAAAATCTTTTAAAAACAGGAGAGAAATCAGGTTCAAAGCTTAAAACCTATCGTGGGAAATTCATCTTAGAAACATTGATGGACAGTGCAATTCTTCTCAAAAGAAATGTATTTATTTTACTGTTAAACAAAATGAAACCACTAACAAAACTAATAACTAAATTACAAAAAAGACTTCTCAATAAGCGAAATATCAACAGAAAGAACTTCTTAAGTATCAGCGGAGGTGAATGCAATCACACTACAAGCACAGAACCATATTTTAATGAAGAAGCGTACAAACAAAAGCAAGCAAATACAATTGCCATACATAGCAGTGGTCGAGGTTATGAAAAAGTGAATAATACCATAATGGAACAAGAAGTACTTCTTACAAAAATATGCCCTGAAAACTTAGAATTACCCCTCCATTCAACTGAATCAGAATGTCTAGTGTACAAATGGCCATGCACGTCAATGTGTAACATTCCCAAACAATGTTTCAAATCTTTACGCCAATTCCTCAATAAATATGTAAAAAGCAAAGAAAACATCAACATTAAATTACTGCAAAATATAGATACCTGTCCAGTGCGCAAGTACACAGGACTACAAGGACATTCATTGGCCTGCATTACAGGACCTACTTGTAAAACCACTTTCCATGATATCAAAAGGATATCAACACATCATTCTACTATAAGAAATCAAGTCTATAAACTGTACTATGCTAAAAGTCCTGCTTTAGCACTAGCGAAGATAAATAACATCCTTCTACATGGTACAGCAAAAGACCTACTTGAAGAAATTCACTATATCCAGAAAAAATATTTTGGAAGTGAAAGCCATTTACAGAATGAAATAGCTTTAAACCAATTAAGCAACAAGTCTACACATGGCAACCTTTTGCTAAACACATACAAAAAAGAAATACTAAAATTTAAAAGTACATCAGCTGAAGTACCAAACCATGTATGTGTATGTTGCCGTAGAATTTTTTTATAAAAGTAACACAAAAACTGTGGACCTATCATACAAAATAGAAGACAATGAAGATTCTAAATGGTTTGAATTAGCTCTCTACCTTGTAGCAGAAAACAAATATGAAATAACTGAGCCCTTAATACTTTGCAGTTATTGCACTACAAAACTTGACAATAACCAAACTCCTTCACGTTCTATGACAAATAATTTGGAATTATACCCAGTACCAAAACCTCTACAACAACTTAATTTATATGAGAGAATCATAATTCAAACAGTACACCCATTTCAAGCAATAATACGCCTTCAACCAAAAATAGCAAAATTACCTCCCTCTGAATTGGTAAAAGGCATTCGTGGAAAAGTAGTTTATTTACCATTAAATGTAAAAGAAAATGTGCATATTCTACGTATGCAACGTCCAATGCAGCAATCTTTAATTATATTAGTAAATGGAGTACCTACAAAAGACAAAAAAATATGGCAACAGCTGGTAGATTTATATAAAGTTAGACAAGCCTTCCAATATCTTAAAGAGAATAATGAATATTACAAAGAAATTAATATTGAAGAAAACTTGAAAGATACAACTGAAATAATTCAAGAAACACAAGAAGCTGGTCAATTTGAGCTACTAGATCCTGCTACAATATCAAATACTTTAGACCATTATACAATTCATCCTTTGCACTGTAATGACACCGTAGAAGATGTACTGGAAACTTACCAAATGCGTCAAACAAAAGGATCGCCAATCAGTATATGGGAAAAAAGTATAGAAGCATGTGCTTTTCCTCTACTCTTTCCTACTAGCAAAGGAGGAAGGTATGATGATAGACCTATTCAAATAGCTTCAGAATACTGCTCATTACGGATGTATTCTGAAGATCCCAGATTTAGACAAAATGTGGAATACATATTCCACCTACTCTTTGAAAGTGAACTAGCAACTTTATGTTACGGAGTTGCACACATATTAAAATCAGGATCACACTTTCAAAATATGACAGCTACACAATTATTAGAGAAAGTGCAACAAAAGGATGAGGTTTTACAATCAAATATTACAAATCTATTAGCAAATATGCGTGGTACTAAAGAGTACTGGTTTCGACGTCATGGAGATGTACGTTGTATGATCAGAAACCTTGGCCCACCCACTTGGTTTGTTACATTAAGTTGTGCAGAATATGCATGGGAAGATTTACATGATTTCCTACGCATATCAAATAAAAAC
This sequence comes from Ambystoma mexicanum, assembly GCF_040938575.1. Lineage (NCBI taxonomy): Eukaryota > Metazoa > Chordata > Amphibia > Caudata > Ambystomatidae > Ambystoma > Ambystoma mexicanum. The sequence goes on from NC_090941.1 coordinate 257,089,330, forward strand.
AAAACAAACATAGATATTCTAACACCTGGAGAACTTTGTTCTTTGGATCCTGTTAATGTTTCAAGATATTTTCACCATCGCTTCATTGCTATGCTACATTTTATTTGTAATAAAACTGTTCCTCCCCTTGGAGAAGTGCAACACTTCTTTTGGAGAAAAGAATACCAAGCCAGAGGAGCACCACATATGCACAGGCGTTTATGGATTAAAGATGCTCCTAAATTGGGTCAAGACAGTGATGCCACTGTTTTACAGTTTATTGAAAAATATGTCACTTGTGAAATTCCATTAGAAGCCACAAATAGTGATCTTCATGCGCAAATTTTACAATTTCAAAGACACAAATGTGGAAAATATTGTCGTCGCAAATACAAAAACAAAGGCAAATACTACACCAAATGCCGATTTGGTTTCCCTAGACCAGTTACAAATACAGGTCAAGTAAACAACCTCATGTCTTCAGTTAGACATAGTGTTAAAGGTGAGTCACCTAAAAATACATATTACATAAAAAGAAAAGAAGAAGAAAAATATATCAATGATTATAATGCAATCATTGCCCACTTATGGAATGCAAACATAGATGTGCAGTACATTGCAGACAATTCTATTGCAGTTGCACGATATGTCACAGCATACTTAACTAAAGCAGAAAAGACAGTGCTCCAAGACCTCTGGAATGACCTGTCATCAGATAAAACAGTATCTCAGAAATTATACAGCTTGGGCATAAAAATGCTCACCCATAGAGAATGTGGATTTTATGAAGCAGCTGATCGTTTAACTGGTACTTCATTGTATGGTAAATCTGAAAATATAGTATGGCTAAGTCTTGGTCCAGCTAAATCTAGAAAAAGAGTTCTAAAATCATATGAAGATATAGAAACAATAGCCAAACATGATCCCAACAGCCAAGACATTTTAAAAAACAATTTATTGGACACATACTACCCAAACAGAAGTAATACTTTGGAAAACATGTGTCTATACCAAATAGCCCAAAACTACACATACAAAAATAATATGAAACCTGATGAAACAAAAGGTAAATATAGAGTGACAGACTGTGAAGGCAGCTTAGTTAAACTCACTTAACCAAATTTAATTAATCATATCAAATTGTCATTGAAGACTCCTCAACATAAAGAAGTATATTAGATGTCCCTGCTACAACTCTTCAATCCATGGAGAAAAGAAGAACAATTACTAGATAACTATGACTCATAATAGGAAGCTTTCAAAGCAAATGAAAGCACTATAACTGATGTAAACTTTACACAGTACAAAACAATGTTGCACAATGAACAGAAGAACAAGAAGAACTCCAAGCCCAACTAGATAAGGATACTCCTGACAGTAGTCAACCTTCTGTAACAGGAAGCCAAGAACCACTGGGAGAACCACTAATAATAAATGAGGCAGAATTAGCTATGATAGAAGTAGAAAACACCATGTGTCAGTATGAAGATAAGGAAGACTTAACTATACTACAATCAAAACTAAACAATGAGCAAAGTAGCATTTTTCAAGAAGTAACACAACAAATTGCACATGGTGTAAAACATGACAATAAAGAATGTTCCTGCCATAATTATAAACCTATACTACTGTACGTCAGTGGTGAAGCTTGTTCTGGCAAAACATTCCTAATCAAAATCATTGGTAAGTTCCTTCAACAATTGACAAACAACAAACTGTCAGCTGTTGTCACTGCCCTCACAGGTTTAGCTGCCTACAACATAGGTGGTGTTACATTACACCGATTACTACTATTACCAGTAGAACACCAGAAGAAATTAGACTATAACAAACTTTCTACAGAAGCTGCAATGGAATTACGCAGAGTATTGAAACAAATGAAAATGCTACTAATAGATGAAGTGAGCATGGTCTCCAACCTGATGTTAGCTTTGATTCACCTCAGATTACAAGAAGTACTCAAAACAGACTATGAAGAGCTCTTTGCAGGAAAACACATTATTGTTTTTGGAGATCTGCTTCAATTAACACCAGTAAAAGGTGAACCTATTTTTAAAACATTAGGGCGCAAACTCTGCCGTAAAACTGTTGGCAGCATTGGAAATGTCAACCTTTGGCAACATTTCCAATACAGAGAATTAAAAGAAAACATGCGCCAATCTGCAGATCTAACTTATGACAACATTTTAAAAAGTTTAAGAGTTGGTATACTTTCTAAAGAAGCAGAAGCAACATTGAAAATCCGGCACATTAATGCACTTTATGGCGATAATGCATGTGCTACAGATGTTATGGAACAATTAGCTCACAAAAATGTCAATTGTATGGCCTTAATGCCAACTCTTGCAAGCTGTCTCAAATTCAATGAAATAATGTTAAGTAAAGAAATGCAACCAATAATGGAAATTAGCGCCACAGACAAACTCGATGTACATGGTATGACACTACCCATGTGTGACCAAGCCACAACAAGACTAAATAATTTAGAAAAATCAATCTCAAACACAGCAGGCTTAGAAAAGATGTTAAAATTATCCTTAAATTGCAGAGTAATACTTAAACGTAACCTTGACGTGGACCAAGGACTAGTTAATGGAGCACTGGGTACAGTTGTTGGCTTTCAAACATACCCACGTGACAACAAAATTCAGTTTGTCAATATACTCTTTGACAAACTTTCAGAAGTAAAATGGATAGGACGCTCAACAGCTAGATTCCTTCTCTTCAAAGATATGTATGTACACAGAGAACAATTTTCTCTAACTCTTGCATACGCAGTCACGATTCATAAATCACAAGGTCTTACCCTAGTCAAAGCAATGATAGATATTGGTAACACAGTCTTTAAAGAAGGCATGAGCTACGTAGCACTATCACACTTACGTACACTTGACGGCCTATTTCTAATCAACTTTGATGCAAGTAAAGTAAACGCTGATATTCCTTGCATTTTAGAATATAATAGACTTCGCTCACTATACACTCCCCATCTAAACACATATTCTGTTCCACAAAAACTAAAACGTTGTAAAAGAAAACTAAATCAAACAGAAATGCAACAGCCACAAACAAAAAAGAATCAATAAGAGAAAGTAAACCAGGTACTTCTTTAAAGAAGGAAGACAAACTCCAAAAAAAGCGGTTAGATACAGAACTACCTGGACCATTTAAATTCTCAAATATAGTTGGTGTAAGTTGCTATGCAAATATAGCAATGAATATTCTATTTCAATTACCACCAATTGTTGACAACATTTACTTACACAGTACAGACCCTTTGTGTTTGCAAATGTTAGTACTTCGCAGAAATGCAGCAAACAATCCTGACAACACATAAAGTGTTTTTGGAATAAGACGACAATTGGACTACTGTGCTGGAATGGTGAAATTCACTATAAACTCACAGGAAGATCCACAAGCATTTCTAATGTACTTACTATTAGTACTGGAAAACAAAAACATACCTATAAATGAAATCTTCCAGATTTCATACATGTGGAAACATACATGCACTCTGTGCAACAATGTGACACAAGAAGAAATTCCCAATGAACGCTTCATATATATATATATATCAATACCAAATTGTGAATCCATTCCATTTCAGCAACTTGTACAAAATGCAAACCATGGTAGATTATGCTCTACCTGCAATTCAGATAATCGCTCCACGTTAGTAATACAAACACATAGTAAATACGTAATACTAATGCTTCTACGTTACAATGCAGATGGTACCAAAAACAACTGCAAGCTGACTGGATTCACACATAGTCAAATATCACTTGGTAAGAAAACCTTCACAACAATAGGTATAATCTACCACGCAGGAGCCACTACCAATTCAGGGCACTACACGGCATATATAAAAAAGAAATGTGGATGGTTTGAATGTAATGATAGTACCATTGCTCTAAAGCAGAGATTACCAGCAAATCTTACAAACGCTTATCTGACGTTCTTAAAACCAAAATTTGATAAATAAACTGTATTTAAACCTTTAAGTAAATTTGTGTTAAAAAAATATAAACTGTTAGAATACTCCAAAAGCTATCTAACTGCTCAAAGATTCTACAACAACTAATCAGATAAATGAATACCACTAAATTAGACCAACAAAATACACAGGTAGAATACGCCAATTGGTATCTAACTGTCCCAAAATTATAAATGTGTGTTAAAATAAAATAAACTGTTAGAATACTCCAAAAGCTATCTAACAGCTCAAAGATTCTACAACAACTAATCAGATAAATGAATACCACTAAATTAGGCCAAAAAATAGACAGTTAGAATACGCCAATTGGTATCTAACTGCTCCAAAATTTTATAATATCAAAACAAATGAAGAATCTGTTACTGCTCCAAAAAAATACAACAAAGCAAAGTATAAAACATTAGCCAGAAACAACAAGTGAACACTGAAAACAAACGAACAAATAAACTGTAGCATAACAGAAAAAGGTTTTTTTTTTAATCCAACATGGATTTTTTTTTCTCCCACAGACCCAATGATTTTAGCAACAAATACAGAAACTGAGCAAATTGCACAGTACTCTGATTTGTACTTTACTAAATATGAGGGTCCCAAAAAAAAAGTATATTGATTATACAATGTAATAAGTCATTACAAAATACTAATACTAACATGCTATTTTTTTTATCACAGAAATTAACAAGAAATACATGTACTCAGGTTACTAGACCAAACAGTAAGTATACAATAATAAGGAGAACCATAGCAGCATATCACATCCATAGTATCAAATACCTTTGTTCCTTATACATTTGTTTTTCACCCAAAGTTATAAGCAAATATGAATGTGATATGCTGCGGTAGTTGTTGCCAGGGCATAGAGTCTTGGGTGCATGGCCAAATGGCCATGCACCCAAGACTCTATGCCCTGGCAACAACCACCGCAGCATATCACATCCATAGAGTCAAACATTTCAACTATGATCTATGGGAAACTTTTAATGTCCGCGAACAATGTGAGTGTTCTTAGAACACTTTGAACTTGCCAGCGAACAATACGGACACCGTTTTCAGGACACCCCCTATGAACATTTCAGAACAACGCGATAGTTCTTAGAACACTTTCAACTTAACAACGAACAATACGGACAGCGTCCTAAGGACACCCCCTACAAACATTCCAGGACACCGGAAGTGTTCTCAAAAACGTCTTCAGAACACCCCCATTTTGTTTATTTGCGAACATTTCAGGACACCGCGAGTGTTCTTAGGTCACATTCAACATGACAGAGAATAATACGAACAGCGTCCTCAGGACACCCCCTATGAACACTCCCCGGACACCTCGAGTGTTCTTAGAAGCGTCTTCAGAACACCCCCATTTTGTTTATTTGCGAACATTTCAGGACACCGCGGGTGTTCTTAGAACACATTCAACTTGACAGAGAACAATACGGACACGGCCTCAGGACAACCCCTACGAACATTCCAGGACACCGGGAGTGTTCTTAGAAGCGTCTTCAGAACACCACCATCTTGTTTATTTGTGAACATTTCAGGACACCGAGTGTTCTTAGGACATATTCAACTTGACAGAGAACAATACGGACAGTGTCCTCAGGACACCCCCTACGAACACTCCCCGGACACCGCAGTGTTCTTAGAAGCGTCTTCAGAATACCCCCATTTTGTTTATTTGCGAATATTTCAGGACACCGCGAGTGTTCTTAGGACACATTCAACTTGACAGAGAACAATACGGACAGCGTCCTCAGGACACCCACTACGAACACTCCCCAGACACCGCGAGTGTTCTTAGAAGCGTCTTCAGAACACCCCCATTTTGTTTATTTGCGAACATTTCAGGACACCGCGGGTGTTCTTAGAACACATTCAACTTGACAGAGAACAATACGGACAGCGTTCTTAGGACACCCCCTACGAACATTTCAGGACACCGGGAGTGTTCTCAAAAACGTCTTCAGAACACCCCCATTTTGTTTATTTGCGAACATTTCAGGACACCGCGGGTGTTCTTAGAACACATTCAACTTGACAGAGAACAATACGGACAGTGTCCTCAGGACACCCCCTACGAACACTCCCCGGACACCGCGAGTGTTCTTAGAACAGTTTCAATTTGCTTGCGAACAAAACGGACACATATTGAGTCCTTAGAACACCCCCCAGTCAGTTTATTTAGAACATTTCAGAACATCCGTGATGTCTGCAAACAAATCGAACACAAAAAGAATGTCTAACACATAAAAAACACAACATTCATCCTATCTCATACACTCCCACCCTCCCCAAACACTCCTACACACCAACACACTCTACAAAATACACATTTTGAACAAAGTTTCACTGCGCTGTCCACGGACGTCCGCGAATCCAAGATGGCGGGCGCTACCGAAAAATCTGACGTGCTTCACGCTCCACGCCGTCCAATCAGCAAACACGTTGCATGTCCGCGAACATCACGCAAGACGATTGGCCAATCAGGACATTGTCCGCGGAGCAAACAGGGAAGTGTGTCCGCGAACCGAACACAGATATCACTAATTTTTTTTACCTACTTTTTGGTAATTTTAAAAAAAAACTACTGGACAGATTTTCACCAAATTTGCAAAAGCACGCTTTCGGGACTAAGCCGCTGCTCCTGGTCCAAATTTGGTGGAAATCTGTCCAGCGGTTTGGGCTGTAGGCGCGAGCAAAGAAAATTTCCCATTCAGTCTATGGGAAAAAAAAGTTTTGGGACCCCCCCTTTAACTTTGCCCCCCCCGGGACAAATCCTCACCAAACTTTGCAAAAAAATTTCAGAGTGACCCAAATACTTTTTTTGCAAAGTTTGGTGAGGATCCGTCCAGGGAGAGCGAAGTCCTATGGAAACAGCAACTTAACCATAACTACATGGCCACTTATACCAAATTTGCGGCAGGAGCGGCGGCCTGGTCCCAAAAGTGTGCTTTTGTAAATTTGGTGTAAATCTGTCCAGTAGTTTTTTTTAAAAATGACCAAAATGTAAGGCAAAAAAATTAGTGATATCTGCGTTCGCTTCGCGGACGGGCTTCCCTGTTCGCTCCACGGACAGCACCCCGATTGGCCCATGGGCTTGCGTCATGTCCGCGGACATGCGACGTGTTCGCTGATTGGACGGCGAGGGGCGTGGAGCGCGTCAGATTTTCTGTGGCGCCAGCCATCTCGTATTTGCAGTCGACCGCGTACAGCGCAGTGAAACGTGGATAAAAAATTGTATTTAGTGCCGTGTGTTGGTGTGTAAGAGTGTTTGGGGAGTATGAGATAGGTTTAATGTTTTGTTTTTTTATGTGCTAGACCTTTTTGTTGCGTTCGATTTGTCCGTGGAGAACACGGCTGTTCTGACATTTTGTAAATAAACTAAATGGTGGGGTGTTTAGAAGACGGAGTATGTGTCATTTTTGTTCGCAAGGAAGGTAAAAATGAGCTATGAACACTTGCAGTGTACTTAATTGTTCGTAAATACACAAACTGGGGGTGTCCTCAGGACGCTGTCCGTATTGTAGTCTGTCTAGTTGAATGAACACTCGCAGTGTCCCAAAATGGTTGCAATTACACAAAATGGGGGTGTTCTGAGAACGTTGTTCGTTGTCAGGGTGAAAGTGTTTTAAGAGCACTCCTTTTGTTCGCTAATAGTACAATTTCCTAGGGGCGTCAACCGACGTTTTGTCCACTAAAGAAACGATAAATCAGGCAGGTGTGCACCGACATTATGTGATAATCCTATGACTGGCGCTATTGACCTGGCTGACTTGCTTTTGCGACACTAAATCATATCTCCCGCCCCTAAGCCTGATATTATCAAAGCATTCATATTCCCCGCCTTTCTCCGTGACGTTACAAGGTGTGTAATGAAACGCGCCCAGTTGTCTCCAGTACTACGCGACTTTACACAGAACCCGGAAGACAACACACATTATGTCACAACACAGCGCGCCACAATTCGGAATATGAAACTGTGATTTAAAAGCAAAGAGCAAGATTGTAAATGTTGTAAAGTACATTTATTTGACATCAAATGTTTAGAGAATATTCAGCAATTTGCATTTGTCTTTGTTGTCGATCCGCAAAAGTTCATGTTGAGGCACGCGATGTTCATTTGCGGTACAGAGGGTGTTACATCAGCTTACAACTCAGTGCGCCACAATTCGGAATATGAAACTGTGGTTTAAAAGTAAACAGCAGGATTGTACATTTGGTAAAGTACATTTATTTCACATGAAATGTTTAGTGAATATTCAGCGATTTGCCATTGTCTCTGCCGTCGATCAGCAAAAGTTTATTTTGAGCCACGCGTTGTTCCTTTGCGGTGGGTAGGCTGTTGGTTTATGATAAAAGCAGTAAATGGTCGCTCTGATAATCGGAAGGTTGCTCCAACAACGAGCCATTAGACCACCCTATTGGTTGGTATGTTGTGTAGCCGCTAGTACTGCGTAAGGCCATATTGGTCCTTGGCGATTGTCCCATAAAATGGTGAGGGTCATGAAGTTGCATATTTGGACCTGCACCTGGCAGTTGAAGACCCCATCCACTGGAGTCTGTAAATCGTGACATAGGCAAAATGGGGCCACGTACCTGTTTTAAAAAACATAAATTAGTCTCACAAGCCGATCTTCATTAAAAATCATCATTTTATTTATTAGGGCGTGAAACTATTTGCTATCGAAGATAGGGCAACATAGTATGTTAATAATAAAATAATAATATGTTCCCATTCATATAGCGCTAAGAACCGTGAGGTAGATAAGCGGTGCTTATTATTAACCACGGTGTGTGGTGCTCATTTATCGACCACGGAAGGATGAAAGGCTGAGTTTGGCCTTGCCGGGATTCGAACTTGCGTTAGCAAGGTGTGCACGGATGTCAAAGCGAGCATTGTACTCGCTGTGCCACTTGACAGGCTACAGTGAAGTGGCACAGCGAGTAGAGCGCTTGACCGCCTATAGACCTGTTAAATTATTTCTATTAACCCACCCTGTGTCGTCTGCCTTTTTCAAAGCCCTTTAAACGACAGGGGATCAATTTGGCGGTGATAGTGCGCGGTACAAAACATTATGCCACTTTCAACGAACAAGTTCAACTTGAGCGGTCTTTAATGCTACGCTATTATAATTATATTCGGTATAAAATAATCTAAAGGGTTACTTACAGTACAATTGCAATTTCCATTGTCTACGAGTAGTGCAGTCCCAAAATACGACTCCGCGTGTGCAAATGATCTTTCGCATAGTGATATAATATATAAAAGTGGTTTCGTTTCAGAAATGTAATCCTTATCTTCTCTTACGTTTTAGCAACACTCCTTCCAAGAGAAGTCTTGCATCACAATCTCTGTCTGTCAAGGTCAAAACACAATACAACCTTATAGTCCGCTTCGTGAACCTCTCCGGGGCCCGAGAAAAAAATGGAAGCAGCTGACCTTCACTGTGAACGAGCATACATTCTTACTTTGCAACATTCTGTGTAAAGCCATCTGTGAGAAGTTGGTTTTTGCACGCCATGTTTGTATATTGTTTGCGTGATATTAAAAAAGTTTGTTTAAGGGACGTTATGGTACCAAGTACAGCCGAAAGATCCCTGAAAATCGCAAGTTATGGTGAGCTATGAAAAATAACTTGCGCCACCACCGTGCACTGCTAAGACTAACACCAAGAACATCAAAGACGACATCGCAAATGTCATTGATGAAATCACTGATGACATCACATGTGTATGTACTTTTCATGGAATTTGTGTACTAGGGATTTTTATTATAATGTTGCGAAAAAAGTGTCAAGGATATTGCAATAAATATCATACCGTTATTAGTGCTTTGAACGATGCATTGATATAAATAGCATTGTATTATGGGATTCTAGCTAGTATACTGAGCTACTAATGGAGAAACATAGCCTTGTGTGCAGAGTACAAGATGAAAGTATAATATTTGTAATGTTAATATGTTGAATAATTAAATGATAATTGTCCTGAAATGTTCGAAAAATCACAAAATGGGGTTGTTCTGAGGACGTTATTCGTATTGTGTGATTGCTTAGCTCTATGCAATGAGGGAATGGCACAGAGAGTAAAGTGGACGCCTTCCGCGGACACCGCGGCTGTTCGTGGACAGGGCGTGCTACATCCGGGTTTTTCCAGGAAATCCAAAATGGAAAGAAGACTGTACGGATCAGCCAATCAGATGTCGAGGTTGTGGATTTGTGTTGAAAGAGACTGTGTGTGGTGAAGATGGCAGAAGTGGAGAAAGTCAGGATGTTGGTGCTCGGAGATATGCTTGTGCATGGTTTACAACAGTACACTCAATGCAGGCATGTTGCAAAGAACTTTGATGTGAAAGGAGTGGAGGTGGTGTGGAGCAGTGTGCCTGATTGCAATGTACAGGGAATTGTAAAAGTTTGTGAAGATATGGCCACGATGAACAGTCCGCATGTGGTAGTTTTGCACTATGTTGCTTTCCATTTGGGCAACGTCAGTGCCCCTACTTTGTTGGCTGATTTGGAACGCTTGGTACAAGCAGTAATGAAGATCCTTCCAAATGCAAAAGTATTTTTTTCTGGATTACTACCTAGGGCAATATGGGACAATAGTTCAGTTTTTTGTCCTCAGCAAAATATTGCTAGGTGTGTCATCAACCGAGGCATGTGTGCCTTCATGCTTAGAGCTGGTATGTTCTTCTGTAACAATGAGAATATTGATGCCAGTAATGCTATTAATTTTAAAGAAGATGGCATTTCTTTATCTTTTACGGGAAATGCCTTTCTATTTTGGAATGTAAGGGTTGCTTTGGAGAAGGTTATGTGAAGATTTTAGGAGTAATGTAAGAAAAAAAAACAAGAAAAAAAATACAAAATAACAGGTGTCTGTCAAGCATCTGTAAAACAAAAAAAAAACAACACGGCTCTTTTCAGAGCCAACTTCAAAGGGGAAATGGGGCACACTATTTAAATTTACATTCACCACGCTCAGATTTTCGATGTGTCCGCTGACATGGCGGTAGTCCGCGGACATGAAAATCACTACAAGGGGGTTAGTATGTTCTATGTTACATGTATATGAAGTCAGGGATATTATGGTTAAGTTGTGCTACTAAAAACCTATGAAATTCAGTGAAAAAACTTTGTTAAAGGGACATTATGGTTAAGTTGCGCTACTAAAAACCTATGAAATTCAGTGAAAAAACTTTGTTAAAGGGACGTTATGGTTCCAAGTAAAACCGAAAAACCCTTGAAATTCGCCAGTTATGTTAAGCTAAGCAACCATAACTCGCGCCACCACCGTGCACTGCTAAGACTAACACCCAGGACATCAAAGATGACATCACAAATGTACAGGCCATACTTGGTGCGAAACGCAGTTTTCCATTCATCCCCTTTCTTAACACGTTCAAGGTGGTATGCTCCTCTGAGGTCTAGTTTGGTGTAGATTCGGGCATCCTTGACTTGGTCCAACAGTTAGGGTACAAGGGGCAAAGGGTAGCATTTTTTTACTGTGATTTGATTAAGTGTGTGGTAATCGATGAAAGTCTTCAAATCTCCTTCCTCCTTGGGTATGAAGAATAAGGGAGAGGCTGCCGGTGACTTTGACGGGCGGATGAACCCATTACCTAAGTAATGATCCAGATAGGACTTCAAGTGGAGATTTTCGGTTTCTGTAAGTGCATACATTCGACCACAAGGAACCTGTGCGCCTGGTATCAGGTCGATCTGACTGTCATAGGGCCTATGCGGCGGTAATGTGTTAACCTGTTCCTTCTGAAAAACATCTTGATAATCCTGATTTTCTTTTGGTAAGGTGTCCATTGGTTCCGTGATTCCCAATGCTATTCCTTGAACAGATTTCAGGTTTGGCTGTGGTATAGATTTCGGGTAGCAAGCGTGGGTGCATTCGTCAGAAAAGGTCAGCCTCTTTGCACGCCAGACTATGTGGGGATTGTGAGTTACTTACCATGGCACCCCTAAGATCAACCGGAACTGAGGAGCTTTGATGAGGTCAAACCTGATTGCTTCTTGATGTCCATCCTGACACAGAAGGGTTAATTCTGTTGTGCATTGGGTTGCTGGTCGTGAAGCAATTTCTGTACCGTCAACAGTAGTTACCTTTTCAGTTGTTGGTTTTGTGCATAAGGGAAGTCCCATTTCTGTTGCCAGATCTCGATCTATGTAATTACCAACTGCTACGCTGTCTATATATGCCTCTATGGCATGCACCCATGACGGTCGTTAGTGATTGATCAAGGTTAATGCTAGGGCGAAATGTGAGGTCTGTGACTCATCCTTCTCGCTCGACAATTGGACCTCTATGCTTGCCGGGCCTGGTCATTTTCGGATTCCTTTCCATCATCTTCTTTCTCTGTAGCGCCTACCACCTTCCTTGGAGGTTTCACTGGGAATTCTTTGCGGTAGTGACCCAATTTACCGCAGTATAGGCATAACTGTAGCTGTCTCCTCTTGTCTCTTTCACCCTTGGTTAAAGGGGGTCGTACCCCTCCAATCTGCATGGGTTCTGTGGTATTTTCTGATGGATATTGAACATTATCTTTTGAACGTACGTACATGGCACGATTTTCGAGTCTACTTCGGTCTGTTCTTCGATCCTATAATCTGTGGTCCAACTGAACTACCAGGTTAATAAACCCTGCAGAGTCTTTAGGTGGGTCTACCACTTGAGCAAGGACATCCTTTAGGTCTCCTCATAGGCCCCGATGAAACAATGTGGTTCTTTTATCTACTGGCCACCCCGCTTCTACAACCAGTGTATTAAAGGTGGCAATATGAGTCAGCAAATATTGATTCCCTTGGCAGAGGGACAGGAGTTTGTTATCAAGAGCGTGTCCAGGCAGGTGTCGAGCAAATAACTTTTCCATCTCCTGTTGAAAACCCCTGAAGTTCTGCAGTAATGGGTCATCCCGGCTCATTAAAGGTACCGACCAGTCTGCGGCACTTCCACTCAAATATGAAAACACGAAGGCTACCCTCGTCTGGACATTTGGGAAAGCCCCAGGCCTACAAATAAAATGGAGGCAGCACTGGTTCATGAATGTTTTGTACCTTCTGGGGTCTCCATTAAACCATTGTGGTGGTGCCAGGGGTACTGCTCCCGGCAACATTATCTGTACTGGATTGACTGATGATGGTGTAGTCACGGATGGGGCGAATCTGGGCAATGGAGCCTGCCCCGCCTGTGTTTGTAGTAGCTTTTTGCTTAGTTCATCAGTACAGTCTTTTGTGACTATTAACTCTCGTCTTAAGGCATTGGATTCCTGCCGGGCTGCGTGTACCTCGGCGTGTCCCAAGAGCTGGGCTAACTGATCTGTTCCATATATCTCCATGAGGCCCAGGTGGATAAGGTTTAAAGGATTTGTGTTCTGTTACACTCACCTGATATCCACAGGGGCGTCTGGAAGGCTCTGAGATCTGGAACTCTGGATGTGTAGTTGCCCAGTGCTGAATAATGAATCTGCAATTACAGAAGGGAGGATTTGTGATAACTGTCTCTAATGGGTGAATCTCCCACCTCACTCTGACCGATTCCCTTCCCACTGGGTTCTTTTCTCACCTTAGTTATTTGTAGGGTGAGCTATCCGACCTGCGTTTTTTGTGCACGAGCGATTGATATTTGTTGGCGAGCTGCTAGAGTTGCTTCACTGGTGCAATATGCCTTCTTTGGGCCCAGGCCTGCTGTGACCCCGAATCTGCTAGGAGGCAGGTAGGTTTGTTAATTGTAAGCCTTTGTTGTGTTCATGGTGGGAATTCTTTAATGTCTTTATCTCCTTCTTTTCAGTTGCGAATGTCTTGATGCTGGCGTGCCAGATGGAGAGGCCCATTTTCTAGGTAAGAGAAAGCGCGAAGCGCAGCGCCTTTATTGTCTTTTAAAGCTAACCTGTGTTTTCTTCTTCTTCTCCTCACAGCTGCTGTGGTGCTGCAAGTGGATGAGAGCGCAATGAAAATCAGGCCCCCAGAATCCGTTAAGGTAAGTACAGCGCTGTGCGGTTGTTTAATATTGAAAGCAAACCTGAATATGTCTCTTTTCCCTTTGCAGATGTTGCTGTGGTGCTCCGGATGGAAGCGTGGCGCAACGCGATGTAAGTCAGGTAAGACTGATGGAGTCCAATGTTTTGGAAGCGCGCGTTCTAATATTGTTTTTCCCTTTCTCGTTATTGCAGGTCGCAATGTTCGAACAGCAGCTTTGGTAGCGGTTTGACGGAAGTCCTTAAGCTATTACTCACAGGTGAGTGATGTTTCTTCTTCTCTCGGTTTCCACAGATTGCAGCCCATTGAGATGCTGAGTGCTGGATGGTGTTGTTCTTGCAGGATTACACGAAGATGGTGAAGACCAGGAGCTGGACACGGTGAGCGTCACGCTGCAGGTTGCAGAATAACACGAAGCGTGTTCTGCAGTCAGGGTGTGGTTTATATAGCCCAGGTAAAGTAGTACCAGCGAAAGTAGTTCCAGGCCTGCCACACCCAAAACACTAGACCGCATGGCTTGGTTCTTAGAACTAGACTGTGTGGGTGCTTCCATGTAGGATTTAAAGGCTCATGTACATAAATGGGACCAAGTTTGAACAGCCCTTCCTTCCTACATATGAGCCTGGTGCCAAGGTCACCAGGACTGGCTCATGGAGCCTTTTTGCAGTGCTTTTAAGGCCCTCAGTTTTCTGGTGGGAGCCTGCTTGTGGCACAACTTGTGCACCCTCACAGTGGTCATGACATTGTCCTTATTTGTCAAGTAATGATAAGCAAGCAGCACTCCACGACTGCAAACAAAACACTGACAGTTAGATACAGTCAATTACAAATTGATATCGCTTCAGGTCCATTTTCCAAATAGAGTGGAATCACCAAATTATCGAGAGCATAAACAATTGCATTAAGAGCAGAATAAACTGACAATGCAATGTGTCTTGACACAATAAGTACATGCCATTTGCCGGCTATTATTATACCATGTGTATAATAATCTAATTGAAAACGGAAAAACAAAAGAAAAAGAAAAAGGAAATCTCTGATTGAACACTTTGATTCAAAGAAATACATGGAATTCATGGTCTGAATTAAGGCCCCTAGTTACCGTTCTATATTTACATATTAAATGCACTTCTAATTGCCTTAACTTAAGTTCAATGTTGCCACCTCTTTTAGATAGGCAAACCTGAGCTAGTCCAGTAAACCGAATATCCTTAGTATTGTCTAATTGGTGACAAGTTTGCAATGAAAAGCCAGGGGATATTTAGATTCTTGACTTGAAATTGTTGACAGATGTTCCCGAATACAAATTTTTAACGGCCAGATTGTACTGCCAATATAATGTAAGCCACATTTGCAGATTATACAATAAACTACGAATTTCAGGTTACAATTAATAAAAGATTTAATACCATGTTTCCCAGTTATTCCAAAGTGCACTGTACCAGTTTTCAAAGTGTACGAGCACATTTTGCAGCTCCCACATTAACAGTACGGACAAGATTATTTGGTAAATGTACGATATATCTTCCTTTAATTTTAGTATAAATTTGGTTGCGCCGTAGATTATGACTGTGGTGATTTGTGTGCCTCCAATTGCTAATAGATGACTATTTTAATTTTTGCTTTTCCGATTTTGGACTTTCGTCATGCTACAACTCCAATGGGTAACACGCATGTTTCATTTTGTTTATTTTTTATGACTTAATGTATGATGTGGCCGTAACTGTATATAATGATTTATTTATTATCAATTGACATGAATGTATGGTATTGGAACATGTTTTGCTACCCCTACTGCTACCTTGGTTCGGTCTATCCCAAAATCTAATGGGAATGTATATGACTGCCCAATTACATGGCCAGTGGCCATGTAGTTATGGTTAAAGTGCTGTTTCCTTAGGAAGAGCACTTTTTGGGTGGCTTATAACTTCGCTCCCCCTGGAAGAATCTACACCAAACTTTGCAAAAAAAAAGGATATGGCCCACTCTGAATTTTTTGCAAAGTTTGGTGAGGTTTGGTCCAGGGGGGGCAAAGTTATAGGGGGGTCCCAATTTTTTTTTCCCTATAGACTGAATGGGAAAAAAAACGTTGCTCACGCCTACAGCCCAAACCGCTGGATGGAGTTTCACCAAATTTGGACCAGGAGCAGCGGCGTGATCCCAAAAGTGTGCTTTTGCAAATTTGGTGAAAATCCGTCCAGTAGTTTTTAAAAAAATTACCAAAATGTAGGTCAGAAAAAATTAGTGATGTCTGTGTCCGCTTTGCGACACACTTCCCTGTTTGCTCCGCGTACAGGACGGGGATTGGCCAAGCGGCTTGTGTGATGTCTGCAGACATCTGACGTGCCCTCTCATTGGCTGCGGTGAAGTGTGCAGTGCGTCGTATTTTGAGCGACGCCCGCCATCTTTGTTTATCGTTTGAGGAGCGGGATCTGCCGCCTGCATAGTAAGCTCAGGCTCTGTGTCTTCCTCCCGTTCCCCCCACCCCCGCTCATGCCTGTGTCTTCCTCTCATTCCCCCCACCCCCCGCTCAAACCCCGTGTCTTCCTCCTGTCCCCCCAACTCCCCTTATGCCCCGTGTCTCTCTTTTGTACCTCCACCCCCCCGCTCACGCCATCGGCACACAGTGGCCTGCGGAGGGCCGAGGAGCGGGATCTGCTGCCTGCACAGTTAGCTCATGCCCCGTGTCTTCCTCCTGTTCCCCCCACCCCCGCTCATGTCCCGTGACTTCCTCACATTCCCCCCGCTCAGGCTCGTGTCGCCCCTGTTCACTCCCACCCCCCGCTCATGCTCCGTGTCTGTCCCCCTCCTTTCCCCCCACCCCCACTCATGGACCATGTCTCCTGTGTTCACCCCCACCCCCTGCTCATGCTCCGTGTCTGTCTCCCTTCTTCCCCCCCACCCCTCTCATGCCCCGTGTCTCCCTTCTTTCCCCATCCCCCGCTCATACCCCGTGTCTCCCTTCTATCCCCCTCCACCCCTGCTCATGACCCGTATCTCCCTTGTCCCCCCCGACCCCCCGGTCATGCCCCGTGTCTCCCTTCTTTCCCCCCACCCCCTGCTCATGCCCCGTGTAACCCTTCTCCCCCCCACCCCCTGCTCATGCCCCGTGTCTCCCTATTTTCCCCCTCCATCGCCCGCTCATGCCCCGTGTCTCCCTTCTTTCCCCCCACCCCCTGCTCATGCCCCGTGTCTCCCATCTTCCCCCCTGACCCCACACTCATGTCCCATGTCTCCCTTCTTTCCCCCCACCCCCCGCTCATGCCCCGTGTCTCCCTTCTTCCCCCCCACCCTCTGCTCATGCCCCGTGTCTCCCATCTCCCCCCCTGACCCCCCCGCTCATGCCCCATGTCTCCCTTCTTCCCCCCACCCCCCGCTCATGCCTCATGCTCCCTCCTGTATACCCCACCACCCGCTAATGCCCCGTGTCTCCCTCCTGTACCCCCCACTCCCTGCTCATGCCCCGTGTCTCCCTCCTGTACCCCCCACCACCCACTCATGCCCCGTGTCTTCCATCTCCCCCCTGACCCCCCGCTCATGCCCCATTTCTCCCTTCTTTCCCCCCCACCCCCCGCTCATGCCCCGTGTCTCCCTTCTTTCCCCCCACCCCCTGCTCATGCCCGTGTCTCCCATCTCTCCCCTGACCCCCCGCTCATGCCCCATGTCTCCCTTCTTTCCCCCCCACCCCCTGCTCATGCCCCATGCTCCCTCCTGTATACCCCACCCCCCGCTAATGCCCTGTGTCTCCCTCATGTACCCCCCACCTCCTGCTCATGCCCCGTGTCTCCCTCCTGTACCCCCCACCACCCACTCATGCCCCGTGTCTCCCCTGTTCACCCCACCCCCCGCTCATGCCCCATGTCTCCCTTCTTTCCCCCCACCCCCTCATGGCCCGTATCTGCCCTGTTCCTCCCACCCCCCGCTCATGCCCCGTGTCTTCCCCCTGTACCCCCCACGCCCCGCTCATGCCCGCGTCTCCCTCGTGTTCCCCCACCCCTGCTCATGCCCCGTGTCTCCCTCATGTTACCCCCCACACCCCCCGCTCATGCCCCGTGTCTGCCCTGTTCCCCCCACCCCCCACTCATGCCCTGTGTCTCCCTCGGTTACCCCCCAACCCCTGGTCATGCCCCCTTGTCTCCCTCCTGTTCCCCCCACCCCCGTTCATGGCCCGTGTCTCCCTCCTGTTGCCCCCACCCACCGCTCATGCCCCGTGTCTCCCTCGTGTACCCCCCACCCCCGCTCATGCCCTGTGTCCCCTCCACCCCCCGCTCATGTCCCGTGTCCCCCCCACCCACCACTCATGCCCCGTGTCTGCCCTGTTTCCCCCACCCCCTGCTCATGCCCGTGTCTCTGTCGTGTTCCCCCCCACTCCCCGCTCATGCCCCATGTCTCCCCTGTTCACCCCAACCCCTGCTCATGGCCCGTGTTTCCCCTGTTCACCCCCACCCCTGCTTATGCCCCGTATCACCCTTCTTTCCTCCCCACCCCCCGCTCATGCCCCGTGTCCCCCTTCTTTCCAACAAACCCCACCCCCCGCTCCTGCCCCGTGCCTCCCTTCTTCCCCCCCACCCCCGGCTCAAGCCCTGTGTCTCCCTTCTCCCCCCCACCCACACTTATGCCCTGTGTCTCCCTTCTTTCCCCCCAACCCCCGCTCATGCCCAGTGTCTCCCTTCTTTCTCCCCCACCCCCCGCTCATGCCTGTGTCTCGCTTCACCCCACCTCCCGCTCATGCCCCATGTCTCCCTTGTTTCCCCCCCACCCCCCGCTCATGCCCCGTGTCTCCCTTCTTCCCCCCCACCCCCCGTTCATGCCCCGTGTCTCCCTTCTTCCCCCGTCCCCCGCTCATGCCCCATGTCTCCCTTCTTTCCCCCTCACTCCCCGCTCATGCCCTGTGTCTCCCTTCTTTTTCATCACTCATGCCCCGTGTCTCCCTTCTTTCCTTCCGCTCATGCCCCGTGTCTCCCACCCCCCGCTCATGACCCGTGTCTCCCTTCTTTTCCCCCCCACCCCCCGCTCATTCCCCCTGTCTCCCTTCTCCCCTCCACCCCCGCTCATGCCCCATGTCTCCCTTCTTTCCCCCCCACTCCCTGCTCAAGCCCCGTGTCTCCCTTCTTTCCCCCCCACCCCCGCTCATGCCCCGTGTCTCCCTTCTTTCCCCCGCACCCCCTGCTCATGCCCCGTGGCTCCCTTCTTTCCCCCGCTCATGCCCCGTGCCTCCCCTCTTCCCCCCACCCCCGCTCATGCCCAGTATCGCCCTTCTTTTCCCTCCCACCCCCCGTTCATGCCCCGTGTCTCCTTTCTTTCCCCCCACCCCCCGCTCATGCCCCGTGTCTCCCTTCTCCCCCCCCAACCCCACGCTCATGCCCTGTGTCTCCCTTCTTCACCCTCCCCACCCCCCGCTCATGCCCCGTGTCTCCCTTCTTTACCCTCTCCACCCCAGCTCATGCCCTGTGTCTCCCTCCTGTACCCCCTACTTCCCATTCATGCCCCGTGTCTCCCTCCTGTACCGCCACCCCCGCTCATGCCCCGTGTCTCGCTCCTGTACCCCCCACCCCTGCTCATGCCCTTGTCTCCCTCCTGTTCCCCCCACCCCCTGCTCATGCCCCATGTCTCCCCTGTTCACCACCACCCCCCGTTCATGCCCCATGTCT
Organism: Ambystoma mexicanum; assembly: GCF_040938575.1. Lineage (NCBI taxonomy): Eukaryota > Metazoa > Chordata > Amphibia > Caudata > Ambystomatidae > Ambystoma > Ambystoma mexicanum. Next base: position 257,108,940 of record NC_090941.1, read on the forward strand.
GCCCTGTTCCCCCACCCCCCGCTCATGCCCCGTGTCTCCCTTGTGTTACCCCCATCGCCTGCTCATGCCCAGTGTCTGCCCTGTTCCCTCCACCCCCCGCTCATGTCCCGTGTCTCTCTCTCTCTCGTGTACCCCCCAACCCGCCGCTCATGCGCCGTGTCCCCCCCACCACCCGCTCATGCCCCTTGTCTGTCCTGTTCCCCCGCCCCCGCTCATGCCCCGTGTCTCTGTTGTGTTACCCCCCACCCCCCGCTCATGCCCCATGCCTCCCCTGTCCACCCCCACCCCCCGCTCATGCTCCGTGTCTGTCTTCCTCCTTTTCCACCCACCCCCCGCTCATGGCCCGTGTCTCCCCTGTTCACCCCCACCCGCGCTCATGCCCCGTGTCTCCCTTCTCCCCCCAACCCCCCTGCTCATGCCCCGTATCTCCCTTCTTTCCCCCCACCCCCTGCTCATGCCCTGTGTCTCCCTTCTTCCCCCCCACCCCCCGCTCATGCCCCGTGTCTCCCTTCTTTCCCACCACACCCCGTTCATGCCCCATGTCTCCCTTCTTTCGCCCCCACCCCCCACTCATGCCCCATGTCTCCCTTCATCCCCCCCACCCACGCTCATGCCCCATGTCTCCCTTCTTTCCCCCACCCCCTGCTCATGCCCCGTGTCTCCCTACTTTCCCCCCACCCCCGCTCATGCCCCGTGTCTCCCTTCTTTCCCTCCCTCCACCCCCCGCTCATGCCCCGTGTCTCCCTTCTTCCCCCCCACCCCCGCTCATGCCCCATGTCTCTTTCATCCACACCCCTACTCATGCCCCGTGTCTCCCTTTTTTCCCCCATTCCCCGCTCATGCCCCATGTCTCCCTTCTTTCCCCCGCTCATGCTTCATATCTCCCTTCTTTCCCTCCCACCCCCTGCTCATGCCCCATGTCTCCCTTCTTTCACCCCCACCCTCTGCTCATGCCCTGTGTCTCTCTTCTTCCCCCCACCCCCCACCCATGCCCTGTGTCTCCCTTCTGACCCCCCACCCCCCGCTCATGCCCCGTGTCTCCCTTCTTTCCCCCATCCCCCGCTCATGCCCCGTGTCTCCCTTCTTTCCCCCACCCCCCCGCTCATGCCCTGTGTCTCCCTTCTTTCCCCCCCACACTCCCTGCTCATGCCCGTGTCTCCCTTCTTTCCCCCCAGCCCCTGCTCATGCCCCGTGTCTCCCTTCTTCCCCCCACCCCCGCTCATGCCCTGTGTCTCCCTTCTTCCCCCCAGCTCATGCCCCGTGTCTCCCTTCTTTCCCCCTACCACCCGCTCATGCCCCGTGTCTCCCTTCTTTCCCTCGCTCATGCCCGTGTCTCCCTTCTTTTCCCCCCACCCCCCTGCTCATGCCCCGTGTCTCCCTTCTTTCTCCCGCTCATGCCCCGTGTCTCCCTTCTTGCCCCCCATCCCCCGCTCATGCCCCGTGTCTCTCTTCTTCCCCTCCACCCCCGTTCATGCCCCATGTCTCCCTTCTTCCCCCCACCCCCCGCTCATGCCCCGTGTCTCCCGTCTTCCCACATCACCCCCCGCTCATGCCCCGTGTCTCCCTTCTTCCCCCCCACCCCCCGCTCATGCCCCATGTCTCCCTTCTTCCCCCCGCTCATGCCCCGTGTCTCCCTTCTTCGCCCCACCCCCCGCTCATGCCCCATGTCTCCCTTCTTTCCCCCCACCCCCTGCTCATGCCCCGTGTCAGCCCTGCTGTTCCTCCTACCCGCACTCATTCCCCGTGTCCCCCTTCTTCCCCCCCACCCCCGCTCATGCCGCGTGTCTCCCTTCTTCCCCCCCATCCCCCGCTCATGCCCCGTGTCTCCCTTCTTCCCCCGCTCATGCCCCGTGTCTCCCTTCTTGCCCCCGCTCATGCCCCGTGTCTCCCTTCTTCCCCTCCACCCTTGTTCATGTCCCGTGTCTCCCTTCTTTCCCCCACCCCCCGCTCATTCCCCGTGTCTCCCTTCTTTCCCCCATCCCCCGCTCATGGCCCGTGTCTCCCTTCTTCCCCCATCACCCCCCGCTCATACCCCGTGTCTCCCTTCTTCTCCCCCACCCCCCGCTCATGCCCCATGTCTCCCTTCTTCCCCCTGCTCATGCCCTGTGTCTCCCTTCTTTCCCCCCCACCCCCTGCTCATGACCCGTGTCTCCCTTCTTTCCCCCCACCCCCTGCTCATGCCCCGTGACTGCCCTGTTCCTCCCACCCCCCACTCATGCCCCGTGTCTCCCATCCTGTACCCCCATCCTCCGCGCATGCCTCGTGTCTCCCTCCTATACCCCGCACCCCCGCTCATGCCCTGTGTTTGCCTTCTGTACCCCCCACCCGCTGCTTATGCCCCGTGTCTCCCTCCTGTCCCCCCAGCCCCGCTCATTCCCCGTGTCTGTCTCCCTCCTGTACCCCACCCCCCGCTCATACCCCGTGTCTCCCTCTTGTCCCCCCGCCCCACTCTCACGCCCTGTGTCTCCCTCCTGTCCCTCCCACCCCCCGCTCATGCCCCGTGTCTGTCTCCCTCCTTTTCCCCCCACCTCCCGCTCATGCCCTGTGTCTCCACTGTTCCCCCCCGCCCATGCCACGTGTCTCCCTTCTTCCCCCCCACCCCCTGGCTCATGCCCCATGTCTCCCCTGTTCCCCCCACCCCCCGCTCATGCCCCGTGTCTCCCTTGTGTTCCCCCCACCCCCCGCTCATGCCCCATGTCTCCCTCATGTTACCCCCCACCCCCTGCTCATGCCCCGTGTCTGCCCTGTTCCCCCCACCCCCGCTCATGCTCCCCTGTTCCCCCCCTCTCATGCCCCATGTCTCCCTCTTTCCCCCCGCCCCCCGCTCATGCCCCGTGTCTGTCTCCCTCCTTTTCCCCCCACCTCCCGCTCATGCCCCGTGTCTGCCCTGTTTCCCCTACCCCCCACTCATGCCCTGTGTCTCCCTCGTGTTACCCCCCACCCCCCGCTCATGCCCCATGTCTCCCTCCTGTTCCCCCCACCCCCGCTCATGCCCCCTGTCTCCCCTTTTCACCCCCACCCCCGCTCATGCCCTTTGTCTCTCCCCTGTTCACCCCCCCCGCTCATGCCCTGTGTCTCTCCCCTGCTCACCCCACCCCTCGCTCATGCCCCTTGTCTCCCTCCTTTTACCCCCCACCCCCCACTCATGCCCCATTTCTCCCTTGTTCCCCCACCCCCGATCATGCCCCGTTTCTCCCCTGTTCCCCGCTGCTCATGCCCCATGTCTCCCTCCTGTTCCCCACCCCCCGCTCATGCCCCGTGTCTCCCTCCTTTTCCCCCCACCCCCTGCTCATGCCCCGTGTCTTCCTCCTGTCCCCCCCACGCCCCGCTCATGCCCCGTGTCTGCCCTGTTCCTCCCAACCCCGCTCATGCTCCGTGTCTCCCTCCTGTTCCCCCCACCCGCCGCTCATGCCCCGTGTCTCCCTCGTGTACCCCCCACCCCACGCTCATGCCCCATGTCTCCCTCGTGTACCCCACGACCCCTGCTCATGCCCTGTGTCTCCCTCCTGTCCCCCAACCCCCGCTCATGCCCCATGTCTCTTTCCTGTTTCCCCACCCCCCGCTCATGCCCCGTGTCTTCCTCCTGTTCCCCCCCGCTCAAGCCCTGTGTCTTCCTCTTGTCCCCCCTCCTATGATGCCCCTTGTTGACCTCTTGTTCCCCACACCCCCTGCTGATGCCCTATTGTGTTCTCTTTATACACTCCGCCTTCCCTTTCCCTGGTGGCCATCTTGGTAAAAGATTGTCTTTCCTACACCGGGATGCCGCAGGCGTCCCGGTTTGGGAAGAAAAATCCTTTTTTTACCGCCCGTGGTTCCCACTTTGAGGACCTAGGGTGCTAGTGGTCTTCATCTATTGAAAAGGACGTTATGGTTAAGTTGCACTAATAAAAACCTATGAAATTCAATGAAAACACTTTGTTAAAGGGACGTTATGGTTAAGTTGCACTAATAAAAACCTATGAAATTCAATGAAAACACTTTGTTAAAGGGACGTTATGGTTAAGTTGCACTAATAAAAACCTATGAAATTCAATGAAAACACTTTGTTAAAGGGACGTTATGGTTAAGTTGCACTAATAAAAACCTATGAAATTCAATGAAAACACTTTGTTAAAGGGACGTTATGGTTAAGTTGCACTAATAAAAATCTATGAAATTCAATGAAAAAACTTTGTTAAAGGGACGTTATGGTTAAGTTGCGCTACTAAAAACCTATGAAATTCAGTGAAAAAATGTTGTTAAAGGGACGTTATGGTTCCAAGTAAAACCTAAAAACCCTTGAAATTCGCCAGTTATGGTAAGCTAAGCAACCATAACTCACGCCACCACTGTGTACTGCTAAGACTAACACCCAAAACATCAAAGTTGACATCACAAATATCATTGATGACATAACTAATGACATCACATGTCTAGCCCCTTCTTTTTTGCTCACTGCCATATCTAGGCCAGGTGGGTTTATTTACTGACAGTCAGAAACTTAACTTTCTAAAGATATTACTTTTATAGATATTGATATTCTTACATGTTCTTACACTACTTTCCTTAGAATTGAATTGCATCTTATGATGTACATACATAGGGGTCGAAGCAGGCCTGAAACACAGCAATAATTTGTGTGCGTGAATTCAATCATGTAGATTATACACATTTGCTAATGGTACTGCTAATGGTACTGCCTCTTGTTTGCTTACTAAAGTAAGCCCCATATTTGTATGCATTGTAGTCTATTTATGTTTTGTGTATATTAGTAGAAATATGTAGTAAGCGATGCATTATTAGCTATTTAGTACATGTTTCACAGAACGGAAAAGTCTGATACAGAAGCATTCACCGTTTTATTATATAACTATGGAAAATTACAAATATAGCACCTCTGTGGTGTATGCTCCAGCCAATACCTACATTTCTGTATGAGTAGGTTACTGTACTAGAAAGAACACTACAATGGAATGTTTTTTAGAATGCTACATTGCGTGATGAAGTATGAAATTTATTACACATCTCCCGATAATCCCTGATACTTTTTTGCCAACATTACATTCACAACCCCTTGTATGAAAAGTAAATGCACATGTGATGCCATCAGTGATGTCATCAATGATGTCCTGGGTGTTAGTCTTAGCAGTGCAAGTGGTGGCGCGAGTTATGGTTGCTTAGCTTACCATAACTGGCGAATTTCAAGGGTTTTTCGGTTTTACTTGGAACCATAACGTCCCTTTAACAAAGTTTTTTCACTGAATTTCATAGGTTTTTAGTAGCGCAACTTAACCATAACGTCCCTTTAACAATGTTTTTTCACTGAATTATATATATATTTATGTATCAGCCTCAGAGGAAGAGCCAAGTTCGAAACACGTGTCAGGCTGATGAAAAGCACAATTAAATATTCTACAACTGTACACTTTGAGCTAATTGTTGTGGTGCAATGAAATTGTTTACAATCTTCTCAGTAATTTCATATCATGTCATATCATGATATGACACCGTTATCCCTGCTGCAGGACCCTCCGGAGATGCCGTCTTTGTCCTACGAACTCCACATTCACCCATTCGAACCAGCAGTTTGCCACCACAATGTGCCAGTTATAGCATGTGGTTGACTAAGCTTGAACCAAGAAGTACCACTGCAAGTGCATGTGCCCAAACCATTTTCGAACCACACATGCTTCATCGCCGCCACCACTGTAATTCAACCGAATATGGTGTCCCTCAAACTGTGACCTTCAAGATGCTGCATCAAACCAACTTGCTTGTGCATCCATGTATCAGATCACTGCTATTGAACCTCAACCATTGAACGGAACCCGGTGACCACAAGATCTGCATCGCTGAGGTAACATTCCGAGCCACTGCAAGCTTGCCATTCCACCCAGGCAGCTGGATCACAAAACCTTCTGTATCCTCAAACTGAACTGAACTTTCAAACAGCACGCAGAAGCCCGGCTCAACAACCTCAGACAGCCACACCACCTGAAAATGTATTATTGACTGATATCTGCCACTTTGGTCCATCTTCAGGCCCTAGAGACTGGATAGGTCTTTTTAACTCATTTTGCAAGCTCAAACAATATCATTCTTAAACATTGTAGTCTTTTCAATTGCCCTTTTGTCACGTACCTCATTTCCCAGAGTGGTATCTTTGAATATTGTATGTTCATTTTACAGGGGTGGGTTTTTACTATGTTTTGTAGTAAGTTATTATCGTACATAGGGCCTCATTACGACCCAGGCGGTAAGTTACCGCCTGGGCCGTGACTTTACCACCATGGCGTAAACTACGTTTACGCCATGGTGGTTGGCGGACTTACCGCCCCATTCCGAGGTTGGCGGGGGCGGTAAGTCCCCAATCCCCATTTACCCTTCCCCATTCCCATTTTTGCCCCATAGGGCATAATGGGAGTGGGGAAGGCGTTAATTACGCCACCGTAAATTACGGTGGCGTAATTAACTCCATGGTCCCTTAGCGCCATGGATTTTAACACCTGCTAAAAGCAGGTGTTAAAAGCGCCATGGCGCTAAGGGACCTCGTAATTGGCGGTAAGGGGTCAGCGCAGCTAATGCTGGCGTAAACCCCTTACCGCCAGGGTCGTAATGAGGCCCATAGTGTGTTAGCTTAAAGTGTATATGCTTTGTAGAACTTTAATCAGATATTTCTTTATTATGGCCTGTTATACTTTGCTGTTTGGCTTACGACAGAATTAACATTCACGTTTGTTTTGATAGTATAGACTTCCTTTGGCTGACGTTACCACAAAAGTCGAATGAGGCATATCTCTTAACTGTGTCTGTTTTACCTCTTTGATTGTGTTGCTCTTGGTTTGTATAAGTGTGACGGTTGAGTGGGGCACTTTAGCCTCTACTCATCCCTGTACTCCTGCAGGGCATAAGCCAATTCATTACAATCACATTTTTGGAGTTTTCAGTAGGAACCTTAAGGACCTCAGTGCATATTATTTATCTTCCAAAAATATCACAAAGCAGTAGGTTTAAATGTCTGCTTCTACTCAGTTCGAAGACATTCTATGCTCCTGTTGGATAATCCACAGGCTATGCAAATTGGCATAGCAAGCTGATTGTTCAATATATTATGTACCTTGTGCACTGCCTCTGGGCCCCGTCATTGTTCTCAGAGCACTGCTATCCTCAGAGCATCAGATACTTCCTTCTATATGTATTGTATCTGTGATTTACATTTTCACAAGCAGCTTTACCCAGCTTGCTGGAGTTCCCCACATTAATATATGCCACTTCTTGCTCAGCCTGCCCACACCTACTTGTGTTGCCATCTGAATGGTTCACAATGCACCAGGCATACTGCCCCACTACCTACTTTGCCCCCATTAGTGCCCCTGGACTTCTGCTGCCCAGGCAGTTGACATGGGTAACTAATAGTTCCTCTGGTACGTAATTGTGTTTAAACTCTGCGAATTGCTTTGCAACCCTATGGCATTAATCTGTGCTTTCAGGCCACTTTGTGCTGGTGTAGCCTATGGGGAAGTCAAAAAATATTATTTAGCAACCGGGGCAGGGACATCAACCAAATAGAATCCCACAATCTCTGCCTGTGTTCCAAGCAGCCTGATGGCTGCTTCCACTGCCTACCCCTCATATCCCCCCATCGACCCCTCCCTTACCTTTGTTTCTGTGGTCCCTTCCCAACCCCTAGCTCCACTTACCTGATTCGATCTGTGGTGGCACCCCCATCACCGCTGCTGCTCAGTGTCCCAGCCGGCCACCATAGAAATGCACGGAGCCCCCCCTTACAGCTGCACGGCGGCCATATTGAGTAAGTTGTGGCTTACCGTTCATTCAATCAAAATACATTGCTGTTAGCAACCCAGCTTTCCAGATTTAAAATGCGCTTGGGCCTATAACTTGGGCCCCGGGCCATTAACATCCAATCCACCCCTGGATGGGTTGTTATTGCTTAATTACAAAATGTGTATGTTTATGTATTTATTTATTTATTTATTTGTATAGTGCACCAAACCCATAGGCATGAAGGTGCTGTTACAGGCATTCATAGGATACAGTAGGAACAGTACATTGCAGGGTCAAGAACAGAATTCACAGTTCAGTTACGCAATAACAAGGTGGTAAATCCTGGCGCTGTGCAGATAATTAGTTGTCTAGTGAGAACAGCCAGATTTTTAGTGTTTTCCAGAAGGATGTGTAGGAGGCATCAGCTCTAAGCTGGGCAGGTAGGGCATTCTAGTGTTTAGATACGACTAGAGGAAAGCTGCGTCCTCCAGAATTTTGGTGTAAGAAGCATGCTGGAATAGGAGGTCCTGGTTGGACTCTTCACTTGGGTTTTCTTGAATTTCTTGGTGAGGTATTTGGGAGCAGTATTGGGTAAGAGTTTATGTGTGATGGTGAGACTTTTGAAGTGGATTCTGTCGCAGATAATGGGCCAGTGGGCATTCCTTCAGGTGGTGGAGAAGTGGTCATTTTTATGGATATTTTGTGCTGCACTAAGGGCATTATTTTGGATAACTTAGAGTTTGTTTTTTTTTTTTAAGTTACTGGAGGAGGTTCCTGCAAAGAGGGCATTGCAGTAGTTAAGTCTTGATAGGAAGAGGGCTCTGGCTAGGGTAAGACAGCTATCACTGGACAGGAAACGTCTGCTGGCGTTAATTAATTGTGTGGTGTACGCTGAGAAGGAGGCTAATGCGTTGACCTGCTTAGAGCGAGGGAGGCATCAAGATAAACTGCAGGGGTTTTTACTGTTTTGGAGATAGAGATGGATTTTCCATCTGTCGTGAAGGAGGTGTACGTTTTGGCAAGTTTGTTTAATCTTTTGTGGGAGGCAATGAGTAGGAGCTCAGTTTTATCGTCACTAAGGCATAACGAGTGTCTGGACATCCAAGCCTGGATGTTTCATTAACAGAGTTCAAGGCAAGAGAGTCAGTATTATAGTTGCGAGTGATGGGGATGGTGATTTGGGCATCGTCTGCATAATTAGTTTTGAAGATACCCACAACGTCAATGCAGTCGAGAAGAGGCTTAGTGAAAATATTGTTAAGCATGGGTGAGACACAAGAACCTTGGGGGACACCTGTGGTGACTTGAGTGGGGTCTTCTGAAGCTGATGTTGAGAAGACTCTCATGGTTCTTTCAGAAAGAAATTATAAGATAAAGGTAATCAGTTCAGGCAAGAAGTTAGCTGCTTAGGCCAAGTGATGGCACAGTGTTTTGTGGTCCACCAAATTGAAGGCAGCAGAGAGGTTGAGTAAGAGGAGAAGGGCAAGTTTTCTGTTGTCTATGCAGTCGTCCATTTGGATCTTTAGATCAAGGAGAGTTGATTCCATTCCATGGCCTGGATGAAATCCTGATTGGCGCAGGACAAGGAGGTTGTTGATTTCTAAATGTGTTTGGATCAGCCTGTGTCATACTCTATCTAGAAAGGGGGGAGGGGAGAGTTGGGATGGGTTGATAGTTTGTTGGGATGCTAGGGTCAAGAGTGTTTTTTTTTTAGAAGGCGGAGGACTCAGCCCTCTTTGAGGTTAGAGGGGACTGTACTGGTGGTAAAAGAAGAGTTTACTATGGCCGTGATGAACGGGGCTAACTCAGTGACACAGTCATTAATGACCAATGCTTGACATATATCTCCTTGGCGTCTGGTTGGTTTTAGACAGCTAATGATTGTCTTCACTTCCAGACCAGAGACCTGGGTGAAGTCAAATTGTTGGATAGTGTAGTTTAGAGGTGCTTGCGTGAGGGACTGGCTGGTCTGAAAGTATAAGTTTGTCTTCTGTAGATTTGGATTTTGATTTGGAGTGACTAGTATTCCCAGGAGCGCATTTCGGATGCTAGTGCACCATATAATGTGTTAGAGCAGTTGGTCGGGGTTGAGGGGGCAATTGGTGTTTCCAGTTCGCACAGTATGGCAAAGAGCTCTCTTGATCTTGATTTAGATGTATCTATTCTATTGTTGTAGTGGTCTTTTTTTTGCTTTGCAGATGGCTAGTTTGTATGATTTGGATAGGGAAGTGAATAAGTCTTTGTTGGAGTCTGATAGATCCTTTCTCCAGGATGTTTCGGCCGTACAATTAGTGGAGCGTAGAATTCTCGAGTCTAACGTTAACCAGGAGTTTAGATGAGCTAATGGTTTGGGCTTGTGTTTAGTTAGTGGGGCACTTTTGTCAATGGCTTGGAGGAGTGTGTGATTGTAGAGGGTGACCAGGTCTATGGGGTTGATGGAAAGGGGTTTGGAAATGGTGAGCGGCTCCAATAGAGGGAGGATGGTGGCATGGGTGATGTTGCAAGTCTTTCTAGGTTGAGTGGCTGGGAGGAGTTGGGGTGTTTTTATGCAGGAATTGTGCATGGTAATGGCAAAGGAGATACAATTATGGTCAGGCTAAGGACATGGCTGGTTGGTTAGCACCTTGATATTGCTGTTGCACTCACCAAGTCAGTCAAGTGTTCAACCTTTGGTGTGCATAGGTTCGCAGATGCATTGATTGAAACCCAGGGTGCTAAGGGACTTTGCTAGGGATAACGCATTTGGGTCTGCAGGCTTGTTAAAACTGAGGTTAAAATCACCAAGGATAGCAGTTCTAGATGAAGGTTTGGTTTCTGAAGACAGGAGGGATACAATGGGCCTCATTACAAGTAGGGCGCAAAGGGATACCGGGCACCGGTAATGACACCGGTGCCGGTAATCCCTTTACGCCCTACTACGAGTTCCCTTTGTGGGTCCTTCCTTTACGCCTGCTTTTAGCAGGCATTAAGGACGGGACCCGCAAAGGGACACCGGGGTCAATAATGGTACCGTAATCTATGGTACCGTTATTGCCACCTTCCCCCTTTCCATTGAGCCCTAAGGGGGCTCAAATGGGAATGGGGAATGGCCCTGGTGAATGGGGAATTACCGGTCCCTCCGACCTCGGAATGGACCAGTAATTACTCCATTCACCAGGCCGGAGTCGGAACGATTTTGGAGGCAGCCATGCCGCAAATAGCGGCGTGGTTACCTCCAAAGTCGGAATGAGGTCCTATGGCTTCCTCAAAGGAGGAGGCAGATCCTTTTGGTCTGTATATAAGGTGTAGGTTCGGTGTAGCAGTGTGGGAGAGGGGAAGTTTAATGGACAGTGATTCCCCTGATTGGATGGCTAGGTTGCTTATTTCGTGAATGGCTACAGTTTTCTTTGCAATGAATGCTTGTCTGCCTCCTTTAGAGATTGGTCTGTCTTTCCTGTAGATAGTATACTTGTCAGGGATAGCCAGTGATAGTGCTGGCCCCGTCGTTGTGTGAAGCCAGGTTTCTGTGATGCTAGATTAGCCAGGTGGTTAGATAGGATGAGGTTGTGGATGTCGAGTGTGTGTGCTGGTAATGATCTGACGTTAATTAGTGCTACTGTAAGTTCTGCTGGAAGCACAGCGTCGGTCGGGCCTTTGGTGGTTATGATAGGAGGAGAGAGTTGGCTGGCCTATGCAGTCTTGGACGTGGGTGGTATAGGGTACTTAAGGCTCGGGTCGGCCACTATGTTGATGGAGTCATCGGCTGGTGGTGGTGCATAGGTCTGGGAGGCTGTGTTTATGTTTACATGGTGTAGGGGACATCCAGAACATTGGTGGCAACATCAGGCAATACAGTGCATGAGACATAGTTAACCAGATTAGCAGTGGGCAGAGTAGCCCCTCGAACATAGGTTGCAAGATCAAGCAATGCAGTGCATGAGACATTGTTAACCAGATTAGCAGTGGGCAGGGTATCCCCTAGAACATAGGTTGCATGATCAGGCAATATAGTGCATGAGACACATTTAACATGGTTAGTGACAGTAGGAGGCTTTACATTTGCAGGAGGCAGAACATCAATAGCTAAGCCTGCATGGGAGCCGGTAGGGCCAGAGGCATTAGGGACGTGGGTGCTAGGTGGCGATTTACCAATGAGGTCAGCAAGGTAGGTGATGTTGTTTTTCAAGGCGAGGGATAGGAAATGGTCAGTGGTGTTGTTGTGACGAGGCTATGGGTCTCTGAAAGCACAGTGGCAGACCGGGAGCCTAGTCTGTAATTTCTGTTGTGCATTAGCATGGGTAGTGTCTGAGCACGGTTGTGCTTGGGGAGGCATCTAAGCAGGTGGTCATTTCTGGCCTTTGTAGGGCAGGGTGTTGTGCTTCCAGTTGTGCAGGTGAGGTGGTCTTGGAGCGGAGGCGTAGGGATGGAGCAAGATGATGTGTGGGCCATGGGATGGAGGGTGGAAGGCAGGGTATGGAAGGTTTAAGGGAGAAAACCTTGCAAGGTGGGTTTTAGGTTTGTAGGATTAGATGCTTGCGAGTTGGGGAGTCACTGCGTGGGGATAGGCTCTCTTAGTGCTATGGGGGCGATATGCTTGAGGGGGCGCAGAGGGTGTTGTGACCAGGTTGTGGATGAGAGGAAACGGGAGGGTGGTTGCGGGGGGATGAATGAGGCACACGTTACTGTGTTGCTTCTGGGTTTAGGATGCAGCTCATTTTGGCATGCGGCGTGGCACACAGGCTGAGCATTGTGCTTACCTTCTATGGGGATGGCTCTGGGTGTGCGCGAGAGGTCAAGAGTGGTCGGGGGTCTTTTCCGCATTGGCCATTTCATCAGCTGAGACTGATTGTGTCCAACTGTGCCACTTGGTTAGGGAGCAGGGCCATGAAAGGTGTGTGGAGCAACCAGTTAGCTGGGCTAGTGTGCCGAGCAGGCTGGCCGCCTCCAGGGTGCATATGAGATGCAGCGGCCTCCTTAGCAAGGATAGTGGCTAGTGGGCTGCCTGTGGGAGTGAATTGAGATCTTGTTGCAATACGGGTGGTGCTTAGAGCGGAGTCAGGTGAGGCAAGCTGCCGCAGTTCTGGGGCGCTGCACCCTACCATGGACTTGCTCATACTGTTTGTGAGGAGGCAGATGCTGGTGCCGGATGAGATGCAGGCAAAGTGCAAAACGATGAGAAGCTGTAGAGAGGATGGTGGGAGAGAAGAAAGGTCCTCCATGTTCAGACAGGCCCAGACAGGTAAGAGCCTTTTTGGGAATCATTTCAAACAATGGGCTGCCAGAGGGCCTTTTACAATGCATATGGCTAATACAATTAAGCCTTTTGCATTGACATCAGACTAAATACAAAAAAATAAAACAATCCATTATCAATAAATAAAATAAAATAACATTAAAAATCATTCAACAATTCATCTACTACTTACTCATATTGTACTATTCACTAATAAATGCCTATACACATTGCATTATTAAAACAAATAAAAACTACCCTTCAGATTAGTTTAATTGGACACCTGAGTATGTGGAATCTTCCTTCGTGTCTGTTCTATACAATTCTCCCTGGCACTTTTTGCCCTTTTGGTCCTTTTATGAGTGTACATAAACAGCATGCCTTGCATGCTCTCCCAGACATGCATTTTGGCTGCAGTAATCAGAAGGGACTTTCCTGCCACAATGGTAGTCCAAAACTGGTCTTTTACAATGCTAAATGGGTATGTACAGAAACGCTCATAACCCTTAAGATGAACATGAGTTGCCTTCTCACATGCTGTCAAAATGTGCCTGCTAGTTTCTATAGAATTGGCACACTAGCAACATAATCGTTTTTGGCGTTGAATGTTCTGCCACTCACCAATATATTCCATAACAGGCAAGATGTTTAAACGCAGGTACATGATAAAGCATCTTAATACATAAGAATATGAATATGTCAGGTTATCTCCACGGTTTAGGATATTCAAAGCCTTGTTTAGCACACTCTACACAACGAAGTGTTGTCACTAATAGGTTGGTAGATCTTGCTGAGTCTTGAGCTTCAGTGTATGTAAATAGAAACGAATAGCTGTTGCCTCTATCAGAGGCAGTACAATATTCTTCTCATGAACTTCTACCAAATCAACCAATTCAGGTAATCTACATGTCCTTTAGACACAGTAAATGTATCAGGTGTGGCAATTGTAGCACTAACTTGGTTTATTTTTAAGAATATCTTACTACAAGTCAGTTTCCTAATGGTGAACAAGGAGGTAGTTCAAAGTTCCATTATAAAGGCAGCCACAGGAACAGTCGTGGGCAAGCTCAAAAGTGACCTTGGTATTTTCCCTTCTAATTTGTCTAGCCAATCCAAGTTGTTTTCAGGACCGTTTCTAAGCCATATGGAATACAAGGTACGCCTGCTTTGGTATACACTTCCAGTAATCCCTCTACAGATTCTCTACCTACCCGTGTACTAAATCCCCTCAATACCAAGTAATCCGGCTACAGATTCTCCACCTACTCGCGTAATAAATCCCCTCAATACCAACCATTGTCTCATGGCTTTGGCTCTGACATAGACATAGTATTGAGAGGATGCAGGAACACTGTAAAAAGGTAGCCCAAGATAAACATATGTTTTTACCTGCTCCAATGTTATACCTTTAATATAGCAGCTAAACCTGTTAGCCTGACAAACTTTACTCCAAATGTGCATAACCTTGCAAAGTTCTGCAAATTTTCTTCATTTGTTTTGTTTCGTTTTCAACCTGTTTGAACACACTTTTTTTTTTTTTAGCTATATTCTAATGGCATTACATCCCTAGGTCGGGTGAGGGGGTGGTGCTGGAGCTGAAATGGCTGTTTTCTTCCTTTACATTCTTTGTGAGACAAAAATTCAGGTTAGGGCTGATAAAACTTGCTAGAATCCCTGCCCGTGGGTCGTAATTTTTCATTAATATGGCCTCCTAGAAAAAGACTGACAATAAAATGATGTTTGGCAAGCATTCAGAGCTGCAGATGAGCCATATTAATTTGCTTCACATAATGGGTTTTTGAAAGAGCAATATTTAGACTGGCTTTCCGCCTTCAACCACATATTTGTGATTCAGATTGTCAACTTTTTAAACATGGTACCAACTTCAACACTCTCCGTTACACTTACTTTAATGCTTTGTGTGTAGATCGTGTAGTAGGCAAGTAGGACACATCATACACACTATTTTGTTTCAGTGCCGCATTAAAGGAACCTGCAATTGCCAAACGACAATTAAAGTACCATTTCAAGTTTTCCTCCAGATTCTTTGCAGTGCCATGGTAACTAGATATTTAGACTAGACGATCTCTAAGGCCTGTGTAATTTACTGTATGAAACGGCCGGGCTTTTCCAGAGCTTCAGGCGATAGCCAGGGGAATCTGCCGAGCCCATCATCAGCAGCCAGGCTAGAGAGCAAGACCTTTAATAGCGAGGCAGGCACACGGGGAATATTGCACTGACAGATTTAGGAATAAGGAAGGCATGCAGAGAAACCTTTACTGACTCCACATGTCATAACCTAAATCCGCAAGGAGATCACAGTGGCATGAACATTAGAACGGAAATGCAGCCTCCGATGGGAAGTGCAGCGAAACTGGTCGTTTAATTGGGAGCGAATGTGTGTATGTTTCGAATACACAGAACCCTGCGCAAGTCAATCTCAATGATAAATGTGAAATGGCCGTTCTATTTCACTATTCACCGCTGTTGTTCAGAATATCGAACATAAGACGCCAGATTGAAGACATATTAGGCCGGCACAAGTGCATAGTTGCCTATATTAGCACCAGGGTAACATGTTCCCTAGTGCTAAAGTGTGGAAGACATTTTCGAAAAACGCATGTTCGAAAACGGATCAGAAGCCCACACATAACAAATGTTATGTTATGTGAAAGGTATTTGTACCGCGCACCGTCACCAACAGAATGGGTCCCGAGGTGCTCTGGCGGATCTGTAAACGAGAAGGTGGGGTGGGTTAGTAGGTGAAGAGGGAGCAGGATAGTGAGAGGAGTGGTGTTCTGTTGGCAGCTTCAACTCGGTACACACCGGGTGCTGAGCTTTGGAACAAGTATCGGATCGGTGTCAGTCCTCGCGTGCTGTTGGTGCGGTTTATGTGTTGTTGAGGTGTGGTGGAGTGCATGCTGCTTGTTGTGCGAGAGATGGTTGTGTGAGTTTTTTGAGTGAGATAGGTATGCAGAAAGTTTGAGGTTTTTTTGGTTAGTGGGTTATATGACATTGAACATGTTAGCTTTCACAGTTCTGTCTAAGTGTGGCACTTGCAAACCTTCATAATTCCATCTACTTGTTACACTTGCTAACCTTCTCAATCCCATATAGGTGCAGCGCGGGACAATGTTCACAATTCTCTTCAAGCGTGGCACTTGCTAACATTCACAGTTCCATTTAAGTGTGGCACTTGCTAATCTTCGTAATTCCATCTAAGTGTGGGACATGTCAACATTCCCAATTCCATTTAAGTGTTGCACCTGCTAATCTTCACAATTCCACGTAAGTGTGGTATATGCTAACATTCACAGTTCCATCTGAGTGTGGCACCTGCTAACATTCACAATTCCATCTATGAGTGGCATTTGCTAGCCTTCATAATTCAATCTAAGTGAGGCACGTGCTAACATTCGCAGACTTATCTAGATGTGCCGCAGGCTAATGTTCACAAATCTATCTAAGTGTGAGAGCTGCTAACATGTGAATTCCATCTGAGTGTGGCACATGCTAACGTTCACAATCCTGTCCAGATGTGGCGCAGCCTGAAGTTCACAGTTCAATCTAAGTGTGGCGCTCGCTAACCTTCACAATTCCATCCAAGTGTGACACATTCTAATATTCACAATCCCATCTAGAATGTTCACGATTATAACTGTGGCACTTGCTAAGCTTAATAATTCTATCCAAGTGCAAATATTGCGCTTAATTCGAAGGATAACATTGTCAACAAAGGTAGTCAAATGGAATGAAAAAGCTAAACCGGAACAACTCTCTTGCATTATGGAAAAGGCCTATTTGAAACCAACTGGTGAGTATATACGTATACAGTTGATGATAATGCACTGCCATCCTTACAGGCATACAGGCTTGCTCAATACATTTCTACTGCTGCTGTGAAGGTCCCTTTATTGCATAAATACAGTATGCATCTCACGATTCCCATATGTCCATGCAAAGTGCCGAAAAAAAGACAATTCTTGGTACTTGTGTCGGAGGATAAACCCTTATGGAACATGCTTCATCATACTCCGAGAAAGTTAAGCACTGCTTCCTCTCAAAGTTTAAAGAAGCAATGGCATTGCCAACAGTTTTGGCTTTACTGATGGGGGGGGTCGGTTGGGGGTGAGGGGGTGTTTTAGCCACACAGGGCAACTCCTAGGCACCAGGCTGAGAGACTAAAGGGGTGGCGGGGAGAAGCTGCCCAAATGCATAACATCACAGAAGAGATGTGTTGCACCACTACAAACCGGGATGTACATACAAACGATTGCACACATATTGTGTCTTTAAATGTAATACTGATATTGGATAGACCATCAGTTCAGTCACAAGACCAGGCCACGTGAGTGTAGTCCGCCCAATCCAATGTTTTGCCTGGTGTTCCGTGACTTGCAGGCTTACATATTGAATGGAAAAAGCAGAGCTACAATGACCACAATTCAACTACTATAAATGTAGCTGCAGAACTATCCCCACCGTACACAGACTCTATGCACTAAGCCAATATGGTGCATACCTGCAGTGCAAACAGTATACAGTGCAAGTTTTTCCACACATTATTAGGACCCAGGATTTCAGAATTCTGCGTAGGGTTCAAATCAAGGAGTGGTTCCTGACAAATGACTTAGACTGTATTATCATAGGCTGTGGCTAGACCTTATCGTTTTTAACATGCCACACAACTATTGTCTTTATCTCCTTGTGAGTCTATAAACTGAGCACTTCTATCTCTAGGTTGGTTTTCTTTTCCTTCTCAACTTAAGTTTAATTTGTTGTGTCTTGTCTTTAAATCTCTTCATAATCTTGCCTCTCCTTATCTTTCTTCACTTGTTACTTTTTATTCTGTTACTCAGTCTCTTCATTATCTATTCCACCTCACGGTTCCTTTCCCCTCTTGTGCTCAGTCCCGTTTCCGTTCTTTCACTCTACTGCCCCTCTTCATTGGAATGTGCTTCCTCTGGGTCTATATTCTCTTTAATCCTATTGTTTGTTCCGTACACAGCTCAAAGTACACTTTTTATCTTCTTAGTCTTTGCTGGTTTTTCTACATGTTGACACCTTTGTATCATTTTAATTATGTGAAGCACTTTTGCGCAAATTGCTCTATGCATATAAATAACATACACATGCAAAAATAAAGAGATAGCACCCTCTTCCGATAATCACATGGTTCCTTATATTTTCATATTCTAGACATCATTCACTCTCATTCACCTATGTAAGTATTGACCTAGGATACGACAATTTTCTTCAGAAGACACAATGGGCCTCAATAGGAGGCTTGCGGCCTCAGAATGAATGGAGTCGGTAAGGGACTGGCACCGTTCATTCCGGGACACCACATTATGAGGTCTGCAGCGGATCCCACTCTGGACGCCTGACCAGACCAGACGTGCAGAGCGGGCCCTGCTAGCAGACCAGGATGCTAAAAATGGGCCCGTCATTAACATGCCCATTGTTAGCATCCTCCCCATTCCCATTGAGCCCTCGTAATGAGGCCCACAATGTTTATTGTGAATGTAACACATATACTTTGACACACTGTGACAAAATACTTCTGTTCTGCAGGAGAATAGGCATGAGTAGTTGCTAAACTGCCAATTCAGCCCACTACTACTAAATTACCATTGATCCCAATTATAAAGGTCAAACAGGTACAGCCGCACAATTTGGTTGCACAGTCCATGGGCAGTGTCTATCTTCAGGAGGGGTGTGAGGTGATAGCAGTATCAACCAAATCATTGGAGTCCAAAAGTCCAAAATAAAAGAATGTACAATCAAGGTTATGTAAAATGATGTATGTTTAATCATTTGTTATTTACCTAGCACTTTCGCTAAAGCCATGTGCGTAGAACATATTTAAATACAATTATCAACCAGCTGAAGTTGGTTCTCATTTAGCGACATCGGAAGGATGAAAGGCTGGGTTTACCTTGTTGGATTCAAACCTGCCACTTGCAGATCACACACAAATGGCAGCAACAAGCACTGAGCTATCTTACTGGACTGCACTGAACAATAACTATGCAATAACTAGCAAAAAACACAAGCAAAAACCCACCCTTAAGAGAAACACAGAAAATGCAAACTGCTGTAGAAAAGCACTTTGTGCAGATGAACAGGGGTGTTCAGGCACTATGTCAGCGTTCAAGAAGATGTGTTTTAGAAAAAGTCATACAAGGGGTCTAAAAAGTCAATATAGTCCCAGAAGTGGATTAACCGGGAGGGCCTCTTCAGAGCACCTAATTCTCGGCCATGTTGCGCAAGGCATTTCACCATTGAACCAGAGATATGTGTTCTTTCAACACTGCTCTGGGTTTGTGTGGTAGATCAGTGGTGACACATCTCAACGATGTGGTGCTGTTTGGTAGTGGCATTGATATGAGAGAACGGTATGCTGGAAAAAGGCAGATTATGTTGGGTCAGCGATGCTGCACAACTCAACATCCTTGGCTGTGGAAAAGAGACACGGCTTTGGCAGCGAGTGGGTTCAGATGGCTCAACACAGTGTTGGTGCACTGGAGCAGCGTCGACTTGGGGCCCGGAAGAAGCTGGTGACTAGGAGACAGTGTCATGTTTGGAATGCTGGAAGACTCAGTTGGTCTCAGATACAGAGACAGAAAGGTTTCAGCATAGGCATTGTGTGAACTTGATCATGTGGAGGCAGTTGGTTAAAGTCAGCGAGGACACTGATGGTTCCCGTGCAGAAGCTTGGATGGTGATGAAGGTGCTGAAACCAGAGTTAATAGGGTTTAGAGATGCAAGGAGAGTCCAGAGTCACTTTCTTAGTTATTTAGTTGCTTGGGAGCCCCATTCTTGCGGATTGAAGACAAGGTACTTCCTTTGCTTACAATCCCAATACAAGGTACGATGCTGGCAACCACAGGGTAGCCCTCGACTCCAGCTAACAGGGCCCTGTTTCTAGTGCAGCCAGCTGTTGAGGCCTTAGTCTATAGAAGTTTACCCACAATATTCCCAGTGGATGGGAGAACTCTCCTCAGCCTTGTATGCCCTGCTCTGTCCATGGTAGAGCACTCTGCAATGCATCCCCATGTCTCTTAACTGACTCTGTACATTATCATTTTTGTGCAACATCTGCAAGTATCTCTTTAAGGCTTTACAAGAGAACTTGTCAAAATTACACAAAAAATGACATGTCCAAAACAGTTTTTTTATTACTTTTAGTGCACTCTGTCCTAATGTTTCTACTTAACTAGTTATTGGGCCTCATTCTGAGTTGGCCGGTAAGGGTTAATGGTCACCGGTAATGATTCCGGTGCCGGTAAAACTTTACTGCCCAATTCCGAGGTCCCTTAGCGGGTCCCAGCAGGAACGGCTGGTCTGACCAGCCGTTCTCTGCGGGTCCCATTAAGGGACCTTTGAGCTAATAACGGGCCTGCAATTTGCGGGCCCGTTATTAGTGCCTTCCCCATTCCCATTGAGCCCTATGGGGGCTCAAATGGGAATGGGGAATGGTAAACTGAATGGGGACTTACCGGGTCCGCATTGGTCAGAATGTCCCGGTAAATCCCCATTCAGCCAGACCGGACCCGGACCCTGGTTTGGAGGCAGCCAGGGCGCCATGGCTACCTCCAAACTCGTAATGAGCCCCATTGTCTTTCGGATATCTTCTTTTCCAGAAATCACATTATTTTTTACTTCATAGCCACATCCACTCAAATCAGTATCAAGAGTCACATTGCTTTGCTGAATGTAACTCTCTTCATTATAAAATATTTCTGTATGAAACGTGTCTCCACTCTCTGCCAAATATATCACAAAAGTTGTGTCATGTAAGTATACAAACCTTTTGTACTTTATTGTAGAATTGTGTTGTGACCTTAGTTAATTTGTTTCATTTTTGCAACATTAAGATGAACAATTGCCTTTTCAAGTGGAAAGCTTTTGAGATGATTCCTTCTATTTTTTTCTTTTGCAAAAAATGCTTCACCGCATGCCTTGAATGTAAATTCACACTTTTAAAAAGACTCAAGAGTGGACATTTTCTTTTAGGATTTTCTTTTAATGAATACTCGTATTCTTCTTTCTAATATGTAAAGAAATTCCTGTTTTCTTTTTTTTAAAGTTGTTTATTAATGCACAATAACACTATTGGTTCAGCTTTCCTATTATCATTGTGACTTGAAATGTGCTTTGTTGCATTATTTCATTAGTTGACAGGGCTTCTCTCTCAATTTGGACTTTATCAAATACTTCATCTGTAGCAGGCATTTGTAGATTGCCATCAGAACACGTTTGTACAAAATATGAAATATCAGTATCAACATTACAAATTAAATTGTTTTCTTCCCTGCAAACAATCTTTTCTTCTGGCATATTTACTCTGAATCTTCGAAAGCATTCTTCACAAATGCTGTAGAGAAAAAAACTAAATGAGTACATGCATTTCACTACTAGATGTCTAAAAATGAAAAATATCATAAAAGCCAGAACCACTCAAAATCTGTAAATGTCCAGACAGCAGTGTAGTGTGGATTTTTGTATGTGTTCATTTTATTTGGGTGATAAAACCACATTTGCTTGATATTATAGATTTTAAAAATTCAGGTTGCAGCTGTGCCCCAGTATATACTGCAATAAACAAAGAAGTGCACCAAAAAGGTGCACTGTGCATGTGGAGCACACTGATGATTGTTAATTCTATAAAAGATAATGCTTTATTGGGCAACACTCATACCAAATGTGTAAATGTATACAGAAAAGCGGTGGTTGGGGTATTACACATCGTATTGGTTCTGGGTTACAACAACTTAATAATATGCCTTGGTTGGTGACAGAAATCTAGCTTTTGTACAGCTGGCCATATTTAGCAGGAGGGTAACATTTCAAGTACGATCTTCTTCTAGGAACAAAGAAACGCCATATGGGCATAATGGTCATCTGGAAGATATTATTTAAGCATGCAAAGACAGGAACTAAATTGAGAAATATTGTGCACAAATTCTGTCTGTATGCTGTAACCAGTCCAGTCTACCTTTTTAGTACATCTTTTCGTTTATCATGATACATACTACAGCACAAGCCAAATCTGAGTTCTCTTAAAACTATGGTATCAGAAAATATAGTTTCCCCAACCCCAATGATACACTCACCTATCTATGGGTATTCACACTTTTTTTCAGTGTCCATGGGTACTGCATACATCTCAATGCAGACCCTGCTTTTGCAAATCTAAATACTGCCTACTAGGTTCCCTCCATACCCACAAGCTACTTTTTTCTTCCTAGTCTAGAAATAGGTACTTGAAAGCCTTTATCTTCCAGGAAATATTTCACCCCAGCTTTTCAAAAACTCCATGCCTGTAACCAGTCCAGATTCAATATAAAGTCATGGTTCCAACCCAGAATCTTTGATATGTGTTAATGTAAAGACATTGCTGCTCTTTCTAGATTTAAAAGTGGGGGGTGTGTGTTGCCCATAAAAGCACTACCTTCTTTACACTTACCAAATGCAATTTGCACCAAATGCAAGCTCGATCTTTTTCGTGCACCTCTTTGGTTATTACACTATACAGTAGGACACAGCTGCATCCTGAATTCCCTGAAAACTGTGGTCTCAAGCAAATGTAGTTTTCCCCACACCAATAATATGAGCACCTGTGCATGCGTGCACAGTACTGCTATGTGGGAAATTACAGATGTTCATTGGTCCTGCTAAACTTAAGCTTTTTGCAGCATGCATCTCAATGTAGATCATGCATTTCCAAACCTAATGCAACCTACCAGGTTACTCTCATACCCAAAATCAGCATTTTATGTTTGCTACTACTAAACAAAATTGTACTTGAAAGCCTCAGTGTAGGGCCTGCTTTTACAAACCTAAATCCTACCTACAAGGCCACTGTCATACCCTCAAGCATTTTTTTCCTATTTAACAGCATATGCTTGAAAGCTTGTATTGGTAAGGAAATAAGTTCATGTTGCTAAATATGTGTAGCTATTTAAAACGTAGAATGCTGTAAGCACTTCAATTCTAATTCCCCACACGACCCCCTCCACAGCTACTTGAGTGCCATTATAGTTGGCCTGGTACAATCAGCCTTTCTCCAGCACACATCTCAATGTGCATCCTGCCTTTAAAACGTAGATGTCTGTAACCAGTACATCCTCAACATAAAGTCATAGTTCCTAACCAAAATGATTAACATGTGTACATGCCCACACACTGCTGCTGTATGTACATTTTCAAATTTGGGGTGAGTGTTGCCTAGTTTTTTTAAAGTATTTTATTAGTTTCACAACAAACGACATACAGTGCACCCCAACATGGTCCTTAAAACAAAACAATTACCAACTTACCCCCCCCAACCCCTATTCCTCACAACCTACAATATTCCTCTATTAATTTGTGGTAGTTATTTTTCGTTCGCTATCCAGGGAGCTATTCGTTCCAGGTTCTTCCGACCCTGTGCCCATCAATGATGCAACCAGATGCAACCAAGCCATCAGCGTCTTAGCGTCCTCTTCCCCCCTCTGCACACCGCTTCTCTCCACGCCACCGTTTCCGCGTCTGCCCATTTCAAAAGATCCTGCCACCAAGCCTCTTCAATAGGTCTTACATTAGAATTCCAACCCATTGCTATCATGTGCTTCGCTAGTGTGTAAGCCAGATCTTTAAGTCTGCTCACGTGTTTAAGTTTGTACGATCTTGGGGATCCCCCCACCATGGATGCCCACAAGGAGTCTACATCTAGATTAATACCCTTGTCCGCCAGCAGGCTCGCTAATTCTTCCAGTATAGTGCTATTTACAGGCATGCCCAGAACATGTGCACCATCCATACATTTTTCTAGTGTCTTTAAAGATCTAGATAAATTGAAAACTCGAAATAAATGAAATTGAAGCACAACCTTACTTCGAAGGAAAATCAAGCCCTCACGCAACT
This sequence comes from Ambystoma mexicanum, assembly GCF_040938575.1. Lineage (NCBI taxonomy): Eukaryota > Metazoa > Chordata > Amphibia > Caudata > Ambystomatidae > Ambystoma > Ambystoma mexicanum. The sequence goes on from NC_090941.1 coordinate 257,132,827, forward strand.
CTAGAACAACAAAGGCATACTAATAAAACCAGCAGACAAACGAGGGGCCATAGTCGTTATGTCCGTAATCCAATACAAACAGATGGTACTCACAATACTGGACTACAGGCAATGCTACTCTATTCTCTGGACCAATCCCACCAAAAGTCTGGAACAAGAGATCTCTGAAACAGTCGATTCTGTGATGCAAAGAGAATGGATAACTGAAAAAGAAGCTGAATTCCTAATAATGAAAGGGGGTCGCACACCTTGTTTCTACGCATTACCCAAAATCCATAAAGACCCCTGAAAACCATTGGGTAGACCAATAGTGTCAAGATGCGGCTCAATTTTGGAACCACTGTGCACATTTGTAGATACCTATCTACAACCCCTGAGCATGCAAACTAGCACGTATCTACGTGATACAAGACATACCATCACCATCTTGGAGGGAAAGACTTCAACCCAGAAACACAGATCTTGGTTACCATGGACATTAAAGCTTTATATTCCAACATTTCACAAGATGTGGCCATAGAATGTGTATGCAAGTGGCTCACGAAGAACCCTCTACAACAAAGGGTCCCAACCAACTTTATTTTGGAACTAATGTCCATAGCCCTGAGAAAAAACTTCTTCACCTTTGACGGACAAATGTAACTACAAACCAAAGGTACCGCAATGGGGGACACTTTTGCCCCGAGCATGGCATTCCTATGCATGGTTAACTTTGAAGAACAACATGTGCTATCCCAGCCGAACCAGAGGCACACACAGGTTAGCTCCTGATTCAGATACATAGACAATGTCATTTTCATATGAACGGGAGAACTTACGCAGCCACTGCAATTCTGGCAATGGCTCAATACTTGCAATCCGGATATCCAATTCACAATAGAGCACAGCACCAACCAAATCGCATTTCTGGACTTGATTATCAGACAAAAAGATGGTAAACGGGAATGTGATCTGTACCATAAACCAACAGACCGTAATACTTCATTACACCATACAAGTAACCAACCTAGCCATACCAAAGTGAATTTACCATATGGACAGTTTTTAAGAATCAGGCAGAACTGTACATCCAAAGAAGACTTTAAGAAACATCCCAAAGACCTCACCAACAGAATAAAAACTTGAGGGTATCCAAAATCCACACTAGACCAAGCAGTAAAACTAGCCCTTAACACAAACAGGGACATTCTGCTACAACCTCAGAATACAACTAAGAATGAGGAAGAGGATCGCCTCATATGTCTAATCGCCCATGGAACACACACATCATAGAAGAAAAAAGCTATTCGGAAACATTGGCACATAGCCAGATTGAATCTACTGGATGATCCACCACCACGTTTTGCATACAAATGGGGTAAGAATATTAAAGAAACCCTGGTACATTCCCTCTTCCAACCAGATATGAGGCACCAGGCACAAAGAACTTTACGACCTCTACAAGGGCATCACCATTGTGGTAACTGTGTGGCCTGTAAATTCCCCACTAAACTGAAATCATTTAAAATAGGCCAACACGAATGGTTCCTACGAGACCTCACAAACTGTAAAAGTGAATGTGTGGTTTACTGTATTCCGTGGCCATGTGGGCTCAAATATGTGGGCCAAACAACACGGGCTGTAAATCTGAGAATATCAGAAAACCGCTTGTGGATAAGATGTAAGACCCAGACAGACCCCCTGGTTACACACTATATGGAGGCTAGACATACACCCAATGACCTAATATGGTGGGTGCTGGAGAAAGTCAAAGGAGGACCAGATTTATCCAAAAACTTGACATACAGTAAATCCAGATGGATGCACCACCTGGATACATACCACAATGGCCTAAACAAGTCCTTCCAACCCACTCTGCACTGATCTTATGACAAAATGCATCAAACTCGAGCTCAGAGGGGATTCAATCACATACCCATGGAAATAAGTGACCACCCCTTATTCCCCTTCTATTCGGTGCACAATTGAAATACAAAGGAAGGAATGGCTTCTCCATGCATAATATATGTTTTTGCCTTCAGAGCCAAACCAAACAGTCACTGTCGCACCAGATAGCCTCCATGATACACCACAAACAGTCTGTCGGATTATGCCATAAGACTACATGGCACAGGACGTCCCAGTTCTGGTTTACACATGTAGACAGGCTATTCTTTCCTTCTTACATCCTCCTAGGAAGGTCAGGCATGTCGTAAGCATCACCGGCACCTGACATTACTCTCCGGATGCCCTATGGGACACACAGAACCATGCCCCGTAAATCCCACAGCAGGCGATATTACCAAAGCATTTTCTTACTTGAGGCCCTGTATTCGCTTCACATTTTAACCCAGATCAGGCGGTCACACACAAGCCACTTCAAAATCAATCAGCAAAGCTAGACACGCCAGTACATCAAGACTAGCGTTGTCAGTTCCCTTGACCACTAGCGTTGTCTGTTCCCTTGACTACACTCATTAGCCAATCCTGATGCACGCTGCCACCTGCATCATTCTGCACGTTTGCGCGGCACCAATGAGCAAAAGACAGGTCAAAGCGGTCTCCATAACTACCCGCCCGCATCCCAGGAAGCATCATACACCGCGTAGGCCCCTCACAGACTGAGGACATGCACGGCAATACCGGGAGACACAGAGACATCAGGAAGTACTCAGCATTAAGATTAAAGGTGACCAGACACACTGGAGGTTCCACATCTTGACGAGACACATAGTAGATTGAAGCACAGGGCTCACACCAGGGTGTGATTACCACAGGCAATGCATGATGGCTTTGAAAGAGAGATACAAGAGGGGACCTATATGCCCTTCCCACCGCATGCCGACTCCAATCACATGGACAGACGATTTTAGAGGTGGCTGGAGCACTATCCGCCTGCATGATTTCTGCTGCATACATGGCTCCTGAGACTCACGTCTCCAGCAGTATCACAGTAATATACTCCCACAATATTTGCATATCAAAGCCACCAATCCCACACACCTCCTCACTGCATCGCATATAATAGAATGCCTGGAGGTGCTGCCCAACCTCTGAGATGATGTCTTTATACATACAGACATGATGATTACCTGAAGAGGATCCAAACAGAGAAGAGGCTTTTCTCAATCCTCACAGGCAAGACTGGGGCGAACTACCTGATGGAGAGCATCGGCCGACAAACCAAGACAGTCCACCAAGGTGAATAAATATATAGATACACATATACATCTTACGATTCTCCCTATATGCTAGACGTATAGGGAATCGTGCTCCCACTATACCCAGCCACCTTATACTTCCATACTCCCTCTTTCCATTTTCTCCCCGCCCTCCTATCATGTTAAGACTACAGTACTGCCCAAACTGATGGATGGACGTACGCTATGAGGAAGCAAGTCCTCACCCTTCAGTCTGAACCTACCACAAAATTGAAAACTGCCTTGTACCTGTGTCCCTTCCTCTCCAGGCTCCCCAGGGAACTTGCTAATTGCTCACCAACTTCTCTTGAAGCACAGCCGGTAACCTCAGCACTTATATTTGAATAATATGCTGAATCAATAGCATTTGATAACTTGAGGAACTCTCACACTTCTTTTCTCTTTTAAACTTGAAACAGGTTCTACCAACTGGATGGCCTGAAGAAGGTGGTTGTACTACATGTACACATAACACACCAAAATGTGAACACACTAGTAAACATACTGAAGATTAATATGGTCAAATTGTCTTCTGCTTTTACCACAAATAGTGTGATACTTTGCCTTTTTTGAACATGTTGGCTAACATTAAGATATCTTGAAAGATCCAGACCCAGACCTCAAAGATCTGTTTAAACAGGAGTTTAGTGACTGCAGGAATACATGCAATTTAGATAGCTTTTGTGAAAGTAACATAAAATTGGTTTTGTTTTTCACCTCCAGAAATAATTCAGTCACAACCCTGTCAAACTGGAAATGATCTAGGAGATTTCTCCACAGAATGAATGTGGATTCTTTATATTTTTTTAATTGACTTTTCATTTTTTCTATATATGTCACTGTAAATATGTTATTGTAAATAATTAGGGTTGTACATAGGTTTTTTTTGACTACACAATTGAGTACAAGAAGATGAATGTGATTTTTTTGTCCAGACTCCATGTACGTGCCATTGTTAATAATTGTTATTGCACCACATACTTTGACTGTTTTGATCTCTTTTTGCTTTACTTTATTTATTTGCATCTAAAGCACATATTATTATACGTTTGGCTGAAGCTGTTTCAATTAGCAGACTCAGACTCATAGAAGTGTGGCTCACTCATCAATAGTCTCCTTGCCCACTACTGCTTGACGGTTCTAGCAAGGGCAAAGTAGGAACAAGCTTGTGCCCCACCGAATCACAGGAAGGGCACTATTAAAAATGTATATGGGGAAGGGAACAACCTGTTTTGTTTAAATACATGTGTACCATCCCAGTATCCTCCTCCCCACATTTTGGGCAGTACTGTGTGGTCGCATTTGTGAACTTGGCAATATTCTTGGGAGTCATATACGCTCTGTAGATGATATACAGCTGGATCTGTTGTAGTCTAACATTCCTAGATACGTTCTTATGGTACCTGTGCATCTTCACCCATAATCCATCACTTATGGTTTCTCCACCTTCCTCTTCCCAGTTCCGACTTATCTGAACCACTTCTTACCCAACCTTGGACATCAGTATTTCATTTATTCTGGAGATCTCATGGCCAACTTCTGACACCGCTTGAAACGTTTCTATGGAAGCGTCTGGTTGTTGGGTCAGCTCAATCTCTGACCATGTCTTTCTAATCAGTGTCATCAACCTAGCGTATGTGATATGTTGTCCACTATGTAAGCCTGTTTCCTCTATTAGCGTGTTGAATTCAATCCTCTCCCCTTCCTGCCGTACATCCCCTATGGTTGCAACCCACACAGGTTCTCAATATTTTCTAATGGTTTTCCTTAGTTTTCCATACACGCCTTTCAGTGTTACGAAGGGGACCGGCGGGGAGCACAGTAGTGGGCTCCCTATCATTCTGCAGGCCCTGTGCCAGATTTTCTTCCCAGTAATAATAGAGCCAACCTCTTCCCTTACAGAGTGCCAGCCACCCAGAAATAAGGTGCACATTGCACCTTCAACAATCTGGACTCCTGTGTGGTTACCTCAGATAGCCACCTCGCTACATATTGTAGCTGGCCTGCTAGGTAACACACCTCAAAATTGGGCAGCTTAATCCCCGCTAGCTCATGCGGGTTCTGCAATTTCCATAGGGCTATCCTATTTCTAGAATTATGCCAGATAAACCCTCTGAATATGCTGTGCAATGTGGTGAAGAACTGCTTAGGTATAATGTGTGGGACATTCGCAATGTTATGCAACAGCCTGGGTAACACTATCATCTTAAGCAACGCTGCCCTTACCATCATGGTCAGAGATAACCTTGCCCAGAATGTGATGCTCCGTTCGATTGTCCTGACTGCCTTCTCTGTGTTGCTTATGTGTTCATCTTCCACTTTGTGATATATATCCACCCCAAGGTATCTACAGCAGTCAGTGGCCCACCTGATCTGTAACACTGGTAGCTCGTGTTGTGTCACTCCAACATATCTGCCCAGGGGAATACAATGGACTTACGCGGGTTGATCGTAATATCTCACAGTATTGCGTGTTGCCCCAATACTTACAAAATGTATTGCGGGTTTTCCTCGGGATGTTTTAAATATAACAGCATGTCATTAGCGTATAACAATATCAAGTGCTGACCTCCTTTTGTGCTAATGCCTACTTCCCCAAAATGGTGCCTCAGGTATACTGCCAATGGTTCAAGTGCCAGGACAAACAGCATCGGGGACCAGGAGCATCCGTGCCTGGTGCCTCTGCCTAGAGTCCATCTTTCCAAAATGACCAATCCCATCCAGACACGAGCCACCGGTTCGCTATATAGTAATGCAACCCACTTCAGGTATGCTGGTCCCATCCTACACTTCCTCAAGACCGCCATCAGCCATGGCCATTTGACCGACTCAAAGGCTTTGACTGCATCTAATGAGACTATCACTATCTCTTGGGATCTCCACTTTGTCTGGTCTATAATATGATGCAGCCTCCTGAGATTATCAGAGATGCACCTTTGGTGAACATATCCCATTTGATCATGATGTACTAGGGCATTTATCACAGGCTTCAATCTTTTTGCCATTACTGCAGTGAGGATTTTGCTATCCTGGTTCAACATCGACAGTGGTATGTAGGATCCGCAATCAATACTTGGTTTGTCCTTTTTGAGGAGCCAAATGATGATCGCCTCTCGGAGGGTCTCTGGCAGTTTACCTACGTCAAATGCCTTGTTAAACATGGCCAACATCGGTGGGAGCAGGTCAGACATATACGTTTTATAAAACTCGCTCGTGAGACCGTCAGCTGCCGGGGTCTTATTGGTGGGTAGGGTTTAGATCACACCCTCCAGTTCTTCTAGCATGAGTGGCACTTGTAATCTCTCTCTATCTGCCTCATCAAGCTTAGGCAGATCGATCTCTTCTAGTGTCTCCCATATATATCGATTTCCTCTTCTTCAATCTTGTCTGTGTATAGTTCTCGATAGTATCTATAGAAACATTAATTCACCCCTTCTTGAGTGTCTTCCACCAAGCCATCACTCCTGTGTATTTCCCGAGTCTTTTGTCTCGGAGCCTCACTCTTGCACAATCAGGCCAGCAGTATACTCAGTTTATCATCCTCTGCATGTTGCCTTTCTATGTATTTCCTATCATTTAAGTTGCTTTGCAATTCCCAGTGGGCTCTGCATTTTTTTTGTAACTGTTGCATAACCTCACTCATTCTCGGGGTACCTACCCCCTCTTGCATTTTAACCTTAATCTCCCTTTCCATGCTATGCAGGTCTTCCATTATACGTTCTTGTAGTCCCTTCGATCTCAAGATTGCTTCCCCTCTCACCACCACCTTGAATGCCTCCCATAGCGTACCTGCTGTCTTAACACTTCCCGTGTTCAGTTCAAAGTACTCCCTTATGGATTTCCTCAAGTCTTCTCTAAATATGGTATCTTTCAGCGTTTCACCTCTAAGCTTCCACGTCGGTATCCTTGGTCTGGACGGGGAGACTTGTCACGTTACGACCATTGGCGCATGGTCCGATAGGACTGCCGCCTTGTATTCCGCACCTATCTTATCCTCCTGCAGGGTGCTGGACACTAATATGTAATCCAGCCTGGTGTGCAAATCGTGGGGGGCTGAATAATGTGAGTACCCTCTGTGTTGAGGGTGAAACCACCTCCATACCTCAAGCAGGTGAAAATCATGTACAAGTGTGTTTAGGGCTTTAGCCTCTGGGTTCGGTTTAGTTACTTTGTCATCCAGTCTGTCAAGCTTGGGGTCTAATGTACAATTGAAATCTCCCCCCATTATGACCGCTCCATCTATATATTAACTGGGCTTATCATACAGGTTTCTGAAGTACAGTGTAGTGTCATTGCTCGGTGCATAAATGTTTATGATATTCACTTCTTTGTTCCCCATCAGCCCTCTCAATCATACCATCCTGCCGCCTGTCTACACCTCTTGTTGCAACGGTTTGAAAGGGGCATGAGGTGCTAACCATATAAGTACCCCTCTAGCATACACCGAATACTTGGCTCCCACCATGATCCCCTTCCATTTCTTCTTGATCACTTCCAGCTTGTCCTTGGTCAAGTGGGTTTCCTGTAACAGTGCTACATCTATTTTCTGTCTCCTCAAGTACAGCATGATCTTATTCCGTTTCATGTAACTATTTAACCCCCTCACATTCCAGGTTATTATTTTAAGATCCCCCATCTTAGCTGTACCCCACTCCTCCCATCAGTGCCCTGCCTTCCTCCTATATAGACTGAATTGTGACTGTAGACTCTTCCCATTGCTCCTATATAATTCCCCTCTGCCCCCTCCTTCTCTTCCCTCCCCAAACCAAACTCTCTGAACCTCTACCCTCCCATGAACCCAAACCCCTCCCAACTGTTGCCCAGCTCAATCCCTGGATCTCAGGCTACCCCCATCTCGGCTCCCATCCAGTTAATGTTGGTGTAGGAGTTGCAGCAGGTGGATACTATGTTACTAATATCCTAACTAAACTAACTATGGGGGGTAGAAGCATGCTCCTCGATATTGCTCCATTAATATATCCAGTGTTTCTATCATTTGTACATGTCAACGTCTTCTAGTAATCACTGTACCCGGGCAATTCCAATATTACCTGTGCTGTTAAGTCTCTTTGATAATGTCCTTCATACAACTTCTACATGTCTCCTACGGGAGGTTAATATTCAGTCTCAACCCAACCATCCCACCGCTTATCATAAAGGAAACCACAGTTCGCTTATCCATTTCAGCTATCGACCGGTCATCTCTTCCTTTGGGGCAGTTCATCCCATCCATCCATCTGACGGCGTCCTCTGGAGTTTAAAAAAAGAACGCTCTGTCTCTGTGTAGAACCTTTAATTTCACCAGGTAGAGCAGTCTGTGCTTCAGGCCAGATTCTCGCAACCTCTTCTTAACCACCATAAAGTTCCGGCATTGTCATTGCACCAGGAACATATAGTCCAGATATGCTGTGACTGTGGCCGACGCTCTGCTGATCGTCCCACCTTTCCGGAAATAGTCGAGGATCTTTTCCCTGTCTTTGTAGCTCAGTATTTTGGCTATGATCGGCCGTGGTGGGGCGTCAGGTGGAGGTCTCCTAGTCTGGGCCCTGTGTGCCCTTTCCACTGAGAACACCTGGGAGAGTGCCCCCACTCCTATTTCCTATAATATCATATTCTCAATATAGTCCATGGGGTCAGGATACTACTCTCCTTCAGGGAGTCCCTCCCTTTTGCTTCCTCTGCCCGGCTCTCAAGGTTGTGCATTTTTTGTTGTAAGGCATAGATCTCCCTGGCATTCACTGTGCAGGTCTCAGTGTTAGTTTACACCTCCTTCTCCAACTTTCCTGTGCGTTCTGCAATGGCTCTGACGTCCTGTTTCAGGAGGTTGACATCTACACTGACAGCATCTATCGTAGATTCAAGGGAAGTTTTCAGTTCAGCAATAGTAGCATCTAACTTGGATTCCCATGCAGTCTTCAACTCTGCGATGGCGTCCAGGATCTGTTGATTGCCTCTCAGTGGTCCACCCTTGCCAGGCGTAGTCTGTTCGGGTGGGTTTGCTCCATCCCCAGCTTGACTTGGCTTAGTAAAAATGTCCAATGAGGATTGTTTCACCTTGGATTTAACTGGCTTGGACGCCATTTTGTTATCGCTGACCCCTCAGGTGTTCTCCACTGTGTATCGCCTGGACTGTTCATCTCTGCTGTGGGCTCCCGTGGTGACTCACCACCCTGTGGCTGTTTGCGATTGTGGGTCACAAGGAGTCTGCACTTAATCTTCCTCCACCTATATGTTGTCACTCTTTTGGGGCTCCTCAGTAACCGCACACTTCCTTGGAAGGGGCTGGGTGCTCTGGTTGTTGGGTCCATGCGCTTTGGACAGTTAGTGCTCCTCGTGTGGGCAGGGGGTGACTTCAAACAGCATTTCCACAATGTCTCACCCCTGCGTATCTCGTATGGATGGTGGCGTCTGCTTTCTGCAGTTCATATTCTGTACGTGATCTCACTAGTACCGCAATGACAGCCTCATGCCTCCCCAAGGCATTCAGTATAATTCGATGTCTGCAGGTGAGCGTTCGTCTAGTGCATCCTTCATGCTTCCGGGGCCTGGACTCTGATGTCTGGACTCTTGCTGTGTCATGTGTTGAAGTGTCAGCTCCTCATGATGGGCAACAGTTTGGACCAGTGTCAAGTATTGTTCCAGGGTGGATCCACTAGGTGTTGAGGGTATTCCACTCATATCGAGGAACACTGTGTTTTGTTTCTAAAAACTAGTGGCCAGTTAGGGCACTCAAAGATACAGTCTTCCCATGCCGCACGTGGCAGTGTGCCGCTTGAGGACCTGTACAGTTTTATTGGCGGTCTGCTTTGTTGCCAACACTCGCCGATCGCCCTGGTTTGCTGCCAGTGTCTTTGTGCTCCTTTTGTCCTCCTTTTGATGCTTATTTTACAAATGTGAGAGTATCTCACTTCCACCAGGCACACAGCTCCTGGTTACTAAAGGTAGCAATCAGTCAGTGCGCTCTCTGCTGCACTTTATATGTCGCACCTAATGGTGGGTGTCAGTTAGTGCGGTTAATATGAGGAGTTGCACTGCAATCTATATGCCCAGAACGCTCTGAGCCTCTTCTGGTCTTCTAGCATTTCTGTTGTCTTCCTTTCAGCTTCTGCCACATCACTGCGGGCTAACCTTTATATCTCCCTTCATACAGATCTCCCGCTTCCATCCCGTGGTCCGTAATATTTCTCAGGCGTTTCAGACACAGCGTCTCATGTCCTGTCACCTGCTTCTCATGGCTGGCTCTCGAGATGCCCTCTGCACTCTTGCAGGGATCTGCATCCATCCTGTGAGAGCCTACTTGCCACAATGTATCTCTGCAGTGATTCTCAAACTCACTGCGGCACCACTACAGACAGATCATTCATTCTGTGTTGCCGCATTTACTGCTTACTGCTGCGGTTGCCACTGATTCTTTGGGCTGCAGGGTCCGTCTGCCACTACATGCAGGGCGCCATGTACCCACGGTCTGCAGCTTTCCGATTTGTTATATTGACAGTAACGTGATCACGCTGAGTTCGCATTACCGTTCAGGGCAGCTGGGGTGTACAGTCGTATTTCTTTTCAGCCCCTCTCTGTCTCAGTTGCACTGTGGAAGCAGAGCCGAGTCTCCTGTTCAGTTTCTTTGTTCCCATGCTAATCCGCCATTTTGTAACCTTACACCATGTCTCCCCGCAATCTTGTTACATGCAGAACTTCACTTCAGTGCAGTCTAAGGGTTTCAAATCTTCAGCAGGGTCTCTCCATTTATATTCATTTGTGTCCACATGTATTTCCTACATTGTAGCTGCTTGTATGTGCATTTTTAAAACAGAATACGGCAGGATAATCTGGAGCTCCTAGGAACACATCTCTTTACATGGCCCTGTAGCCACGCCTCTGTGTTGCCTAGTTAATCACTACTTTATTCACACGTCCACCTTCTCGTCTACTTCCCAAAACTACATACTCTATAGCTATTTGTGTCTCACTTCAGTGTGCCTGATGCAATCAGCCTTTCTGCAACATGCATCTCAATGTACATACTGCCTTTAAAACCTAGGTTTCTATAACCACTCCATCCTCGATATAAATGCATAGTTCCAACCCAGAACGGTTAAAATGTGTAAATACCTACACAATGCTACTGTATGTACATTTACACATTTGGGGTGAGTGTTGACTAGTAAAACAGTACCTTCTATAGACTTTTTCCTTCACTTATACTTCCCCAAACTACCTACTCCAAAGCTGATTATGTCTCATTTGAGTGCGCCTGGTGCAATCAGTTTTTCTGAACCATACATCCAAATTCACGTCCTGACTTTAAAACCTAGATTTCTGTAACCAGCCTATACTCAAGATAAAGTCATAGTTCCAACCCAGAATGATGAACATGTGTAAATATATTATATATGTGGTTGGGTGTAGCTTCTACTTGAAAGGTTTAAAAGTTGGTGGTAATGTAAGGCAATTTTTTCTCATATAGGCGAGTGGGGTGTAAACCCAGTAAACAGTGCCTCCGTCTCGGGCACACAATATAACTAAGAAGAAAAAGACCAGGGCTCTCTAGCCTTCGGTTTGGGCTGCACACCCTAATATACTTCTATGCGGTTAAATGGAAGTAGTAGTTTTCTATTACCATGTCCTTTATGGAAACACAATGTGATTCATAGAAAATAGTATGCTTCACTCTCCTATTTGCCAACGGCTGGCTTTGATTGTATTAATTTAAAGATGAATGCAGATGCACCAATTGCTGATGCATTTTGGACCATCTAAAGTCCGTCTTCATGGCATAAACTAGACATCTGATCGTACAAATCAAACATCAGTCCATTTATCAAGTAAAATAAATACAATAGTGTGTTGGTAATCAACTAGTATGCACCAAAAAAATAAAGTAAATCGGATACTCATCAAGGCCATAAACAATTCAAATGTGCAAACAGCACAAAGTGCATTCAAATTGATGTAATCAGATGAAATCGACATAGTGGTGATCCAATTAATTTGTATTCAAAGTGCAAGGCCTTCATAAAGCAACAAAAATGATAACAAATAGAAAACACATAGAAAAAACAAAAAAACAAAAAAGAAATAGTCAAACATAACACACTTCCAATTATTCAGTGTAAAAATAAACATTCTTAACTCATTTCTTTCCATTCTACTGTTGCGAGCATGCAGCCTCTAAGCATGCATGTTGGGAATTGCGTGAACGGGTGCGACTACAAAAGTGCGAACAGTGTAATAGAAGCAATTAATAACATCCCTGTCCTCCTAGTGCTGTTCTCTAGTGATGGAAGGTGGAAACGCAGAGGGGCATCATGCGCATACTGACCTGAGTTACTTATAAAAAAGTCTGAAACATGTCCTATCTTGTGTGGCTATCAAGGTCTATGATCTAAGAGATAATGTTGATGATCAGCTTCAGGTAATGGAGTACAGCTTGTGTTAGTGCAGGTGTGAACAAAAATATCTTGTACTGTAGCGTAGTATGGTCTGCATGTAACCATTTCACAGTTGCTCTCCGTCGCGCTCCGAATGAAGCAATAGCAGATTTGGCTACTTTGGTAAACTAAACCATTGCCAGGGAACCCTGCTTTGATATCACACTGCCGATAAGTGGCAAACGTCAGGCGTAAACTGCGATATGGTAAAAGGAGTCTGCCATCCTGGAGAAGGATATATGAGCAGATAATGCATCTGATATCCATATATTTCAGTTTGTGTTACTCCAACTGTCATGTCAGCTTCATAGAATTGTGTCCTTATTAATCACAGACGTACTCAGCCTAATCGGGCAAAGGGTACTCAAGGTTAATATTTGCTCATCTGGACACGACGGACTAGAGGATATCGGGAGGTGTTGGGTCTCTAGCAGATTCCACCAGTTGGACTAAATAGATATAATTATCAAGGGAATTCAATTTCTAAGTGGGTGGAAATGACGTGCAACATGTATGGTTGGTGATGTGTGCAACATATATATCTACAAAAAGGTCATAGATATTTAGCAAAAATAAAAAAAAATAAACAATATTATAAGACATCGAAATCCTAGAACGTCGTAAGAGGAAACTTACAAAACAATACAACAAAATGTGATACAAAATCATATGAGAAACGTTAAATGATAATGAAAATGGAACAAACATAATCTAGTAGTCAAAGTAAAATTTTGACAGTAATTCATATATAGTGCAGATAGGAAACACAACCAAGTGAATAATGCCTCAAATTGGAGTACTCTTTGATCAATCACAGGTTTCTCTACTTTGTGAAATTGTTCACTCCTGCATGCTCGTGCAAAAGAGGGGGGTAGTCACAAAAGGATTCAGAACATAAGCGGTTACAAAAAGCAATTTAAATCATATCCTTCGTTCATTCCATTGGTTGTTAAGGCATCCAGTCGATCAATAAGTATGCTTCATATAGTGTTCTTCGTCCCTTAACTTCTTGTTTCCGACTGTGCATCTTCATAATCTCTAAAACCTGAAACTTGAGTTGAGCTATGCTGTGGCTTTTTTCTTGAAAATGTCTTGCCACTGGGGAATTATTCTTGGCATTCCTGATACATGACTTATGTTCATTGATTCTAATACTGATCGTTCTTGATCTCTAACCTACATAATATATGACACAAGGGCATTTAATACAGTAGTATGGGTAGTATAGCTCAGTGGCAATGCACTCATATTGGAAACAAGACGACCCAGAGCAACACAGGTTGGAATCCCGGGTCTGCACTTAGAAACCTCTTCGGTATTAAACATGTTATAAATAAATAATTATAATTATACATTACATTTTCGGTTAAACAAGTTACACATTTTTTTAGTTGGATTTTTTCTCCTGTCCTCAGGTGCAATACCATTGCCCCTTTGATGACAGTATTGCAGTTTCCACAATTGAGGCATTTATAAGTACCCTGTTGTTTGCCTTTGAAAGCTATTCATGCTCCACTTCTGGTATTCACAAGTACATTTCTCAAATTGTTACTCCTTTTGATAAGGAACCAACAGAGGATTAGGAAACAGATCTTTTGTGCATTCATTTTTGGTCAAGATAGTCCAGAGTTTGGTAATACTACATTTAATCTGTTGTCTTTGGGTGGAGTATTTTGAAACAAACACCATTGCTGGCGATTCACGTTTGGTCTTCTTCTGTAGTAGGTCTTCATGTGTGGATATCCTTGTTTTATTTAGTGCAATAGTTATAAAAATGCAAGTTCAGCGTGGTAGGATGAAATGCACTTATCTGCGAGAGTAGTTCTGTAAAAGGGGAAAGGGCTATTTCTGATATATGTGAAATAAAAGCTTAATAAAACGAATCCATAAATGCTGGGGCACAGGTAAGTATAATCATCTCTGGTGGTAGAATGAACCGTGGTAAACAGGCACTAAAATTGGTTCTGCTGTAAATGTGTGCAAGCATTTTCTTTGCGGCAAAGGATGTTGTAGCTGGTGAAGGGGCCCTTGAGGGACCCTTGCATATGGAAAAAAGGCACAATCACCACACACGAACTGATACGCCAGACACGAGGTTGCATTCCCAACATCTAGGGTTTATTGCAAAGCAAATAGTCTCAGTTAGCCAACTGGTTCCCACGCCCCGCGATGTGTGTTTCCAGACCCCGGGGGACGCAAGAGACGGAGAATCGTACAACAATTACATATATACAAATCAAGCATCTTGTAATCAGTAGTGACACATCCAATACCGCCCCTAATACATTTCCTTTGAATTGGGCACAATGATTGACAATGGTGACGAGTATGACACCTTTGAACATTCATTTAGCAACAGTTTGCAATTTTCGCGAGCCTACAGACACAAGTCTTTGTTTAAAAGAACACAATGCTTCTGTTCTTGCAAGCAAGCTGCATACAGTGGAGAGACACATTCCAAGCCTTGCTATCTCCTAGTTTCTATTCGTGTACTGGGGGTCAACTTACTCTCCAGGGCTCTACAGGGCTCGGAAAAGGGGGGCCGCAAAGAAGAGCATAATTCAAGTCATTTAATGTTCACTGCTAGCATTTCTACTGTGTTTTCGAGACTAACTGGCACCTATGGACTGATTAGGATGCCTTGCTGCTTACTTCCAAGATATGCGAGGGAGGAGAACGGGCATTTCTGTCTGGGTTACTGCGTTATGTTTCAACATGCCTCTCACGGCCTGGCATTATGCACCAGTGGAGCAGAATAATATTTCAGCTAAGCAGTTTTAACAGAAAGCAAAAAGCAAAGTTAGAGAAAACAAAATGGCTGTTCAATCACCTTTAAAATGGCCACACTTTAGTCAAGCTTATGGCTATATATTTCTAATTCTAAACACATGAGGCGGTTGGTCTTCGTCCAACAAAATACATTGCCTTACGATTGAGGGGTGTCTACTTTTTCTGGACTGACACTGGTGCATTAGTGTAGAGTTTGTGATCCCAGGCCAGCGCTGAGGGAAGAACACAGTGGTTGTTATTTTTCAAGGTCAACAGATTAGAACTCACAGGCGCCGCAAGCAAGTAATGAAGACATGACCATTTTATAATTCAAAATAATTTATGAAATGTGATTTTCGAATGAAGCCGGCAAGAACCACAGCAGTTTCAAATTGTTTCAAAACCCTTTAATAATTATCAAGCACATTTCCGGAAGGCTCTAAGGGAGCTCTATCCAGACATATTGGACATGGGGTCTATCTTGACTCACAAAATGAAGCCTGACGAGGATCCCGTGGAATACATTCAGACAAACAGGAAATGTGGAAGCAGGAAAATAAACAATCAATTCATGAAAAAATACCTTTGTTTTACCACATCCTAGTGAGGGGACTCCCCACAGATGTGCAGGTCTCTTTAGAAAAGATAGTGGGAATTGAGGCAAATGGGTGGCCTGGGATACAAACAACAATTTTACACTATTGAAAAAGAAAGCAGGAGAAGGATAAGGAGACAGTTGATAATGCTACCAAGGCAGAAAACAATAAAAAACAGCATACAAATACACATGGAAGGAAAAGTACTCACATGGCGGGTAGTGGTTCCACAAGCTCAGTAAGGTGGGCTTCCAGTGTCCATGGTAATGCAGCCAGGAGGTTACACTCAGGTGCTATCAAACCAGCAGTGGGGAACAGTATAGATGCATTCATTAACGTGCAGTAGAAGCAGCCAGGGGTTATGGAGGGAATGGGTACATGAGACAGTATCAGATGGGGAGGATGCTACACACTTGCAAGGAGAATGGGATACAGTGGAATGAAACCATGTTTCAGTGTGCAGTGCTTCGCATGTGGGAATTCTTGACATTTTGCATGAACATGCCTGCTCATTACACAGGCAGGACAGCCATTACAGTACTACATGCATCCTGTTCCTCAACAGGTGCAGGCCATGCCACAGCAAGAACATACATACATGCAGCAACTCCACAGCAGGTGCAGGTAATGCTGCAGCAACAGCAATTACATTTCGCGCCTTGAAACACTTGTGTATAGGCGTGTTACCAATGCCATATCATATCATATACAGCGCACACAGGCTCAGGGTATTAATACCCAGGGACACGTGCAGGTACAAAATGGGGGTGCCCACAGGGAGTGAGAGTGTGTCTTGTTCTAGCAGTGACTGAAGACCCCAAGGAGAAACCAGAGGTAGCAGTTCAAATAGGACAGAGGGGATCATGCATCAAGGAAGAAGGATTTCCATTATCCAGCAAAAGTTTGGACACAGAAAGCTTTTGGGGACAATTTTGAAAGTTCCACTGACAAAAGATTTACCCTTGACAATCAGGATGCAGCATATTGTAGCACATTTGCTGCATTGAAAAGACACTCCCATCAATATTCTGGGGAGGGACCTACTCAGCAAATTCAATGCCACAATTTCATTCTCAGAGAAGGGTATGGTTTGCACTACACCCGGGATGTATCCAGCTCGGGTGGCAGTACTGATTCAGGCACAATGAGAAGTGTACTTGTGAGTTTGTACGGGGTACAGTTGTTGTTGAGATGGATGCCAGGGATCGAAGGGAAGGTGTTCCTACTGTCCAACCCATTTTTGTTCTGGCTTCAATGTCCTTCCTCAGTTAGTTCAGGCACACACACTCTACTTTACCTGGAGGAAGTAGTGGTACGAAAAGACATGATTACACTAGTTGTCACTGTTAAGAACAACATGGAATGGTATTCAATATTATGTATTGACCCCACACAGATATTGACAGGAGTAAGTGAAGTAGAGTGGTTTGCAACAAAAGACAATGAAGACGGGGAAGTAGTGTTTGAACTCAGCCTACCTTGTCCACTACACATAACAGAAGGGGTAGTGCCCCCAGATTACCCAGATAATGAAACAGAAAGCACAATATTTGCAGGAAGATTTGGAAAAAATGCCCAAGTATCTATAGACAACAGGACCCCATGATGTAGGAATACTCAAAGGGGCAGGGGCGGTACACATAAAGTTAAAAGAGGAAACACTGTTGCTACGAGTAACGCAGTATCCACTCTTACGAGAATCAGATGTGGGCATATATGAGACAATGCATGCCCTATGGCAGCAAGGAATAATACAGGTGAGCTCATTACCTTGCAACACCGCTATCTATCAAATTAAGAAGCCAAAGGGAGGGGAATTGCATTTTATACAATATTTCTGCCCTCTGAATGACATTATTGAGGCACATTATCCATTGGTTTCCAACCCCACAATGCTCTTGTGCAGAGTTCCCACGGAAGCACAGTATTTCACAGTGGATGGCTTAAAGAATGCCTTTTTCCCCCTCGCACTACAGCCAGACTCCAGGTATCTCACTGCCTTTACCTATCATGGGACTCAGTTTGAACATACTAGCATGCCTCAGGGGTACTGTGAAGGGCCTTGCATCTTCAACATGGTGATACAGATTGATTTGAGCAATTTGCAGGTTGCCGGTTGCTAGCACAGTAATACAGTACATTGATGATTTATTGGTGTACAGCAAGACAGAAGAGGAGTGTAGATGGGACTCAGTAACACTACTGATTTAACTATCAGACAAAGGATACAAAATGGACAGGGAGAAGTTAATATACTGTCAAAAAAGGTTGTATACTTAGGTCAGATTTTATCAGCAGACGGGAGAAGAATAATGGCAGAAAGAGTAGAGGCCATACACAAGAATCCATGATCAAAAACAGTGAAAGAGTTGTAGCCATTTTTGTGCTTGGGCAACTATTGCAGAGCATGGGTCTTTGATTACCTCCTATAACATTTCCCCCCCTACAAAACCACGCCAAACTTTGAAGAATCATGCTGAGGGGGCCATATACCTCTTTTGCATAGTTTCATGAGGGTTTGTCCGGGGTGGAATAATGATAAGCTGCCCAAAAAGTACTCTTTCCTTGTGTTGAGCAACTTAACCATAACTAAACGGCCGCTGTTTAATGAGATAATTATGTCGCTTATTGTAGCTTAGGTTTAGGCTATAGTCATTTGTTAATAGGTGTTCAATGAAGTGAGAGGAACATGCCACCGTGATAGTGTACATGAATACTTCTGGACAAGGAAGTTATTGGGCCTAATTATGAAATGGGGCTAATGTTAAGGTACTTGTTTCACTTGACTTTTAAAATTGACAACATATTTTATATGTTCTAAGTCATAAAGCTTGATTGTGATAAAGATGATTGTGGTTTTAGGTATGTCTTAGTGTGGTAAAGAATATAGTATTTAAGGTAAAATATGTGAATGAGGTATTTACATTTACTGTTTTCAAATGTCAGTGCTACTAGCAAAAGTCTGTTGAAGTCAAGTGTGCCTTTAATTGTTTTAAAATATTTTCTAAGCATTTTGTAATAGACAAAGAAGTCATTCAAGCCAGAAAGATGATTGTTTGGCAGCCACCTAACAGCTTGCCAAAGGAAAACATTTTTGAAACTATGAAAGAAACTAAGGGCATTATACACAACTTACAGTTGGACTCAGCTAATGCTAAAAAGGACATTATGGACATAAAAAGAAGGTTAGATACTATCAATGCAGACACTTAAGACCATGAAATTAATCTCAGTTTTAACGATACCAAGAGAAAAATAATACCATCAACCACCTTCCCTCCTAAATTAATATTTATTTTTAAATCTTTATTTTGCTTCTTGATAAATATTTAACAATTGTTAGTGTTATAGGTGTTATACATTTAAGGTGTAATAATATGTAGATTATTTAACATTTGTTCATGAAATGATGTTACATGTGTGCATAATGGCCAGAATAGGTAACGCTATTGCTTGAATGAGTAGAATGCTGTCAGAGTGTAACCCATTTATACAAATAAAAAAATTAAAACTGTTACAGAGGCTTATGTGAAAAAGTCAAGGGGCTAATATATATAATATACCTGATGGTAGGCTTCAGATGTTGATAACAGGAACAGTGTAAATTGTTAACTCTTTTTTGGCCTATAACTTTAGTCTTGAAGTGTTAATGTCCGATGGAGTGTGCTGTATCATATTTACTACCCACTTTACTATCTGGTCCACTTATCTCTCTCTGTTTTCTTATTTGTTAGTCCATACCTGGTCCATTGTTCCCTGTCTCTTCTTTTATCCTCATATTATGTCAATTATTTTTATTATGATGAAGTACACTTAGCTGACAATGGAAATGATTACATTAATGGAATGCTCCAAATTTGCTGAAATACTAACCCCAGTCAGTCTAACACCAAACAGTCCTTTTAAGGACTACCTATTACACATTTACGCATATAAAGAAACATGTACAAGCACATTTTTTTAACCTTTATTTTTTAACCGTGGGTATAGCCATGGCCATACAGAAAAAAACGTGACAGCAGACTTTACATTGTCTTTAATATGTCATACTCTCTGTGCATAGAGGCTTTGTGTTTTTACATGAAAATTGTTCCTAAAAATATACTTTTTTTATTCTGACAATGTGTCAAACTCTGCAATTGCCTTACGAGGTCCATTTGAAGTTCTCAAATACAAATCCAAAATATTTTCTACTCCATGTCAAAAATCGCTCTCCACAAATCATACATCCAGCTAATCTTCCACATCTCCATCCACAGGTTGGTCATAAATCCAAAAACTTTAACTTCTCAAAATCTTTCCTAATTTCTTCCACATCACTATTTGGTATGAAGAGAGTATCCCAGGAATGTCCCTCCTCACGCCAATGAAAATGACAGGACAAAGAGTCAGAAACGCTTGAAGTCATCCATCTTATTTCGGACGAATCCCAAGTGCACCACTGGCTGACACGTACACAGAATGGTATTCCCTCGGTCAGCCATTCAGACCTAATCCAGTGCATATCTTTACAGGTATAGAGGACACAACTGAGATTGTGTATGGGAATACCCTGATGAACAGTCTCGATTAAGCACCAAGAAGCCATGATGCTGACGTCAATAGTGACACCACGATGTAGCAGTGTTAGTCATGAAGCACATGCGCAGACCTGCACCGCATTACACAAACACACATTTGTATATACAAAGAACATGCTTACACAACTCTATAGCTAGAGGACGGATACATATACATAGAGTCAAAGCTTTTACTATTTTTCTCACCAGCCAAATGCAGTAAGACAGAGACGCAAGGCAACAAGAGATCCAGAGCAATCTTGCAGATTCCTATGGCAAAATAATCATATGGTACTACAGGAGTATATATGGAGCCTGTTAGGACCATGTGTAACTAACTTATAGGTTACTCTGTATAACATGAGCATGTAGAAAACATATTATAAGTCTAAGGAAAATTACAGAAGGCCTCAAGCCACAGAGCACAAGACGAGTAGAGCTGATTCAGGCTGCACGGAGTGCGAAGCAAGCTCACAGCCAAGGTTAGAGACAAACAGTTACATTCCAAACTCTAGATGTCAAAGGGAACCAGCTGCAGAATAATTGAATACATTCTCATAAATATAGGCTCAAGAACTCGCTTTTTTGGTCTATAAGCACATGATGCAGCCGAGCCAGACAATGGGCATTCACCCACAATGGGAAAGAAGACCGATCCAGCAAACCAGATGAGAAATGAAACAAGTGTTACAAACTTGGGTACGCACTCTCATAGGCAAGGTGATACACTACCAGATACAATACAGACATATAGACATTTCGCATTACCTTTCGCATCACCTTGAAGAGGTGCACAGAGAGCTGAGAACCAAATCGAGTCCCAAGCCTGGGGAGATCAGCTCTAGCAAATCACAACATAGAAAATCAGGGACGGATGGCAAGGGGCAAGAACCAATGGTAAGCCCACTACTCTGCAACAATATAATAGATAGGACAGTACAGGCCAGCCACCTGACATGCAAGAACCACTAGAATAACCTCTATTGGGGGACTTCCATAAGGGATAGAACTCATAGTACCCACTCTACAGATTTTGGGGAAATGCCCAGGTGATGACACAATGCCACCACAAAACCGGGGAGCATGGATTGTAAAGTTGAAAAGTACTGGAGAATCTTTACTGTCTTGTATGATCCCTGTTCTTTTTTGTAATAAACCACAGTTCTAACTTGCTGTTGGTTGAGTCCTCCTTTTATTCTGGGGAAGGGTGTTGGGCCCTTGAGAGTCGGATGGACCCCCAGAGGGCCTATGGCATACCAAAGAACTTTCCCTACAAGTTGGTAGCAGAGTTGATGGTTTGGCTACATTAGCCCAGCATGAAGCCAACTCTCCCTCCTCAGAGCCTGAGGCTGCGGGATCCCTAGCGGGTTTCTAGAGAACAAGGAAAGTGCGCCCCATGTAAAGGCCGTCAGGAGCCAGCCTGGGAAATATCCTGCCTGTGGTCCATGAGGAGTCCAGCAGACCAGAACAATGAAGTGGCAGCTTTGGGGATGCAGCAGCCAAGAAGCGTCAGAAGACCACAGAGTATAAGTATTGACACTAACAGAGAGTGGAAGGGGATATTGAGTATTGTGGAGTATCGTCAAGTGTTGTCTAGTGTTGTCAACTATTGTCTAGCATTGTCAAGTTTAGTAGGGACAGGAGCAGAGGTAGATGTCATTTTCTGTGGTTAGGGCACATTCGGCTTCAAGGTAAAAAGTTCTGGTGAACAACCTAGAGTATTGACTCGAGGGCATGGATGACAAAAGTTATGTAAATAGTGGATTTCCTGTGGGTTGGCGTTTTAGCTTGGGTCATAGATGACTGTATCCCTTTATGGTTTAGCAAGTGAGCTGACCTTGATTGCAGAAGGTGATTAAACTGGTTATGTCTCGATGGGGAAGTTACTTGTAAGTTGAGGCTACAGGTACAGATCGAACACTAGAAAATATTGGTATACTGTGCTAAGAAGCAGGAAGACAGCTGTGGGGATTGTGTTGGGGTTGTGTGTATTTTTGGGCAACAGGGTTCTGGAACTGTGCGCGCTGTATATGACTTCTTAGCACTAACTCGTTTAGTGAACTGGTGACATCACCTGTAGGTTTGTGCATAGGACTTGGAGAACGTGAGGCAGTGAGGGATTAGTGTTGGGAAGCTTGAGATTGGGAGACAAGGTTTGCCAGTGGCTGTGCATGGAAGGCGCATGCACAAGATTTGTGGTTATGCCTGAAAAGCCGGAGATTGTGAAGGGGCGGTGCGCTGAACACGTGTCAGGAATCGGTCCAGGATCAACAGGAGTCGAACTAGGCTGGCTCCCTCCCCATTGTCTCAGATATGACAGGAACACTCTACATGGTGTCAGCGCTCATGATCCCTTCGGATTCCTCGTAAAAGAGGGTTACTTCAAGGCCACAAGAAGTTGGTAAAACCTCGTCCCTCCGTTTTGTTGCGTTGGCGGTTGTCATGGAGATTAGGGCAGGGACGTCGACCTGCACCACATCAGCTGCACATTTAGGTCATGTGACCGCAGCTAGATAAACTCTAGCCTGCAGCAAACTTGTTGCTTCTGATTTTGAATTGGGAGTCTCCTGCGTATCCTGTGATATTCCTTGTTTTGCCTGCTATTTTGGATTCTTGCCTTCCTGTCTCTGCCTCGCTACTTTTTGTCCCTGCTTCAACCTCGCACTCATAGTCTCCTCGAAGTTACGGCCTCTGTGATTGAAATCTCCATTGATCTCCCTCCTCCTATCTGTGCTATTCCCATTATCTGTTGCCTTCCTGCTCCTTTCATCCTTGCAGCTTACACAAGGAACTATTCCCGTTCCGCTCCGCTGCTTCTTGTTGCCAAACCAGACCGCACCCAGGAACTGCCATTTGCCTCACGCTTTCAATCATCAATACCTCCTGTTGCCGAATCGGAATTCCTTCTGAATTGCTTTGCCTCACGTTTTGTCCTGTGAAATTCCTTCAGCTACCGACCTGGACTGCCTTATGGATTGCTATTGCCTCTCGTTTGATCAACGTTGTTTAATCACTCATCACCGTGGACTGCATAGGATTGCCTCCTGTTTCTTGGGATCCACGTGACCATTGCTCCTCAACCAGACTGCCAGTACACTACTCCTCTCCTCTTCCCCGGTACAGACTAGAGACTGCCGTGGTACCACCAGGGGCTGAGGTCGGAACATCCTCGTTTCGTCGGGTATTGCACTTCCGACCCTTAGGTGTACACGTGCCGCGGGAATAGCCGTACCCCGCTGTACCTGGCGATATTACTGGAGCATTGGTTGTCTATGGAATACTTGCTATCAATCCCATGGTGAGAATGTCTGTCCTTATTTATGTTTCTGCTTTTCATTTCACGTTGTGTGAGTATTTAGGATTCTTGTTTCTTGTGTATTGTAACAGCTGTTTTCTGGTCCTTGTAAAGTCAGCATAAAAAGCATTAATTGTGTCAACTGGAATACTGTCGCACACGAGGGAGTCCACTGCCACACGTTTTTGGGTCCATTCTTCCAAACAATTGATCCCTGGTGCTGGTTTACTTGTATTCAGACACAGGGTTACATTGTAGGGTAGAATTCTTCCTCTACACTACGGGGGCAAATTAAGAAGGCAATCTCAACAACACGCCTGATAGGTGGTTGTGGAGCCAGAAAGGCTCTTAGTAAATTGACAGCGTTGTGATTACACTGTATTTTTCCCTAAACAGGAGAATATCAAAATCCTCTATTTGAGGTCAGGTAAGAGCAAAAACAATGTATTAAGGGAATTGCAGCGGGGACACACCCCTACAGCACCCGTGAAGGACCCTCCCACCTTATAAGGATAAGATTTGTAAAAATAGCTTGGAATGGAATAAAAGGACCCAGGGTAAATTGACCAGACCATGGCCTCCATGAACAAGTCTCTCCAAGGATATGCAGCAATCATTACTGACACACTTACAGGGTACCTACAAGGGGAAGAAGCTAGCGAGTCACATGGCAATATTTGAGTTGTGGAGGATGTTTCAGGAGGGCTAGGTGGACGCATTGAGATATCAGTGGATGCTGAGCCAGCAGGAGGAACAGGGGCCCGCACACCCACCCTGCACTCCCCCACCCTCTCCTGTAAGTGAGAACTCTGAGGACACAAACGATGAGCAGAAGATGTACCCATTAGTGGAATTAAAAGCAGCAGAGGGATATTCAAACCTGATATATAAACTGCCATCATATACCAAGGAAGAGGGACAGAAACTAACCGGGCAGCCTATCAGTGAAAAGGGTGTGAGCATTGAGGTGCAGAAGGGAACGAAGGAGGGGCTAGAGGGAATAGTCACAAACAAGTGGGTAACGTAGAAGATTCTCCTAAAGCCAGAAGGGAAGACAACAGGAGAGGCAGGGGGAGCAACCAAGGGAATAGAATTCCTTAAGTGAAGCGGTGCAGCAAGGTACTGGGCAGAAATAATGAAGGAAGCAGACAGAAGGGAGACGGAAAGAGAAGAGAGACTAGAGAGGGTGTGCAGAGAAAGGAAAAGGGAGGAAGAGAAAGAACAGGAGCAGCAACATAGAAGGAAGGAGCAAGAATAGATTGAGAAGCAGAGAGAAGCAGCCGAGAAGGAAAACCAAATGTTAGTGGATAGGGAATGGCAGAAGTGGCAGATAGAGTGGATTATGGGGGAGAGCAAGCGCAAGGAGGAGTAGGAACACATGATCAAAGACATAAAAGCATGATGGTCAACGGGAGACATCATGAGAATGGGAGGAGTAGGTAGGCATGCTGAGCCAGACAGTACAACCCTGCCAAGCATGACCACGACAGCAGCTGAAGGAACGGGCATGGGATCCTATGGGGATAAGGGTGGCATAGACTTGAGTGATTCTAGGGGTATGCTGGGGAAGACGCAACCTCTAGGAGACTGAGATTTATGGACTATATTTGCAGCAATATGGAGACAGAGTCAGAAGATGATGATGCAAAGGGAAGTAGAGATGAGAAAACATGGCAACCGAGGTATAGGTCCCTGAGGGACAGCGTGGAGAGGAACATGACATGGGAAGGGGAAGACATGGAGGGACAATGAAGGACGACAGGAATGATCAGGCGCCATGGACCAGAGCATCATCACATTACCCTGATAGTGAGCTCCCATACGTTGAGAGACTTAGGGATCTCCCAGGATGAAGCGGAGGAGATGGCCATAGCATGTTTCATACTAAGGACACAGGGGGTCTGACAACTCAGCAAGAGTGACTAGGGGAGAGCCAACAAGAGCACACACCAACCACAGAGTTGATTACAAGCACATCATGTTGACTCGAGGAGCGAGTGGAAAGGTGGGGTTCACACAACTGCACCTACTGGAAAAGGGAGGGGGCAACCTCAATATATACCATGGAAACATATTGACAAGGAAAACATGAGATGTAGGTTACCTTCATCAACATCATGACAGTGGTACAGAGATTAGCAGAGGAGGACGTAAAGGGACTACAATTGGCAATCATTGGGGAGGCTGCTGATGACATATGGAAAAGGGCGGGTTTTCTAGGATTGACCATCCAGGACACGCACACAATGGTTCGCCATTTGCAAATTGCAGAGCTTCTGTATTGCAAGATTTAAGGACACAATACCCAGACAGGTCAGGCATTAGTGTGATTATGGCCCGCAAAATGGGGGAAGACGAATACCCCTTACACTATATTAAGGCGATCCAAGAGCTTTGGCGCCTTGAAATGCGAGAACCTGGGACAAAACGGCAGCTTTGTTTAACCACATATTGTGCCAGGGGCTGCCAGTACAGAAGCAGCTCAAGAAGTTAGTAGGCATGGAAGTAAAACCTTGGCTAGAAATACAGCTCACGATAGTACACCATTGTAGGCTATTACAAGAGAAAGTAAGGGAGAAGAACGAGGAGAGAAAACAAGAGGAAGCGAGGCTAGTGCAAAAGAAATTCTGAAGGTATGCCTTGGAAGGGGTGGTATGGACAAGCGCAGGAGCACCGGGGACACCGCAATAACAGTACGCAGCGCCGCCCTTGGGGGAGGATTCATGGGACGGGGAAACTTGCAGCCTGGATATTACGGAAGAGGGGGCCACTCAGGGGACGTGGGTATGGGCCAAATATGCATTACAACCAAGGGGGTTTCCCAGGGGATTTCAAGGATGTGGGAAACGGGTGCAGCAAGGCACATGGGATTATGCAGGGGGGGTTTCAAGGGCAAGGGAGGGAGCCACCACAGCACTGGTTGTGCAGACAGGTAGGGCACATTTCAGGAGTATGCAGAAGCAGGGGGATGTGACAGAATGGGCGAGTGCAGTACAAGCCATCATGTCAAGGGGAACAAGATGAGTATTACACACCAGACCAAAAACAACAATGGGGACAGACGCCCAACGCAAACCCACAGCAACACCAGCCAATGCAAGCTGTACTTTCAGGCACTGCAGATGCCCTAGACTAAGGGTAACACTCCCAGCACGCATACCCGGCACAACAGACGCCGGAGATAATGAACAGGATGCAACCAAATGATGGGGCAATGGCACGCATAGACTCCGTAGCAACAAACCCCATTATGAGTTTGGGAGGGGACACCATTTTCTGGGAATGGGGTGTCCTTATACCCTCAAAAGGACAGCCCACAGATGGACTTGATGTGTTCCATCCTGCCGATCACACCCGACCCTGCAGAGGAACCATGCATAGGGATTTCGATAGATGACAAGACCTTTTCTTTTCTTGTAGACACAGGGGCTACTAAGTCCTGCATCCGAGAGGGAAGCTATAGGTTGTCAGGCATTGCCATAAATACTAAAGGATTCTCTGGGGGTACAAAAGTGGTTTCTTTCACACACAATATTTATCTTTCTATAGGGGAACATGATTTATCTTTGCCTTTACTTTACTCTCTACAGACACATGTAAACATATTAGGGAGAGACATCATGAGCAGACTTAACATGACGATTTAATTCACAGACAAGGGAATATTGTACTCTACACCAGGGATACATGTTCTCAACATAATGGAAATCATTAAAGCATATTGTGGACATAAGTTACAGAGGTGGGTGCCAGTGGATGAGGAGCTGTTCCAATATGGGACTGAGATTGCAATTGCATGGCTCCCAGGGATTCAAGGGAAGATGTGGAAAGCACCACCGTCCTTCTGCCAGGTGGATGTGGCCAAGGTGCCCAGCATCCTATGGACCACCAGTCCCTATGATGTGGGACTTCTGAAAGGGGTCGGATGCGTTGTGGTTTTTCTAATACAAGGCTCAGCCTTTTTGATCATCTAACTAAACTGCAACATGACTGGATTGCTATTAAACAAGGTGAGATTGTATGCACACTTTTTTGATGTCACTGTTTCTTGATGTTGCAACAACCAGTTTTTATCTTAGACTAAGACACTCCTGGCACCTCGTTTAACTAAACATCATGGCATGGCTCCACTTTTCACAAGCACTCAATCTTTGCAAACACATTCAGACCACTGTTTTTACAAATGCGGTATGAATAAACGTGTATTCCCCGGATCCTAGTGACACTTCCACAGGATGGTGGCATGGGTCTGCAGTTTCGATTGTTTAACTACCCGGCGCCATGATGGGATCACAATTAAACAAGCTGGTATCATGCGCACACTTTTTTGATGTCATTGTTTCTTGACATTGACACAACTAGTTTTTAATTTAGACTAAAGTGCTCCTGGCGCCTTGTATAATTAAACATTAGGGCAGGGCTCCACTTTGCGTAAGCACTCGATTTTTGTGAACACTTTCAGACTCACAGTATGAATACACGTGTAGACCCCGGATCCCAATGACACTTCCTTGTGATGGTGGATCGGGCCAGTGCATTTTTTGATACACACGCAACCCAGCAGACACAAACCGTTTATCTATGGACAGTACCTCTGCACTCTTTAGTTGAGTGTAAGCCTCATCAACTGCAGTGCACAAGCACTTTTGGTTTTTTAATCACACACCACAGCAACCAATTGACCGAAATGCATGCTCAGCATTTCCATCAACCAGGTACTGATTAACCCCTTGTCCAGATGAAATATATGAGCGACTTGTACATGCCCATAGCTCCGACCATGTATTGATAGGGCATCGAATCTAGATGTCGGGAGCACAGCTGAAAAACATTATCTTTATTTTTTCAGCAATTCCTTACCAACCAGATCAAAACTCGAAAGGGTTTGTGTCTTTGAATTTTGATTGGAGCCCTCCATCATTGAGCTGAGTGTATTCTAACGCATATAATGTTAAACAAAAAACACATGGTAAACTCCCTTCATGGGGGGTGTTCATAATTATGAAAAGCATTAGTTGCTCAACACTATATTATAAATATTTAGCCAAATGACCACACAGCCCCTCATACACTGTCCTCCGTTTTATTTTTCTGCAGAGTAACAGGATTCTGCATTCCATGCTTCAGTAGCAAATTCCTTTTTGTCTATCCTGGTGAAGGCCCCCCCAATTTCCAGCACATTAGATCAGCTACCTGTGGCCGAAACACACCTGTTGTGACATCCATTCTCCCAATGTTGAATGTCAAAATTGTCGCACTCTCAGTTGTTTAGATCATCCTGTTCTGTATTAGATTGTATGGTTCCATAAGTTATGTGGGACCAATTTTGTTTCTATTGCCTCATACAATCTGTATTCACAACAATGTTTTTGATTTTATGTACCACTTGTACAGTTGTTACAATTTTTGTCCTGTGTGATTCTTATTTTTCATCACTACATGTATCAAACCATTTGTGTGTTTTTTTTTTTATTACTAAAATTCATTTGTTAAACTCTTTAAGAGTGGAATTTCCTATAAGAATTCTTGAGTCATGAGCTGTGTGACTTAATTTGGACGCCCTGATCAATTGCGCTTTTTATGGAGGTGGGAGGAGTGAAAATAAAGCTGAAACCAGTATCAATTTTACCCAGACTTAAACAATACCCACTTTCAAGGGAGACAGACGAGGCCATTTACGAGACAATTGCAGCACTAGTGGAGCGGGCCATTCTAGTACCATCAGCATCACCATGCAACACTGCTGTGTAACCAGTCACGAAAGCAAAACAGGGGTTGTGGCATTTCATCCAGAATTTGGGACCTCTTAATCAGATTGTAGAAGAAGATTATCCTTTGGATCCAAATCTGGCGACAATATAGTGCAGTTTTCCAGTGGAAGCTGCCTGTTTCACGGTCATAGACTTGGATAATGCCTTCTTCTCTATACCACTAAACCCATACTCACAAGATTTGACCTCTTTTATTTATAAAAACAAGAAGTGGAAACATACAAGACTTCCCCAAGGGTACTGTGAGTCACCCTCCATATTCATTAAGGTTGTCCAGATGGACCTAGGCAACGTACAGTTAGAGAACATGGTTATACAGTACCTAGATTGCATTTTGATTTGCAGCACAACAGAAGAGCAGTGTAGAAATGATTCAGTACACATGCTGACAGTGTTAGCTGACAAAGGATACAAGGGGGGCAAAGCCAAACTACACTATTGTCAGAAAGAAGTACCATACATTGGACAGATGATCTCCCAAAATGGCTGACAGGTGATTCCAGAAATATGCAGGACAGAAAAACCCATGACAGTGAGAGAGATGCAGCAATTCTTGGGGTTATACATTTACTGCAGCAGATGGGTCTTTGACTAGAGCATGTATGTCAGACCTCTACTGAGTGCTCTGAAGGAAGCACAGAAGGGACCCAAACTAATAAAGTGGATGACAGGAATGACTGATGTATTCTATGAGCTGACGGAAGCGATATGCACAGCTCCAGTGTTAGGGATCCCAGACTACAAAAAGGAATAATTTTTGTTCTCACACTCCGATGGGGTAGTGATGACAGCAGTTCTGACACAGAGTACAAGCTTGGGGCACAATTCATTAGTATACTACAGTGGGAAGCTTGACCCAGTGATGAGAGGACATAATCCTTGTGAACAAGCTTTGGCTGCTGCCACATTTGCAGTGGACATATCAGCAAGTATCACTATGGGGTAAAGCATCACTCTTTACATGGAGCATGTCCTCTTTGCAATACTGGAGAAACCAAAGAGCGCACTGACAACACAGTAGCACCAGGGTACAAGGTTTTACTTTCAAACCCATCACATAAGGTAGTGAGGTGCAGACTGGTTAACCCAGCGACTTTTCTCATGGACATCTTACAGGATGTTGACTATGCACATGACTGCACAGAAAACATAAAGGAATTTAGTGACACCCACAAGATACAGGAGGACGCACTTCAGGGGGGAGACATACTTTACATTGATGGGTTGTCAACAATTGACCAGATGGATGGGGTCAGACATACAGAGATTGTAACGCTTACCTGGACTCCCCAGGAGCGTAATACCCCTTCTGTATGTAGACCTGATACCTGGAAGCCTTTAGGATTATTTTTCTGTTAGGGCAGAGGGATAACAACAATAGATATGCTATGAAAAACTATTAACTGTAGTAACTACTAGATGGGGTGTGTATAAACACCTACATCTTCACTCCCCCCTTCTAACTCTAGTGCTAAATTCCCTTCTCACCTGTGTTTTGTAATTGTGGAGCTCTCCATCCTGTTTTCAACAGGGGCGCATTGAGATGGTGAAACAATTGCTAAACCTGGCATACTGAAGAACTCGATAATTCTGTGAAGGAGAGTGTCTATCTTTTAAAGAATGAGTGTTTAGGTAGGTAAGCAGAAGAAGACACTGGCCCTCACTATAACTCTGGCGGTAGCCGTGCCCTTATTAAGGGCATCTCTGCCGCCGGAGTTTTTTTTTTTCAGGCAGCCTCGAATGGGCAGTAACCGGGTCATGCCGAGTTTGGCAGACCCAGTAATTGCCCATTCGCGGGTGCCGTTATGGCCAGCCCCCCATCCCCATTCTGCCCCCACATCCAGATTTACTGGCACTTATACAGTTGTAGCAGTGACAGGAAGAGCAGTCAACCTCGAGGGAATAAGTGTTTGGAACCACCTCATAGACATCAAGCCCTACAAAGCTCTCTCCTCACCAGGCAATGAGATCGGCATAACCAACGAACATCAGCAAGAGGAACAACAAAATAATGTGGAACTTACACTGCTGAGTGGAGGACGCCCAGTGGTTATTCACTCAAAGGCACCAGAGTTAAGGCGAGGATTTCCTACAAATCCAGAGTGAGGATACACTGTCTGTGTGTTATATTATTATCTAAATACATTCTTTGTGAAAGTGCAACTGTGATATTTCATGACTGTTCATGTTGCCCCGTCATCTCCAACCTGATACATTTGCAGGTTAATTTGTCCACTTCATCAGACGGTCCGATAGTTTTGAGCATGTCCTCATGGTATATTTCACCACATTTTCTTAGCCTATTTGGCCCAAGCTTACCCTCAACTTGAGCGAGGAAACCCATGAGTTCTCGCTGTACTTCGAGACCCTAGAATTTGAACTGTGCGGGAACCCCTATTTGTCTTTGCCATGAATGATTATATGATTCACAAGGCTTAAAATTCATCTAACAGTAACAAATTAACACTCAGTTTTTGTGCATTTAAGGCGGGCAACTGTTTTCTTCAAGCTGCACACAGATCCAGCAGCATAGGTAAAGATGGGTGAATTAATAGAAAATATGCATATTTTGTCAATTCTCTTATTTCCAAGTGGGGTCTTTGTATTCATATTCTGACAAATATTGCTTCTGTCTAGTGAAAAGACTGTATCCTCTACTAACATTATCCTGACCCCAGCAGGTCAAATGACCATGTCAGCTGGACAGGAGTGCACTGAAAGCACAGTAAGGAGAGGTAAGTGCAGTTCTGACACAGACATGAATGGAGTAGATTTATAGTTCACTGACACTGCTCGAGTGTCTAATAACATGTGGTGCAAACACATGACCAAAGTAGGGAAGGAAATCATCAGGGAGAGCTGTTATGTCACTTTAGCAGCCACCTTCTACCCCCATCCCCCCTTGGCTAATTCATATCCTGACACAGCCCTGTCTATGCTCTACTCTTCTATTTCCTAAACTCTTGATGCTCTTGGCCTTGTCATGAGGATCCATTTGAAGCCCAAAGCCAAGTGCAACTCATGGTATGACTCTGACCTAGCTACACTTAAACCTAAGTGCAGGGTGGCTGAGAGGAAATGGAGGGCTTCTTGTTCATCCTCTGACAAACTGGCCTGTTGACTGCTCCGAAGGCAACACCGACTCTCTGTCCTCACTAAGAGAGCCCATATCAAAGCCTGTGTCCCTGCTGCATCTAATAACTCGGATGAACTCTTAAAAAAATCTGCAAGGAGCTGGCCAGCCATGCCGCCCTCTCTACCTCTCCTGTTGCTTCTCAGGCCCTTTTCCCAGCCCTGGCCTCTCACTTCATCTCAAAAACCTAGGATATCCTGCCCACCCTCTTGTCCCCTCCCCTCTCCTTCTGTGAACTATGGCCCTCCTAAAGCCACCCCACCCTCTTTCTCATCCTTTCCTCTTTTCTCCCCTGACGAGGTTGCTAGACAAGTCCAATATATGAAAGTCTCATCAAAACAGATTCCTCCCTGTTCTTCCAAAACCATCAAGGACCACATTGACACCCTCGCTCCTGCCCTGGCTGATTTCTGCAACCTCTCCTTTGCCTCAAAAGTCTTCCCCTCCCTACTGAAACACTCTCTTGTGCACACTCATGAAACCCACAGCTGACCCTTCTTGCCCTGCTAAATATCGCCCAATCTCCATTACTCCTTTCTGGGCAAACTCCTGGAAAAGCTGGCCATCGCGCAGTTTAACCTTCACTCTGATTCGGTTGTTTGTCTCCACATCTATCAGTCTGGCTTTTCAGCTGCCAGAAGTATGGAAACTGCTCTCCTGAACATCTGTGAAAATCTGCTCTCCAACCTTGACTCTAAAATCCCCTCTGTCCTCATCCTACTCAATCTCTCTTCTGCCTTTGTTACGGTCAACCATACCATACTGCTCAACCGTCTCCATGACAACCTCGGTATCACTGATCATGCTTTGGCCTGGGTGATCTCTTTCCTTTCTGATCGACCCTCTCAGGTCCAAGTTGGGTCCTTTCTTTCATCTATCTCCCTTCCCACATTCGATGTTCCTTTGGGGTCTAAACTCTCACCCTGGGTTTTCAACTAATACCTGGCAACTCTCGCCCACCGCATTGCCATTTTCTGCTCTAATTTCCAGAGCTATGCTGATGACAAACTCATTTTCAGGCTTCCCTCAGTGTAATAAAGAGGCACGACACCTGGGAAGCTTAAGTTAGAGCTTTATATGAGGCCCCCGGAGGTGAGGACCGCCAGCGCAGGAATGACAGAGTACGTTCTCAGGTGAGAGCGTGGGTGCGCACGGGCGTTCCAATGGAACACAAGTATTGAGAATGTGTATAACATCATAACATCACTTTACCTATGGGAAAGGAAGGGATGGAAGGAAGGGGGGGACACAAAACAAGGAGAGAGAGAGAGCTAAAGGATGAATATGGAACATTTATGTGGCAACTGCTGGTTAATAGTAGATGTAGTCGCTGCTGAAATTTCGGATGATCTTCCGATTTCTTTCGACAATCTCCCATCAGAGGCTTCATCGTAGTCGGAATGGTGCTCATCATCTTCCATGTGCCTGTGATATGACGTATCATCAGGAATAAGGTCTTTTCTTGACAATGTGCCACAGTTAATGTCTTTGGATGTGCTGGGTCTGCAGATGTTGTTTGTTATTTTCACAAGATCATCTCCAGACCATCTCTTTCCATCTTCCAATATGACAGATTTTCCTTGTCAACGTCTGACTCTTTGTGGAGACCTGATATTGGATTCGCCCTTGAGTGTTTTCTTTGGTTCTTTGACACAAACCCAGTCTCCTTCCTGAATGGACATTTCTTTTACTCCATTCCTTGAATCATAATATATTGTGTATTTTTCTTTCTTCTCCTTCACCGTTTTCTGAATTTGGTCTGTATCCATTCTTGCCTCACCGGTATCCATGAAGATCCACGCTGGCCTCAGTTGGTTGGTTGTGACTCTGCCCCGCATCATGGTAAAGGGCTCCACGTTGGTGGCGGTGTGTGGGGTTGTTCTGTATGCATATAGAGCTTTCTTGAGGGTTTCCTTCCATGGAAGAGCATTTGCTGTGGCTAGTTGGACTACAATCTTCACTAGCCTATTCATTCTTTCCACCAGTCCATTGGATACCGGGTGGTACAGGGACGTTGTGATGTGGTTGATGGATTTGTTTCTGAGGAACTCTTGAAATTCTGATGATGTAAACTGGGACCTGTTGTCCGAGACAAGATCTTTGGGGTCACCCTCTCTGTTAAATTGAAGGAGGGTCTTCCTTAATACCTTTGATTTGTCACTGGTGGCGCAGGCGGAGCAATTTTTGACTATTTCTTCTGCTTCTTTCCACATGTTGGGCCACCAATAGTTGTTCCTCACCCTATATTTTGTCAAACTCCTCCCTAGGTGTCCCTCATGTGCCAGGTCAAGTAGTCTCTTCCTAAGTGCCACAGCTGGAAATACGCTGTTGCCTCTATAGATGTGTTTTTCATCATGGATATTTCTTCCTTGAAAGGTGCAAAGTCCACTAGATTTTGCCCAACTCCTAACCAGTCATTGGCCACGGCTCTCCTGATTTCTTGTTGTTCTAAGTCAATGTTGGTGATGCTTCTCCATTCATCTGTGGGAATGGCGGGATTGATGACAGCTATGATGTCCTCATCAGGAAATTCAGTCTCAATGTCTTGGGTGTCTTTGTTGGCCGTTAACCTAGAGAGGCAATCGGCTACTTGGTTTTGTGGACCAGGGGTGTAACATACTTGGTGATTGTATTGCATGATGTCAAGGAACCAACGTCAAATCCTTGGTGATATAAGGTGAGGTGTTTTGGATTGAAGGATATTCAGCAAAGGTTTGTGGTCTGTTTTGAGTAGAATGGACAGACCCCAAATTAGGTTCCTGAAGTGTTGTAGAATCCATTTGACAGCTAGGGCCTCCCTCTCGATGGTGGAGTAGTTTAACTCGGCACCTCTTAGCACCCTTGATGCAAAGGCGATGGTCACAGTGCTTCCATTCTGTTGTTGTTCCAGGACCCCACCAAGCCCGATCTTGCTGGCATCTACTGATACAATTGTCTTGGCTTTATAGTCAAACATGCTTAAGGCTGGAGCTCGATTGATGCCGAGGAAACTTCTCAACTGATCTTTATTTTCGGGTTCGGCCAAGTTCAATATGGTGTCCATGAGTTTCTTCCTGGAACTCATGCCTCTGGCATCAATGGAATGGCCGAGGTAGGAAACTTGATTACATTTTATATTGCATTTCTCCAGTTTAAGGGTGAGCCCACTTTTTTGGATCACCTGTAGGGCACCCATAAGTTTAGCATCGTGGTCCTCCTCTGTTTTGGCTGATATGAGGATGTCGTCTTGAAAACATTGTACTCCATCAAGGCCTCCGATTAAGTGTGACATTAACCTCTGGAACACCGCCGCCGCCGAAGCGAGTCCAAAGGGCATTCTGTTGAACATGAACGCTCCCAACGGTGTAACAAAGGACGTGAGGGCTTTTGAGTTCTCCTCCAAAGCATTTTGGTGATATGCCGAGGAGAGGTCCAGGGTGCTGAAGTATTTTGCTGGCTTCATGGTTGAGAGAAGTTCAGATATATTGGGAAGGGGCTGCCTGTCGATCCATATGTTTTTGTTCAGATCCTTCAAATCGACACACATTCTTACGGAGTTGTCAGGTTTTCTTACTAAGACAATCGGGGCGAGCCATTCAGAGCTTTCTATGGGCTGGATAATGTTCTCATCACACAGACGTGTGAGTTCGTTTCTCAATGCCTCTTTAGTTCCAAAAGGAACTCCACGGACATGATGGGCCACAGGAATGGCATCCTTTGTTTTGGAAGCCTTTGAGGAGTCCAATTTTGTTACAGAATACCTTGGGGAATTGTTCGGCCAAAGCAGATTTAATGTCGGTGTTGCTTTTGAATACACTCAACACAGGGATTTCTTCTCCAGGGTGGATTTTCACTTGGAGGGCAGCCTGTTCTTCCCAGCCTACTACTGAGGATCCGTTCCTGGCCATGAACAGTTTACAGTATGTTTGTCTGTTATGGAACCTAAGCTTAATCCAAGTATACCCAATGATGTCGATGGGGGTTTTCCCATAGCCCATAGCTCTCATCAGGGAGTTCCCTAAATCGTGAATTTTGCCAGACAGCACCTTCAGGAATGTTTCGACGTCTACCATGGTGTAGGGGGAACCTGTATCCACCATCACTTGTAGAGGTATGTCATTCACGTACATGTTGACCCAGGGACCATTGCACTCCTGTAGAGAGGTGACAGTGAGGATTTGTACTTGTGGGCATGCTTGATTGATGCACAACATGCTGTCAGACACTTGATCGCTGTCCACTGTTCTCACAGACCCAAATTTGCTGAAAGGCCATCTGGTGACATTGCCAAATCTACCGG
This sequence comes from Ambystoma mexicanum, assembly GCF_040938575.1. NCBI lineage: Eukaryota > Metazoa > Chordata > Amphibia > Caudata > Ambystomatidae > Ambystoma > Ambystoma mexicanum. The sequence goes on from NC_090941.1 coordinate 257,169,836, forward strand.
ATCTCCCTCGGGTATTTCTACAGACTTTGGCAAAATGCCCTAGCTGGCCACATTTGTAACACTCAACATTTGTTGTGGGACATATCTTGCCGGTGTCATGGTGTTTACACCATCCGCATTTTCGGCAGCGTGCAGGATTTTGACTGTCATACATTGAGACTCTCCCTCTTCCGGAGCTGAACCTTGAACTTTGAGGCGCTTTTCTCACAGCTGCCACCACAGTTTCTCCAGAGTTGACTTTGGGGCTGACTTATATGGATTTCACTTCAATACTCTCTTTCTGGACCAGTCTTTCTTTCATGCAGTGATCTCCAAACTCCATACTGCTCACTATTTCGGTGGCTTGGTCCAGTGAGTGATTCCTTGTCTGCCACAGCCTCTGCTGTATGCGAGGACCGGCCACGTTAAGTACAAGTTGGTCGCTCAAATATTCATTGCCGACACCCGTGAAATCACAAGTGGACATGAGCACCCTGAGGGATGCTAAGTATGAATCAACTGATTCACCCTTCAATTGCTTCCTGGAAAAGAACTTGTATCTCTCTAGCTCTACATCTGTCTTATTGCCGAAGTGTTTGGTGAGCTTGGCTAAGGCAGTGTCAAATTGCAGTTGCCATCACCTCCAACATCGTCAGGCTCCGGGAGTGCCCTAAACAATCTGAGATGCTCTGCCCCTATGCAGTTTAGAAGGGTTGCTTCTTTGAGGTCATTGTTGATTTTATTGCCCCCAATGGCTCTCAGGTAGACCTGGAAGCCGTTGAGCCATTGTTCCCAGGGGCATACCGGAGTTCCAGGGCAGGGGAGAAACTTCGCAGGATGAGGAATATTCTGCATGCTTGGCGATAGGTGTGTTGCGAGGCAATACGTAAACTATTACAGGCTATCCAGTATAGAGAGGACCAGGAAGAGAAGCACTGTTTTCGTGAGGGGCCTTAGAGTCAAGACAAGTGTATTTAGTGAAGTGCTCCAGGTGCTCTTTAATGCAAGTAGAATCCCCCTTTTTTGTTTACGATATGAAAAACACAGGTGGTTCTTGCAATACAGGGGGAGGCACCCCGCATACGTTTTTCTTTCATTAAAACATTGGTCTTGGAGAGCTGAGCTGGGATGGGCTCGTGTAGGAGCATAGGGCAAAGGAATTACCCAATGGCACAGTGTGTAGGGCTAATGCGCACAAGGTGTGCATTGTTCATGTTTCTGCAGGTTTTTACTTCAGGCGAGCAGGCTTGCGTGTGGGATGGCACTTGGTAGACGAAAGCGAGCTCCGTAGCGTGTTGTCACCATGGAAACCAAAGACAAGGATACAAAATGGCCGCACGTAAACCTACGCTGGAAGGTGCCTTTCTCGAATCACCGTTGGAGGGTGATTCATAAGATGCGCTATGGTATTGCGGCCGGGCCCTTTGCAAACCCTTGGAAATGGAAAGAGGTACCTTAATGGATCCAGCGTTCACCACTGGGCTGATCACACAGACAGGGGCCGCTCACTTGTGTGCCTGTGGCGGCCGATCAGCACAGGAGGCCGTGGCAGGCAACAGTGCCAAGCGTTCCCGTGAGCGTGCGGTTGCGGGCTGCAGTGCCCGGCGGCGGCGCATCGGATGCACTCCGGGGGCCACAGGGGTGCCTCGTCGCCAATTGTAATAAAGAGGCACAACACCTGGGAAGCTTAAGTAAGAGATTTATATGAGGCCCCCGGAGGTGAGGACCGCCAGCGCAGGAATGACAGAGTACGTTCTAAGGTGAGAGCGTGGGAGCGCGCGGGCGTTCCAATGGAACACATGTATTGAGAGTGTGTATAACATCATAAAACTCAGCCACCTCTTCTCCTTCTCTTATCTATGATTGTCTATCTGCCATTCAGGATTGTTGGCCACCAACAATCTTTGTCTGAATGCCAGAAATACAGAGATCCTCCTTATCGGCACACCGTCACCCTCCTTTCCTGTCACTCTCTGGCCAGCCTCCAATGACCCTCCTCCTACCCCCACCTGCAAGGCTAAGACCATCTGGGTCATCTTTGACTCCACGTTTTCATTCTCCACCCACATCTCTGATATCTCTTAAAAGTCAGACTTCCTACTGCACCTCCTCAGAGGTATTCTGCCTTTCCTCTCCTTCCCCCAAAATGTCACTGTCTCTCGAGCCCAGGTTCTCTATAGGCTGGATTATTGCAACAGCCTCTTTCTAAATTTATCTGCCTCTATTCTCTGACCTTTGCAACTAATCCAGGACAGGACTGCAAGACTTCTCCTTGGCCTCAAGCCCTGGGATCATATCTCTCCAGTCTTAAAATCTCTTCCCTGGCTCTCTGTGGATGCAAGGATTAATTTCAAGACCATTTGTATTGTCTACAAGGCTTGCTAGGGCCTGGGTCCAAAATACCTTCAACTGTCCCTCTGTAAATACCTTCCCTCATGAGCTCTTTGCTCCTCCACCTCTTAACTCCCTCAGAGTCAGTCATGTTTCAAAGAAACACGCTGCAGGCAGATCTCTCTCTTCTGCTGGGCTCCCTCAACCCCCAGAACAGTCTCCCTGCCACTCTGAAACTTAAGGAGAACCATCTCTGTTTCAGGAAGCACCTCAAGACCTTGCTCTTTGCTTCTGCCTTTGCTCCTCTTCTCCCTTGCTGATCTGTTCTGTCTCGGCATTGTGCACCTGGTTACCCTCTGAATTTCAGGCCCAGGTACCTGCTCACCCTGCCACCCACCCGTACTGTCTTCTGGCAACACCTTGCACTGGTGTCTGTATCTGCAACCCTACAGGCCCCCATTTTCTGCACTTATCAGACACACCCTGTCTGTTGTCTTAAACCTATCACTTGCCAATTGCCAGCTGCACTACCACTGTTTTTATTATTTATTTAGTTTTATTTCTTTGCTCAGCACTTTCCACTTTCTCCCCACCTCCCACACACTTTCCCCTTTCCCTTTCCCTTGCACATTCTAAGTGTCATTGGGCCCAGTAAGATTGTTGTTTTGTTTCTCCCTTGTTCCCCTCCCTTGCCTCATTACGCTCTTAACACTTGTGTACGAGCGCGATAGAAATAAAATATCAATGTCTGCTAATTAATCCCCCATGCCATCAGTGCATTCAGAACGTTCATAGCAACTGAAATACCAGCAGCAAGAGCCCAATGCCTTATTTAGCTCTCCATGGTTACAACTGGAGGAATATTTCAAGGAAATACAGCAACATTGAGATGGATGTTTCAAGTGACTTTCCCATATGAAGACAGTTGCATAAAGACTTTTGACATGATGAACAATTATTGGTAGTTAGACCAAGCCATATAATATATAACGGATGGGCCGCAGAAAGGCGATACAAAAATAATAATACTGAAGGAGCTGCCCTGCCCAAAGAGGGGGGTGAAGGAAATAGGGGGAGAACCAGGATGCTGGGAAAGACTGCAAACGCTAGTGTATGGCCAAGTATACACAGAAGAATGATGGAAGGATGGAGAAGTAGGAAGCAAAACACATACCATAGTACAATCACCAGTGAATACAGTACAAGGAGAGAATGACAAGTGTCTGAAGGAATGGGATGAGAGCGCCAAGCTGCTCACCTGGGTAGACAATGAAGATGGACCAATGCCTATAATACCTTTGAGGAAACCCGCATTCTGCTACAAGAATGAGAGAAAAGTGAAAGTTGGAGATAACACAGAATGTCAGTACACAGAAAAGCATCCAGCAATGAAGATAGGCACTGCAGTACTGATGGATCATTACCGGCCATGTGGAACCAAGCATACGAGAAGCTGCCACCCAACTGGGGAGGAGTTTGTTCGCTGGTACACATCAATGTGCCATCACTGATAGTGCCCCAGAAGGATATAAAGCTTGATGACTTCCCAAAGATGGACACCAACACAAGGAAGAAAAGGTCTCTGGGAGTAGGAGATAAAGAACAAGTGACGCAGTGCGTGGAAGTCAGTAGAGTGAAAAGAGACAACTATTTCTCATGATAGTCAGAAACCTCCCTAGATGATGTAACACCAGAACATAGGTTATTCATCAAAACAGAAATGTTTTTCATGTCAGTGGTTCCAGCAGTACAGACATATGCAAACGCAAAATGGTTGCAGGTTACCAGGTGCGAGTTGATGCTGACAATAAACTCTACAGTGAATGGATTCAACACAATAAAGGAAGAACTCCGAGCAGTATGTCTGATGGTGCTCCAGAATAGATACATTCTGGACCTTCTCCCAGCAATGGAAGGAGGAGTTTTCACACAAATCAGATTTTCCTGTTGCACGTTAGTACCTGCCAATGATGGAAAGAATGGCACACTGACAGAAGCAGTGACCCAACTGTCGAAAATGCATGCCAAAATGGAGGAAAAAGCAAAGGGGACTGGTAAAGACCAAAGCTGGATAGCATGTCTTTGGTCATGGATGCTTTCATGGCTGGCAGATGGACTGAAAGTATTACTAGGAGAACTAATATTGGTACTTGTGGGACTGTGTGTGATAAAGTTATGCATCACTCAATGCCGTAAGACAACAGAGAAATCGATATGAATGAAGGTGATGACGGATGTGAAAATAGGAGGTGCAAAGGACAAGATAGTGGAAGAAAGAGACAAGCTAAGAGCAAGATTAAAGGGATTTCCACTATTCTCACAGGAGACAATGAAGTTTGACAATCCATGCAAAAACAATAACAATGGAGGAAGATGGGTATGGTGCAACCCAGAAGGAGCGTGCAAGTGCTTCACCTCGAATGTTGACGATAATGCAAATTACTATGGGCACCTCGGGGACTGACTAAAATATGGCTACCAAGGATAAAGGTACTATATGGTGAAGTGCTCAACAGGTTGACCAGAGGGGGGACTGAAGAGTGTCCCAGGAATACCCCTCCTCACCCTAATGAAAATGACAGGACGAAGAGCCAGGAATGCTCAAACTCATCCATATTATTTTGGATGTATCCCAAGTGCACCACTGGCTGACACGTACACAGAAAGGTAGCACCTCAGTCAGCCATTCAGACCTAATCCAGTGTATATCTTTACAGGTATAAAGGACACAACAGAGAATGCGGATGGAAATACCCTGCTGGACAGTCTCGATTAAGCACCAAGAAGCCACAATGCTAACGTCATTAGTGACAACACAACATAGCAGCGTTAGTCATGAAGCACACTCACAGCCCTGCACCGCATTACATGAAGACACATTTGCATACATGAAGAACATGGTTACACAGATCTTTAGCTAAAGGACGGATACATACACAGACTGTCAAGGCTTTTATTATTTTTCTCAGTAGCAAAATGCAGTAACACAGAAATGTAAGGCAACCAGAGATCCAGAGCAAGTTTACAGATGCTTATGGCAAATAAATGCAAGGCACCAAGAGATCTAGAGCAAGCTTGCAGATGCTTATGGCAAAATAACCCTATGGGACTAAAGGAGTATATATGGAGCCTGGTAGGACCATGTGTGACTAACTTATAGGTTACTTAGTACAACACGAGCCTGCAGAAGTCATATTATTATATAAGAGCTGATTCAGGTTGCACAGAGCGCGAAGCTTGCTCACAGCCAATATTAGAGATAAACAGTCATATTCAAAACTCTAGACAACAAAGGGACCAGCTGCTGAAAAACAAAATAAATCCTCATAGATACAGGCTCAAGAGATCGATTTTGTGGTCTACCAGCAGATGATGCAGCAAAGCCAGGCAATGGGCATTCACCCATGGTGGGAAAGAAGAGCCGATCCCAGAAAACCAGATGAGGAATAAAACAAATGTTGCAAACATGGGTTCGCTCTCTTAAAGACAAAGCAATACATTACCAGATACAATACAGACACATAAACATTTGACATAACCTTGAAGAGGTGCACAGAGAGCAGAGAACCAAATCGAGTCCCAGGCTTGAGGAGATCAGCTCTTGCCAATCACGACATAGAAAATCAGGGATGGATGGATGGCAAGGGGCAAGAACGAATGGTAAGACCACTACTCCACAACAATGTAATAAATAGTTTCTCGGGGACGGGACAGGGTAGCCACCTGACATGCAAGAACCAGTTGAACAAGCTCTATAGGAGGACTTCCATAAGGATACCTCTCTTAGCATGCAATCCGCATTGGGGTAAGTTTTTTGGGGAAGGGCCCAGTTGATGACGCAATGTCACCACAAACTCAGGGAGCACGCATTGTACTTGAGAAGTACTGGAGAATCTTGATTGGCTTGTATGACTCCTGTTATTCTTTTGTAATAAAACACAGTTCTAACTTGTCATTGGCTGAGTCCTCTGTTTATTTCTTTAGTTTTTTATTTTATTTGGTTTACAATCTGCATATAATAGATAAGAAACCTTAACAATTTGATGCAAAACTATCATATATACAACTTTTAAATTAAACAATGTCTTTTCCACTTTAGCAAAATAAGAAAAAAAAGAAGAAAGGAGTATAAGATAGTGAAGGAAAAAAGAAGGAAATAGAGGGGAAGAACGGAGAGAGGAAATGTAAAGGCAACACAAGGAGAGGGAGAGGTAGGTCAAAAGATTTAAGAAATCCCAAGCCTATTACTTTCCTCTTCTCCAGATTATTTAAAGATACATTTTTAGATGACAATTATGCAAATTATCCATGATAAGAAAACTCCTTGTCTCTTTGTTGTGTCCATGGTTTCTCTCCCCCTTCAGTCTTGAATTTTTCAGGATGTGGTTCTTTAACTTCTCATGTGACTTATTTATTTTCAATGTGTCTAAATTTTAGCAATGCTAGTATTTATTTGCTTCCTCAGTCTTTCTTTCTGGATGAGGTGTTGTATTACACCAGATGTATGGAGTGGAGAAAGCTTACCACTGCTGCTGTAACCTGTATTTCATGCCTTGATATTAATCTATGCCACATGCTCTCTGATGTCAACCAGTCACATCTTTCTACAAATCTTCCTAGTTTTTTCATCCTTAGGCCCCACGTTCCTATGCATTGGATTAATAAATGTCTCAGGGACTGATTTCTTGGGGCTACACATCCCTCTCAGTATTTCACTGCTCGCTCAGACTGTTTTTCCAATTTCCAATATTTCCCAAGTGGGTAGTATGTTCAGTTTCGCTCTGAGAAAGTTGCTCCTAATTTTCTCGTCCGGGTATTTTTCTAGATACTTTGGGAGGGTTCCTATTTTCTTGTCAACGACCAGAAAGGTGTCCTTTGGGACTGATGATCTTGCTTCCCTGTTGTGTCTATCCAGTCTAGGGTTTCCAGCTCCCGTTTTACCTTCAGGGGGTTGTTCTCCAGTATTTCGAGACTTAGGCCTATCCTTGCTAACGCAGTTTTTACTTTCAGGTCCAGTCCCCGCAGTATCCCAGATTTCAGTTTAATATGATGTTCATTGATATCCTCATACAGAGAGACACCTTTAGGATTTGTAACCTCCCTGTAGAGTGACATCAATTTCCATTCTGCCAGGCAACTCAAGGATTTTAATCCCAGTTCAAATCGCAACTGCCACCCTGATGTGCTCCATGGTAGGTTTAGGGCTCTCTTCCAAATTCTATCCTCCACTTTAGCCCAATTAAAGTCCCACAGTTGGGATTTGGCTTCTAGGCCATATAGTAATACCGGTACTATCTTAATCAGATAATATTTTATCAGTGGGACCACTGAGAATTTGCAATATCAACCTTTGATTTTAATCAAATGAGGAATTAAGGATAGGGCTTTAGAAAGCACATTTCTTTCTGCTTTATTATTGTCTGGGCTTGAATAGATCCTATAAACCAGATAGGTAAGATCTTTGACTTGTGGGATATTTTGCCCATCCAGGACCCATTGCTTATAATTAACCTTTTTCCTTGGGTGCTTGAAGACCAAAATCCTGGACTTCTTCAGATTTATTGTCAACCCATTTTCCTTAGCGTATTTGCTCAGACCATTCAGCAGTCTCTGTAGACCCAATATCGGTTCTGTCGAGCAGGATGATATCGTCCGTGTAGGCCAGCCAGAATATTTTCCTTCCGTTAAGTTCCGGACTGGCCAACGTGGACAAGATCAGATGTTCCCTTGCATCTGGAAGGAATAGATTGCAAAATGTGGGTGCCCCCAAGCAGCCCTGTGTTATCCCTCTTTCTACCAGGACTGACTCTGAGAGGTGACCCCCACTGTCCAAGCGTACCCTTACATTTGTTCCCCTGTGTAGTTCCATTAACATTGACAGGTGCGTCTCTGGGATACCCTTTCTTCTAAGGTTATGCCATCCCCTTGATCTATCTATTTGGTCAAAGGCCTTAGAAAGATCTATCCAAGCCCCAAATAATGGTGTCCCTCCCTTGGCCATTGATGTTTCACTGAGGAGATTTAGCATGATTCCATTCAGGGCCGTTGATAGCCCCTTTCTAAACCCGGTTTGACATCAGGATAGTACCATCTCTTGTTCTACCCAAATCGAGAGCTCATTTAGCAGGAGCCTCCTGAATATTTTGCTATCAATATCCAGGAGGGCGATATGTCAATACATTTAGGGGTTTGACCTATAGCTCTCTTTGAAAAATGGTATAATCAATGTTGTCTTCCATGATGGGGGGAAGCTCCTTTGCTGTAAAATCTCCATGAAAAGTCATTTTAGCAGTTTTGCCCAGAGTGATGGATTATTCCTAAGAATCTGGTATGTAAGGCTGTTAGGTCCAGCACTCTTGATGATGAGGTCTTGGTTATTACCTCTATAATTTCATCCTCCTCTAATTGCAATGTCCACCCCTTATCTAATGGCAAGCAGTTTGGATCTTTTGATACCTTCCCAAAGCTGTTTGCAAGGTGTTCTAACCAGCTTTTTTTGGGAACCAAATTGCATAATGTGCTTTTAGACTGAGAGCATAGCTTTCGTATAGCTGACTAGAAGCTTCTTGAGGATGAGTTCGAGACTAGCGTTAGCATTTGCTCCCCATCTCTTTGATTGAGGAGGGCCTTATGGTTCCTAACCCATGCTTTATAATTTCACCTGATTATTTTTAGTTGAAAAGTATAGGATCCTGATCTAAATTTTGGATAATGAATCATCTAATACTTTTCCTCATGTTTCCCTTTCTTTCTCTAGTATCTTCATCAAAGCTATGGAGCTGTTTATGTTTTGTATTGTTTAGCGTGTTTTAAGCTGAAACTTCATGCTTGCAGAGGTCCCAGACCATGTCCTGGTCGATCTAGCGACAGCACCCCTATAAAAGGTCACACCCAAATGCTGCTCTGCATTGTGTTTCTGGCTGTCCAGGACTAAGCACCTGCTGCAGATTGCTGTTTCTGGTTTTGTGCTTTTCTTACAGAATGACATCCATGGCTGCTGCATGTGCATCATTATCAACACTACCACCATCTGGAGGGAATGGAGAGGGGAACAGGTGTGGTGATGCAGAGGGGGATCAAGAGGACAAAGAGCATGAGGTAGGGGAAATCCCTATCACCAGCTGCCAGTGTGAATCTTTGGTCTGGAGACATTTTACCACCATTGGGGGTACCCTAGGCATGTGCGGCCAAGGTTTGATGTACTGAGTGCAACGTTGCACTTCGTCACGTAAAGCCTGGGCTGTATAGCTATGGGACCACCTCCATGTAGCGACACTTAAGGTCAAACCCCAAGGCAACAGTTTGGACGGTCATCCTTTTCGAAGGGATGAGCTGGTTGACAACCACTGTCAAATCCTCATCACCTGCTGCTGCCACCACAAGAGACACTCCTTTGGGGCAGAGCATCCCTGCGGATGCCTCACAGGTAATACATGACGCAGTCAACCCTTGCCTTTCGAGGGTGACTGTGCTCTGTATGCACTGTGACACACCACTCTGCAGTGGGAAGCAGTTTTGAAGTGCATTTGAGGCTGTGGTCCGGGTGCATGAGAAACAGTGCCCCCTACCTAAATAAGGCCCACCCAACATCTTCCTCTCTCCATCTGCCCCTTCGTCCCTGTGGTTGGTTCCTGTTCCCTACCCCCCTTGTGTGTTCTGGGTAAAAAATCCAAACAAATCATAAAAAACTAAAAATAAAAAAAATAAACAGTTCTTTTCAGAGCCACCTTTTACAGTTCAAAAATAGAAGTACCAAAAAATGCTGCAGGATCCTATGCAGCATGCGAAGTCCGCGGACAGCGCAGTAGTCCACAGACATCCACAAAATGGGCAGTGGTGCAATCAAAAACATTGCACTCTTTTGCATGGGACAGTAGTGGCTCTGAAAATATCCTTTTTTATTTTTTGTTTTTAAAAGTGTTTTTCAAGTTTTAAAGTAAAGTAGGCAACACCTATTGCAAAATGCTTGCTATATTTGCAAAAAGGGCTGCAAAGCCAGCATCAGTAAGATGTACTCCATATCTGTGGAAAATATTGGTGTTATGAAATGAAATATTTTCATTATTGAAGGACGCCATGTCAACATCTCTCAAAAATGCACAAACAGCCTTGTTGACATTGCACCTCACTTTCTCCATTTGTGGACCAAATGAACTGCAGCGCAGCCACATCTGTCTCTGGGCATTAGGACAAACAATTAGTTGGGAGGTCAGGAACATGTCCATCATTTTCCCAAATGTCTCCTTCATTGCAAACTGCAGTGAAATGTCAGTTATGCGGCCTAAACTGTTACCTCCACTATGAACAATGATGTTGCAGTGTGACTAAATTGACACAAAATGGGAACAAGTCCACTCATGTCATGCTGCGCACTCCATACCATTGCACATGAACATCATGAAATCCAAGATTTTCAGCCACTCCACACTGCTCGGCATACACCTGCAACCAATGTATCCACTAGTCCCCCAAAATCCACACACTCTGCCTCCTGAAAGACACTGCCATAGCCATAGCCATCTGCTCTCCTCTCAGCAAACAGACCTACTGCTACACTCTCTCCTTGCATACCACACCCAGGAAACCTTATTGGCCAATCCCTGGGCACAGTCTCATTTCTATGCCTGCCATCCTCAAAATCCCCAGATGCGTCACGTTCTGTCCGAGGACTGCTGCAGTGTCACGGACAGATTGTCCAATTGAAGAGTGTGGGGAGAGAAATTAAACACAAGGTAAGGTATATACTCTTTAGTGGTGGCACTGGAAAGAGACTTTTTTTAAAGAGGCTTGTAAACAAACACCTTTGTTTATATTGCTTTTTGGCTTTTCCCTTGTTTTTTCCTTACAGGCTTACATGAACCTCTTCAAAACATTCCTTACATGATAACGGAAAATGGTATTTCCAATGTTTGATAAATAAATGCCATCTGCAGCAAAAAAAATCACACTCTGAGAATTAATGTACTCATTCTAAATAGAAAACATCCCAACACTGCACAAAAAAGAAGATATGCCTCTGTTCAGAAGACACCTTCCTGTGTCTTGCTGAGGACAGAAGACATTGGGGCAGTACCATAGTGCTCTAGGTGGTATTTGAGAAGATAGCAGCTTGGCACATGGAAAAAGCAGCATTAGTACCTTTAGCAATTCATTCAGTGCACTCTGCAAACATACTGCACTAATGTACCCCAAATCCTGTCTTCCACAGCGCACCACAAGAAGATCTGGAGTATGAAAAGTGGCCAATCGTGACAAAGTGCAAACGCATCTTGCAAATTGTGGCCAGGCACACCACCCCACAAAGTCCCCATTCCCTCAAATCCAGGTTGGCAGAAATGCCACTTATCTCTGAATACCTCTGCAGATCATTCTCCCATCATCCACACATTGACTCACTCAATCGGTGCAACCACAGCCATCTTCACTACACACAGCAATGAAAAAACGAATATCTTCTGTTCTTATAAAGCATAACCAGAACAACTGATTGGCTAATCACCACAGTCCCCTTTCAATGCCAGGAATCCTGGAGAGTCCTGGATGTGGCACGCCCTGTCCACAGACTACCACACTTTGCAGTACTTCCTCATTGGCTACTGTTAAGCAGTCACACACCCATCCAATCACATCGAACTCTACATCTAACTCAGTTCAACACTTGAAATGTACTGTTCAACACCCAGAGTACAGTTCTCCTATTATTCCAAAGCACCTGCATCACAAACTACTACACAAATCTGCAAGATTTCGATTTGCAGATTCAACTACATTTGCATCCATCAACACAAAGTACAGGTATGCATATATTTCGTAAAGTAAATGTCCAATTCTTTTACAAATGCATTCCTGCCACTTACCTGTACAACCTACTCAATATTCATACTCTCATTTGTCCCATCTCCTGACATCAAATGACAGTTACTTACACTGCTGCATGCTTAGAAAGTGTTCTTTTAATGAGCACTTCCATAACAGTTTCAAAACACATATTTCAATTTCAGCAGCACACTCTGTGATTTTTTTTAAAATGAAAGCCACATTTGAAACATTTCCACAGTATGTTCAGGTGTCAAATCCTATGTCAAAATTCAATGTATTATCACAACATGCATGCTTGCCCATATCACCCATTCTAATGTGCAAACTGTTAATTTCTTCTTTCATTCTGTCACTTTAAGAACCACAACTCCCACTAACAAAGCTGCACTAAAACGCCCACAATGCATACTCAAAATGAAAACTGCAAGTATCTTACTAAAGCATGCCATGTACATGGATTGAAAAATGACAAAATCCTATGTGTTTAAAAGTATTTGTTTTAGCACCATTTGAAGGAAACCAAATAAATGCATGTGTACATTTACAGCAGTGCTGTGTGTAATTTTTAATAAATTAATTAAACAAAATGGAAACAATTTTTCGAACATATTGCAGTAGCACTAACATACCAACCATGCATGTGTGTTACTGAAATTGCACACACTAACATTCTCCTTTCTAATCTGTACATGCTTCTTGGCTTCTCCATTTTTCTCTGCATGCTATGACTTGCAGTGCTCCATTTCTAACAAATAGTGCAACAACAACTCTCACACTTCAAAACAGCAGCCCCATAGGGCCTACTTATCACAGGACCACTGGCGCCATTACCAACACTGCTGGTGCTCTCATGTCCCCATTCCCATACAGTGCTATGCAACTGCACACAAATATAGACAAATATTTTCCAGCATCTGACTTTCCAGGCCAACATGACCTGTAATGTCCTAGTGAAATTGGAAAGTTAGCTGTCAAACAATGATTAGGAATCTGGTGGCAACCCATCTGCAGCAACAGCAGTGTTACAGCCATACTTGCAATCACGTGCAATGTTACTAACTCTTCTTCCCAACAACTCCTCCTACAGTGCAACGTAATATCTTCGTGTAATACAATTGCTTTGCCATTACCACACATACTCACTAATTTTCCCTTTCCCAATTTCTTTGAAGCTCAGCCTCCTGAAAGACACCAATGTCTCTCCTAGAAGATAAAAACCGGAAGAAAACTACTCTTCAAATCCTAAAAAGTAAGTGCACTAGTGTACTAGTATTGTTTCTGTTACTCATAAAGTGCGATGTAGCCTTAGAATAGCCTACAAAATTCTTTCAAAACCAACAGCATTTACTTCGCTCTTACTCATAGCACCACAGCAGGTACACTCTTTGTATTCTCATCTGAACACCAGTATTGTAACACCCACTACTATCGTGAAAACATTGTAATGTCCTTACTTATTCATGCACAGTACACTATCTTACTCACTGAACCAAGTCCTTCACACATCCACACACAACTACTCTTACAAGCTTCCCAAAGAGAACTAACAGCCCACTGTACAATAACAAAAGCCCCTATTTATATCTGCCTGGATATTCACACACCCATTCACAATGCATGCAAATACATTACACAACATTCAAACCCACACTTTCCCCCACAGACAGAACAGAATGCCTACTAAAAAACAACTGCATTGAAAACAATGAAAAAATAGAGCAGATAAAAATAAAAGCATGCAAAATGCTCATCCACTTCTAGCAGAATTTAGAGCAAATATTCAAACAAAAAAGCTAATACAGTCAGTCAAAACAGCTGAACCAGGTAGCAGTAAACGGTGGCCCCTTTTCCAAAAAGTAAAAATAGAAAGAAAAGTATTAAGAAGAAACAGAGTACTAATAACGCTACCACTACATCTAGCAATGTTCAGGTAGCCACAGTTAAGCATTCCCAAAAAAAATGTTGACAAAAAAAGTTGCACCATAGAGTACTTCACAATCTTAGGAAAGTCACGCTCAACCCTTAAAAATTACCACAGAAGACTAATCCTGGAAGCTCTCATTGACAGCACAATGCTCCACAAAATAAAACGGTCTACATTAACTTTAAACAGAATGAAACCACTAACAAAATTAATCAGTGAACTTAAAAACCTACTTCTACACATGTGCAATGTCAACATAGATACCTTTGCAAACTTTGGTGCAGGTGACTGGATTCACACAAGCAGCACAGAACCATATTTCAATGAAGAGGCATATAGACAAGAGCAGAAAAACCCAATTGTAATACATAGCAGTGGACATGGGTATGAAGTCGTGGACAACACTATTATGGCACAAGAAACCCTCATTGAAAAAATGGCCCCAACAAACTTACAATCAACTCTTCATTCCACAAGGCAATTTGTCGAGCCTACAAATGGCCCTGCACTTCAATGTGTAATGTACGGAAACACTCCTTCAAATCTTTACGCAAATTCCTCAATCACTATGTGAAAGTAAAAGAGAACATTAGAATTAAAACTTTGCAAACCATGGACACCTGTCCAGTGTGCAATTACATTAGACTGTGAGGACATTCATTAGCCTGCATCTCAGGACCTGCTTGCAAAAGCACATTCAATCTTCTAATAAACATGCGTAGAAAAGAAATAGCAAAGTTTAAAAGCACATCTGATGAAGTACCAAACCAAGTATGTGTGTGTTTTGCAGAACTTTTTTATGAAAAGAGCACCAAAACTGTAGATATAACGTACACAATAGAAGACAATGAGGAATCCCAATGGTTCCAATTAGCTCTCTATCTTATTGCAGAAAACAAATACAACATTACTAACCCCTCAATACTTTGCACATAATGCAATCCAAAGCTTGATAATAACCAAATGCCCTCAGGGGCTATCACTAATACATTGGAAATATTCCCACTTCCAACACCTCTCCAACAGCTTAATTTATATGAGAACATAATAGTCCAAACAGTATACCAATTTCAAGCTATAATACACCTTCAACCCAAAACAGCCAAATTGCCTCCTTCGTAATTACTAAAAGGTATTTGTGGCAAAGTAGTTTGTTTGCCATTAGATCTTAAAGACAATGGAGCCACTCTAGGAGTGCAACGGCCAATAGATCAATCCTTGATTATCCTAGAGCATGGTGTACCAATGAAAGACAAAAAGAAATTGGCAACAACTAGTAGACTGAAACAAAGTTAGAGAAGCCCTAAAATACCTTAAAGAGAACAATGAGTACTACAAAGAAATAAACATTGAACAAAACCTAAGGGAAACCACCAAATTAATTCAGGATTCCTCACCAACTGGCCAATTTGAACGTGTAGATCATATTACAGCATCCAATATTTTAGACCAAGATACAATTCACCCGCTGTCACGATTACAAACCAAACCCCTTTGGTCACTTCAAGCACGACCTGGACCCACAGGGTTGCAAGCTGGTGCCAGAAGTGCATTGCCAGTGCTTTAAGTGGGCCGGGGCCTGCCGGGGCCGGGCCCCGCCAGTCTCCAAAAAGTGGGTCTGAGCCGGGGCCCTGCCGGGGCCCCCCGGTCCCACCACGCCATGGCAGGACGCATTATCCCGCCACGGCCGCAGCCGCGACGGGAGATGCGCCCGCCAGTGTAACGTTAGGCAAGTGGACAGAAGTGCCAGCCAGCCACAGCGTCGTCGCTGAGGCTGGCTGGCACTTCTGTCAGTCACTGTAACTTCCCTGATGACCCCCCATCTGAGGGGTCATTAGGGAAGTTACAGTTCCTTTGTTTGCCCTCGCCAGGTCACTGACCCTCCCTGAACCTGCAGGTTCCATGATCTAATATGTAGATTAGATCACGGAGCCCGCGGGTTCCCAGAGGGTGAAAGACGCCTTGGGCTCTGTGATCTCTGCTCAGAGCAGTGATCACTGAGCCCGAGGTGCCTGTCTCCTTTGGAAAATTTTTATAAAAGATGCCTTGAAATGTGTACTTTTCAAGCCATCTTTTATAAACGTAGAAATATTTCTACGTTTATAAAAGACCGCTTGAAACGTGCACAGTTCAAGGCATCTTTTATAAAGCTTTGTCGACAGACAAAACCACCTTGGGTTTTGTCCGTTCTCAACGCTTTATAAAAGATGGCTTGTACGTTTCAAGCCATCTTTTATGAACATAGAAATATGTTACAAATGTCTATGTTTATAAAGGTGGCTTGAAAAGTACACAAACCATAGTACGGTAAGCACACAAGTGTGCGTAACTTACTATGGTTTGGACACTTTCAAGCCACCTTTTATAAACATAGAAATATGTAACATTGCTATGTTTATAAAAGAAGGCTTGAAAAATACACAAACCATAGTAGTGCGCATACAAATATATAAATGCTCTACTACATTTATATATTTGTTTGCGCACCCTACTATGATTTGTGCATTTTTAGGCCACGCCCACAGCGGATGCCACGCCCCCAAACGAGGGCCCCCCTTCAATTTCTTACCCCACTTAAAGCACTGTGCATTGCAACTGTAAATGGGGCTCAGTGCCACTCCCAAGAAGGCCCCCGGATCTAGCTTTCAGGTAAAAAGCAAGTTGGCCCAGAGTTTCCTCACACAATGTTATCCGTGGTGGTCTAGTGGTTCTGGGTGCTGGCCAGGGCTATATAAACACGCCCTGGGCCACACACAGTGCTTAGCATTTTCCTTGGCTGCTCTCAGGCAGCGTGCCGCTTGCCTCCTGTTCCAATCTCCACAACACTAACCCTTGCCCCCTCCCTCCGCAACCATACTTACCAAGAATCATCTTCAGACATGTAAGGAAACAGAAAAAAACACTGTTGGGGACACGGATGAAACCAGGTGGCAACTCCTTTCTAAAAGAAGAAAGGAGAGAGACATTACGTTGCAGACTGCATTCCCGTGTTGAACGCGAGCATTTACAGTGCGGTCAGGGACATCAGCCTTATTTGAAATACGTTCAGGGAGAGGTGGCTAACTACCTTGCATGAACATTGCAGTTAAACAGAAACTTGTATGACACTGGCAGTTAAACAGAGACTGGCATGAACATTGCTATTAACCAGAGACTGGTTTGAACATTGCTATTAACCAGAGACTTGTATGAACATTGCTGGTGTCTGATTTGCCTCCCCAAGAGACTCCAAAACACCCCAAGTGCGCCGCAGCAGGTCTGGGCCTCTAATCCCAGTGAAGGAACTGGAGATACTACTGATGCATGGAGTTAACACGGTGAGCAGGAAATAGAGATCAGAGTTGGGAATTGCTCATCAATTGGATCATATGGGACCGTGGAAAGACAGAGTCTTATGATCCCTATTGGGTTTCTGTCTTAGGGCCCACCATCCAGAGAGATCCAGAGATTCAAGCAATCCTGCCAGAAGCTCCTAACCAATCTACTCCCCACTTCACAATTCGCTGGGCATACAGTCTTGCAGCACATTGTGTGGGAAGGAGTGGGTTGCACCAACAGCGCTATTGAATCCTGCGGCACACATCCACAGTCCGGACGAGGCACTCCTGCAGGGCCCTACTGGTAAGCATTACAGAACTCTAAGACCACAACATCACCTTGCCTGACTGCCATGGCTTCCAAGGTGGATCAGCTAGCCATACTTTTGGGAGAGTTACGAGCCAAAGTACATGCAGCCTGTTCGGAAACAAATGCAATGCGCAAGGAACTGGTCGTAAACAGAGAACGAACAGAAGAACTAGCAAAACGCCTTACTAGAACTCAAGCTGGGCAAACCCCCTTGCCTGGGAGTACTGATGGTGCCAGCGCAGCCCCACCACAGATACAGGTAACCACTCTGGTCACTGTCCCATTGGCCCCACCTGAGAGGTACATGGGCGATCCTCAGAAGTAGGCGTTTTTTATGAACCAATGCCGGCTCCACTTTCTGTGTCCTCCAAGGGCGTTCCCGACAGATCAAACCAAAGTAGCTTTCATCTTGTCCAATTTAGGGGGACATGCAGCTAGCTGGTCAATCCTGCTTGTCAACTGGGATGACCCCATGCTATATAACTTTGTAGGGTTTCAACAGGAAATGAACAAGTTGTTCGTCCGTCGTACCCAGGGACATGCTCTAGATGGAGAATTACTGAGTCTACAACAAGGGTCCGAGGATCTCTTGGTCTACATCACGACTTTCAACTGACTAGTAGCCAAGACCAATTGGCCTGAAGAAAAAAGGACCACCTTGCTCTACCGGGGCCTTCGGAACGAACTGAAAGATGTGCTAGCTCAGGTTGTGAACCCTCCTACACAGTGTTCAGAATATATTGATTTAGTGATACAACTAGACCACCGCCTACAGGAAAGACGAGCTGATCGATCATGGTTTGAGAACCGTCCTTTGTTCATCCTCAGGGAAACGCCTTGTGCTTCTACCGACAGCTCATCAACACCAGGACCTATGCAGCTGGGCAGTGTTAGAGGGCCACTAACTAAAAAAGAAAAAGAGCGACGTCAAAAGCAGCAGCTCTGTTTTTACTGCGGCAAGGTAGGACATTTTTTGAGAGACTGTCCGAGTAAAACAAACCGTAAACCATTGGGAGTTATGGAAATGAACATGGCAGAAGCCCAAGAACCATCAGAAAACTGCCAAGCTCGACAAGAGTAGTGATCAGCTTGTCGGGAAAGGAACAAATGTCAATGGTCTCACACCTCACAGCTCCGGTGATCCTATTATGGCGGGAACAGCCTCAACTAATGCACGCATTGGAGACATACATTAACTGTGGGGCAATAGGTAATTACATGGACATCACTGTGGCCCGGAAAATTGGAATGCCCATATTGAGAAGGAAACTGGCAGACAATATTGTGTCTGTGGACAGGTCTTAATTGTCATCTGGTCCAGTGACCCATTGTACAGAAAAGGCTGTGATGTTGTGCCTCGACGAACATCGGGAACATATAGGGCCTCATTACAAATCAGGCAGTCCGGAAATAACGGTGGCGGTAAACCCGCCGCCACCGTTGTTTCCGGACCGCCTGATCCTGACTCCTGCTGGTGGGAGGTGATGTTCCCGCCAGGTTTGACCTGGTGGGTTTAACACCGCCCGCCTGCAGGCGGACGAGGAAACATCGGCAGCATTACGAGATGCTGCCGGTGTTTCCATGATCCCCATTCCCATTGATTCCCATAGGACTCAATAGGAATGGGGATTAACACCATTCCGCCTCCGTGATTCCCGGAAAACCGGGGTTGTAATGCCCCGGTAATTCCGGGAATGACAGAGGCGGAATGGTAATACGAGTCCGGCGGTAACCAGGTGGTTTTACCACCTCGGTTACCGCCGGACTCGTAATGAGGCCCATAGTCTTTGATTTAATCAGTGCACCCCAGTTCCAATTATGTCATGATCTCTGCTTCCAAAAGATCAGGACTTGCCCGACTCCCTTGGAAGCAGACCCATAACTCCGGTTCCGAGTGCCAGCCAGTCCCAATTGGGACCTTTTGGACCCTGTCCTGGCGCCAGTGGCACCAGGCTCATAAAGATGCCCAGTCCCAGCGCTGGAAGCGCCGGGCTCATAATGCTTGGGTGGACTTACCTGCAGCAGACCATGCTGCTTACTTACCTGCCAGTTGAACCCCTGATCCTCTTCTGTTTGGGACTACTTTTCCTGTTGGGTGGGGCAGGAGCCACTCCTTAGATTCAGAATACTGGAACTCTTCTGGAAAGCAGGAACTCTTTTCTTACCTAGGCGTGGCTGTGGAAGGAGACACCTAAGCACTACAGGAGGCTATTTAAACCACACCCGATGGATGAATCTTGCTTTGTGTTATTCTGCATTCTCTGCAGCAGAACGCTCATCGTGTCTTCTGCTTCTGATCCTGGGCCTAAGGGAACAAAGGCTTACCATCCTGGAATCCAGTCTTCAGCAGCACCTGTAAAGACAAAGAAAGAACAGGTTAGCACTACGGTCTTCAGTGGCAGCGCATCTCTTACCTGGTCCATCGGCTGTCACCAACGCCTCGCGCTGCAGTCCGGCATCTGAAAGACAAAGGCTTACCTGCTCTTCGCATGCTCCGGAGGTCTTCGCACTGCATTCTGGCATCTGAAAGACAAAAGCTTACCAGCTCTTCGCACGCTCCGGAGGCCTTCGGCGCTGCATCCCGCATCTGAAAGACAAAAGAAGGTGCGTTTAAAGACATTGGGCAACTTTATTACTCACGTGCCATTACTCCTTCCCACGCCGAATCCAGTGGGTATTCCAGCACCCTTCAGCTTCTCTAAAGCTCCGAACTTGTACCTGCAAGATAAAAGGGACAGTTAGTGCGCATCGTGAAGCAGGCTACAAGCGCTTACTTACGTGCTTCCAGGCGCTTCTATTCCTCACGTGGGTTCGATCCTCAACTCTCATCAGCCCGCCATCCGCCATCACCGGAACCCTGCAAAACAAGAGATATCATTACAAAAGACTTTTAAGACATTTGAAGTGCCCAGAACTTACCGTTTGTGCAGTTAACGACGGACAGCAGTCCTCTGAGGTCAAGAGGCCTGCACCCTTATCCAGTGAAGAAACTGGTTACGGCACCCTGCCCCGAGGCAGATGGAGAGCTCGGCGTTCACTTACCTAAGACATCTTACTCTTCGAGTCAGACATACAGTGCACAGAGGTCCAGCCCAAAGAGCCAACCGTGTGTTACACATCACCTTTGAAGATACGGCATTCACCCAGTCAAGACCGGCGCCTCTGCGGGAATCAGGTGAGCGTTACAGAACACAAAGCCTACTGCAAAACCCCCACCCAGGCGCTATGGAAACCTCGGATACCGACCAGCTAGCCCAGTTACTTGGGGAACTAAGAGCAGAAGTGCATGCAGCCCGTCAGGAGACGAATGCTCTAAGAAGGGAACTGATTATTTCCAAGGAGCGAACAGACGATCTCGCTAGACAATTGCTACAGTCACAAGCCGGACAAACTCCGTTACCTGCATCAGGGGCAAATCTTCCTTCAACATCCTCTACGAACCCAGTGCAGATCAACCTACCTGGGAATGTACCTCTGGCTCCGCCCGAACGATTTTCTGGTGACCCAAAGAGGTTTGCAGTATTTATTGATCAGTGCCGGTTGCACTTCTTATGCCGGCCAGCAGCCTTTCCAACTGATCAAGCTAAGGTAGCTTTCGTGCTTTCGTACCTTAGTGGCAATGCGGCAGACTGGTCGATCCCTCTAGTTAATCAAGATGATCCGGTTCTCCATGATTTTCAAGCTTTTCAGCTCAGTATGGAAAAACTGTTTGCAAGACATTCACAGGGGCAGGCCTTGGACAATGAGCTCCTTTCATTGCAACAGGGTAATCAAGAGCTTTTGGCTTATATTGCGTCTTTCAACAGACTGATAGTGGAAACTCGATGGCCTGAGGACAAAAGGATTACGCTGTTTTATAGAGGTCTACGTGGAGAGCTCAAAGATGTGTTAGCCCAAGTAGTGAATCCCCCGCAAGACTGTTCGGACTATATTGACTTAGTCGTTCAAATTGACCACAGACTGCAGAACAGGAAGGCTGATCGTTCCAAGTTTGATGCTCGAGTATTTTCCAAACCACCAACTCCTACCAAAGGAGTAGACTCTGGGGAACCCATGCAAATAGGGGGCCTGAAAGGACCACTAACACAAAAGGAGCGGGAAAGGAGAAAACAGCTGCAATTATGCCTCTATTGCGGAAACTCGGGGCACTTTCTTCGAGACTGTCCGGTGAAACCAGCCAAGAAGGCAGTAGGAGCTGCAGTTACCAGGGTCACAAACCCTGAGCAGGGAAACGACCCCGCCCGACAAGAATAGAGGTCCTCTTGCCGAGCGTTAAAACCAGTTCAGTGACCTCGCATTTCGTGGTACCTATGGTCCTCATTAGCCCTGAACATCTGGATCGATTACATGCGATTGAAGCTTACGTCGACAGCGGTTCCATCGGCAATTATGTGGATCATGAAATGGTTTTGAGGATGAATCTGACTCTTTGTCCAAAGGCTGTAAAGGACGTCATTACTACGGTAGATGGTACGGAGATAGCCTCCGGACCAGTAACGCATACCACCCAAGAAGTGACGCTAGTAAGTCAAGATGGACACCATGAGAAGATCGTGTTCGATGTGATCAAGGCCCCTCAGTTCCAGATTATTCTAGGAATTCCTTGGTTAGAGAAGCACAATCCTCAGATCGATTGGCGAGCAAGAACGGTTCAGTTCCCAGAATGTGTCTCTACTTGTCATCCTCGACCTGGTGTTGCACTGGCAGCAATTTCCTCGGAGGCTCCCCAGTTACCTCCTGAATACCTAGAATTCCAAGATGTTTTCCGGAAGGATCAGGCTAACTCTCTACCTCCTCATAGGTCTTATGACTGCCAGATAGACCTGATACCTGGATCTACTCCTCCTTGTAGTAGAATTTATGCCCTCACCGAGCCTGAGAATCTTCACTTCCGATAATACCTGGATCAATACCTAGCGAATAGGTTTATTCGTCCTTCCAAGTCCCCTGCTTCCTCAGCTTTGTTCTTCGTTCCAAAAAAAGAAGGGGACCTTAGAACTTGTATAGATTATCGCGCCCTGAACCAGATCACCGTTAAGAATAGATATCCGTTACCTTTGATCCCTGAACTCCTGGGCCAAGTCAGAAAAGCATGCATATATACAAAGCTGGATCTTAGAGGAGCCTACCACTTGGTACGAGTAAAAGAGGGCGATGAATGGAAGACGGCCTTCCGCACCAAGTATGGGCTATTTGAATATCAGGTCATGCCCTTCGGACTTTGCAATGCCCCGGCCGCCTTTCAATATTTTATGAACGATGTCCTCAGAGAGCTCATAGATGTGTGTGTTGTTGTTTACATTGACGACATCCTCGTTTATTCTTCATCGGAACCTGAACATCGGAAACACGTGAAAATGGTCCTCGAGAGATTGCGTCAACAGAAACTTTTCGCTAAGTTGGAAAAATGTGTTTTCAACGTGACTGAAGTTGAATTCTTGGGATTCATATTATCACCTAGCGGAGTGCGTATGGATTCAAAGAAGGTCGATGCAATTCTCAAATGGCCATCGCCATCCTCCGTAAAAGGTGTTCAAAGCATGTTAGGCTTCGCTAACTTTTACCGCAGGTTTATCCCCGAATTCTCTCGAATAGTCCAGCCCATCACTGCCTTGTTAAAGAAAAACAAACGTTTTGAATGGTCTACCGAGGCGGAACAAGCTTTCCAGAATTTGAAGACTAGATTTATCTCTGCACCGATCTTAAAACATCCTCGCCCAGAACTCCCCTACATCGTTGAAACTGATGCTTCGAGCCTTGCCATGGGGGCAGTTCTATCACAAAAGGACCCAGTAACCAATCAGTTGCATCCCGTTGCATTTTGGCCCCGCAAATTCTCGCCTCCTGAAATCAATTACACTATTACTGATAAGGAACTTCTAGCTATCAAGTCCGCCTTTAAGGCTTGGCGGCATTATCTTCCGGGGGCCCGTCACACCATTACTGTGATTACAGATCACCGAAACCTGCAATATTTGAAAATCGCAAAAGCTCAATCCTCGAGGCAACTCCGTTGGGCACTATTCTTTGCCGAGTTTGACTTCATAATTACCTATCGACCTGGTACAAAAAACGGTAAAGCTGATGCCCTTTCTCGGATGGGAGTGGAAGAACATTTGATCATTCCTAAACCTGTACCTATCATTCCCGAACAAAGAATTCTAGGTGTAATCGCCACACAATCCATAGAGGAAGTTAAGGATAAAGCCAGGCTACTGGTAACTCCAGCAGACATACAGAATTGGCATCTGCAGGGAAAGGACTTTACGGTGAAGGACAACCTATTATATTTCCAAGAACGGTTATACCTGCCCAGCACAGATTTACAGAAAAAGGTAATCTCTTGTTATCACGATTCTTTAATGGAAGGACATCCCGGTATGACCAAGACCTCGGAAAAGATCAAGCGCTACTTCTGGTGGCCGTCTTGGAAAAAAGATATCAGAGACTTTATAATGTCCTGTGGAGTATGCGCCCAAAACAAGAGTCAAAAGGAAAAACCAGCCGGCCTCTTACGCCCTATTGACATCCCGCCTCGCCCTTGGCATACGCTTTCTATGGACTTCATCACCGATCTACCTCCATGCTCCGGATACAATACGATCCTAGTAATCGGGGACCTATTTTCCAAGATGGCGCATTTCATTCCACTCAAAGGCTTACCAACAGCAGCAACTCTGGCCCGAGAATTTCTCGAAAACATCGTCCGACTGCACGGTTTTCCTTCAGTTCTAATTTCGGATCGAGGTAGTCAATTTATTTCTCATTTTTGGCAAAGTTGCTGTCGGTCGGCTCAAATTGATGTGAGACTTTCGACCAGCCACCACCCTCAAACCGATGGACAAACCGAGAGGACCAATCAAACTCTGGAACAGTATTTGCGCTGCATGCTACAACAAACTGAAAAAACTTGGAAAGATATCCTTTGGATAGCCGAATATGCCTACAATAACTCTGTCCACTCGGGAACTGGGAAGACCCTGTTTTTTCTTTTATACGGTAGTCACCCTCGAACCTCGGAGTTGGATCCGCTCCAAGATCTTGGAACACCAGCAGTAGACCACCTGCATTCTACAATCACCCAAGCCTTTAAGGAAGCCGTTTCTCACCTTCAAAGGGCTAAAGAACAATACAAGAAAGGAGCAGACCAACATCGGAAGGAAGCCCCCCAATATCAAGTAGGAGATCAAGTCTGGTTATCCACCAAATATCTACCTCTAAAAGGACCACGCACATTCAACCCAAGATACCTTGGTCCCTTTTCCATCACTACCATAGTAAATCCAGTAGCGGTCAAGTTGGACTTGCCCCCTCACATGAAGATACATCCGGTCTTCCACGTCTCTCTATTAAAACCCGTGCAACCTCAAACCCGACTAACTACATCTCCAAAACCTATTCTAGTTGATGGAGAACTCGAGTTTGAAGTCAAAAGCATCCTGGATTCCAAGATCTCCAAATCTAAACTATTTTACCTGACTGACTGGAAAGGCTACGGTCCCCAAGAAAGATCATGGGAACCTGCAGAATATGTCCACGCGCCTCGTCTAATCAAAAGATTTCATCGAACATTTCCTAACAAGCCCAAACCCCCGGAGAAGCCCGGTTTGGGAGGGGCCTTGAGGGGGGGTGCTGTCATGATCTCTGCTTCCAAAAGATCAGGACTTGCCCGACTCCCTTGGAAGCAGACCCATAACCCCGGTTCCGAATGCCAGCCAGTCCCAATTGGGACCTTTTGGACCCTGTCCTGGCGCCAGTGGCACCAGGCTCATAAAGATGCCCAGTCCCAGCGCTGGAAGCGCCAGGCTCATAATGCTTGGGTAGACTTACCTGCGGCAGACCATGCTGCTTATTTACCTGCCAGTTGAACCCCTGATCCTCTTCTGTTTGGGACTACTTTTCCTGTTGGGTGGGGCAGGAGCCACTCCCTAGGTTCAGAATACTGGAACTCTTCTGGAAAGCAGGAACTCTTTTCTTACCTAGGCGTGGCTGTGGAAGGAGAAACCTCAGCACTACAGGAGGCTATTTAAACCACACCCGATGGATGAATCTTGCTTTGTGTTATTCTGCATTCTCTGCAGCAGAACGCTCATCGTGTCTTCTGCTTCTGATCCTGGGCCTAAGGGAACAAAGGCTTACCATCCTGGAATCCAGTCTTCAGCAGCACCTGTAAAGACAAAGAAAGAACAGGTTAGCACTACGGTCTTCAGTGGCAGCGCATCTCTTACCTGGTCCATCGGCTGTCACCAACGCCTCGCGCTGCATTCCGGCATCTGAAAGACAAAGGCTTACCTACTCTTCGCATGCTCCGGAGGTCTTCGCACTGCATTCCGGCATCTGAAAGACAAAAGCTTACCAGCTCTTCGCACGCTCCGGAGGCCTTCGGCGCTGCATCCCGCATCTGAAAGACAAAAGAAGGTGCGTTTAAAGACATTGGGCAACTTTATTACTCACGTGCCATTACTCCTTCCCACACCGAATCCAGTGGGTATTCCAGCACCCTTCAGCTTCTCTTAAGCTCCGAACTTGTACCTGCAAGATAAAAGGGACAGTTAGTGCGCATTGTGAAGCAGGCTACAAGCGCTTACTTACGTGCTTCCAGGCGCTTCTATTCCTCACGCGGGTTCGATCCTCAACTCTCATCAGCCCGCCATCCGCCATCGCCGGAACCCTGCAAAACAAGAGATATCATTACAAAAGACTTTTAAGACATTTGAAGTGCCCAGAACTTACCGTTCGTGCAGTTAACGACGGACAGCAGTCCTCTGAGGTCAAGAGGCCTGCACCCTTATCCAGTGAAGAAACTGGTTACGGCACCCTGCCCCGAGGCAGATGGAGAGCTTGGCGTTCACTTACCTAAGACATCTTACTCTTCGAGTCAGACATACAGTGCACAGAGGTCCAGCCCAAAGAGCCAACCGTGTGTTAAACATCAGCTTTGAAGATACGGCATTCACCCAGTCAAGACTGGCGCCTCTGCGGGAATCAGGTGAGCGTTACAAATTAATACTAGGAATGCCCTGGTTAGAATGCCATAACCCAGTCATAGACTGGCGGACCCACGGAATAACTTCCCCAGCCGAGTGTACTTGCACCTGTTACCCGATGGTATCTACCAATTCAGCTATATCTCCTGAAACCAGATTTGAATCCCTAGAAAAGTCGCTCGGCGCTATAGGACAACTGCCTCCAGAATATAAGGATTACCAAGACGTCTTTCACAAAGAACAGGCCAACACCTTACCACTCCACAGGCCCTATGGCTGTCAGATTGATCTAATACCAGGAGCCCAGCTCCTGTGCAGTCGTATATATGCACTCACAGAAAAGGAGAACCAACATCAACAGGAATACTTAGACCAGTACTTGAACAACGGGTTTATCCGGCCATCCAAGTTGCCTGTCTCCTCTGCTCTCTTCTTCGTCCCCAAAAAGGAAGGAGACCTCAGGACCTGTATAGATTACCGAAGGGTTGAATAAAATCACTGTCAAGAACCGGTACCCTTTTCCGCTTATACCCGTGCTGATGGACCAAGTAAAGGGGGCTAAACTCTATACAAAATTAGACCTCAGAGGAGCCTATCATCTGGTCCGCGTAAGAGCGGGTGACGAGTGGAAGATGGCCTTCCGCACTAAATTTGGATTGTTTGAGTACACTGTTATGCCCTTTGGACTGTGCAACACTCTAGCAGCATTCCAATTTTTTTATGTCTGATGTTCTGAGGGAATTGTTAGACGTCTGTACAATAGTATACATAGACGATATCCTGATTTATTCTGTAAACCTAGAAGAACATGTGCATCACCCCAGGGCAGTGTTGGAGAGGTTATGCCAACATCATCTATTTGCCAAGCTTGAAAAGTGTGCATTCCATGTAACCACCATGGAGTTCCTCATGTACATACTAACTCCTCAGGGCATCCAAATGGACAATCGTAAAGTAGAGGCAATTCTACAGTGGCCATCACCAAACTCCATCAGTTCAAAGCTTTCTTGGTTTCGCTAATTTCTATCGCTGGATCATTGCAAGATGTTCGAATACAGTTCATCCAATCACTGCTTTACTTCAGAAAAAATGTACATTCCGTTGGACCCCCGAAGCAGAACTTGCATTCCAACACTTGAAGTGCCAATTCACAACGGCACCTGTACTCAAGCATACAAATCCTGAACTGTCCTATCTGGTCGAGACGGATGCTTCCAATGTAGCTATGGGGGTGCTATTGTCCCAAAGAGATCCTGACACTAATCAGCTACACCCAGTGGCATTTTGGTCTCGGAAATTTAAACCAGCAGAACAGAACTATGCAGTAACAGACAAAGAGCTATTACTTTCATGGAATGGTGGCATCATCTCCTTGCTGCACATCACACAGTGACTGTCTTCACCGACCATCGTAATTTACAATTTCTAAGGTCAGCAAGAGCCCAGTCTCCTCGCCGTTTACGATGGGCTCAATTCTTTTCAGAGTATGATTTCACAGTGACCTATCGCCCTGGAGTAAAGAACGGAAAGGCGGATGCATTATCCTGAATTGGGTGGGATACTGAAGGAGCTGATGTGTACGCAAACCCAGAACACATACCAATTATACCGGAAGAAAGTATTTTGGGAATTACGCAAGTCAGTTTCCCTTCACTGGACGAGCTACATGACAAGATCAAACAACTCCTGATCCCTGAACACATGCAAGCATGGATCACACAAGGAACCCAACAGACAGAAGAAAACCAGCTTCCGTATTATCGGACTAGTTTGTACCTTCCGCTTCCCGCCATGCGAGACCAGGTTATAAGGACCTACCATGATGCACTTACAGCCGGCCACCCAGGAAAAGCTAAAACCATGGCCAAGGTGCAACAGAACTTTTGGTGGCCCACATGGAGAAAGGACGCAATGCAATATGTAAAGACTTGCGACATATGCGCCAGAAACAAGACACCGCAAAATAAACCACAAGGGCTACTCTGCCCACTGTCAGTTCCACCAGCTCCGTGGCCTTCTATATCATTAGACTTTGTTACCGACTTACCATCGTGCAACGGTTATAGCACCATACTAATTGTGGTAGACTTGTTAACTAAGATAGCACACTTTGTTGCCTTAAAGGGTTTACCGAATGCGCAAATCTTCTTAACACGCATTGTCCGACTTCATGGCTTTCCCTCGGTAGTAATTTCAGATTGGGGAAGTCAATTTGTTTCCAAATTCTGGTAGAGTTTCTGCACTAAAGCTCAAATCGAAGTCCGTCTGTCCACTAGTCACCATCCACAGATGGACGGTCAGACGGAAAGGACGAACCACACCCCCGAGCAATACCTTCGATGTATGCTCACTCAAGTGGACCTTAATTGGGTAGGCTTGTTTTGAGCAGCGTAATATGCCTACAACAACACCGTTCACAGCTCAACAGGAGTCTCACCCTTCTTTTTTTTACATGGAAGAAATCCACGCACCTCAGCACTTGATCCACCAAACCCGTTGGGCATGCTGGCAGTAGAAATCTTACATGCCATCATCAAAGATACTATAACGAAGGCTACACAGACTCTAATGAAATCAAAAGCAGCTCACAAATCCTTTGCCGATGCAAAACGGTCCATTGAGCTTAAATACCAAGTAAGCAATCAGGTTTGGTTAGCCACAAAATATATCCAATTGAAAGGACCTAGGAAATTCCTCCCGAAATATATTGGCCCCTACTCCATTGAGTCCATTATTAATCCTGTGGCGGTAAAGCTGGTCTTGCCTTCGAACATGCGCATACATCCAGTCTTCCATGTTTCATTGTTATAACCCAAGCATCCGGGTACCCGTGATTCCATAAAACGACCTTCCCTAATTATGGTACAGGGAGAAGCTTAATACGAGGTGAAGGAATTATTGCATTCCAAGACCATTCGGAAGAAACTCTACTATCTAGTGGATTGGAAGGGATATGGGGTGCTGGATTGGACATGGGAGCCTGATACCATCATAATTATCTGGAGCTCCCGGGGCCGGGGATTGCCGTCCTAGGGGGGTTCTGAGGGGGAGTGCTGTCACGATTCCAAACCAAACCCCTTTGGTCACTTCAAGCGCGACCTGGACCCACAGGGTTGTGAGCTGGCGCCAGAAACGCATTGCAACTGTAAATGGGGCTCATCGCTACTCCCAAGATGGCCCCCGGATCTAGCCTTCAGGTTAAAAGCAAGATGGCCCCAGAGTTTCTTCACACAATGTTATCCGTGGTGGTCTAGTGGGTCTGGGTGCTGACCAGGCTATATAAACACGCCCTGGCCCGCACCCAGTGCTTAGCATTTTCCATGGCTGCTCTCAGGCAGCGTGCCGCTTGCCTCCTGTTCCAATCTCTACGTGTGGTGGACCTACCGGCAACTGGAAAACAACCTCGCCACTTCAGGAAAGTCCAGCCTGCAGTTCTTCACTGGAACTCGAGCGCGGCTCTGCAACTCAGGAAGATCCACGTCAGCTGCCTACATCAGCTCTGAGGACTCGGCGCAGGTTCTCGGGGTCACCACAGAGTAGAAAGTAAGTTGTCTCCAACGCTAACCCTCGGCCCCTCCCTCCGCAACCATACTGACCAAGATTCATCTCCAGACATGTCAGGAAACAGAAAAAAATGCAGTCGGGGGACACAGACGAAACCAGGTGACAACTCCTTTCTAAAAGAAGAAAGGTGGGAAGACATTACATTGCAGACTGCAATCCTGTGTTGAACGTGAGCAATTACAGCGCAGTCCTGGACATCAGCCTTATTTGAAACACGATCAGGGATAGGTGGCTAACTACCTAATATGAACATTGCAGTTAAACAGAGACATGTATGAAACTTGCAGTTAAAACTAGACTGGTATGAACATTGCTATTAACCAGAGACTCGTATGAACATTGCTGGTGGCTGGTTGGCCTCCCCAAGAGACTCCAAAAGCACCCCAAGTACACCTCAGCAGGTCTGGGCCACTAATCCCAGTGAAGGAACTGGAGATACTACTGCCGGAAAGAGTTAACACGGTGAGCAGGAAATACAGATCAGAGTTGGGAATTGTTCATCACTGGGATCATATGAGACAGTAGAAAAACA